>NW_009953098.1:4693883-4710083 GCF_000747805.2 Chaetura pelagica | reverse complement strand
AAAATGGAAACTGTCTGCTTGTCGTGGCAACAGGGATCTCTTTCAGGAATAAATCTCAGCTTAATGTGTGCTACTGCTGTTGTAATAAGATCTGAAATGCTGTGGTGCTTGAACAGGTTGCCTTGAAAGCTTAGTGTACGTGGCGGTAACATTATTCATATACCAGAGAGGCACAATTTGGTGTTTCTGTATTTAACTTCATGCCTCTGATTTTTAATAATACCTGTGAAGTCCTCATACCACTAGATGTGTTTCTTCCTCTTCTCTCAGTTGCCTGCAACTCCTAAATACACTCTCAAACATGTCTGCAGGCTTTTTTAGAAGCTTCCTCACCGCCATGTTGGTCCTTTTTCTCCTTCACCAGAAAGGATGTGGAGTTGGCAGTGCACCTTTGCAGCACATTGTGCCTTGGGCTATGTCAGCAGGAGCTTAGCAAGCAAATCAGGGCATGTGATTACTTCCCCTGTTCTTGTTAGGCCACACCTGGAATACTGTGTCCTCACCAGTTCACCAATTGCAGAGAGATATTGGGAAAGTGAAGAGGGTCTAGCAAAGGGCCACCAAAACACTTAGAGGGTTGAAGAAGTTCATGCAGGAAGAAGGAAAGGCTGAAGGTATAGTCTTAATGTGCTTTGATGTGTTTTATAGAAGCTTGACGTACAGGGATGCACAGGACGAGGAACCAGGTGCAAGTTGCTCAAGGGAAATTCCATCTGGATGTTAGAAAAAAATTATTTGTCATGAGAACAAGTCAACATCAGAATAGGTTCTCCAGGGTGGTGGTGGTGGTGATGGTGGAGTCACCCTTTCTGGAAATGTCTGGAATGTCTTGGGTAACCTACATCAAGGCCCTGTTCAATAGAAGGTGGAACTATATGTTCCCAGAGGTATTTTCCAGTCTTGATTTGAGTACAGGACACGTGCATCTCAGCAGATAGAACATAAATCTCCTATAAATCCAGCCTACTAGATTGTGAATGAGTTGGGGAATACAAAAAAAGTAGCAAGAATGTCTTTTATTTGAAATATGTATATAAAATAGGTAATGTATCATGTGTATTTAGTTGTCAGAGCCAGGAGGATTTTTTCCAATAGTATGTGGTTTTGTGGTTGTTTTTTTTTATGTGTTTTTTTTTAGTCTTGGCTTCCCTGCTTATTTGCATGGCAATGCCAAACTATATTCAGCACTGGAATTTAAAATAATGGATCAAACATGCGAAAATTGTGAAGTCCTGGTTCTAGTTAGTTAATATTTCAGAGGAATTCAATTAAGATTCTTAAGTGTAAGACTAGTTTATAAAAAATAGAAGGGTAAGGATGGGAAAAAAAGCCTCTCAGCTGTGGAGTGCTTCTATACAATAAAGACTCTTCAAAAAGAGCAATGTACAATAATTAGATGTGCCATATCAGCCATTAGAGAATAGTAAAATCTTTGCAAATAATTTGTTGGCAGGCCTGCCACTTCCAGCTCCATCATGTTTTGGACCTTCATGTCCTTATGGGAGAGTGCTATGCATTTTCATCCTAAACTGGTGACATTTTGAGCTCGTGTTGCATAACATCTGAGATGTTGGCACTGGGACTTGCTATTTTGAAGGTAAGAGGACATGCTAAAAATGCACTGGTGACAATATGAGCACAGTAGGAAATGGTTCAAACTCGTAATTCCCCACTCAAGCACTTTGCTACACTTCAAGCACCTCACTAGTGACATTGATTTCAGTACTCCTGGCAGTTCTGCAGCTCCTGGAATTGTGCCTACCTGAAGTTACACGTCAGAGTGACCAGGGCCTGACCATCAGTGTCATGCCTGAGTTATAAAATATGTGACCTGCTCAGATGTATTTCAGTGTATATGTAACTTTAAATTGCAATGGCCAATTTCAATTGTAAAATCCATTGGTGTGTGAAGCTGTGCTTCTCCTGTCTGGTGCTCAGCTGCCCTTAGGCTGCTGGCCAGCAGGAAGTTTCCTGGCCTGCCCAGGTCTGTGAATATGGATCTCAGGAAGAAAAGTAAAGAAGAAACTATTTTTCAGCTGTTTGTAGTATACTTCTTAATATTTTTTTAAGCCCTTGTGTGTTCTAAGCCTGCCCTTGTAACCTACTGACTTTGTGAAATTCATGAAAGGTTTTTAAGATTTCCTTTAGAAGCACCTTTTTAAAGGTCTTTTATTCTTCATCCCCTTCTTTTTCCCCATGAAAGCATGAAACTTGAGTAACTTCAGAGCTCTTAGGGAGTGAACCATCCAGAAGGCATACTTTGGAGCAAACTGGTCTTTTCAGTGCCCTGCACAAGTAATGTGAGTAGCTAGTAAATACTAGCTGGCATGTGGTCTGTGGCAGTGCTTTTGGATGCTCCCCTTGTGTAAGAAACACACTTCTTATAAAGGTAAGAGAGGGTTTGGTGCAGGCAGCTGCAGCCCAGGAGATGTAGCTTTTCATCTTGCCTCTGCCTCTTGTCATTACTTGAAAACCCACAAATTTGCTGGAAATGGAGCTCTCCATATGTTTGTATCTATGAAAATGGAGGCAGTCCTTGTTTTGGTAAAGTGTCTTGGGATTCTGGCTAAGAGAAATTAGTGTACTTAGATTGGTGAGGCTTGGTTAGCAGCCACTGGGAGAACAACAGGCTGTTTGGAAACTGTTTCACCTGAATCAAAACATCTTGAGTTCAACAGAAATGTTAGTGGGAAAATGTTTATGAAATGAGATGGCTTTGCTTTTCAAACTTGGTTTCAGAAGCATCAAAACATTGCATTTTGTTTGCTTCATTTGAACATAGATTATAACTTACCGTGATGTTTAATATCTTTTATTTATTTTGCTGAGCTTGAGTTTTCTAACTTTCTTATTTGTGTATTATGCTAAATTTTATTATGGATTTTTCCTAGGATTTAAAAATAACAAAAGAGTAACCAATTTACTGATTATTTCTGCTGCAGTAGATTTGTCTACTCTTGTTCTGCTTGTGGCTTTAAAAACCTATGAACAATTATACTAAAATATGCAACAAAACCAACATAAAATAAATATGTATATGGCTCAGATAATGGACTCTCAAATGTATTATTTACACAGATTGTTCATGATGTTGTCTTCTTATATGGAAAAAGGGAAAATTCAGGAAAAAATTGTTTTGTTTTAATATTTGCTTTTTCTATTTTAACATGAAATATTTATCATAATAGGCTTCTTGAAAACATTCTGCTCCCAGAAGCCAAATTGTATCAGCAGATACCTTATTACTTTTGATTAATGTAAGAGGGGAGATTTGGGTACTGTGAACCAAGGTATCCCTGCTGCTCTGAAAGTTAAGTTGCTGTGGTGAAGTCTTCCAGTTTTTCATCAGTCACTGGCAGTGGGAACAAGTCCATGTGCATTTGGCCCTGCAGAAGAGGACAGGCAATGCTGATACATGACTTGGGTGTACCAGACTGTTCCTCCTGTGGGATTCCTTTTTGATGACAGGTGGTTTGTTGCCAGAGACATTAGAATCTGGTTTGTCCTCTCTCCCAGTGGAAGACTGCCAGACTTCACTGAGGCATAGGGTGTGCCCAGTGAACCCAGCAGTTGCAAAGCCCAGCACAGCTTGGACATGGCAGAGGTGGGACATGCCAGCAAATGTGGTGCACTTGGGATACACTGGGCTTTTTGTGTGTGTGCAGATCAGCCTAAGTTGGTCTGATGTTTCCCAAATGAGCTGAAGTCCCAGCTCACATTCTGTTGAGTAGGTGTGCATGTGCACAGGGCACAGTGGGTTGCTGGGTGCCCAATTGGGACAATTTCCTTGGCAGAAAAAGAGGCTGCATCTGGAGAAGCTATGTGTATTGTAGCCTATGCTCCATAAATATGCCTGAAAATGGAGCAAGGATGAAGGGATAAAGAGATGCACCAACTTTCATTCCTTTTGGACAGTTGAAAGATTACAGTCAGAACTGTTTTGAATAGAGGAAGTCACAAAACAAAGGCTGGAAACTCAGGTCTCTGATCCCACAGGCTAGAGAATAAAGGTTAGAGAGGATTTAGTATTCACCCTTTCCTACATTCCTCTCCTCCTTTCTTTGCATCATGGTAGTTTCTGGGTGCCCACCAGGTGGGACTTGGCATGGCCTGTATCCCTGACTTGCGTGGTGGATTTGCAGTATTTCCACGTTAGCGCAGGACTCTGCACCTAGAGACACACGAGTGATGGTGTTTCTGCCTATGTTTGCAAAGCACCTAGTGCATCCATGAGGCTGTCCATACACAACAGATTCCTGGTTAGGTTGTGTATTGTCATTTGGCTTCTTGCTTCTTCCAAATTTGTGGTTCTCTGACCAGGAACAAAAGAAAATGTCCTTATCAGCCCTGGGTGATGCTTGGAGCCCGTGTGGCACTTGTCCTGTCTGTCATGCAGATGGTTCGAATGTCATAATAGATTAAAGGCAAGTTGGCTTTCTGAGCTTCTGTGGTTGCTGTATCCTGTGTTGTTTACATTACAGAGTTCTGGCAGACCTCTCTCTTTTGATGTTATTAATATTAAAATAGAGTAATTCTTTATATTACAGAGATGGGCTTCTCATCTGACTCTGCCAGGCTTGACCGCAGGGCTCCAGGCATCTCTGCTGCCCTTGTGATGGGTGCACGGCTGAGCCTTCCCATGGGAGCCAGACCAGGGCCTGATGGGGGTTGTAGGTGCCAGTGGAATGGGGGATGGAGATGACACTGTGCCATAGAAACTGTGATTATTAATGGGATGCCTGGCTGCTTGAATCCTGTTGTGTGTAAACATTGCCTGAACTTCCAGAGGGGTTATTCCCTCAGATTACAGGAGCATGTGCCAACCATGGGTTTTCCTTTCTTTCTGGCTTCCTTTACTGCCAGGCAAGTAGCATGAATGTCATTACACAGTGCAGTGCCTTGTTATCTGAGCTGCTCACTGCTGATAGTCATTGTGTGTTATGAAAAGTCCCCAGAGATTGCAAGATGCATTTTCATTCCCTGGGATCTCCTTATAAAACTGGGAGCGTGATCAGAAAGAGAAACGAGGAAGCTGCTGCTTCTGCACTTCTCCTCCCCCTGGGGCATGCTGCTGACTGCACAGTTCTCTAGGTGTGTTTCCAGGAGTTGGTTGTGATCTGATAAGCCGTGTCTGGCTTGTGTTCTGGCTGCTGAGGAGGACATCCATGTTTGTGCTGAAGGGACCTTTATTGGCAAGCAGTGTTTGAAGTACAGGAGATGACACGGGGCTTTACGTCTTAATTTTATTCTTTTAATTTTTTCCCCTACTGCTCTGTCTTTGCCATATCCACGATTGCCACCAACATAACCATTCATTTCTGTGGATGTGCTCCTGAGGTTTAGCATGGCTGACCCACCTGCTCTGGAGGGGGCTGTGCAGATGCTGGTGCTGTTACACCAGGGGTGTGGGCCTGGTGCTGGTGATGAAGCAGAACAGCAGCTCTCTGGAGGTTTGGCAGAAAATAGTTTCTTGCATTCTTTTTCTTGACTTCCTTTTGTTTTAGCCAAGGGGAAAAAAAAAAAAAAAAGCTTTAGCAGGTAGAAGGTTGTTGGCTTGCCCCTGAAACATGTTCTTGCCTTTGACTGCTGGGAGGGCAGAACCACTAGCTGGACCCACCCCTGACTGTGGCCAACATTTGCTGTCCCAGTTAGTGATAAAACCCCAGTTCTTACTGGATTCTGAGGCATATGAATATTAACCTTACACTAGTCAGCCTTTTAATCAGTGTTAATTGCTGACTTCCCTAAACAAAAGTCTTATTAAAAGAAGGAAAATAACAAAAACAGGTGGGAATTTCTGAAAAACTCTACATTAATCTCACTCCTGTTAAAGCCACTGTGAAACTCCCCAGGGAGAGATGGAGTTATGCAAAATATGAGCACTCTGGAAAATTATGTCCATTTTGGCTGGATCAGTGAAAAGGAAATTATGAACAGAACCAATGCAGGCCAGTGAGCATGTCCACCCTGAACAAAATCAAGCTTGAAATACATTTCTAATTAAACTGGGTCAAACCACACGTGAAAACCAGGTCATAAAAAATAATTATTTGGAATCTCATTTTTTCCAGTCCTTTGTCCTTTGCATAGTATGTCATTTGTTTTACCTATTCAAAGTGGATATGAAGGTATCAGTGATGTGCTGGTGCTTTATGCTCACCTTGCAATCATTTGATTGCAAAGTAAATGGCAAATAAAAATCAGTGCTGGGGAACCAATCTTCAAATGTGCCTCAGTGACTAATTTCAGAACCCCTTCTTGTTAGGTATTGGGTTTTCTGTAACCCTTCTATTATTGAATATAGTTATTTTCTATGGCAAAATGAATATAAAAAAAAATAATTATGTAAGTCTCAGTGGTGTGAACATGAAAAGACTTTTGCAATGTTAATGCTAAGACTAGAGGAAAGTACCCTACAAGTACTGATGAGAGATGGGTTTATAAATCAGGGTGAATCCTGAAGTTGTTTACAGTTCCTGGCTTTTGAGGGAAAGCTAAATAGTAGCATTAACAAAATCCTGTTGCTTGCAAGTTTGTCCTTTCTTATCCTGTCCTCGAACTCTGATTTCGGCAGCCCCAGCTCCTTGGCTGAGCCCTTCAGGATCTCTACTAGCACGTGGACCCATGGTCCCTTCCTAACCCACCCACTCTGATCTGACCTTTCTGCAGCTGCCACCTGTGGCCAGCAGCCACTCTTTGGGCAAGAGCAGCCTGTGCCATGGCTGGCTGCCTGTGGCTCCCTGCTCCTGGGCTGGCCAGCTGGCAGGCAGTGTCAGGAGGAAACTGGAGCCTGCTCCAGAGCCCTCCTCTCTGAAGGAAAGGAGTTTGTCTCCATCTCAGATTTGCACAGAGCACGTAGGGATTGAATCATCTTTGAGACTCCTATCTGTCTGTCAGCTTGGGTTGAAGTGGGCTGACAGGTTACAACACGGTTGGATGCAAGGGCAGCACAATCACGTACACCTTGTTTTCTTAAGAAGCCTGGCTAAGCTTCTGTCTTTGATAGTGTAGGAAAGTTTGCAATTCCCTGTAATCCCATGTCCCTCCCTGAACCTAACGGTTCAGAAACCAGAAGGCAGTACAAAGGGCATGGGAAGTAAGTTTCCTGGTATGGTGCTTTCACGTGCTCTTTGATCATTATTATTTTTTAAGACGCTTTTGTTGTAAATAGGGACCTAGTTATTTAAATTTCTGTTCTTTAAATATGTGCACTGGCAGTGTTGTAGAATTTTAGCTGACCCTGCAAAATTTTTCTCCAGCTCATATTACCAGATTTATCCTGAGGAGCAAAGAGCTGGTGGTGTATTTTGGCATCTGCAAGTGGATGACAGAATATGCAAAGAAGCTGCAAAAGGAAGTCATTTTGAAACTTGTGGATGGTTAAACTTTTCATGTAAATTTTGAACTGAATGCAATTAGAAGAAGATCTTAAAGCAAAGATGCCAATTTGTAAAGCTTCTATTGTACATGTAAACCAGACTTCAGATACTTGCTACTCCACATTTCTTCAGCAAGCTCCTGGCAGCATCTGGGTGCCCTGTGGAATGTTTAGGTTGTTTTGCTGTTTTGTTTTTTCTTTCTTGACAGCTGCTTTGTGATGTGATGCAACTGGTTAGACAGGCTATTGCCATTGCAAGCTGTAAGCAAGCAGATGGGTTCAGAGCTCGGTTTGAGCCTGAATCACGAGAAAGGTTCTGGTGCAGCTTCATTGACACCTGAGGTTTCATGGGCTGAGCCTGTGGGTTTCAAGCTTATAGTTCGGAGTATTTCTGCATCTGTGTGCATGTACTTCTGTCCATAGTACCTTGGGCCCAGTTGTATTTGGTGGAGTACAAGTTGATGGAGATGCCATGGCTGCATGTGCTGCATGGGAAAGCTTCATGTGGTGTAACAACTGGTAAATTGTGGATGAGAGGAATCCATTCAAATCTACGCACCCATGAAAGAAAATGTATCTGTAACCATTTAGAACAGCAAGTGTCCTGCAGGGAGTTGCTGGCAAGTGTGACCAGTAGTGCCTTGAGGATCTGGGAGGGAATGTGTCCCCAGCATGTGCTGGGGCTCTGCTTTGTTTCACCCAAACACGAAGGTCTCTACTTCACCTTGCACTGTACAAAATGAACTTGGGTTGTATAAATAGGGCAGGGCAAAAGAGATCAGAGTTTCAAAATCTGGTAAAGCTGCTCAGTGGTTAATCACAGGAAACTCTTGGTCAATTCTTCTTTTGTTCCAATTCTTCCAATGGTTGGTTGCTGCTTTTGCTTCATACGTGCTGGTAATTATGCTAGCCTACATTGCTTAAGGCTCTGTGGTTCTTCAGCTCTAATGTGTTCAGCCATTTTCCTGAAATTATTCTGCAGGGTTACTTTTTTTACCCTCCTAGGAATTCACTATTCATTTCTCTCTGCCATGATTGGCTTCAATCCTTACAAGTAATATAGAAAATTGCAGGATATGTCATTGAACAGTTACTGCCTGTAGCTGTTTAGGAACTATTACCACACATCTGACCTGTAGTTTGGTCAAGAGGAGAACCTTTGTCAGCCAGGGTTCTGCTGTATGAAGCTGATTAGATCAGTTTAGGAAAAAATAACACCAAGGCTCTTCTCAAATTCAGATTATTTTTTTTTTTCCTTAGGAAAGCAAACTTGGAAGCACTGCTTCTTCTTAATTTAATTAGAAAAGTAAGGTATACTTTACTTTTAAGAATAATTAGAAGGTTAGTCTGGTTTCATTTTGGAGACCAGTGTAACACTGAAAGCCTTTCCAAACATTTAAGTAATTTTCCCTTGAGTTTTGTGAACCATCTGGCCAGTAGGATTTTGGAAGGAAATGGGAATTGACTACTGCTGTGAGATCAGTGCCATCTAGTTCATCTCTTGCAGAACTAATTCAGATATCTGGAGATGGATGTATTTTCTCACAGGCTAATGGTGTCCATTAACTCCCTTTTTATTTTTGGAGAGAATGTACCAAACAGAATCAAATGAAAAGGCACTGAAAGTAGATGCTCTCTTCCCCCCCCTCCCCTCCAGTCAAATGGTCTGTGAAGGACTCTGTGTGTGTGTGAAAAATATGACCTTTTCTGAGGCAAACCTCAGCTCTGCTGAATTCAACAGTGGTACCTAGTAGAGTTTTTGACTTTAGGATTCATCTCAGGTGAAGAGAGTTGTAGGGAGAGTATTTGCCATGAAGGACTGAAGGAAAGGCTCAGAAACCCCAAGAGAAACCCATTTAGTGCTAGCTGTTAGTACTGGACTGTCCTGTGCAGTGCCATGTGTACTGTCTCACACAGCTGTCTCTGGAGAGATGCTTACCTGCATGGTGTTGCAATCTGTGTGAGAAACTTACCAGTAGAACCATAATGAAAAAGTAAATCACCTTTAAGGTTGTTGTAGCTCTCATCATCTAGTCTGGAATCTCTGCCTGCCTTAAAACCTTTTAAAAAACCAAAACAAACAAACAAACAGCAACACAATTTTAACCCATGTTCTACATCAATTGCAAGACAAAATTCAACTATGTTACACTTAACTGTTCACAGGAATGCTGAAAGCTTTTTAGAATAATTTTTAAAAATTCAGTTTTATAATTGCTGAGAATTTAATGTGCATGCAAAGGTATATTTACATGGGATAGAAGGCTAATAAAACCTTTCTTTATTAGCATGTGTCTGGGAAGGCTGCATTACTTAAAAACTTAAAATGTGACTCTTATAGCATGAGGTTTGTAATTGCTGTGTGCAGCTTGACCTTCAGAGCTCCATAGTGACCGTGAGCCAAAAAACCCTTCCTTTGAGGGATTCCTGCTCTGAAAGCCTGGCCACCCATCAGCTGACCTCCTGCAGTCCAGCCCTGACTTCCTCCAGCAGGATGGGGCCAGTGGGACACATTTAACTGCTTGTGACTTCATTCAGCAGAGATGTGCTGTGTGTAGATGTTCTCTGGTGCCCTGTATTTCTGTAAACGGATGCACATGAGTCAGGCAGCGAAAATTCACTGGAGTGGAGGGATTTGTACCTCTCCCTAGACTGACTTTGCTTCTCAACAGCCCCTGGTCTGCAGAGTGAGAGCCTTCCAAAGGCTGGGGCTTTTTTCCTAAACTGTTTATTTTTCTGGATGAATAGACTTTTGGTACAGTGGGTCTTTGCTGTCATAAATCACTGCTGGGTTCCCCAGGTGCTGAGCGGGACTGGCTCTGTGCCACGGCTGTTTGCAGCCCTTTTGCCCGCAACGAGAGGAGCCACGAGGCTGCAAATGCCCCATGTCCACTTCCCTGCTGCCCCGTGTCCCCTCCCTGCCACCCCACATCCCTGCAGCTGGCGTCCCTGCTGCCTTGGGCTGCTTGCAGGCCCACCGGCCCTAAGGCAGAAAACGCCCATTGGAAGAAGAAAGCTGCATCTGCCTGTGTCTGCAGAGCCTCTGTGCCCTTGGGTACCCACCTGCAGGGGCAGCGAGCCATGATGGGTGTCTGAGGCTGGAAACCCTAAGGCATGTTTCAGCAGGTAAGAGATGTGACGAATGCTGAAGTCCAGGACGAATGGCAAGGCTGCTGCTACTGTTATTTGTGCCAATACTGAAATTTAGGATCAAAGGTAACAGGTTTTAAGTCCCAATGACTGGAGTGTGAGGAAAAGGGGTAACTGCAGGGTCTGCTTTTCAGGCTCTTAACCCATATATGGCCAGAGGACAGCTGGAGCTTCAGAGTGTTTGTCTTCCTTTTAGACCCTCCTGGAGCATCTCCAAATACAAAACAGATTGATCCAGATGCAGCTCTGTCAAAGTGGGTGGGAGCCTGGTCCTTCACCAGAAGTAGCTCTGCCTTCTGCCAATGCAGCAGCAGCAGCCTCAGGTTGGCTTTCTGAGCTGCGTGGTACTTTATGTGCTGCAGCCCTGGATTGCCCACTGTTACACACCAAGGGCCACTGGGATTTTACCTGCCCCAGGAGGGAATGCTCCTGCTCTTCCTTCTTGCACGTCATTCATGTTGTTTAGAAACTTCAAATCGCAGTAGGATGTCTGAAGTGCCATGTCCGCATGTTGGCTGAATAAGGAGGAGCTGCAGGAAATGGGTACTTAGCAGATTCTTCCAAATGAACATGGAGCTGCAGAATATTACATTGATGGTCTGCTGCAGGTACCTTCCATTCCAAATAAGTAGAGGACAAAACTCCTTTCTTCATATTGTAACTATTGTGGTATTTTCAAAAGTTCTTAGTGCTGTGCTGGATCTTCCTAATCGCAACATCAATGACCTCTTTGGGAGCAGGTTTCAAAATCCCACAAGATCAATCTTTAGTCCAATCTCTACTCTTATACAGATATGCAGTAGTTTTGAGTGGTTTTTCATAAGGATGGTAATCTGATGAACTGAACGTTGCAAGAATGTAGGTACTAAAATATGTTTGCAGAAGGGCTTGAATTTGTTCCTTTGTTTCATTTTCTTTTCCCACTGGTCTACAGTCAAACACAGACAAACATTAGGCAAAGCAAACAGTCTGCGTTTCCACCCATACAATGGGAGGAAATAAGAACTGAAATGGGAAAAAAAAGTCTGGACAGAAAAACTGCTTCTGGTGCCTCTTGGGTTTTACAGTTTGCAAGGGCTGTGGTACAGACACTTGCAGTAGGGATGAAAAACTGTCCTTTTCCTCCAGACATCAACGTTGTTTGATCTGGTGCCATTGAAATGACCCGTCCATCCCTCCCTTCTAGCCAGTGTGGATTTGGGTAGAAGTTTAAGTAATTCATAGAAGCTATATATTCTAATCTCTTCTCTTGACTACTGTGTTGCTATTTTAGTGTTCAGGAAGTCCTCCTTATACTGCTGCCAACTTAGTCGTCGACTTAGTGATATTTTTGTTTGTTGAAGCATATGACACAAATGGGTCCTAAGAGAAACTCCTGATTTGTTTTAATGTCTTACCCCTGAAACATCTAAAACTTAAATTAAAAAAACCCAACACAACAACCCTTATAAAAACATAGTTTTTACTTGGAGCGAGTGAAAAATACTGAATTTTGAGATGAGGGGAAAGAGAGAGAAGCAATGGGAGGGATAGGATGACCTGTTCTGCACAGAAATAGGGCAATGGTGCTTGCTAGGAAAGGAACTTGTTTTTCACTGAATATTTAGGTAATTTTTACTATAAAAATTTGCTAACCTTTACAAAATAATCCTTTTTCATTTAGAATACAGTGTAACATTTTATTTTTTAGGTTTTTCTTTTCTTTATAAATAGCATATCTCTCTAATATCTCTTCATTAATGTAACATGCTTTTTCTTAAAGTGCATTGAGTGTTATTAATTAACTTTTGTTCTTTATATATCTACCTGCAGACACACTGGAGTTTACTGTTAATGTTTTACAACATGAGTTCTGGGGCATGCTAAATAATGTTCAGCTTCATAGTGTAGTCTATACTAAAGTGATAAATCTTAGCCAACTTCTTGGAACATAGCTAGTCATAAAATAGAATGGGAATTAGCAGAAAAAAACCACAACCCATAAACCTTGAACAGCATGTCTTGATTATTTACTGTGTCTTAATATTTATGTTGTTCACCACTCTGACCAGCTGTGGACAAGGGTAATGGTATTTTGTAGCATTTAGGTGACACGCTCGGGCTGCCTTGGTAGGGAAACATCTATGGTCAGCTCTGAAGACAGCATTAAGTCTGAGTCAATCAAGCTGTCTCATTTCAACCTAAAGGACTGGCTGGTGGTGTCCAGTGCTGGATAATCTGAGGGGAGTGGAGGACCTTCCTGTTGCTGAAGCAGAAATGGCAGGAGCTTGTTCTGACATTGCAGACTGCACTGGGCTCCTGTCTTGGTAGCACAGAGTTTGTGGTGGAGAATGCTGGCTAGTTGCCAATGAAAGAGAGTGTTTAGGGATGACAGGAAAGGGCAAATGCAACATTTGACTGTGCTGGCCAAATGGTTTTGGGTGAGACCTAGAACTGTCTGGAATTTGTCTTCTGCATGTGAGGGTGAAAGGGCAAACGTGTTGCATCCACATGGTCGGTGTTCAGACGATTCCACTGGTATGTAGTTTCATCAAAGTCCCTGCATCCTGTACTGCTGGCATAGAAGCAGGCGTGAGGAAAGGAGAGCGTGCTCCAGCTGGGAGGTAGAGCTTAGGGCTACCCTAGAGGTGTCCTGGAGGAAGGCCCAGGCTTCCAGTCTCAGAGAAGAAATGCTCTAGGGCAATACAATTCTTTGATTTACAGCCCCACAATACAGGAGGCACCCAGCGATGTTGTGACAGAAGTGCCACCAAGAATTTATAATGTTAAACAAAGTAGGCTTTCTGCAGCCTGAGTTGCATGATTAGAGGGATGAAGCTGTAATCAAAATTATAGCCACATTCCCATCTGCCTGGTGTCCTGAATTTCTTATGGGTTGTTTTTTTTAAAAAGGTGTTCCTGACACTGGTAATTGTCTGCCCAAGGCTGATGTGTGTTGGGGTTTTAATGCTTTTTGTGGTGTTTTTTAAAACTCAGAGTTGACGTGGATTACATGTCACAGTTTACAATGAAATGGATCATTTCTGGAATCCAGTGGTAGTACTCAGTGCACAACTGACCTTGAGTTCTGCCTCAGACCATTAACTAACAAAAACAAGCTATAAGCTTCCAAACTCTAAATAACTCCTTCCTTGGAATAGACTCCTGCCTCAATTCAGGCCTTGCATTACTGCTGTGTTTTTAGCTGAAGAGCTCCAACCATGACTACAGTGTCTTGTGCGGGTTGTCTCAGTTGCTGAGACGAGGATTACAGACTGGTCTTTCTGATAGAACTCTCCTGTAAAATTTCTTATCTGGTGACACTTCCTAGCACCAAAACACTACAGCCCCAGCTGTGCAAACCCTGCCCACTTGTTCATGTTAGTCAAGATCCCAGGGGACAGCAGGATGGCAGCTGTGAGCAGCCATGTGCTGTGTGCAGCAGCTGGGTCTGAAGTGCAATGCAAGAGCAGTGTACCTGTAGATTTTATGTTCTTGGGGTCTCTTCCCTGCCATTCTGACCTATTGGGGTGTGCACTGGGCAGCAGCAGGCAAAGCTGGTGTTGCCAGGTATGTTCTGGGGCTGATGATGGCAAACCTTGCTGATTTCTCTGAAGAGCTGGGTCGAAGTAGAGAAGCTCAGTGTAGGTGGAAAGGGAAACAGAAGGATCGTGACTGTGTTAAGGTCATGTGGAATGGGACATAGGGTTTCCTGGATCCCTATGCGGAGCATTGTTCATTTGATGCCTAGTCTCTTAAAGGCTTTCCTTGTGTCACCAGAATGGAAAGGGTGGAGAGAAGAGGGGCAAAAGGGTGGGGTCCCATCCTTCAGGGCAGGGAAGGCTGAGCTGGCAGTCTATCAGCAACCGCAGGGCCACATGCTGGTTTACCCGAGATGAGCTCAAACTTCAAAGTTCATAAGTGGCTTTTGACAGGAAACCTGCTTGCTGAAGTTCACTTTCAGTGAGAGCTTGCAGCAAAACAGCTGTGCCTTCACCTCACTCCTGAAGGGCCACAGTCTGCATCGCTTATCCTGTAGTACATGCTCCTGGGTGAGAATGTCCTCTGGCCTTGGAAGTCCTGCACCTCCCAGCAGCCAGATCTTGCTTTCAAATACAAACCTTTTTCCCAGGAGTTAAGTGTGTGTATCTTCTGGCATTCTGGGTTACACGGTGTGCAGGCAGTGCTGTGAAGGGTCACTCTGGAATCCCACAGCCCTGTGCAGATGCGGTGAGGGTCTGTGTTTATATGCAGCCCAAGTGCACTGCACATGTGAGTGCCTCTCGCCTATGAACTTGCCTTCTGGCTGGGCACAAAGGTACAAACTGGAAAGTGTTGGTGGCTTCTGGCGTGAGGGAGGTGTCCCTGCACACGGGCACCTCGCAGCCTCGCCAGAACTGCTGATTTTGAAGGAAAAGTGAGGCTGTGCTGCTGGTTGCAGACAGGACATGGACACAGATAAGGACTTCGACATAGATAAGGACTTCACAGACAAACCCACCAGCTCTGTGCTACCTTAGTATCCTACAGCCGGCGATCCCTGCCCTTCACGTGTGTTTTTTCCTGCTGCAGTCAAATGGGGACAGCTCCATCAGACAGAGCCAGAAACACGTGGACATTAACCAGTGCCTGCTGCCAAAAAGGAAGCGTGTGATGGGACTGCCTTGGCATAGTGCACAGCACTGTAACAGGGCAGCTGGGTTGTAGTGTCTGGACATGTAATTGTCCACTTCAAATCTGTTGGCTTGCAAGAGGAGAGCGAACCTGATGGGAGCTGTTTGTCAGCCCTAGGAAGAGAGGGCTGTGCAGGGTCTGGAACAGAAGCTGCCAGAATGAGCTCTCTGCATGTCACCCACAAACTTACCATCTGAGGTGTGTGTCACTGGATCTCTCATTGTAATCATGGCCCAAGCCTGGGACTGCTCCAAATTTTTGTTTGGACCTAAGAGGAAAAGGTGTTGTACATGACTTAATGCATCTTTCTGTAAATATACATAACCCATGTAAAGCCCTTTTATCAGCTAATAGCTTGACCCCTAATGCTGATACTCTTGTTTGGTGTAAATATATAATACCTGCCTTGAGCCTCCATAGAGGTCATAGATAAACTGTTCCTTTATCTAATTGAGCTATAAAGATAAATACATGTCCTGTAGAAGTAACAGTGAGTGACCTGTCCTGTTAAGCATATGCCTCCCTGCAGAAATAATATGAGGTTGGAACTCATCAGAACCAGATCTTTGGTGTAAAGCATCTCCCACAAATGTGGCTGCAATGAACACTACACAGATTTGGAAAATGTGTATGCTGGCTCCAGCTTTGCTGAATGTTACTGGAGTGACTAACTGGCAACTGCAGCAGACTTTGTGCGGAAATATTTTCTGGAGGAGACAAGGAATTTAGCTGGACTCAAAGCTAATGGGAGAATTTCTTCCAGCTTGGATACCTCATCAAAATGTAGGCAAGAACTTCAGTTTTAAAAAGTCATTGAGCTTCAGAATTGTTCCTGTCTAAGCTATGTAATGAGCTTGATGGTGTTTAATACTATATTCTTGGGTGAGAATATGGATGACTTGCAGATGGCTGTTGGATGTTTTGGCTGGATTCTCCAGAGATGAAACCTGCTCAAAAACTAAGCAGTTGGGTGGAAGATGAAACCTTTTATTAGTGAAACAAGCCCACAGAGCATTCCT
>NW_009953098.1:4684433-4693482 GCF_000747805.2 Chaetura pelagica | reverse complement strand
CCTGCCCTCTGCCCAGTTTCTGAGAAAATGTGCAACAGAGGATGTTGAATCACAACAGGCTGATTCCCTTTAATGGCCTGGCGAGGATGGACATTGGGGGACTGCACAGAGGGCTCTGGGAGCAATGCCCCTTGTTCTTCCTCCTGTTTTGGTTTAAATAAAAGTGAATGAACTTCTGCTTGTCTCATCACTGGAAGTAAATGTATCTGTTGATCTCATTTGGTTAGGAAACAGTTAAAACACCCAGCTGCTTCTAGGAGCTTTAAACAAAAATTGAAACACCACTTTTCTCAAAACAGTTCAAATATGGTCAACCTTGTGGCTTCAGCAAAAGTAGCAATGTGTGAGTTCTTATGAACTTTGGCTAACCTCTGAGATTTATTGATAAATGAAAAAATAAGGGACTAGGCTCTGAAACCTTCCCTTGCTTACGCACTAGTTTCAGTATATTACCGAGAAATCCAGGGCTGGGTTCAGGATGTTTACTGCTTTTAGAGAGAACACAAAACAGTCTGAAAAACTAATGTAGAGAGAAACCTGTGATTTTTGTTCAGACTGCCAGCACAGTGCATTCAGCAGTGTCTGTGCATTCAACAGACGTAACGTGGAGCATGTTACCCTGCTTAGATAAGCTGCACAGGTATTGATGGGGGTTCTCATGAGCACACCTGTCCTCTGAAAGCTTCAGCCCTCTTAGCATGGAGTCCTGCAGTAGCACACTCACTTGTTGGGGTGGTGGTGCCGAGTTCAGTAGCATGCCAGTGTGCAACCACTGCTGACAGGGACTCCTGGGGTGTGGGTGAGCTCTTGGGTGGCTTTACTTATGCCCTCTTCTTTCCTAACAGAACAGACAGTGATGTTCTGGGGAGGAGAAGGAATAAAATTTAGGATGTCTCCAGCATTCTCTGATTACTTTGCCTTCACTCACTGAACCTTCCCTTTGGCAATATTTAAAGGAAAGGTTTTATTTGTGTGTTGAGATGATGTCAGAGGTAAGGAGAAATGATGGTGTGTTCTGTCTTAATTCTGCCACATTGTTGCATACATTAGCAGGTGCAGAGATGATTAAACCTTTGGGAAAATGCACAGCTATAATCAAAACAAATCTGCCAAGATGGCAGTAAAATTAGTATCTCATGATGAAAATGTTTTTATATAGGTATGTAGATGTAAATAACTATTTAGCTACATTCTGAAAGATACTTTTTTGGTTTAATACACACTTTTAAACTTAACCCTCTTAGATAATTGATGAAATGCAGATCTAACTATATAGGTGTGTTTACACATTTTCATGAGGTGTGAACCTACAGCCTTCTGCATTATCCTGCACAAACTTGTGTGGTGGGAGCAGATGAGGTCCTGCAGTTTAATACAGTCAAGAAATGTGGAAGACTCTTTTCAAAAGATGTGATAACAGTGGTTGAAAATAAATTGTTTTGAGTTGGGAATTAAGCCAACAGGAATGAGTTTTTATTGCTCCTTACCTTTCAATCTCTTGAGAAGGGTTTGGATTCCCTGGTGAATTGACCCACTCTATTTTGTTCCAGGATAGATGATATAAAAGAACATAACGGTGTGATGTGCATGTAGTTAATAGAATTTACTTCAGCATAAAAAGTGGGTTACCTAGTCAGAGAGTATTTATTGCAGGTGAGCCTGTGCAGAGGGACAGCTGGATGTGAGCCTGTGCATTTCCCTTAGCCTAGTAGCAACTTTGCATGGTGTGAGGAAGGCAGGACACTGAGACAAGGCACTGGGTGTGATCCTGCTCTCTCTGCAGAAACCAAGCCCCTCTTGTTCAGCAGTCAGCCTAGCAGCAGACACAGGAGCTTTTGGGAATGCACCAGCAGGAGCAAGTTATGTCTCTCGCTTAACAGGGACACATTTCTTGTGCAAAAGTGAATTATGACCAACAGAACAAAAGAAACTGTTTTCTTTCCCTTAAATGCTAATTTTTCCAAACCTTTTTTGGGGGATTTGGTATTCTCATTTTAATGGTAAAAGTGAGTGAGAGCAAGAGGTTTGCATACAGTGAAAATAACTCCAGCTGCAAAATAACAGATGTCTGTTATACAGAAGGACAATTTGACCAGGTATCATGCTTTGAAATCAAAACTGAATGCCAAGCCATTATTCTTACGAAATTTCAGTGTCAAGTGCAATGCTAGCCTAGTATTGATTTATATTTTCAGTAAAGAAGCACATCTCCATGCTTCTCTGTAATTATGAAAATCAGTGTTGATTCTTGTCATCATCCTTTGCAGGAGGTACAGCAGCCCAGGAGAGACTTGCTGTTTTGATGGGTTGGTCTCTTGCTATGTGTGGTAGCTGGAGACATGGAATTCTCGGCATACTTGACTCCAGACAAACTCTGGAGTTAAATCAGGGTGCCAGCCTGTCTAGCATGGCTGTGTTTTGTGGAAGGGCCTCTCTTACTGTATTGCCAAGACATTGAATGCCTGGAAACATTTGCAAACAATGGCCTCCAACAAAGGAGCTGTGGCTGTGCAGAGGAAGCTGGCTAACAGGGATTGACGTCAGCTGGGATGGATGGTGACCAAACACCAGCATCTGTCAGGCCAGCACTCATCACTGCCCATCTGCACCCAGCCACGGTGCTGAGTCCCCTGGGCCTGGCGAGGGTGTGTCACGTTTGTTTTCCTCCTGAGGTCTGTGATAATATATAAATCCTAATGTTCTAGTTTAGGAGAAAAAGCTTAGCAGCCCCAGGAGTGCTTCCATGGAAAGAGGGCACTTCTAAATCAGCAGGATTTAGTTTTCTGTAAAAGAGAACATGACTGTGACATATTGCCTGAGAATGAGGAATCATTTTTCTTTGATACAAAATTGCTTAGTCTTAGAAATAACACTCGTATGCAATTTTGTGCAGATAGGACCTGGGTTTTAAAATGACATCAACCTAGCTTTTAATTTTGCAGGTGTAAATTGCACCTGCAAATCATTTTGACTGCAAACTGCAGCGTTTTATATTTGATTTTCTGATTTCTTATGGCTTCCTTAACTGATGTGACTTATTTATTTCAGTGTGCAGCATGCAGGCACTACTATTTCAGGAACAAAATTGTAGCCTCAAAGCTTCAAACCTATTTTTGAACATTTGGTGGAAGTGAGGACTTAGGACAAACCACTGTCCATAGAAATCTTCTGATGCTGTCTTGCAGTGTGAGATTAGTGTTGGTTATCATGGCAAAGCACTGCATCTGTGGCATCTGTTGAGCAACTTGATCTATCCAAGCCAAGAAACTGTAATTCACAGCAAGATTTCTGGTTGTGTTTCTAATACATATTCTTGTGAATCCCATTTCGTGATTCTTGGTACCAAGTTTGCTCTTCTAATAGCTGTATTCACTATTGCCTCCCACTTCCACCTTTGTTTTCAAACACTAGCTACTTACCTAGTCTAAAATTAGCAGTTATCTGTTGCTTAATAATGATTGTGGGGTGTGGGCACTTCACTAAAGAGGTGTGTGTTGGTATGTAGGCACATGCAGTCCAAGCCCTGGGAGAATTCCTTCCTATCACCACAGATTACATTATAAGTACAAAGCCTCTGCATGCTTTTTGGGAGGTAGCTGATACATGGTTTACTCTTTACCCTAAAGTGAACCAGAACAGGTGGGGTGGGGAGGAGGGACAGTCCAGCTACCCAGCACATTGCTTCCCCAGCAAGTGTCGGGCTGGGATTGCAAGAGATGATTGTTCTGATTAGGTCACCCTGGCCTGTGCTGAGATTTCCTAGAAGAGGAGGCTTGAGGAGCAGCAACACCTGTTGAGCAGGAGTTGGATGGATACTCATGCCACAGTGAGCTCTGAGAGCAGAGATCTCCCAGCATTGCTGCTTGCTCTGTGCTAAAAGGGGAAATTCAACTCTGCAGAGGTTAACTGTAGAGCATGGTGTGGGTATGAGTCTGATAACACATCACCAAACTTCACACTGGTAGTTTAGTATCACTGAAAGGTTGTTGATACATGGTGGCAAGCAAGTGCTCAAGCCCTGTTGTTACTTGCCTGATCTGTTGCTGCATACATAGTGTGTGTGCCTGTTTTACTGAGTCTTCTGTTCTTTTCACAGGGTCGCCATGTTAAGACAGGGCAGCTAGCAGCTATCAAAGTGATGAATGTTACTGAGGTGAGTGCAAAACAACAAAAACAAAGCTGTTATCAAGGTGCAAAGGAAAAAAAAAATTGGATCACAAGAAGGTGGATAACTTATGAAAGACAATCCAGTGGTATAAATTGTTGTTGCTGAGCAGTGGTTTGTGTTTTGTAAAGTACTGAAATCTGTTAAAACAGCCAGATTTTTCAGTGGTACCTGACCAGTGGTGACAAAACAATAAGGGAAGGCATTGCCATATGTTTTGATGGTCTAGAATAACAAAGAGGAGAGTTCTCTTCCTGCTTATTTCTAGTTGATTATCTGTTTCCAGAGATAGCAAAGAAAAGATTTCCTGTAGCTCTGTGCTGCCCCTGCTGTGTTTCATCACACCCTCTCCCTCGCGTGCCAGCCATTCCTCAGTAGCTGCCCTGACAGCTAGCAGGCAGCAACATGTTAGAAATGCAAATGTAGCACTTTCTTATTGTTATTTGACAGATGAGAGAAGGAGACAGTTTAATTGGCACTGTCCCTGCTGACATTTATAAAGTGGTGTCAGTGCTGGAACAGGGTGTCAAAGTTGCAAGTTGTAGTAGCTGTGTAGCAGCTCTGCCAGTAGCAGAGCAGGTTGTCTCCTTGAGACTGTATTAGCCTGAGCCCCAGGAACTTTGGGAAGACTACCTGCTTCCTCTTCCTGAGTTCATTGGAAGTCCATGGTTTGGCAGGATGCACCTAGTCTCATTGAAGCCCATCTCCTCATTATGCCACTCTGGCAGTGTAGATACAGAGTGCAAAACTCCAAGATAAAGTCCTCTTGTGGTGCTGTGGGAGGGTGATTGCCTGAAGTAAAAACCAGGGCCAAGTCCTCTAGGCTGAATCTGCCAGTGGTACATCCACGTGTGGTGTTTTGGGCAAGCATGAGCAAGCCCTGCCTGCATCTTCATGTGTCTTTTGATTGTCTTGGAAAACAGCAGAACAAGTTGGTGTCTGCATGGGCCTTGTCACGTAGAGCAGGTCCAGGACAGTTCTCTCTGCTGATGGTGTAGGAATCCAGCCCTGAGCAGCAAGTGGTCTGAATTGCATGTTTTTTTTGAACTTAGATGCTGCTGTAATTCTTCATAAAACGTATCTGAGGGCTGGTTTGGCTATTGCTGCTGCCTTGTAAAATATGTATACGTAGTTGAATTGCCAGTTGTGCTCTTCTCTGTACACAGAAGAGGATGCATTTTTTAAATGAGAGCTACATCAGATTGGTGAGATTTTTGCATTTAGCTCTATAGAGACATATGTAATCACTGGCTTTAAAAAATGACAGCTACCAAACACAAGGCTGCTGGATTTCAGAAGAGAGGGAGTAGGATTTGGGTTGCAGACAGTGCTGGGATCAGAGCACCTCGGTGCTTTGACAGGGGAGCTGACAGGACAGGTCCTGGCAGGATTCAGAAGTGACCCAGAGCTTCTGTACAGGCTGCTTTCATGCTGTGCTGGGTCTGTCAGCAGTGCGTGAGGGCTGGCCGAAGGTGTCACTTGTGGGCCATTTATGTTAGCACCAGTGACAGTCCCTTCCTTGATCAAACAATTGAAGCAAAAACTGCAGGAAGGGAACCTTGGAAAGATTTCCTTCCCTTTGCTATACATAACACAGACTCCTTTGTATGTGAGCGACTAACTGTAGCATCCAGTAATGCCTGCTTGCTTGGAAACAAAATTTAAATGTAGGACAACCTTGTGGTCCAGCTTCAGGAATTCACATTGATACAGTTGCATGATGCTGGGAACAAAAACAGCTGTTTAGGTTTGATTTGCTGCTTCCTGGCAGACTACAGACCCAGCATCATACTGGGGAACCTGTCCCATTGCTTGAGGGGCAATGATAAAAGGTCATGCTCTTTTCACGTTGAGTCACATAACATGGAAGTAGTTATGATGTTTTGAGAGTTGGGTGGTGAACATGTTGGTGCAGCCACCTGGGGGGGAGTTTCCCTGGTGCTCTTCCCCCGCTAAACCCTGAACAGATCCAGTTCAGCTGTACTTGAGTATTTCTGCTTTCTGGCCTTGGTGCAGGGTGTGTGCAAGGCTTCCTGCTGTTAGTTCCACTGCCACAGTACGAGACAGACCTGGCTGCAGCTCTCTGTGTTATTCCTGGTTTCCTCCAGGCCCTCAGCTGTGCCCCAGCAAGATGTTGGGAGTGATTTAGGGCATTGCTGCCACTAGCTGCTCGTTCTTCTTGCAGGTGACTGCACTGCCCTGTCCTCTCCTCAGCCACCACACCTCGCAGCTGGGGTTTGCAGTGCTGTGGCAGAGCTGTGCAGCACAGGGTGGGGCTGGAAGCTGTGGTCCTGAGCCCTTCATACACCTCAGTGCAAACACCCACAGCACTCAGGGTGAGCCACAGGGCTGTAGGGAGTGGGGTTACTGCTGGCCTCCTGAGCTGATCCATCTGGCCAGGGACTGTGCTGCTGGTCTCTTGTAGCACAGAGTAGATGGGTTGGTTGAAGTCAGTGTGTTCCTGCTTTGCAGTTGCAGTAGGTGGGAGCACAGATAGCACTGAGGCTCATACTGTGCATGTTCAGGGCATATCTGAAGCTCAGTTCTCCTGCAATAGCAATACCTTTTTTCTGTTTCATAGTATTTGGTTACTGAAGCCTCTCACAGCAGTGGTGGGTCCTAACTGTAATGCAGAAATCCTTTCAGTCTCCAGAATTTCTGTGTCATAAATTCAGAGCCTGTCAAGGATTCAGTATTTCTCTTGCATTGTTAGTCTGCTCAGGTTTAAATTATTTTCTGATCCTTTGGGCTTGAAAAGCTAGCTTGAGGCATTAAATAAAGTCTTTAAAATATTTAAATCCTCATCTCCAATGTCCTGCCTATGAATTGCACCTGAGAGCAACATCTCACATGGAGTTTGGCTTGTGAGTAATGGAAGCTGTCATAGCAAACCTGCTTGACTGAGACAGGAGGCTCCTAGCCCTTGTGGCTGTTTTCATCTTTGGGTGGTTATATGATCTGATTAGTGCTGCACAGGGAACAGTTTTCTTAGGGAGTGAAATTTCATGTGCTAGAAAACAGGAAGATTGAAAAAAAAAAATAATTTGTGACAAATACAGTCTTTTTCTTTTCACCTGCCTTAAAAAAAAATTTACAAAAAATTAAAAAAAAGTTGAGAAGAGCTGAATGTCTGGATTGGCCTTGTGATTAATGTACCAGCTGGTTCAATTCTCCAGTAGATCTCATTCAAGGTGGGGCAATCCCAGTGGCTGAGTCTGGCAGTTGGTGGTGGTTTGGTTACTAATCTGCTCAGTAATAGGACAGTGTTGTCTGACTTGGGAGACAGTAGGACTGAACAAGGATATCCCATATCCTAGGGGTTTGAGCTTCTTCCTTGCTATTGCATGTTCTGCAGTGGGTTTCACTCCCCCAACATCGTGTGTTCAACACTAGAAAATCCAACCTAAGAAGTCTCTCAGCTAATGTCTCATCATAACCAGTACATTTCTGACAAAAGATTCTGTTTCACCACATCTACAGGGGTTTTTTTCTGGCAGGAAATAATTTCATGAAAAATTTCCTGACCAGCTCCAGCTGTGATTGTTCAGCTCTAAGATCTGGGGCACACCAAGAGCTAAGCAAGCCTGTCCTTTGCTGTCATGAGCTGCAGCCCGAGGCCAGTTTCTTAAGAGCAGCAGCAGGATGCTGTGGTCATTGTGGGATCCTCTGGACATCTGTCAGGAAGTGCTGCTGTGTCACGTTGTGGGGGGAGCCCTTTGAAATGGTAGGAAGGAGTTGATAGCAGCGTGTCCTCATGCCCATCTTTGCACGCTCTGCTTCCTCTCGTCTGAGGGTGCCAAGCAAGCAGAGTGATTGCAAAGAGATGGGATTCTTGCAGCTTTTCTTTTCAGCTACCAGTGCAGGTGATCAAAGAGCTCTTCTGCAGCAGGTCATTCCCTGTCTGCCCTTGCTTTCAGTCTTTCCAGTTAGCAAAACAATGTTTAAATGAGAAAATTGTCATTAGAACTGCTCTAATACTAAGAGGTCTTTTGGTGAAGGATTTATCAGCTGGTGATCTTGTTTCCATTTGAGGTCAGAGGTGTGTGCTTTCAGGTTCTTTGCTTCCTAATATCACTGCAGATAGGCCCACATCTTCAAAAATAGTCTTTGATCATGAACCTGTCATCTTTGTACACACAGCCATCTGTGCTCAGAAATGCATTGGTTTGTGAAATCAAACATCTTTTTGCACCTGCACATCTGTGAGCTTGTTTCCCTTTCTTAAGCAGCATGATTAATGAGCAGGTTTCTAGACCCCTGGGAGTTATGGCTGATGCTAACACTGACAAGAGGAGTGGTGGAAAGTGGAAATCTTGAGCATGTGCATGTCATGAAAAGCTGAGGGTGGTATTGTCCCCAGACTTAGCAAATGCAAGTTCATTTCCTGGCTGGGCCTCAGGCATGACCCATGGGACAGAATCAGTCACGTTTACTCTTCTGTCTTTGTTTCCTCATATAAAATAGAGTAATTTTTCCAAAATTCTCACAAGCACTGGGAAGACAAAGTACTTTTTGTTTGTGAAATGCCCACCTGCTGTCCCCTATAGCCCTTACGGACTGACTGATAGTTGAAGCCAGATCTGACTTTGGAGGATGAAGGAGTTTGGCTCAGAGGGTTTCTGCTCAGTAATGGTGGGACTCAGCAGAGAAGCCCAGTGTCCAGTCTAAGCAGTGTCTTTCCAAAACACTTATCCTTTACCCGAGCAGTGTACACCAGTGTGTAAGCACAGGTACCTGCCTCTGTGGGCAAGGGAAGGAAAGGCAGGTGCGGGGAGGGAGCAGGTTCCAGCCTTCTGGATAGACAGTTAAGGACATGAGGTAAAGCAGGAGCTGGATCATCTTGCTGGTTCTGGGAAAGGAGCATTGCAGATGTGCAGCTACTCT
>NW_009953098.1:4669988-4684407 GCF_000747805.2 Chaetura pelagica | reverse complement strand
ACATCTCTGTCTTTGCTTTGAAAACATGGAGGTGAGATTGCAGAGGGATAGAAAGTACTTGGGTAACTTGTGGCAGCACAGTCCCAACATCCAAAAAATTAATTAGGCAAGGGAAGAAGAGCTGAAAAAGAAGCAGCAGCTCTGAGGAAGAGGTTGTTATCCCTGAGGGGAGCTTTGTGAAAGCTGCAGGCTGATACTGAAGGTATAGTGGGGAAGCTTTCCAGACAGGCTCTCCCAGTACATAGTTCATGCAGGTGAGCAGAGTTACAAAACCCCAAAACCTTGAGATCTGAAGAGATCTTGAGTAATTTGGGGAAGGCCTTTACCAAAGATGTTGCCCTTCCATATGTCTGGTTGCCCTAGCAGAAGGAGTGGGCAGCATGCAGAAGGGACAGCAGTGAGATGAGATAGGGTCCTCCCTGTTTGTCCTGCTTCCTACCCTTCTTTCCTAAAGATCCATTACCAGAAGCTCCTGTCAGTGATATAACTCCTGTGGTCAGGTCCAGGATGGCAGTTCCCATCTCCTTATTCTCTGCCTCCTTCTCACCTGCCTGTTTCCACCATTTCACGTGCAGTGTCCAGGGGTAGAGCCTTGTTTCTCATCCCAGAAAGCATCAGCACAAGCTCTCAACTCCCTCTGACCAAGTGCAGAAAGAAATAGGACCTTGTTCTTGTAGGATTCCCTGCATGCTCTCTGGGAGTCAGGTCTAATTTCTCTTGGAGACTCCAGATGTTGCTCCTTTACCCTCACTAATTAAGTCACACAGCATCCAGGGCTGTATCAAGCTGAGGATTAAGGGTCCTCCTTTCTCCTTAATTACGAACAAAAACTAAATGAAATATGTAGTGTAATGTGTGCAGCTTGAGAGCCTGTGTTCAACAAAGGGGCTGTTCTGAAACCTGAAATAGCTTGTTTTGCTTCAAGTGGAGTTATTTTACTTTTCCCATTTCCTAAAGCTTAAGACAATTAGGCTTTGGTCTGGTAACGTGTCTCCTGTGGGTTGATGTTACTGGGAAAAACTTATTGGTCCTTTCTTTTCTGTTGGGAATGATTTTTTGTGTGGTTTGGATTAATAAGACACATCATATGAATGTGCTTTAGGGAGTTTGGCTACAGCCTGTTGGGCTTTGATGTTTTGCTACAGGTAGAAAGGACAACGCAGCTGGTTTTGTAAGCAGCCTGTTGTGATGGTTAAAGGAAGGCTTTGATGGCAAAGCTACTGGAAAATAGCGGAAAAGTGCAGAAAAATGTCCTGTGGGGCTGAGCTGTTCTTGCTGCCTCTTTGTTTCCCCTTCAGCTGGTAAGTGCTGATGGGATGTTTTGCAGCAAGGTAAATTAATATTCAGCTTTGTCATATTCCCTTTAACCGGTACAAGCATACCCTGCAGCACCACTTATTTCCTATGAAATGAGACAGCAAAATCTGCACATGTTTTGCTGGGTGTTGGGCACCGTTTCTCTTGGTGGCAACTTGGCAACCAGGCTAGTGCTGAGAGGAGCTCTTCAGATCAGGCCATTCTCTCTGAAAAGCAGCATTTCCTTCCCAAGTAATTATTATAACTTGTGTTTCCATTAGTTGTTTGATTGTGCACGGTGCTCTACTGGGCAGAAGATAATGTCTGCCCTTAAGAAACTGAAAGAGAATAGGAAAACAGCTGGAGCCTGGAAGGATATTTTGAGGGTGTGCTAGCTCCCAGCATGCCAGAGACTTAACTGATGGTAGAAGGGGGGAAAAAACCCACCATGGTCTAGGTGGGGTGGCCGGATCAGATCCAAACCCTGCGTTGGCTCTGGAGTTTGATTTGTGGTGAGTCACCTCCTTCTTGGCTGCAATTTCCTCCCAGCAAGACGCTCCATGGGACTGGGAAGACAAATTGGCTGATGTGTGCACTAAGTGCTTTTCCAAGTGTTTAAGTAATGGAGTGTTAGCAATATTTTTATTGTTGTTTGAATCTGGTTAATTTCTCCAAGACTAAATTACAGCATACAGAAACTGCAAATGGGGGGAAGGGGAGGATTAATATGTCCTGTCTGAGGCCCCTGAGGAGACAATATGAGATTTTTATACCTAAAGCAGAATATTTTTGATTCTTTAGGTCAAACCCTAGCAATTCAGTATTTTAGGCCAGTGGATAAGGGTGATTCTGATACAGATTTAAGAGCCTGTCCTTCAGTTGCAGTCTTGTAATTACAGGTTAACTGAGGTTAGAGGGGAAACCTCAGGAGCTCTAAGGTCCAACCTCTTGCTTAAAGCAGGGTCAGTCATGGGATCAAGCCAGGTTGCTCAGGGCTGGTTCCAGCCAGGTGTTGAAAGCCTTTAAAGGCAGAGGTGTCCCTACATCCAGGAAACTCAGCGATCTCTGGTCACCTAAGGAGTCTTCTGGTCTCTTTTGCTACAGAACGAAGAGGAGGAAATCAAGCTGGAGATAAATATGCTTAAAAAGTACTCCCATCACAGGAATATTGCTACATACTATGGTGCATTTGTAAAGAAAAGTCCTGCAGGCCAAGATGATCAGCTCTGGGTAAGTGTTTAGTGTAATTTCTGTTCATCAGATTTACAGCTCCTTTCTTCAGATCTCCAGGATGCTTGGCTTGGACTCTGTCTCAGTGGAACTCTGAAGTCGTCGTTCTGAAGAACAACATATAAAAGAGACAAATTGTTCCTCCCTACACATCTTCCATCCCTTATGATTTCCTTTGAGGATGGGCATAAAGTGATACTTGTGACTTGTGTTGTCATTCTGATTTGTTGTTTGAGTGTTGTTGTTGTTTTCTGCCAAATTAATTGTGTCTGTAATTTTATTATTTTTTAAAGAAAGTGAAAGAGAGTTTGTCCTTTTCCCTTCCTCTCCTTTTTTTCAGTTGGAAAATAAAAAAGAGAACAGAGAAATTGGCAATAAAGCCAAGAGGAAAAATGAATCTTCCACGTTTTCTGGCTGCAAGATTTTTTGAAGCTCTGCAGCAAAATGAGAAATTTCAAATGCTGAAATGCCATGTTTTTCAGTGCTATTAGCTCTGCTATTCTGATTTGCCCATAATCTGCAAAAGGAGAGGAGCACTGCTGAGTTTTTTTTATTTATTCAGCAATGTGTGTGATTCAGGAAATCAGATTTTATGTCACTTGGCATCCGGGAAGGTCGAGTGTAGTTTGCCACACCTTGACTGTGGTGGAGTGAGTGTTTGCAGATGGTATCTCTGCTGTGGTGAAGGTCTCTGCATTTCTCTTCCTGCAGTTGGTGATGGAGTACTGTGGGGCGGGCTCTGTCACTGACCTGGTGAAGAAGACTAAAGGGAACTGTTTCAAGGAAGACTGGATTGCATACATCTGCAGAGAGGTTCTCAGGGTGAGTGGTGCCAACAAGGCTTTGTTACTCAGGTGCAACAAGAAGGCCTTTCCAAGCCTTAGGTGTCTAACACAGGTCACTAATGAGCATTGTAGTTTAAAGGTTTTGGTCCTTGAGTCCACCATGGTGGCTGCTTGACATCCCGTATTATTGTAGATAATCCCATTTTCTGTATGGAGAGCAGAAGACTCCTGTTTCCTATGGCAAATAGTCATCTGGAAGTCCAGATTCTGGACATCTAGAAAAATAAATAAATTGTCTTTTTTTCAATAAGTCTGTCCTCTGCATCAGGAGATCTCACTGTTCATTGCTTCAGCTGTTCATGCAGTGTAAGATCTTTCTGTTCATGTTGCCTTCACCTGCACACAACTCAGGGAGCTCTTTTCCACACTGTTAGAAGAAATGTTGCCTAAACTGCATTCCACAGTCTTAAAGGTGGCCCTGCTGGGGCAATATTCTCCAAGACAATTATTTGGACTATATTTCATTCTTGGTTTTTTTTTTGGTTGGTTGCTTGGTTTTTTGTGTTGTTCCTAGAAAGTAGGGAAGATAAAAGAATTCCCAAGTGTAATCTAGTGACGTAGCCTGGATAAAAGAGTAATACTGGAACCCATCATTCTAGATTAAAAACCCATTACAGAGTTACAGGTCTTCCTTGTATCGGAGTTTTGCTTATTTTCTAAATAATGATAAGATAAATGTGTGTTCTGGGAGCTGGAATTCAAATGGCATGACAAGGTAAGGCTTGAACAGGGGTAAATCTTTGCTTCTGGTGCAGAGGAGTTGAGAAGCATGCTCAGTAGAGAACACTAGCCATCTTACAAGCATTTGGCATTAGACTGCAGATTGTAACTAGTTGGAGAGTGTTGGGAGAGCTCTTCTGCAAAAAACATATGAAATATATATCATCTTAATGTTCTGCTGAGGTTGCTCTTCATCTGTGTGGCGTAGTATTTCAGTTAAAGCAACTGATGTTAAAACATCTCATGCAGTCATGCAACTGAAGACCATAACAGCATGCTGGTGCAAAACAAGAAGCTCGTTTTGCACCAGGCCTGTTTCAAAACAGAATGACCAAGTTGCATGGGGATTCGCAGTGTTTCCTTCTGGAAAATTTAGAAGCTGGGTGAAAGCTCTATAAGCTCTATTTGAATTCATTAATACTACAGAGGTTAAGCATTTTGAGTGAATCATTCTCTGGCTTACTATAAAGCATTATTTCATTGTGTTCCTTTATATCTATGCTAGTTTAACCATGGGCAATTTTGGAGTGAAGGAGACAGATTATTGCAAATACTAGTTGAATGAAAACAATATTTGCTGCATTCAGAAAAGGTCTGAAGTGGTATTTTGAACTTTCTGTGGTCCATTTGCCATTGAACGTGGTTTTGTTGAATGCAGAATTTAAGCCACTGTGGCCAGCCAGCTGCTGCCTCTGGTCCTCATACAGAGCATTCTGCATTCTTCTTTCTCTCTTTTGTTTGCTTTTAACACATACTAAAAGCGATCACTTGATTTTGAGACTGAAGTTTAAAATATTGCTACCTTGTTCTCTTCATGCTTGACTTCAGGTGTGTTCATCTACTCTCAGGCCTTTGGGTAAAGAAGACAATCAAACTTGCAGTTGCTGTCCTTTTTCCTCCCCAAAACTAGGTTCATGTTGCCAATAACATCTAAAGGACTTTCTGTATTAATAAAGTCTGAGAAGTGTAAAAGTGTAAAAGGCAACAATGCCACAGTCATGATAATGACTGGAAGAAAGAATAAGGGAAGTCTGGTTTTCTTTCAGGGCTTGGCACATCTTCATGCTCATCATGTCATCCATCGAGATATCAAAGGACAGAATGTTCTTCTCACAGAAAATGCAGAAGTAAAACTGGGTGAGTTTTTCAAATCTGTCCTAGAAACCTGTTTGCAAAAATTTAGGATTTCAACTTGTCTTGGAAAGAACTTTCAGTAACGTAAGATCAACAAATATGTCAAGTGGCATTAATGCTTGTGTTGATAAGGTGTCTGTCATGTAGAAAGAGCTGAAAATGTGACATGTTCTGCAAGGATGTTGCTCACAGCCTGTGGGGAATACAGCTACTTCTGGGCAGCCAAATGCAGAACCTGTCTAGAAAGTCACAGCACCATCAGGCCTTCACGGCAGATCATGGCATGTGAGACTTGTAAAATAAGAGAGTTGAGGGAATAAATTATGATAATCTATTTCTCTAAGAGAAGTGATCTTAGAGATTTTCATAAATCTGACAACTGGTGAAATTACTTGTGTAAGGGCTGTAGTGAATAACTCTTAACTAATAGTCATATTTCAGAAATATCAGAGAATGCACTTATTTCCTTTTCTGGCTGTGACATTTCAGTGTTGACAACTTCTGACTTCCTAAGACTAAATTCAGGTACATATCTGAGGAGAGGATGTCTCCCATGTTTTGAGAAGACATCACGGAGAATACATGGCAATGAGTTAAAGGAGCAGTCTCAAGAACAACACCTCTCATATTTGGGATGATCTTTACAACAATTTAAAACAAAACAAAACAAAATAATAGTTTCCAGAGAGATTTAACTCGTGTGTCTTTAAGTAAAGAAGTTAGAAACTCAATAGGCCTTCATTCCAGTTCCATTCTACTTCATTGTAAGTGTGCATGCTTCGTTTTCCATCAGGAGCACAGACCTAAAGGTCAGGTCCAATTTATTGTTGGAGAAAGTTTGCTAAGTAGGCACATTAAATTATAGAAGTACAAACGACTGTGGTTTGCAGATGATCTGCAGTGATGTAATATAAGTGAGAAAACCTGCTTCTTAATAGTAACCATAGGGCTGTTTCCTTTCAGTCCTTTCTTTTCCCTGTTATTTTATGTGAATAGCACTCAGGTGCTATGCCCAGTGGATCCAATTAGTGCATCTCAGAGGTGTGCTCAAAGAAAAATATGATCACATCATTATTATATGTATGGGCCTTTCTTTGTATCTGAAGAAAACCATTGTGCAATACAGTCGTGATGAGAGTAACACCCCTTTCAGCACAAAGAGCTCCACATGATTCTCTCATTATAGTGAGTCTAAGATCAGAATAAATTGGTATACTCCCTCCCCAGCTTGTTCTAAGATAGTATATGAAAGTTGGGAAGGAATTATTCCAAACACCTCAAAATGAAGTGATAGGATAGTTCCTTCCAGCTTTCACAAATGACCATATTAGACACTTCCAAATTTGCTTTGTGTGTAGATACTATTTTTCCTTTCAGATACTAGTTAAAGTTTTTGGGTCCTACTCAATGTGGACTTTAGATTAAGCGTATGTTATTCTTAATTAATTTCTGTACCTCTCATTGGCTTTTCAGTGGATTTTGGAGTAAGTGCTCAACTGGATAGAACTATTGGGAGAAGGAACACATTCATTGGCACACCCTATTGGATGGCGCCCGAGGTCATCGCTTGTGAGGAGAACCCAGACTCTACGTATGATTACAGAGTAAGTACAGACCCTGCAGAAGGCAGCAAAACGTGCAAATTATCACTGAGATCCTGCTCAAGTGCTGCATTTCAAAAGTTCAAACTTCTCTCCTTTGAAACTGCAATAATATTATAACTGTACTAATAGAAGTATTTGTAACATGTGGGTGGTGGCTCTTTTCAAGAGGGGAGTTCCACTATGAATTTTTTTGTGTGTGAGTTGTTAATACATGAAATACACTTTTGTGAACTCTTATGCCAAAAAAATACTCATATATGGAGACTGCAGGTCAGGGTAGAGAAGAAAGGATGAGGAAAATTTGGAAGGAATACTTGAAGTAGTGTAATATTAATGTGACATTACTGCTCTGCTCTGTGGTAGAGCTGTTTTACTCTATACTCAGCTACAAATCCCATCAATTGTTAATTGACAATCATTATCACTTTATTTATAAGCATATAACTGCAAGATGTTTCTCATCCCAGAACGATTCCTGGTCATCCACAAGGTGACAGGTGCAAAGACACAAGATTTCCTGTCTTTCAGTTTGTGCTCATTGCTTCTTGTGCTGTCACTGGGCACCACTCCGAAGTCCGGCTTGGTTTTCTGTACTCCTATCAGGAGTTTGTACAGGTGTATGAGATCCCCTTGAGCCTTCCCTTCTTCAGGTTGAACAGTTCCATCTCTCCCAGCCCAGAGCCTCCCAGCTCCAATTCCGTAAACATCTTTGTAGCCCTTTCCTGCACTCACTCCAGTGTGTCCCTGACTTCCTTGTACTGGAGAGCCCAAGAACAGCTATCAAGCACTTCTTCTGAGTGTCCTCCTAACTCTTACAATATGCTGATGCTGTTCCAAGGAGAACTTACGAAGCTTAATTTCATGCTCTGGCCTGTTTCCAGCAGTGCTGTCATTTATCTGTCTACAGTTGCCATGCAGGATGTTTTCCAGAGATGGTTTTCTGAGCAACCATCTTCTGAGTGACCCTTCAGTCTCTCTTGGTTCAGGTTGCTGCTTTGCACCTCTCATTCTAACTTCAGCTTCTGAAAGATGTGTTAGAAGAACCTGTTATTGCTTCCATTTTCTACTAATTCAGAGGCTGTGCATCTCCCTTGTTGAGTCCTTCTGTGCTTCACTGGCAGAGTGAAGTCAGATTGTGTGTCAGTCATTACCAAGGAATGTTCTTGGATTCTATTTTATTTTTCGTACCATGTAAATCTTCTACTGAGACCTCAATAAATTAATCCCTCTCACCAGTTGATTTCCTCTTCAGCTTGTGTATTTTTCTGAAGATATAAGCATTAGGAATGTGCACCCCAGTTTTTGAGGTTTCTTTCCCTTTAGTAGTAATCAGTTTATCCATATGCATTTATGGCCACTTCCAAATAGATTATACAGATGGTAGTTGAAAACTGATCAGCGGAGGGTTTTGGAAACACTTATGCACACAGTACTTTGGCTCAGAAGGTGGCACAGGGCGGGCCTTTCTACAGAGATTTATAGCTGATATGATGAGCAAAAGAGCAGGAAGCCACTCTGTAGCTTCTTGCTGTTGCAGCTCTGATTAAAAAAAAAGAAAAGTATAACAGATTAGTAAATCATGGTCGCATATGTACATATGTAGGTATATATACACACTGACTTTTACAATACTGCTGTCATCCTCCCTTTCACCTCTCTGCTTCTTGTGGTTTGAAACTCCAAACCAAAATTCTTTGTTGCTTGGTAGCTTTTTCATTGTCCTTGAAGACCTTTCTAATTTCAGTCATTTACCTAATAAGTCTGGATCCTGAATCTGTTAAATTCCCACCAGTGTTGTTGTCAAATCTCTCCACAAATCCCTCTATGATGTGAACTGGTTTTCAGCTTGTGTAAAGCAGTTGAGATTAGCGGGACTAAGAAGGCTCTGTTGATAAGAGTCAGATCTAGTTAGAGTGCCAGGCTGGGTGTGAGCTGCTCTTCAGGTCATGGTATATTGCTTCTAGTCTTTGAAGATTTGTCTTCTGTTGCTCTAAAGGTAGCTTTAAAGAAGCCCTGCAAGTTTGTTTGGTCACCTGCCTCTCATTTGGCTACATTAAGAAATAAAAACTAGTAAAATAATGCACATGATTAATCAGGTGGAAAGCTGTGAAGTTTTTACAGTCACTGGTGTCATTTCTGATTTATCTTTCATGATCAAAACCCATCCCTTAGCATACAGATAAGCTGGTAAAGGAACTTCCACTCTAGCTGAGCTGAATATATACTGTGGTGTAAATCTGATTGTATGATGTGCCCAGAAACACCTGGCTGCAGGCTTTGTTGACAGAAAAATTCAGACCCTAAGACCTGACTCTGATTTCTCTTCTGTCAGTGTAAAAACTCAGCAATGACTGCTCTGAAATAAGCATTAAGAACTAGAAATTTTTTTGGCTAGGAGCAGGGGGGTGAGGCACTGCTCTGTCTCACTGCCTCATGAAAACAGTTTAAGATTTAAGACATGTGTAAAGAGTGCCTGCTATATTCTGGCTCTTGTTTTTTGAATGCAGAAGTTCTACATTTTGGGACTGGCTGCTGAAGTGATGAATCAGCTGTTCAGAGTTGCATGGGAAATGGAAAGCTTCTGGCTATTAGCACATTTCCTAGAAGCTCAGTAGGGAATGGGAGGGAGCAGAATGTACATCACTCCAGCTAAAACAACCTGATCCAGGAGAAATCTAGGGAAACTGTAAAAACAAACACAAAAAAACCCAAAACCACCCCCCCCCCAAAAAACCAACCAAACAAACAAAGGGAATGCTGCAAGTTGCAATATGCAATGTTTCTTTTCCTGCAGAGTGACCTATGGTCTCTGGGAATCACTGCTATTGAAATGGCCGAAGGAGCTCCTCGTAAGTGATCTGGTCTAAAGGTGGGGGTGTCTGTGCTTTGGGAACATGTTCTGTGTTAAAATAACTCATGCTTGGCTAATACACTGATGTAATTCTGGCTGTATCTTTAAAAATAATCTGTGACTTTTTCTCTTACAGGCTCTTTCACTTTCCTCTTCCTTTGAGAACAAAATACTTTAATTCCTTGCATGCATTTCCTAGAGAAACAATTTTTAATTTTTTTCTTAAAGCTCTTGTTAGCATCACTTTGTTGGTCCCTCCCTGTGGGTGATTGACACATAAGCAAAGAAACCTGACAAGTGTGGCATTAGGTTTAGGACACTAAATAAAACAAAAAAAGGCAGTGGGAGAAGTTAGACTTTAAGGTTATGTTTGTACTCCAGGACTGATTTGATTCTCACAGGTTTTGGGATGAATACTGTGTTTGCTCACATATTAGCTTAGGTCCATGACCACACTCTCAGCCTGAGAGCAGAGTGCCATGGCTTTAGAGCCTGCCCTTGCCTTCCAGCTGTCCCCTTGCTCCCTGGTCAACCTGGCACAGCCATGGGCTGCAGTGGAGATGCATGGACCTCGTGCCTTTTTGTTTCCACAAGGACCAGTTGCTTTGCCCCAGCATCCGTGAAGCAGATGTAACGTGGTGATGCGTCCAGTCGCTGCTGAGAGCACAGGAGATGAAATAAATTATACTCTGGCCTGAGCTCCAGAGCACGTAGGCTGTGTTTTTGAAAAACACACTTGGCTGTTCTCCTGCCAGACTCGATTTTTAGCAGCACTCAAGAGCCAGCTGGAGTTCAGGAGCACTTTCAGACACTGTGCTTCAGCTTAGCTGAAGCTTAGACGTGAGTCTGTGGGGAGTTCTCTTTGAGAGAGACTTTGTAGTTTTGCATGCTAATTCCTCATGCCACTTGCATTTGGTGTATTCACTAGTTTTGGCAGGGAGATGCTATGGATTCTGTTCTGTTGCACTGCGTTTTGTTTACTGTAGTAAACAGTAGTCTGGGACCTGTAGCTAGATACCAGACTTATTCTGCCCCCCATATCCACTGCATCACATGCTAGTGAAAATGCAAAGGAAAAAGTCAAAAGCAGAACCCAGATGTAAGAAACAACAGCAGGTGGATGCAGGCAGGGAAGGTAATAGAAGGCAGTGAAGTCATCTCACGTTTACTAGTTTTGTAATGCTTGAAGTCCATCATGCCTCTTAAGAAAATCACTGCTGAACACCTTTAGATCATAATTCAGGCTCCATAAAGTTCCTATCAGTTGTCTTTCAGTAGCTCTGGTTTGTGCAGGAAGACCTCTGACCCTCAGTATTTCTCCGTGACGGATGAAGCACACTCATAATTCCGTACAAAATGCCTAGGATAGATGAGATGCTATTTACTTTCTGCAGAGTGCTTTGGTCAACTTTCCACAGCAGTAACACTAAAGAAAAGTACGTTGGGCTGGAGAGAAACCAGCGTCTGAATGCAGGAGTAGAATCTGCTGCAGATGGTCTAATAATGGTGCTCACACTTCTGAAACACCAAGCAGATGAAATGTGTGCTCAGGCGTTACACTCTGTGCCGGGGACGCAGGTTATGAGCTCTTCGCTTTGCATCAGGTTTTCCTCATCCTGCAGTTTCTCTTCTGCCATGAACAATGTAGCCAAGAGTTTTGTTAAAATTCAGCTTATCATTTGTCTGAACCATAAGCCAGACATAATAAACCAGTTTAGTATTTCAGTCTCAATTTTCACTTCCATTTATATGGAAACACCCTTTGATGTATTAGAAAGGTGAGGTGTTTTTATGGCCTTCTGAAGTGTTATATAAGAAAGCTATGAAGAAAATTGTACTTGTTCCTGCCACACAGCCTTTCTTTCAAATCTCTTTTTCCTGAAAATAACAGCATATTGTCATGAAAGATTTCTCTGTCCTCAGAGACTTTATTTCTTTGGCTATAGAGTGAATGTAATAGGCTAAGGGCGCTGTACTGCAGCGGCTGCTGTGCCGTTGGAAGTGCGAGTGCTTGTGGAAGATGGCTTTTCTGTGTGAGGAGAGCCAGGCTCCTGGGCTGCCTGGGTCAGCCTGGTCAGGCTGTGGGAGGGACAAGGAGGAGGACATGCATCCTGCAATAGCTTGTGGTTTCCTTTGCAGCCCTATGTGACATGCACCCCATGAGAGCGCTCTTCCTCATCCCACGGAACCCGCCCCCAAAGCTGAAATCCAGAAAATGGTAAAGAAGTGTGTAAAAATTGTTTTTTTGCTGCATTTGGCTTAAGAGGATTTTGAGTTCTCTTGTCTGGTTAAATCCTACAATGATCTCTGAGGCCTCTCCTAGGCTATTTCTAGCACTAGGTTAAGCCACAACTGCAGGTGTAGTATACCTTTAGGAAGCAACATCTTTCTTTTGAACTCTGCCCAAACTGCAGCAATTATTGCAGGTGTTAAAGTTTGGCAGGGGCAACTGAAATTGTGGTACAGGGAAGGCTTAGGTGGGCTGCTTGGGTCAGGGTTTGTCAGAAGAATGTGTGGGCATTGTGGCGCTAATGACAGTCACTGTGAATTAGTTTAAATGAAGTGTATAAAGAAAATATTCACCGTATCGAAAGGGCAAGGGCATTTTTTTAAAGAGTTGCATTGCCCAGACTGTTTTGTTGATGTGGATATAAGTTCAGGGTAACTCCAGTGAGAAGGTGGTCAGGGTGGAGTTTACCGTCAGCACTGTGCTAGTCTGAGGAGGCACACTGGTGGCAAGACTCAAAGTTGTCTCACACAGTTCTAGGGCAAAAAGAAACCTTGCAAAGTTAATTATTTCCTTCACTCAGAGGTGATGTTTAGCACACAAATTGAAAAGGTTACTCTTTTCCTCCACTTTTCTATCTTTTTCAGGTCAAAGAAATTCCTGAACTTCGTTGAAAGCTGCCTTGTAAAAAATTATCTGCATCGTCCATCCACGGAAGCCCTGCTGAAACATTCCTTCATCCGAGACATGCAGAATGAACGGCAGGTGCGCATCATGCTGAAGGACCACCTGGACAGGACCAGGAAGAAAAAAGGAGAAAAGGGTAACGTGCCCAAAAAACGAAATAAAAGGCAGTATAGAGTGTAGGTTCTTTACCAATTTTGGCAGCAGAGTACAAGGCAGATGCAGCTGAGATGCTAGAACTGTGAAAATGTGAGGAAGTGTTGTTATTGATGGCAGTGGGGCCATTGTGAAGATCTCTTAGCCAAAGCCCAGGTCTTTAATGGTGTTTAAGTGCTGATGTTTTTGGAGTGACCCTGATTTACTCAGAGTAACCCTAACGGTAATGTGAGTGGGGAGTCCAGTTAAGTCTAGGTCCCTAATTTCTTGAGTGTCTAAGCAGTACTCAACAAGCCTTGCCTAGTCTCTTAGTTCATCCATCTGTCCCCAATCCATTCCATTCACCTGTTGCATCTCCATGCCATTTTAGCTTGTGAGCTCTCTGAGAGCCGAAGTGCTCTTCAAGTGTTTTACAGTGGAGTGCACAAAAGAGACCTCGAGAAAGCCTCCATGCCCCAGGAAAACACAAATGGGTGTAATCAATTATCTGCTTCCCAGGGTGGCTGAAAATAAAGAGGGAATCTTGAGTTTGTTCCAAATGCTTCCCTTAGTCTTCAGAGCAAAACCTTGAAACAGCAGTGCTGGAGTGGGGATGATACTTGTGTAAATGCCTGTGCAAACTGGAGAGAGCACCATAGCCTGTTATCCACCCACTTCCCCTGCCCTCTCTCCCCTCTTCTCTATATTTTATACTGGCAGGGGCACTGTGAAGATCAACCACTATGAGGGCAAACTTGGAAAGCACTACACAGTTGTAAAATGTTTTATGAGCTCCAAGTTATTGATCTGACAACAGGAATATTTGTGCCTAGAATGAAATTGCTGTTCCAATGTATTGAGTTAATTTACTGACTCCAATAGTAGTTGCAAATTCTGCCACTTCTTTCAGCTACAAATCTCAAAGCACTTTCGAAAGGAAAGATAGTGAGGTGAAGTTTCTCAGAAATGCCCTTGGGGATGGGGGTACCTGCAAAGATAACAATCACTTCTTCATAGATAGTTATATTTTGACCTGAAAAGTGTGATGTGTTGTTTTTTTTTTTAAATCAAAGCTCCCCTGAAAGGAAGGATAGCATTGACTTACCAGACTACACTTCAAAATAGTGACTTCAAAAAAAACTAAGTTCTCCTTTAATGTGTCATGTAGCCAGCAATGCAGAGTAGAGCCAGTGTGAAGTTATTCCCTAAAAGTTGCCTTCATATTAGTTTTGAAAAGAGCTTTAGAAGTGTTGGTCAGCTTCTTCTGAACCACTGTGCCAAAACTAGCATTAATTTATTATCCCTGTTTCTTTTTTTAATTATTGAATTTAATACAGAAAGAAACCCAAACTTACTGAAGGCCTCAGCTTAGCCATGCGAAAGGCATACAGTGGCAGAGAAGGGCAGTACAAGTCTTTTATGAAAAACTTTTAGAAGTTTTTTAAGTTTCTTTCTGGAGAACTCCTCTGCTGATGTTGTTATGAGGGTTGGATTTCTCTGTGGGTTTAGCCTAATTTATTTCAGATTATAAAAATAGGTTAGTTTTGCAAAACCAATACAGTCAGTTGAGGGAAAAGGTGGGAGTGTGTAAAGGGGCTGCCCTGAAACATTACCTGAACTAGATTTTGAATTATATGCACAGATTTCTTACCAACCCCTAGCCCTCAGGACAGCCTGTGGCTTTTAAATTCCT
>NW_009953098.1:4663338-4669897 GCF_000747805.2 Chaetura pelagica | reverse complement strand
CTGCTGAGCTACATGTAGTTCAGGTTGAGTGCTCAGAAAACAAAGTTCAAGATCATATCTTAAATAACAGCATTCTCCACTGGGGCTTGTTTATTCTCTTCTTTTTTATATATAGAAGAAACAGACTATGATTACAGTGGAAGTGAAGAAGAAGATGATGAGCTGAATGAAGATGAAGGAGAACCAAGGTTAATTTTATTACTGGAATAGAAAATTTGACTGCCCAAGCTGTTCTCACTGAAAGCAGCCCTCTCAGCCAGAAGGGCTTTCCAAACTTGCTCTGAATCCCTTGTCTTCTGTGTCCCCTCAGTAGCTTTAACTATTTTGTAGCTTTTGAATGTAGTTGCTGAGTTTAAGATGTCTGTAATAAGCTGTTTATTAGTTCCTCTGCAATAGCGAGGAAACTCTCAAATGAAGGACCCAATAATCAGCTTCAGACTGTTCTGCAGCACAGTAAGTGCAGATGCACAGTCAACATGCTGAAGATTTATTGTAACATCCTAATTTGCTAACACAGAAAAAACAGCAATTCCCAATGCACCTTGTATTCTCTCTTTAATGTTACGTTTAGTCATGTGGAAACCTCACTTTTGTTTCAGCTCCATAGTTAATCTCCCAGGGGAGTCCACTCTTCGTCGTGAATTTCTGAGGCTGCAGCAGGAGAACAAAAACCGATCTGACCCTCAGCGCCAGCAGCAGCAGCTGAAGGACCAGGAGAAATACAAGAAGCAGCTGCTGACAGAACGGCAGAAACGGATCGAGCAGCAGAAGGAGCAGAGGAGGAGGCTGGAAGATGTAGGGACTGGCTTGTATTATTATTCTGTGTCAAATAAAAAATGTGTCTGTAGAGAGTAGGTTTTGAAAGGCAAGGAGGCTGTGTTAAATTGTCGGCACAACCTGGATTGTAGTCTTTAGCCTTGGGAGAACCATGTCACTTTTGAACACAATTATTGTACCTCACTTTAAATGGGGTCTGTCCTTTTCCTGCTGACAACCTGCCCTGAGCTTTGGGAGTGGAAGAGGAAAGGCATTCTGCTTGAGTTTGTTTGGCAGTGGGAGACCAGGCAGAAGGGATCATAGAATAATAGACTGGTTTGGGTTGGAAGGGACCTTAAAGATCCTCTAGTTCCAACCCCTGCATGAGCAGACACAACTCCTACTAGACCAGGTTGCTCCAAGCCCTATCCAACCTGGCCTTGAACACTTCCAGGGAGGGAATGAGAGATCCTGATTTTGGTCTCAGATGTGTTGCCCGATTCAGAGTCTGCCTGTTGGATCCATGGTCCTGGTCTTGCTTCTGTTTAAAATGTTACAAGGTAGCTGCTGCCTTTTCAGCTGTCTGACACACTGAGGTGTTGGAAACATTGATAAATCACCAACACATCTCTTCTCATGAGTACTTGCTGGAATTCAAGCATTGTGCAAACATGCTGGAGCTGGCATTTGCAAAGCACAGTGCTACTCCAGCAAAACGGGGCCTCTGGAAAAGCCCTTCCTTCTCAACATGACAGGAAGACATTTGTCATTAGATTAGCTGCCAGCCATCCCAGAGGTCTCACAGCCCTGCTTAAATGAATGGCTAATCCACCCTTGGCTGCCAAAAGGGCAAAGGTTTCACTTCAGACTTGGCAGCCACTGTGGTGGCAGCTTGTGGCTGCCTGCTCCTGCTGCCTGGTGAATCGGGTATCCCTGTTAGTGACTGCCTAGCAGGAAATGGGCCTTCTGATTGATGAACACTGGTGTAGGTAATTGGTGGGTACAAAAGTAAAGTAAAATAAGCAGTTATTCCCTGGCTCTCTTCCAGCATCAGAGGCGAGAGCAGGAGCTACGAAGGCAGCAGGAGTGTGAGCAGAGGTGGCCAGAGGCCATTCAGAGGAAGGAGGAGAGGTGTAAAGAAGACAAAAGGGCTGTGGAAGATGAACAGTTCACAGCAGATGGACAGAGGAAATCGGAAAAGAAGCAGGTATGAGAAGAGTTTGCTGACAGCAATTTGCAGCTCCCTGTTTCTATAGCTGATGTCATTGTCAGGTCTCTGAGAGTGCTTCCATCCCCTGAGTCAGACCAGAGAGGGACTTTTTTTATGCATTTGCTGCCTCTTGTTCTCAGAATCAAACTTATTTGAAGTTAACTTACATGTTGCTGGGTCATCCTCCTTATCTACAGGAATGACACTGCCTCTCCCACTTCTGTCCTGGTGTTTCTTTGTCCTGAAATAGTCTTCAGTCACTTCAACCTGACATAAAATATCTTTACCCTGAAAGCTTCTAGCATCAGTTCAACCTAAGCTTAAATCACCAGTTTCTGTTTGGCTTGTAGCCAGACCATTTATTTTTCACAAATAAAAATAGAGCAGTGGTTTGTTTCAAGGCTGAAGTCTCATTGTCAAGTCTGGCACCTTGGCCACACTGTTTTTCTAACACTTAAGGAGCAAGTTGATTTGTAATGCAACAGAAGGAGGGAGTGTTTGATTAAAGCCCACTGGTTTTAGAAAAACTAAAAAGAAAAAGTACTGTTTTCTGATGTGTTGTCTGAAAAGCCAAACAGGGGTCACAGTGTGTTTGGGGTCTCTTTATGCTTCCTGTTGCTTATGCCAGCCCTGCTGGAATTGTGCTCATTTTGTTCTTTGAAAAGTCTATATTTCCAGCATTCAGCTTGGTTGTTGACCAAGGCATTGTTCTCTCTGAGGTTCCTCATTCTTTGCTTTCAGAAGGTGGAGGATGCGCAGCACAACAGGAAGGTGCATCGAACTCTCCCCAAAGATCAGACCCAGCTGCTGTCTCTCCAGCACGACCACAAACAGAAGAAGAAAGAGCCTTCCAAGAGTTCAAATTCAGCAGCACATACTCCATCAAGCAGCACAAGCAAAGAGGTACCAGCTCAGCCAATGTAGTGTTTTGGTGCTTTGCAGTTTATGATGCTGTGACAGTGCTGCAGCAGAGAACACACTGATCTTTAAACCTAGATCTGGGTCTTAATCTGTCTTACTAGACACGCTACAGCAGAGACTTTGGTTTCTGTTAATGTAGAGGATAAGGAAAAGGAAAGGTTGCTCTGTCCCTTCCACTGGAGTTCAGAGAAATGTTTGTCTGGTGAATGGGGAAACAGGGTTCAACCGTGTGTTATTCTCTTGTCTTTCAAAGAAGAATGAATTAAGGTAGTATCATCTGAGTTTTAACAGATGTTATTGCCTGATTTTAGAGTTCACAAAATTGACCAAGACGTAGAATGACATCACACCAAGATCTCTGTGCCACAGTGTCAGGTTGTGCCCTTTGGACACAGAGGTGTATGTAAATTATAAAATCTAGCTTTAAAATTTTCTTTCTTGCTTATGGTAAAATTGACATTTCATTATTAGAAGTTGCAAGTAATAAGAATCTGGCCTCAAGAGTAGTATGATGAATGAGTTCACTGGAGCTAGAATTTCATGGTATTTGGTTGTGGCTGCTTGTTTAATAAGGGGTTTTTTGTGTGTTTTGAGGGGTTTTTTTTGTATGTGTATGTTTTCTTTTTTTCCCCAGTTGAGATCTGTGAGACTAAGTGGAATAATTTTCCATCTCCTCAGCAGTTTCCAAGGCTGCATTAAGAATGTGCTTACCTTCCTGACATAGGCACTACCAGATACAGTGAGAGATACCATTAAGAATACTCACCCAGACACAGATAACTGGGTGTTTTTATGGCATTAATCTCTAGTTTACTGTGTAGAGCTCTTTCTAGGCTGCTGAATCAAAGGATATGCTAAAGATTTAAACTAGAGAATGGGAATTAGTCCTGTTGAATGAAACTGGAATGAATAGAAGGGCCAAAAGCATAGGATAAAGCTGTTTGTAATGAGCAATATGCTCAGGAAATTAAAGTATCTTTATGCCTTTCTAGATCCTTCTTTTCCATAGTGCAACTAATATGCTAACAGGGTGTTAAAAGTGTTCTGAAGTAGAAGCAACGTGCAGTAATGTAAGTGTTGTAGAAGGGGGTGATAATGCATGGCAAAGCAGGCTGCATGTCGTCAGAGATAAGTAAATACTAACGGATTAGTCTTTCCAGCTGAAATCCCAGCCTGTGGCGTGGCCTAGAATGCAGCAGATGGCAACTCGGGCCCTTTTCCTTGCTGCAGTTTAGAAACTTGATGGCAGAGGAGGGGTTGCAAATGGAGAGGCAGTAATCATAGAGTGGTTAGGGTTGGAAGGGACTTTGAGGACCGTGGTTGTCTTCTGTGATTCTAATGGTTCATTTTGTGCCATGGGAGGTGGGGAGGTCCCTCAGAGTTGCTGCACACTGTGCTGCTGTTGAAGAACATCCAGGCTGCAAAGCCTGAGGCTCAGTATGCAACCTGCTGCTGCTTTTCACCTTCTCAGGCTGAGGACCGCAAAAAGAAAAGTGACAGCATCCAGCCCTCCCTGCAGTGGCCAGCAGTGCTGGGGCATGAAGCCACACCACACGCCAGGATGGGATCTGGCAGCAGTTCCAGCCCTTGCACCCCTGCCCCGCAGAGAGCCGTGTTGGTCCAGGTATGGTGCTGCTGCCCCAGGCCAGGGGGAGGAGGTGGGGGGGGGGTGCTGAGCACAGCAGTGCCTGGGAAACCTGAATCCCTTCACTCTTGGCACAAATGACTGAGGCCTGTGCAAATCAGCTCAGAGGTTTTTAGTGCCACCACGTGCTGCTACGTTCTATGTGGAATTATACTTAGGCACTGCAGATCAGGGTTAGATAACAGCTCTGTTTGTATCCTTGATGTCTGATTGCTGATTCCGTTACTCTTTGGCGTTTCACAGCCTGAATGACTGCCTAGTAGCACTCCCTGGATGTTGTATTATATGGTGCCATAAATTTGGCACTTTACAAACCCAGGATTTTTATCCCGGACCTTGTACATCAAGCAAGATTGTTACTGATCTTATTAAATAGTCTAGAAATATATAGAGATGCAGTAAGGACCAGTTATTTGTGAGTAGAGCCCTGAGTGTCTGTGACTTGAAAAATGTCAATATTAGAGGTAGAAGTGATACCTAAACAGTATCTAGACAGTGAAAGCACTTTATTGATAAAGTTCTGCATTGGAATCCTCTCAAGACATCTCAACTCCTGCTATTTCTACCAGTTTTGGGAGACGTGATTCAGGTTCTCACAGTGTGCCCAAAAATTTGGCTTCCTTTCAGCATCCTGTTCAAGTATCATGGAGAAGGGCTTGGCACTGCCCCCTTCACGATTCTGGGATGCATCTCATGAGGTCCTATAGACTTATTTATGTCCAGGTTCCTCAGAGGGTCTCAAACCTTATGATCTTTTACAGTGGGAGGGACTTTTCTTCCCCAGTCCCTGCCTGGCAGTCCATCCACTGGAGAGGTGTGGGAAGAGATGAAGACTGAGGCAAAAAACTTTTTGTGTACCTCAGCCTTCTCCTTGTCTATAGTTAACCAGTTTGCCAGTCCATAGTTTATTGCAGGCCGTTTGGGAATCTGCAGGAGCACAGCAGTTGTACAGGGGATACTTCTGCCCTGCTAAAGTGCTGCTCCTGGGATAAAAAGAGCTATGTTCTAGGTTGGCTGCATCACTTGGTTCCTTTGCACCTTATTGATGCTTCCCTGTTTGGTAGTAGCTCTTCTGGCTGCTAAGGGGAGTAGTGAGGAACAAAGCAGTATTTAGCAACCTCTTTCACATTCCTTGATGGAAACTACTCTATACAAATTTTATGCTGTTTAAAGTGTTGGTGTTACTCAAGGATAATAGCAGCAAGTGATACACAGTTGTTCCCATGTGATTTTCCTCCTTGGTGGTAGCTGCTCGGTTACCCACTCAGTGCTCCAGCTGATAGACTGTGTGGACAGGGAGAAGCCAATCTGTACGTACCTGCTGTGCTAGCATGGAGACCAGATCAATGGGTAATTTATGAATTCTCTGCAGGGCTGTTTCCTCTGCTGGTTGGCAGCAGCTGCTGGTGCTAAGAGCAGCACGTTTGGAGATGCTGCTTGCATTAACTGCATGAAGTGTTAAGGCCTGAGCAATGGACCAGTTAGTCAGCTGGAGATTAAAAGACTCAAACTTGTGAAGTTTGATATGTGGGTGCCTTGTTATTGGAAAATAAAAGTGAACTGTGGAGTTAAAATGCAAACTGAATTCATCACAGATACCTGTGCTGAAGAACTTACAGCCAGGTTTGTCAGAGAGATCATCTGTCATCACAGCCCTGCTCAGATAAAAGTGACTTCTTATTTTAAATTATTATATTCTGTGAGATTTTTGTGTTGCATCCTGGTTGCCCAAATCTCTCTAAAAATTGTTTCACTGGATACCTTAAGAACAGCTCTTAGGTGCAAGGAGCATGATTTCTCAGTGTCTTCTTATCCTGAAGATAGCAGATCTGTCTGCTAAGGGAAACATGAGATATTACCAGATCAGAGTGACCATTTCCACCCGTTTTGAACTTGGTTTGTGCTTGCTGCAATGCAGTAGCAGATCTGTGTGGGATGAGCTGTACCAGCAGAATTTCACAGACTTTTAAAATGAAGGCACTGAGTTTGTTTCTCTGCCCAGCATCTTTTGTGGCCTGACTAGGGAA
>NW_009953098.1:4623750-4663256 GCF_000747805.2 Chaetura pelagica | reverse complement strand
TCAGAGCTGAAATGAACTCCATTTTTTAACTGACTCTGTGGTTTTCTTGGAGGATTTGCTACCTAGATCTCCTCTATTGTCTGGAATAACATGACTGAAACAGAACAAGAAAAGTAATAATACTAGAATTAGCTTGTGCTAGGTCATGGATTGACCCAGTATCCAAGAGTAGATCTGCTCAGGAGTTTAAGAAAATCATTTTCCTTTGCTGTTTTGTAACAACACTTGCACTTATCTACCCCCTATTATTAGATTCAGTTCAAATTAGTAACTTAGGCATAAGTTACTCCAAAAAGCAGTGCAGCCTGTCTTTTTAAACTTCTTGCTCCTAAATCTTTTTAAACTAACTCGAATAGGAGTATATCACCTTATGTTATAATTTCAGGGTGCGATGGGTCCTTTTTCTTAGCTCTATTAGGTCAGCCTTTCTGTTATGAAGACAGGGTTTTGAAGTAGGTAAAACTTTGTCTACCAGGGCTTTCTGTGCATGAGTGGAGCTGCCATTCTTCCAATATTACTTATGACAAAAACAATTTAAGGCTCAAGTCTCAGTAGCTTAGAATCATTGTTAAGGTTGTTTGGTTTTTTTTCCTCTATATGAATTATTTTATCTGTAAAACAAGGAGAATGCCAAACAACAATTTTGAGGGTTAGCTGAGGCATTTTGGGCTTGATGTGGAAATGCAGGGTCTTGTAGGTCCTACTGAAATTATCCCAAAAGCAGGTGTCACTTCTTGGCTGGTGTCTCTGTCCAAAGAAAGGATGTGGGTACCACCTGCAGAGTTTGGATTCACTCAGTCACTTATATCATGATCCAGCAAAGCTCATCCCTGCTTCTAAGCAGAAATAGTTTTCCAGTAGTCTGCAGGATTCAAATGCTGGAATTTAGGAAGAAATGTAAATATCTTGTTGAAAAAGAGACAAGGAAAAAAAATAATCTTCCTATATTCTGATAATAATGCACTTGCTACAGAACCTATTCCTACACACATGATGAATCATTTCAGGGGAACACTTGGCTGTTGAAATAATTCTGGTTAACTAAAAACTATTATTAGTGACAATCATATTGGAGAAAGAAGTAATTTTGACAAAATGAAAAAACATGGATTATGAGATGTTATAACTGCTGAAAAAGCTATTTTCTATCAAGGGAGACAACAGAACATATTATCCAAAAAAAGCAAAAAAAAGCACCTGAATATTTGACTAGGTGAATCTCTCAGGGCTGTTTTTCAGAAGGTGGCTTTGTCATGCTGATCTGAGAGGTAATGATGAGACGTTTGAATGGATGTTTGACATCCGTAACTAGTTTAAAAATTACTACCTGTCACTATGTAAGTTATTTTGAACATTTTTCCCATTAAATAATTAGTCTTGTAGAATTATAAGGAGTTCACAATCATATTATATTATTGAAAACCTGTGTGCAGTTCTTAATTACTATATTATGCTTTTTAAGTCTGAGAACCTGAAGAATTTTATAGACTTGGGCTGGTAAATCCATAAAACATTCTTCTTAGTCATTCTTTGGGGAAACCAAACAGCAACTGCCTCTGATCTGAGTTGCAGTGACTCGGTTGGGACACAGGAGTTTGAACACTGACTCAGACAGTAATTGCTGGCCTCTTTCTTCAGCCTGCAAGTGGTAGGGATGCTGGTCTTGCTGTATGTGTGAGAAAGAGGAGCCTGGCAGCAGAGGTGTGTTAGCGTGCTGGGACACGGGCTCATTCCTGAGGGATGTGGCTGTGGATGTCCCCAGAGAGCCCCAGGTCTTGCTTTGCGTGGGAGGTCTGACAAGATAAAGCACAGAGTGGTACAGCTTCAGGCATTGCTCTAATATATATTCTATTTCTGTAAGATCAGATTGGTTCTAGCACAGCAATCCCTCTGGCTGGGCCCAGCTCACCCCATGTTTCTGTGTGTTCTGTCTCAGTCTCGTGCCCAAGAGGATTTCTCATTTCAGGGAGGATCAATACATTCAGTTGACATTTTTAGCTCTCTGCCTTTCTTCCCCCTCCAAAGACACCAGTGAATAGATCATTATTGTGTAGAATTTAGGGGACTTTTTCTTCTTTTCTCTATTTATTTCTTCTTCTTTTAAATACAAAGAATCAGAGAACCAAATTTTGAGCATTTTAGCTTGAGTTTATACCTTGCTTACTTGTTCCCTTGAAATTAAGACTTTATGAGGAAGTGATTTGTTTCTTCCCCACCCTCTGCTGTGATTTAGGACGCTTACTATTCTAATGCTCGAATTTGGTATGACTGAAGGTATCTTTAAACACAGGCAGTCACAATGGAAACACCTGGACATGACTTCCCATGAGGTGTAGCCTGAGCATAATTTGTTATTTGTTTCCTTCCTACTGCATTCTAAAGTTTATTTTTTTCAAGTAATTGAAAAAATCTGTAAGAGAGGAGAGCCAGGGCACCCTCCTAACCACTGGAGAGCTGAAAGTGCTTCCAGCTGGCAATTTGCCTCCATTGGCTCTAGGTTGATGATGGGCTTGCAAAACCTAGTTTGGAACGCAACTTCTAACCAACAGGAGGTGGGTTCCCCTGGTGATTGTACTGTGTCAATTCTGAAATGGAAGTACTGGTCAGGTTTGAGTGAAATACACTTACTCAACAGTAATTTTTGTATCATCCAGTTAACTAGTTCACTGTGCATTGCCAATGGCCTATTAGCTTCTCCATAGATTGAAGAAGGGGAGGTACATGTACAGCATGGATGTTTTTACAATTATTTTATTGTACCCTTCAACTTGGAATATTTGTGCCTAACATTCTGGAAATGAATAACTTCACAGTGAGTAGGGCTGTATCCAACCACAGCACTCCTTGTACGTTCACTAAAACTTCGATCTCCCTAACAGAAGTGTTGATACCTGCTGCGACTGGGACCTGTGGCATCAGCAGGGAAGTACAACTCAACATGTATTTCATTTGTTTCAAGTGTGAAAATTTCCGGGCTAGTAAGGATGTATACCACAGCAGCTCCCTGTCAGACATGGTGACGACACCACTCAGCCCCATGAAGGATGATGTGTTCTGGAGTGTGGGTCAAAACGAAGAGCAACCCCCAAAGGTACGTGAAGCTCGGGGTGTTGGGCGCTGTCAGGGCTCAGTTTTGTTGTATTTGTGTAGTGTCCATCCTGTGGGCTTCAAGAAACTCACTGAAAATCTCATTCCTTGTACATCAACTGGGTCCCAGTAATCCAGAGGGAAGACACTAATAAGGAGGTCAGTGTTCTGAGTTTTAGGTAGAAGTATGTAATACCTGAGGGATCTGCAAAGGCAGGTACACGTCGTTCCTTAGACCAAGTGTGTGTAGCTGCCCTTTCTGGGAAAAATCTGGCTTGTTCCAGAAAAGCTCTCTGGTTTGTATAGTTCAGATTATGGTGTATTTCTCTTTTTAACAGATTTTCAAAGTACAAGTGTATTTGTGTGGGGATGCCTGTGTGTGTGCACGTGTGTATTCATTTGATTACTTGGCAGTGGGGGATGTGTGTGTGTCTCTCTCTTTCCCCAGCCCTTTGGTAGCAACAGAAGGTAATCCGCCACCCAGGGAAAGCTGCATTAAGTGACTGCAGATGCATTTCCCTGTCTGCTTTAAATATCAACCAAGAATAATGCTGACACTTAAGGAAGGTGCAAACTGCTTGCAGTCTGATAGATTACATGGGCTTGGAGCAAATTGGAAGCATCTGCTGCTGACTTGCAGCTTCCAGTGTTGATACCATAGAAGACCTCTCCACGGGTCCCACTGAAGCATTATTCATTTATGTTGGTTAGCCTTATTTTTGCATTGATATAGGGTAACTTTTAGCTTTATTAACTGAGTCTAAAATACCAATAACAACCTGAAAACATTTGATTAAATCTCAAAGGTTCCAGAAAGGACAACCTCTAAATTTTACAGCAGGGATCAGCCTGGCCATCAGAGGTGCCTTTCAAGGTAAGCTCTAAAGTGTTTTATGCTTATACAAATGCTGATTTAGTGTTGATAGGGAAACAAAAGCAAATTTATTAAAAACAAAACCATAGCCTCAGTAACATCAAAACTGACATGGGTTGATACCTCATTTAGTAGCCATTACAGTTGTCTTTTGTCTCAGTTTGTCCACAAAAATAACTAACCAAACTTCCTGATCTTAAACCTGAAGGAAGTGTCCAAGCCAGCTTCGTTTAAGTGATTGACATAACTGATGTAAAGGGAAATAAGTCTCTCATACATCTCCTTCCCTTTTTCATGCAAGGTAGTTCTCTCTGCTGCTGAAAAGTAGTATTTTTAATATGTAAGGACTATTCCATCTGTAATAATTCCTCCAATAAGTTGTTCCATTTGGTCCAGCCTGCTGGCATGCCTGAGTGGGTCTCTTACAAGCTGTACATCTGTTTCCCAGTTAACAGGCAGCACGTTGTGCAGTTATTTAACTTCTTGTGAGTTGGTGATGCTTTGCTTTCCTTTCACGTTGGAGTAAGTGGCTGGTAAAGGTGAAGGTTACTTCAGGTCATAGCCTCTCAATGCTGATGGTGGCAGGTGGGGGTGGTGCTGGTCAGGGCTGCCTGAGTGCTATTGCACAAGCTCTGTGTCAGTGCTGGTGCCTTTGGTTCCAAAGGGGAGTTTGGTGCCTGGGTAATTTGGTGAGTGTGGGTCTGTCCCCAGCTCACAGTATAGGCACTTATAGCTTGTGATATAGCTTTTTTTGCCCTGTAGCAGCTTAAACAGTCTCTCTGAAGATGTGTCTTGACTATTGTGGCACTCTGCCCTTAAAGCTAGTGTACTATTTTAGTATCCCAGTAGAAAAAAATGAGGATGCAGAGAGCTCAGTGGTAAAGGGTAGGCCCCCTGGATGTCTAATCAGGGAACATAATGCTGTGAGAAACTACAGTTGGAGAGGTTGGAAGGGGAAGTAGATTCAGCTGACATAACAAAATAATGTGCAGCACATCCAATGAGCCAGAGGCAGAAACATCTGCAATAACTTAGGAATTAGAGGAGGCAAAGCAGAAAGGAAACATGTAAGTAAACCAGAGTGTTACAAGTGAGTGGCTTCTGAGCCTGGATTTCTGGGTGAGCTGCTGTCCTACTTCACAAGCTTAGCAGTTTGTTTTACTGCTCAATGTATTCCTTTCTGCATTGATAAGTGGGTGATGATGTGTCTTTTAGGAGGGAACTGGGGCAGGTTTCATTGTTTGTAAAAGTCATGAGATTTTTAGAATTGGGAGGGACACATGCCTGAACAGGCCAAGAGAGAAGTACATGTAGCAGGATATTTTGTAATGGGTTGGGATTCTCTCTAGTCTTCAAGAATAACTGCCCAGAGGAAACTGTCCTGTCCATCATCTTCTCTCATTACTGGGTGGCCCCACTTGGAGCAGCAATGAATAATAACATTTTTGTATATCAGGACTATTTTATCACACATGAACAGAAGGGAGATCGATACAGTGGCCTGGGAGGTCCATTCCATCCTGCATGTTCCTGCATGCAGGATAGTCTGATCTGTGTTTTCTCCTTCTCTTTAGTAGCACTCATCAGTCCTCCCCCGGGGGACATGCTCTGAAGCTGAACAGCAGCAGCAGCACTCCTGGCAGCAAGCAGTGGGAGATGGGATCTCATCAGAGCAGCTGGTCAACCTCAGGTGATTCCTAAGTCAAAGATTCATCAGTCAAAATGTGCAAAATTCCTATCGCTTGAAACAGACTCATGCAGAGTGTCAAGTTCTGCATTGAAAATGGGATATTTTTTTTAACAATGTCATCTGGTGATTGGCTTTTGAAAGCCCTCTGGGTTTGCAGTTCTGTGTTCGTAAAATATCAACACTTCCTCTTTTGAGACCAAAAGGCATCATAGACGTATTTTCATATAGAAAATTTGAACTGCCTCAAGATTTGGAAAAAAAATAAAATCAGTTCTGTTTCACACCATTGAAAGTCTGCAGAGCCAACATTTCAGACACACAGCTGTAATTCAATACTGATGTTCACCCATTGGCATTTTCTGCATAACCATGTGCTGCTTTTTTGCGTTGCCCACTGAGAAGGTGACCCAGAGGAGCAGTTGCTCTACACTGTTTCTGCACTCTAATAATGTACTGGCTGAAGGAAGCACAAGACTTTCTCTACAGCACCTTATGAAACATTCCTCCAATTTTCTTTTCTTTGCAGAAAGATAGTGGAACTGAAAAGGCAAAATAAGTTAAAAGGTAGAAGTATTCTCATGCAGTTTAAGCCGAGTGCAACTTTGTGAGCTGTCTTGTTACCACTGGTAGTGATGTAGGAACACAGGGGACTTCCTCATGGTTGTGCAGATTTTTGGCAGTACAGGGATTCTGGCAGATGGGGACATGGAGCAGAAGTGAACAGCTTTGTTCCTCTGTTGTTGTTCCTAGGGGTGTTTTCTGCAGGTCAGCTTAGGGCAGTTTCTTTGTAGCTGCTGGCAAAGCAGTGGTGAGTGGTGTGATACAATGCCTTGCGTCCGGGTTGACTGCTAGAGATGGAGGACATGAGGATTAACACCCAATTCAAAGCTGGGTGGATGCTAAAGCTGTTTTGAAACCACACCAGTGAGCTGCTGAGGTAATTTATTTTTAAACTGATCTTACATTGTTCGTTCGCAAGCCCTTGATAATTGAAGAGCAAATTGCTTAGCTATTACACTAGCACAATCAGTCCAGTTTTACTTTGACTAACTACACAGAGTAGGAGATTTTGCTTCAGGAGAAATCCAAAGCACACTTTAAACTGCTTGGGGTTTGTTTCTTTTTGCTCTTATGTTGTTTTATGTTTTAATAACAGTGTAGAGATGAACAATGTACAACAGCCCAGCTCAACTTTGCAGTATCTGCATGATGTGTAACTCCTGTGCTATTTTGGCATGGGGAAACAAAACCTCACCAGCAATGGAAAGAATAGAAAACCTCCCTTGTGGTTTAAGCTGTCTCTCTGAATTCTTAAGTGTCATTAAATTACAGCCAGTTTTGGCATATGTTGTTCCAGAAAGAGTTTGTTGCTTTCTCAAACCCACAGGGATAATGAATTGGGCAGGAAAGAGCTATAAATTCTGTAAAGCCAATACTTCTGCTGAGTCGCTTAGGTACTCATTGACCAATAAGGAATTCTGAATTTTAAAAGCTTTGCAAAATGCATGAATATGTGAAGCTGTTCTGATATAACTATGCAGATTACCAAATACAAATCCTAATTTGTGTGAGCTTAACTTCTTTCCCTTTAATTTGCCAAGAGTCCTGTAGGTAGCTGTGGGATAGTCAGGGGAGAAATTGCTGAGCGAGGTAGACATGGAGCTATCTGATGTGTCCCAGGGACAGGGTGAGGGCACATGGGCTTTCTTTCCCTTCACTTGTGTCAGGAATGGTGTGCAGAAGACAGCATCTCTCCAAGGCTGCTTTTGCTATTTCCAGGTTGCTCTGTGGGCAGTGGGGGCACTGAAAGGGAAGATTTGCTTAATTACTTGCAAGCATCTCTCCTAAGATGGCGTCAGCACATGCTGATGAACTCCAGCTCCTCTAGCCTTGTTTGCCTGGGTATTCAGTAGCTGTGCAAGTGTGGTCGTGCCGCAGCTTCCTTGCTACCCTTGCCTGACCTTGGGCAGTGTCATGAGGTGCCACCTGATGCTGAGTTGGCCTGTGGCAGGGGCCAGCTCTCTGCACAAACATGCGGGCTGTTATTACCTGCCTCGGCGCAGAGTGGAGGTGGGAACTGGGAAGTGACACTCTGTGTTCCAAAGGAAGCAAGGACTTAAAAAATGGTTTTCCTGGTGCTAGTATGGGAAGTGGTGAATCCTCTTCTGCTTCTAGCTTGATCCCATGCTCATGGGTGGAGTTTAGTGCAGCTGTTTGCTCCCAGTCCAGTTGGGTTTTGAAAACAAGACTCTTTAGACTGTTTCTGTGTAACCATTTTATGAAGGCCAAGTCTTGGCACCACATCTGTTTGCTTGTGACAGTGTGCACTGGGGGGCCAGGCTCCTGCACCTTCTCCCTGACCCCTTCTGTCTGCAGTCACAGGAATATAGATGGGTGGCACCTCTGGTGCTGGAGTATGAGCAGCAGTTGCTGGTATGATGAGCTGCCTCCCCTCATGAAGATGGGAGGAAGGGATTAGCCATCACCCTTTTCTCTTCCAAGCTGCCTTCCAGTCTGTGAAACTGCTGCTGCTGTGCAGAGGGAGTATGTTGCCACTGTCTTGCTGTACCTGTCTTAACTCTTGTAGTGTTAAACTGCACCAGTTTCAATTTCTATACATAATATTGCAGTATCCAGAGCAACTGGGAAATGAGCAAATTATTTCCCTCTGCAACAAAGAGAAAGAATAAGCCTGTCAGCAGAGACTGGTGTCTGCTTTGGGTGGTGACTATATATGCTTGTCTTACTGGTCCCCTCTCTCTGCTGCATGTGCATGTAAACAAAGGAAACGTTTTTTTTTCCTTTCCAGGGAACCCAGGACAAGCCAAGGCAGAGAACGTTTTGTCCCAGAACCACTTGCAGCTGCATAAGAAGTCTGAAAAAGTTTCTCATCCAGGCCAGATTGCAGTAGGTTTTTTAAATCCACTAATATCTTTGGTTTGTTCATGGTTTTCTCTCAGACAGCTCCTTTTGGTGCTTGAGTTTGCAAGCTCATTAGTCCACCTGAGAGCCTGCATGGGGTTGGGTTGGGCTTACTGCTGCCTTAATGCTTCTCCTCAGCTTTTAGCCCAGCTCTGATTTGTGTCCAGCTCAGGTCATTTGCAGAGAGTTCAGTTTTCCTGAACCTGTCTGATCTTAACTCTGTAGAAAAGGAAGGGTATGCCATTAATATTTCAGGAAGTCAGTGGATCAATTGTCAGGCAACCCCAAAGTCAAGACCCTGTGCTGGTGGCCTGTGCAAATATAGGAAAACCAGGTTGCTTTGGCTTAGGTCACTTTCCTGTGTGAAACACCCACTTGTGATGCACTGACAACTTCCTAATAAGCTTTTTGGTGTGGAACTGACAGTAACTGTATTTGCTAGGACAGTAAGATACTGCACAAGCTGTTTAACAATGGGTTCTGCAATGAGAAAATGCATCATTTGAGTTCTCTTTGCTCAGAGTCCAGGCTCCTTTGCCAAGGGGAAGGATGGTGCAAACTTACTCCTAAAAGCAGCAGACTATTCCTCATCAAGTGATGAAGTCAGCAGCAGCGATGAAGATGACATGAACCACGCAAGGTTGGCCTGATTATTTTATTATTTGTATTATTTTCTTCCTTTGCATTACACAATTCTAAGCAGCCAGAAAAAGTTGGCATACTTAGCTACTACCTCCCCTCCAAAGTTACTATCAGTCATTTATGTCAGTTGTAATTAAGCAGTTTAATGGTGCTATAATGAACTCCCGGGGGTAAATGTTTGCTCCATCAGTGCAGTGTAATAAGCTTTAATGACTTGCTGCCCTGGGTCAATGAGGAAATGACTTATTTAACTGAATATCAATAGGTACTGCTTTTATAGAGATTATATCATTCTGATCTATGTTTAAATGGAATTTTTGAAAAATGGGGAGGGAAAGAAAACTGTCCACCTTTGGGATCCTACAGGTTACAGTGAAAAAAAGCAAGGGAAGTATGACCCTTGTATTCAGATTGTCTGTTCACTCTGGGAGAAGTAATTACCCCTGAGAAGCTGGTCCCTTCACCAAGACTGGTTATAAAGAGGGGACAGTCTAAGCAGGATTTTTTTTGGTAAAATTTGCTGTGTTTTCCATATTCTGCACAGTTGCTGTGGTTGCCAGATGATGCTGTGCCTTGTACCTAGCTGATTTCACCTCAGCTGTTTCTCTCGAGATTTCCAGTTTCTCATGTTGATTTTGTGACTGACATCTTGTGGTGTTTTACCTGTCATGCAAAATGTATATTCTGCTGGGAAATAATGGAGTGTGAATAGCAGGCTAGTCCAACTGAAAGAGAGTCAGGGGATCAGTGGGCCAGTCCTACTGTTTGGAACAGCAAATGGAATTATTTTTTAGTATTGATAAATGAAACTGTTAATTTTCCTGCAAAGAGACTTCAGTTTAATTCAAGCTTTAGAATTTACTTTGAAGTGCATCACTGAGCCACAGAGATCTCTGGGATGAGGCTCTTGGTCTTCTGACATAATTGCATGTGCAGCTTTGTCAGCCTTCAGGAAGAGACATGCAGATTTGTAGCACTGTTGGCAAGCTATTGCATTGGCCTGATACCAGTCCTTTCCCCTGTGCTGCTCTGGAGAAGGTAGAGTTTTTGCACCTGCATATGCTCCTCATTTGCATTTCTGAAGTTCATCTACAAAGCTGAGGGATGAGGAGGAAGATTGTTAAAAATCTTGTTGCTTACTCAGTGCACCTGAAAGAGCTGTCTTTTTACTGTAATGGCATTATTTTCTTACTGCTCCTCTTCCAAACCACCTTATTCTGATCTGTACAAAGTTTTATTCACTCTAGGTCATAGAATTCATCCTAGACCTCAGAAAGACTCCACATAAAAATATGGATTTGCCCTGTAATAGTGACTTTGCTGTGTAAGTGTTAGATTGCTGTGATCCTTGCATGCTGTATTGATTTGAAGGAGTGGTATCACTGCCTTTGGAAATCTGCATGTGTTATTTGCATCTCCTTTGTGTGTGAGATCCACCAGTCCTCTAGAGAAGTGGAATGAGCAGGATGATCTGTGTCAGGCCTCTCTTCCTGTGCACACAGCCACTGCAAGAACTCCTGTGAAACCAAGAGTATAATCTTGTCTATTAACGAAGTCCCTTCACCTCAGATGAACACCATCTGTATTAAAAGTTGGATACTTTGGGAAATGTATCCTGATTGCTGCCAAGTAAATGGTAAAAAAGAGAGTGACCAAAGTGCAGCAGCAGCCAGCACTGAAGCTTTGCTTATTGTGGATAGAGTGAAGGCTTTAGTTTTATTTGCTATCTAAAGCAGGTGAATTCAGGGTCTGATGCCCATTGCAGTGTGAAGGAGTATTTCTGAGTGGGCTTTGGCTGAGATGTCTTGACCAAGTTTGAGTTTGCTATTGAAAACAATCTGTGGTTTCTTGCTCTTGCCTGGGCTGTGGAACAGCTTTTGATGTCTATGCTCCAGCTTTCTTGGAGGTGCCCAATAGGACAGACATGGGACTTGGAAGAGAAAGACCTTCATATTCTCTTGGACGAATCCTGTTAACCACCCTGAGAAGGCTCATTCCTGAGGAAGCCAGGACTGAGGGCAGCTGTCTTTCACCAGTAAAAGAAGTTCTGGTCTTGTTTTTCTTTCAGTGAGATGAACCAGAATTGTTCCTCATGCAAACCAGGTCTTTGTTTTAAGGAAGATGTCAGTGTATGTGATCCAGCATCCTACCTGCTTGAATAGCTTTTCTATTCCTTTGGTGCTAATTTCTTCTACTCTGTTGAGAGTCCTTCCTCCTCCAATGCCTGCAGCAGCCACAATCCCTCAAAAACACTCGGGTTTTATAGTTCCTCTTTTCTGCTCACTGCTGCTCCTTACCAAAATTTTAACAAGCTGGGTGCAAATGTGTGCTTGGCTAGGGATTAATTTCTCCCCCTAGTAGGTGGGATGTTGACATAATTTAAGAACAGCAACTCCTTGCTTTCCTGATAAGAATAGGTTCTTGCACTCACCTTCGCTTTGGTCCTTCTAAGTTTAGTATGCAGATTTTTACCCCTCCCATAGTAGGAGGGGAGGACCCAAAACCAAAACATGAAGAACAAAAGAAAGCCACAAAAACTTGTACTCCCTCACTAGCATCTTAAGTTGGTAGCTCTCTCACCAAACCTTTTTTGTTATAGGATTGGGCAACATTTTTAAAAACCCAGCAAAACACTCGTACGATCTATGGTGTAGCACTGGGGAGCCCTTCATACCAGCATCCCAAATCCAGTCACTTTTGTAATTACTGGAAAGAGGGCAGTAATGTAATAGGCTTAAATGGATTACAGTAATAAGGAAATTAATATAATAAAGTGGAATAAATAAATAATGTGAGGTGGAAATGCAGAAAAACAGGGCCAGAACCTGTCTGACAGAGGTTTGAGGCAGTTCCACTTGGATGAAAAAGTTAAAAATGCAAAGATACCACTGGTGGAAAGCAACAGTATGCTGGGGAACATCACAAGAGATACTTGCCTTATTCTTACTCTTTCTTTAGGTATCTGCTTTTGGTCACTGCTGAAGACAGGACGCTGGGCCAGGTGGGCTTTTGGCCCCAAGTCCAGCAGCTCTTACGTTCTTTTGTCTCTGTGCACTGGGCAACGTTTTTTTTGTTTCTTTGTATGTAAGGTGAGGATGTCCATGTTTCAGGGACTGATTGATAGTAGGAAATTCCAGCGTAGCCTGTCCCAGTAGGCACTGGCAGTGAGGTCCCTGATACCAGCACAGAGCAGAGCAGCAGCTCTTGCCCTTGCATGTGTGGCTAATGCTTTTTTTCTGGAGAGCAGCGTGGCTCATAATTGCCCCTCACAGGGCAGTGTAGAAGGGGAGACAGAAGGAGTTTTGAAGTAGGCACTTCTCAAATGACAGCTTGAGGGACCAGCTCTCTCTTGCCTGAGCTACACAGTGTCTGAAAAATGATGGGTGAAATCCAGGGGGATGAAGGGATGCTCCCTGTCAAGGTGGGGAGAGATTCATGCTGTGTGAGAGTCGTCCTCAGGCTTGAGTCCGTTCAGGCACATCCACAGACTAATCAGCTTGCTTTTTGTACAAGAACCTTTAAGTGTAACTAATGAATGTTAATCATGCTTACTTTTGAACATGTATACGTGAGGTTTTTTGGATTTTGGGCTCTTTTTTTCCTCTGAAGTAGTTCCGTTCATTAATCAGAGTTTGTTACCAGGCAACTGCTAAGCAGCAGAGTGGCAGATTTCTCAAGGACGAGAGTACCAGATGGAATTGAACTGAAACCCCAAAGCACCATTGCAGAACAGAAGGTAATTTGATCATTTGTTAGGGGGTGGGGAGTCAGATCTTTAATGTGCAGGATAAACACTGTATCCATTTCTTCTCGGCAGCATTTTCAATCTGAAGTCCTGCTCTGTCACTGCAAATTATAGCTGTAAGCCTTGAAAAATTGCGTGGTTTCAGGTTTTGTGCTTCCTATAAAAATGCTTACACTTCTGTCTCTGCATTTTGTGCCATTGAGAGTTTTTGTGCTGCCTCATGCCTTGCATAGCTTCCAAGTATTTTCTTGAAGCTGGTGGGATCCTGAAGGAGGTCTGCAGTACCAGACATTATGGTTCTGGAAGTGCTGATACTGGTTCCTACTCAGTGTCATCATTCTAGAATAAGGCTTCCTAATTCTGTGAATGGAAAGTAGCAATGAAATTAATGGAAGGGAGCTTTGAAGTAAATGCATGCCCAGACCCATGCCTCTAACATTAGGATGAGTGGTATGATTCTGTCTCAAGTGTCTGAGCATGAAGTTGCTTCTTTAACTGTGGTTGAGATAACATAGATGAGGAACGTTTGTGGAGCACTTCAGGAGTGCAAGCCAGTCCCAATTAACAGGAGTTGCATAGTACCTTGAGAATATGCTGAATGTGGAGTTTAACTGTATGTTCTCATGTGCAGGAGCAGATTTTAGGGAAGCAAATTTCTAGCACCCAAGAAGGCCTCTGGAGCATAAACAACCACAACTATCTCCTGCCAGATCTCCTCCAGCAAAGCCAAATTTCAGACTCCTCTGTGAACCCACCAAAAGTGCCACTGGCTAGCCAGGAACCTCAGAACAAACCTCTGCATAAGGTAAGTGATAAATTACAGATTTAATTAATTGTACCATAATTTTCATCCAGCCCTTAGGAGCCTGAGATTGGGAGTCTTTTAACTTCTTCTATCCTGTCTCTTTTTATGGTGCGATTTTTCACTACATCACTTCTTTTCTTTTAGAAGTTTTATCTAGGGGATGAATAAGAAATCCTGAGCTCTCTGATGGATTTTATTGTTCCACTTGTTTGCCCCATCTCTCTCTCTGCTCCCTTTTCATCCCTTCCTTTTTTTCTCCCCTTTTACAAAGCTAGAAAGCCTCCTTTACCTGTCATGTCAACAGCACAGTTCTCTCATCTGCCTCTGCTGATTGTCCCTGACTTTCAGCTGGGAGCACACAGGGGCCAGGGCAGCATGTCTTGGCAGCCCCAGAGGGACTGTCACACCACTATGGGCACAGGGGTCTTTTGGGGAGAAGGCTGATAAGAGCTCTGTCAGGGGTCACGTCCTAAACTGCCTTGCTTGATGCAACAGTGTCCTCCTTGCTGCAGAGACTTGAGCAATGCCCTGCTGCAGACAAGGCAGCAGGGACTGATGGACATACTCTTCTTCTGGGGACTGTTCATATCAGTGCAACAATTCCCTGTTCAGGCCTCCTCTTCTGTCACTGAATTTGTACCATGTATCTACTGCTTTAAGACCATTCATCATGTCCCAGTGTGCCACATGCCATTTCTTCTGAGCTTCAGAGACACCACACTGTTGTGTGCTGTCTTCTCCCCTGGCATCATCTTCCTGAAGCTGCTCTTGTTTTCCCTTGTAGAGCCCGTGCACTGAAAGCCCACCTTCAAAGAGCAGTACATCATCCACAACATCGTTCACTTCATTCATAGATCCCAGACTTCTGCCAATCACCCCTCCCACCAGTCCAGTAGGACCTTCCTGTAGTTCTTGTGAGTATGCTTTGCCCTTCTCATAACATGTCACTCTGGGTTTTATGGAGTTTTTGTCTGGGACTGGGGAGGGCCTATTGCTTGCAAACAGAAAGTATCAGTGACAACTCTAGAAAGTGAAACTCCACATCACTAAGAATTTTCATTGTACTGCTTCTGCTCCTCTTCCAGAAGCAGCTTGCTCTACTGTACTGTGTTGTCAGTGCTTACTCAGGAATGCCTGAGGAATTTTCCAGATATATGTTGGGTTTTTTTGCTGTGGCTTTGAAGTGCTCCTAAGATGTTTTCTTACCCCTCTGGGGTTTGTTTCATTCTGCCATAAATAGGTCAAATGTGAGATGTAGCCAAACACATTTTTCATTCTTTTGAATCTCTTTCATTGTAGCATCTAGTGCAAAACCTGAACCTGTAAGGAGAGAAAATGCAAGGAAGGGCTCTGTTGTCAATGTCAACCCAACGAACATCCGCCCACAGAGTGACAGCCCAGAAATTCGTAAATACAAGAAGAAATTCAACTCAGAGGTGCTGTGTGCTGCTTTGTGGGGTAAGCTTGGAAGCACTTGGGCATGTGTATGGAGGGCGGGCAGCAGCAGGAGAGGTTGGCAGTGTATGCCAGGCAGATTCTACAGTTGTATTGCATCTCTCCTGTCAGAAAGTCCTGGATTGGATCACTGAGCAGGTACCTGCGTCACCCACATGATGCTGCCTTCCCACTGGAAGATGCAAACAGATGAGTTGTTGTTGCAAAGGATTTTGTGCATCAGAATGAGAAAACGTTTTGGTTGGGTACCAAATTGAAACTGTGTTTGTTGGAAGAGCTGAGAGTTGCAAATGTTTTAGTAACTTAAGCAGCTTATGATACTTAGTCTTGTCTGAGCTGCATACAAGTACAACTGATCACTTACCTGGTGGAAATAATCCAAACATGAAACTTTTGCTGTCAGGTATGTTAGCTGTGCCAAGAATCTGAATCAGGTCAGTCATTCCGAAAGCTTGGCTTGTTTAGTTCCTGTAGTAAGTGCTGTCTCACACCCTCACTGCTCCCCCTTTTTATAGGATCAGCTTCACATAGTGTAAAACCAGGATGAGTGTCGTCAGACTAGTTTTCAACAACTGTAGACCTTGTCCCAGTCTCACTCCAGCTGTTTTACCCCTCTTTCCACTTCAGAAGAACAGACGTAGTCTATGGAACTCATCCAGCCTTTTACTTCTCTTCGCTTTTTGAGTTTGTAATGCAAAATGAATGAAGCAGATGAAATATCATCCAAAGGAAATGTAGATTTCCACTTTATAGCTTCACAGACTTTGTGTAATGTATGTTTCTAGGAGTCCAAGATTTTAAATTAAGAACAGAGCTGTGTGGCAAGGTCTGTAATTAAAAGTGTGTTGGGCCTGAAAAGCACCAGGTACTCTTCGGGGTGTTGCCATTAGAGGAGGTTGCTTGTTACAGCAGAATACCTTGTGTAATTTCTTTAGTACCTGCTGGTTAGGAAGTATAGCTGTCATGCCAGCTGAACACAATTTTTTACATTCTCTGATGTCAGCAACCCACTGGAGCCTTTGCTTCCTAGGGAGCACTTGGATTTCAAGATGGATTGACTCCTGTAATTTAGCATTTGAAAGCATCCTTGCGAAACACAGGCAGTTTTCAAACAAACAACCTTCCTCCTTCCTATAAGAGCAGCCCTTCTTCCCACAAGTTTAGTCCTCCTGGGATTTGAGTGCTATATTTGGGAAAAGGGGGAATTTATTATTATTTATTTTTTTTAATTGGTAGAGACCCTTAGATCATTTAGTTGAATCTCTTTGTGTTCCCAGTGGAGTGGAGCAGCACTCGGACTTTTGCAGTGCTCACAGGCACTTTTCAAGATCACCTGAGACATTTGAGTTAGCAAAACCTTTTTCCTCTTTGTTTGAATCAACATTGACTCCCGTGGCACTACTCATCCTTCAAGTTACATGGGCATATAAGTATTCTGGTGGGTAAAAACTGTAATGGTGAGACCCTCTTGTTTCTATTTATTTTTCTGGGAGGTCATCCACAGAGCAGCAGAGAAATTTTCAGGTACCATCAAGTGAGACTAAATAAGAATCAGGTCATGGAACAATGAACACTCAGTGGCCTCTGAATTATGAGGTAATTTATGTAGATTTTTTTTTTTTTTTTTGGTGTATAAACAGGAGTAAATTTACTGGTGGGAACAGAGAATGGATTGTGGCTGCTGGACAGAAGTGGGCAAGGAAGAGTTTATTCACTGATTACAAGGAGACGATTCCAGCAAATGGATGTTCTGGAAGGACTAAATGTGCTAATTACTATTTCAGGTTAGTTCAGTGTCTAAAAGTATCTGACCTGCATTGGGGTTGGAAGCAATTAAAATAAGAAGAATTGGGTTACAAACTAGGTTGAGGCATTTCCTCTTAGAGAAAATCACAGGACAGTTATTCTTGTTAATAGGAAAACTCTCTTTAATTTTAAACATTTATATTATCATTTCAGAGCAGCTCTGGGATATTTCATTACCGGGTTAATGTATAAAATGGTTTGTGGGAATTATAAAATATTTCCTATCCTTTAAATGAACTCGTTCTCAGGAAATTAAGTTTGTCAATCTCTTTGCTTTTTTCAGTGATGAGTGAGCATCTGTCTAGGGGAAATTCTATTAAAATATCATTAAATAACCTCATTCTGTGCTCAACAAGATGTATGAGCAGTAACATGAGCGTGAGCTGTACTGTGAAAGCATCAGGAACATCAAATAGTGTCTTCCACTTCTGCTGTCAAGCAGCTCAGACGCTGCCTTACCAGGTCCTGAGGCTCTTATACCCCATGGATGAGAGCAGCCTCAAAGGATGCTCAGTAAATAAGCAGGTCAGAGATGTAGCTCCAGCAAGGAATAGCAGCTCCTTTTCTCCCATCCAAACGCACTGTGGCAAGTGATGGTACGACCTGTTTGTCCCATATTGCCAGGTCCAGTTTCTTGTGTATTAGTTTTTCCCTTCTAGACTAACCTGAGATCTCAGACTGCTGCTGCCTGTCTGTACTTATGAACTAAAGCAACAGAAAGACTGACTGAGATGAGAGATGATAAAGTGACTCTCACCTGCAAAGGCATTCAAAGGAAAACAGCTACTTGTAATTAAGATTGTCAGTTAATTAGAACTAAATGAGTCATTTATACAAAATAGCTGTTGTAGGCTATACCTGTGTTCCTCCCTTCACATCAAAGAGTAAACGCCAGGTACTATGATTATTTCTGATAGTACAGGTCTGCAGAGACCTGTTCTTTGGCCTGAGGGAAGAATTTTAGTCAGGTGTGAAAATCTTACGTGACGCTTGAGTCAGAAGGTGAGTGCACACGTACCAGATGCCAAAGGATTTTTGCTCATGTTCCAGTTCCCCCTGCATGTCACCATCACACAGGGTTTTTCTTTCATGCCCCTGGGCTCTTTTTTCACCTTGACGAGGCACAAAGACTCACTGTGCTCAAGGTCACAAAACTCTGGCTTTTTCTAAGTGCGGGAGAGTCTGTACTTGAGTAAGTTAAAGCATTATATTTATCTTTTTTTCCAAATCCCAGGGAAGAAGAATAAGTTGAGGGTATATTACTTATCATGGCTGAGAAACAAAATACTGCGCAATGACCCGGAGGTGGAGAAGCGGCAGGGCTGGGTGTCCGTGGGAGACCTGGAGGGCTGCGTACACTACAAAGTTGGTGAGGACTTTGTTTTTCCCTTGAGAGCTGCTTAATCATCCTTCTGCATCTTGTGTCACCAGCAGTTTATTTCAGCTCCGTTTTGGGATTGTACTGGGCTGAATGTCTCTGCGTTCTTTCCAACCTCTTTGTTTTACATAGCAGGTGCTTTGCTCCCTGACATCCCACGTGGCATCCCTTCTTCCACTTCAGTTGCTCATCTTTGGGTTTGGTGTGGTTTTGGTGTGGATTTTGGTGTGTTTTTTTTTAAATAGAATTCTCCTAAAATTAGGCAAACATTTGGTAGGAGCTTCTGTGTTCACATAAGAAAAGCCACTCAGCTGCTGTTTTTCTTTTGGTGAATCTTCTTTTGTCTCAACCTTTGGTTTTACAGCCATTTGTCCAGGTACAACAGGATGTGCTACTCTGCATTTAAGTGGAGTCTGGGCTTTTTTCCTTTGCCTTTGTGAGATTTTCCTGACCAGTGTCTATCCTTATCCCCTCTTCCTGCCTCTACTGTATGTTTGGCCAGTGTGAGCTGCTCCTTTTGTAACAGCAGGGGTTGTTCAAGCCCTCTTCCCACTTTGGTAACATCTGCATCTTGTAAAAACCCCTGCCAAGCAGACACTGAATATGAAATGAAGGGTGAATACATTGGAATGTAATACCCGAACGTTCTGTTTCCAAAGCAAATGCGTGTATTTGGCAGAGAGAAAATACAATGTACAAAGAAGCCTTTATTTTCAATGCATGATTCTTCATTTATTCTCAGTGGGCCCAACAGAAGCTTAATCAGCTTAGAGAAACTGCTCATCTGTTAAATGCTTGCTCACCTCAGAAACATGGGAGTCCTGCGCCCACACTAGCACCTGGGGATTTAACCTACACATGGACAGTGAAATGAAAATTCATCATGCAGAACATAACAGACTCGCTCAGACAACAACCACCATTCATCCAAAAGCAGCTTATTCACAGCCAGCCATGTTGGTGTGTTGTTCCCACTTAAAAAATAAAGTAGGTTGGCTTTGCTAATGGGCCAAGACCTTTTTTTCAAACTAGTAAGTTTTTCTAAATATTTTTTTTATTTTATACATATATGAAAAGTAATATAGAAATGTTGTCAACAGTCATCTGGCTTTACTGGAAATAAATGAACTCCAGGTTTTCAGTCAAGATATTGCTACTGGTGATATTAAACATTGATGTCTAGGAACCATTAGTCTCCCTTGCTGGATAACGTCTGCCTTTACAAGCATGGACATTATTTCATGTGATGAAATGGTCTTTGATTTAAATGTCTGTCTGGTATCTAAGGAATTGTTCTTCTTGTATTACAGTAAAATATGAGAGAATCAAATTCCTTGTAATTGCTTTGAAAAACTCAGTGGAGGTTTATGCTTGGGCTCCAAAGCCTTATCACAAATTCATGGCTTTTAAGGTAAGTGAAACTTCACTTTGATTCAGATGTATCTCTGTCTCTCACTGTCTCTCATCTACTCTTTGCTTTTTGTTGCTTTGTCTAACATTTATTTCTAGTTAAAGATAAAATAAGTATTCTCTTAAAGAAAATGTAGCTCCTTTGACATAACATTGGAGGTAGCAGACACGAAACTGTCACAGTTGTGATTCTGTTAGATGTAACTTGTTCCAGTGCTGTGCCAAAATGTACATTTTACATCAAAAAGTTGATGCTGAATTTCCTCAGAAGAGGAGGAATTTGAACATGAATGGTACTTCAGCTTAATTTCTGCCTAGTATGTTTCTAGAATCTGGATTTTTTTCAAAACACAAGTGAATTATCCAGCTCTCCTTCCAGCTCAGTGGGTGATGGATTCTCTGCTCCTTAAATGTAACCTACTATTTAACAAAAAATAGCTAACTTTTGAGTTTGGGTAATTCTTAAGATCATAAATATAGACCTGTAACCCAACAGCTTTATTGTGTTATATAGTGTATTTTTCTTTTTCCAGTCCTTTACCTCACTTCATCACAAGCCACTGTCAGTAGACCTGACCGTAGAGAATGGACAAAGATTAAAAGTCATATATGGCTCATTGGTGGGCTTTCATGCTATTGATGTGGACTCTGGATCTGTGTATGACCTGTACCTTCCAACACACGTAAGACACTCCAAAAAATTATGTAAATGCCTCTTCTCTTTGGGCTGTATGTTGATAATGATCAGGGTAAGAGTTGCGCTGTTTCAGAAGACAGGGTAAGAGAATGATAATTGTACACCAGCTAATAGAAACCCACTTTTCACATACTTTCATAGTTCTGTTAAAAGGCTTTTATCACATTTAGAATATAAATTTTAATGGTTTAATGTCAGCCAATTGTATGAAAATTACTAATTTTTTAATTGATTTATCCTGAACTTCTTAAGCAATAAAAGACACAATAATATCTACGTGAATTTAGGTGACTTTCACGATCTGCCATGGTGCTTTTCAGTCTTTCTAATGAGCTGATTAAATTATCACTGAATTGAGCTGAAATTGGGCCTGGATTACAAAGACAACTGTTGCAACATCCTTTAATCCACTGCAAGCATGTTGCTATTGCACCAATGAGTACCTCTAGCTAGAGGAGCCAGGTATGTGTGCACCCTTGAATAATCCAAATCTCTTCACCATGGAGCAAAGTTGCATTTGTTTCCCATGGTTTCAGATCCAGGCTCTGTGCAAAATGTCATTTGCCTTTCAGTCATGACTTTGCAAAACCCCAACTTCTAGAGTAAGTAAATTTGCTGATCTTATTGTTCAGTTGCCTGTGAAATCAGTCCTTAAATTGAAAAGAATTTTTACATTTTCCTCAAGGATTCTCTCATTAGATTGTCAAGAAGTTGGCATGAAGGTGTTGATTGCAGGTTGATGTGTACATACTGCATTGAGTAGCTGTCCATTGAGGAGATAGTGATAGCACTAAATTCCTGCTTAAACTCAGATAACAGAGAAGTAATTCCCCTGGAGAAGTGAATGACTGGCATGGGGCTATCCAATGTGAAGTTGGTGCTCTGGTTTTAATCTTGTTTTGTTTGCTTATTTTTAGCTGTTTTAGATAGTTCTTTTCAAAGCTGTTAGTTCCAAAAGTCAGGAAACCTGGGGGTTTTGGTCCAGCAAACTAGCAGGTTCCCATGGCTCCAGTCTGATGGGAGGTTCCTAGCAAGGAAACTTGTGTGCACATTTGAAAACCTCAAGTCAACAGAGCTCCACAGGGGCAGAGGGTTAGCTCATCCAGGTGCCACAGCCTCCTTGTATCCCAAGGCCATGTGTCCCAAAGTTATACTCAGAAGGTGTGAAATCTCATCCCAGATCTGCATCTTGCAGCCTGTGCCTTCAGCCCTTTTATTCTGTAATGTCTTTTTCTCCACCCTCAGCCCCACGTTTTCAAACCAAAGGAAACCCCACACCTACCTGCAAGCACCTGAGCACTCTGCTGCCCTGACAAGTGACAGCCTGCAAATCCTGTCAGACCTGTTTCTGATGGACACCATGTTTGAGAATGGCTGTTCAGTTTATTCTCTTAATTAAAAAATAACTTTCCTAGCTGTTCAGAACAAGCTGTTGAATCACCTGCTAAAAGCTTGTACTGTTTATTTCTGTGTTGTTTTTTTAAGGGACTTAATGTTTATTTTCTTAGAGGGTTTATTTAATCTGACAATCAGTAGCTTTGTTAACTATGCAATTACGAAAATTTCTCATTACTTTATAAATCTACGGGTTGGTGCCCCATACCATCCCTGGGAGCTGGTTGCTAAGCAAGGTGAATAATGACTTGTCAAAAAGATCATTAACATAATTGCCCAAGATGAGAAAGTTAAATAAAAAAGTGAACCTTCTTAGAGGCTTTAGATTTTCAACAGGCTGCAAATATAATTATGTACCTGATGAGAGAGAGTTCCCAGGCGACTGTCCTGAATATGTGGGGCACCTTTAAAACTGACTCCATCCGTGTGTGCTCTTCAACCAAAAGTTAGCATGTACTAAAAATATATTTTCCCTTCAGAGTCTTAGACCTGAATAAATCCACCGCTACGGCGGCTCTGTCTTTTTCGGTATTTTATTATTTTAAAGAGCATCTGCTAGAACTGGATAATCCTCTCGAGGAGCTTTGTGGTGGCAACAGACCAGACTTTTAACAGGCTGACTTTAGATACTCTTGCTTTCTGGTAGCCTCTTTTCCTGGCTCCCCACCTCTTTCTTCATCTCTTACCTGCTCCGGTCGCTCATGCGAGTCCCAAGGCAACGCATTAAAATTGCTCTGCGGCTCTGGATCCCCGTTCTAGTGTTACGGATAGTTGTTGCGGAGGCACGGAGTCAAGTGGTTGGCCTGGGTGTGTTCAGTTGGGCAAGTACAGCTTCAGTGCTTCTTTTACTGTTCATTGTGCCCTTACGGTGTGCATTAATGTTTGTGCTTGAAGAAAAAAAAAGATTTGTGTGTTGCTGGCTTGTGAAAATGATACAGGAGCTCGAGTCGTGTGCTTCCTAGAAAAATATTACTTGTAGTGGTTTAATTTACTATATAACATCCTTTTTTGAGTAGTGCTTTAGCAAGGAAATGCTTTGGGTTTGTTTTCTAAGGCTGTCCTCTTTTTCTTTTGAAAATGCTTTCATAAAACCCTACCTTCATGGTTGTATACTGAAGACTTTTTTTTCACTGGGGATGTGTTGGCTTCCGGGAGAGATTCTAGTGCATTGAACGGCTGTTAAAATAATTTGTAAGAGTGAAATGCACTGTTCCTGTGGCATGCAGAAAGTGTATGCTGAACAGCATTGAAATGGGGAACTGTTTATAGGAAAGGATGTGGGAAGGGAAGGACAGAAAGTGGCTTCTGTTTGAAAGGTCCAGGTAACTTTTCAACTTGCTGTAAATACTGTTTAGTTTACAGATTGTAGCTTGTGAGTGGGGATAGGGAAATATCATGGAAAGTGAAAGCACTGATTTCCTGGAATGTGGAAGTTTTTGTCCTTTCTCCATCTTCTGAACCAATTGTGAATTCAAATTTATTTCACCTTCTATATATATGATGCCAGTGTTTTGTGAGCGAGTAAGTAAATATTATTGTGTCTCAGTGGCTGCATGGCTTCTTGAAACCAATTAATAGGGGTAAATATAAGTGAAATACTGAACATTGATTTCTTTGCAAACCTACTGTCATATTCAGAGGGGTAAGGAGGGCAGAAAGCCTGTTTCAGAGGCTAGCTAGGAAACCCTACAGCCTTTCTGAACACAGGCGCTTCTTTCACTTTCCATGAGCCATGAACTAGTTCTGTTTATTGCTCTGCCAAGCTAGATTGGATTGATGTAGTCAGTGAAATTGCAGTCCATGTTCTGATATAAATCTTAGTAAAATATGATTCTAGATCCAGGGGACTATTCGCCCACATGCCATTATCATCCTCCCGAATACCAGCGGAATGGAGCTTTTACTCACCTATGAAGATGAAGGCATCTACATTGATATATATGGGCATTTCACAAAGGAGACTGTTTTACAGTGGGGAGAAATGCCAGCATCTGTAGGTACGTATGAAAAACAGCACTTTATTAAATATAAGATCCTGCTGCATGAAGCCTGACTTCTTTATGAGGTGTGTAACCATAAGGAAATGGTTGTGAGGCACATAAAGCAACTTTTGAGCAAACCAGATGTGTAAAGAGTAAACAAATTTATGTGTGTTTGTGTTAGGACAGCCAATGATTGCAATAGGTCTTCACATTTGGATCAGAGAGTTTGTATTCTTGTCACGCTGTTCATTGCATCACACCTTGCCTAAGGAGGCAGCCTGCCATCAGGCTGCAGAGAGAACTGCAGGAACTACCGAGGGAAGAAGGTGCTCTCAGTTGTTCAGAGTCTGTAAAACTTCTCAACTGTAGAGGTCAGTTACTGAGGAGGTCTGTAACTGCTGTCAAATAACCCCTTAATTTTATCACTGTAAATTCAGAGTGCTGCCATCCCAGGGTATTTCTAATAGATTCTCAATCTCTCTGTGCTTGCAGCTGGCTTTGTAGGATGAGATTCTGATTGTATTGTAGCCAGGACAGCTGTTTGTTTCACCTTCCCCAGAGGGCTTCAAGTTAACAGTGTGGGAGAAACCAAGAACAACACAGGCAGATTTTTGTTTTTATTATTTGTTGCTTTTAATTTCTTTCCTGGCTCACTCCTGTTATTCTGCATCTTAAACCAAACATACTAACACACAACAAAAGCCCAAGACACTTACATTGTAGAAAATCATATTATTACCCTGGCAGAAAATGGATGCCACAGTGAAAAAAATTAAGCATGTTCATCTTCCTCCTTTCACTTCTAGCTGGGTAGTTTCAGGAAGAGTCCATCAAAATCAGTAGAATAACACCCTTAAGTAAATGCCAGGTCTGACATTTGTAGAAGGTTTTCAACAGTACTGAGGGCAAGGAGCCCACCTCTGGAACACAAATCATTACAAGACAAATTACTTTTTGCACTGTTTTGATAAAATTTAGCAACAAAACTGCTTCAGTTTCAAAAAACAGGTACAAGGTTATAAGCTGACTGTGCAGTGTGTCCTTCCCTTCACTGAATAGCCCTGTATTCAATTTTCAGCCCATATTCAGAGCTACAGGGTGTAATTAAAATATATCCAGTCAATTCTCCCATTTTTTTCATAAGAATATCTAATGGTCTTTGCTATGTTGAAATTTTACATCCCCTCTGAGTTAATGTTAGAGACACAATAAGAAATAGTAATAAAAAAAACAGCTGCTTGGCCAGGGTAGTAAGGGTTCTAATGAGAAGTATTCAACATTACTGGATGCTGCACTGACAAATGCCACCTGAAGGAGACAGAAGCTTGCAAGAAGCATGTTGTTACAGGATGTGCTTCCTCAGGCATTACTAAAAGGCACAAACTTACTTAACATGGATGTTTTCTTCAAACTCTAATGTCCTGTCCACCTTTTGGTGTGCATATATATGATTTTCATAAATGTTTAGACTGGCCTTTGTTTTGCCACGTGTACTGCATTGTTTAGAACTCCTTTTTCTGCCTTGGGAAGAAACTTTTAAAATCAGATGCATTTATATAAGCATTCTGACAGAAATTAACCCTAATCTCACCATTTAATACTTTTTAAATCTTGGGTGTTACTTGTAACTATTAGAGGCTTTTCTAGTTTTATTATTCCTAGAGTCACTGTTACTGGACAGATACTGTGTTTCAAAGACAGCCGTGTATGAGGGTTTTCTTGCATCCTGCTTTAGCAAAGGGAATATTGCAAGAAGGGTCTAGTAGACCTATGACTCCTTGGAAAGTTTCTGTCACTGGGCATGATTGCTCTCAAAGCTTTTTCACTTAATCTAGATAGAGTTTAAGGGAACACTTCAGAAGTGAAGCCAAGAGAGCTTGAGTCCTTTCTCCTAGTGTTGCTGAAAGTACTGAATCATCATCACAGATTGGAGAGATGGTTTTGTAAAGCATTCTTGTAGACAGGAAATCACACTGCCTTAACTTCAGTAAAAATGTCCTTGCATGTAACCCAGCTGGCAGTGAAGTGAATAAAGCTTAACACTTTGGACCAGCTGAATATGTGATCCTTTGTGCCAGTTAATTACTCTGATTTAAAACATACTTTGGTATCCATCTGGCTAGGCATGATATTTTCACTTTCTCAAGGTTGATTACATCCTAATAGAAGGAAAAACATTTGGACATTTGCCTTTCCACGTGCTCATGCAGCTATTTCTCCTGTTCTTCAGCACAGCAGTATGATGATCATTTGCATGGAAAGCTATCAGCATGAAATTGCCAAAGCATTTTTTGCTACAGTATTTTAGGGCAGTTAAAAGGGAAGAGAATGGATAAGATACTTCTGCAGGTAGCATCCTGTCTGAATTTCACTATATAGAAGCTAGGAGTCTTGTCTATGTGAATAGTTTTCTCTGTAGTCAGTCTAGAGAAATGGGCACCACCAAATGGGAAGGTGGTGCCTATCCAGAGACAGGTAGCTAGGACAGGCATAATGAAACATTCTGCTGAGGAAGCAGAGGGTGAGTTACATGAAATGTTTTAGATGGTAAGGTCAGGAGAGCTGAGGAAACAGCTGGCACCTTGAAGAGCTTCTCCCAGTGCTCAGAAATCAAGAGGGTAGGTTTCCTCTGGAAGGAAAGGTGTTGGTATCCATCCATCCATGTCTTTGTTTGTGGTTCTGCAGATTCCTCAGCTAAAGGAAGGCTCCAGAAAGCCCCTCTCAGTTGTCATTTGAGAGTTTTCCAATGTTAGCTTGAGAACCCTTGCATTTCTGCTGCAGCACTTCTGGTATCTCAGAAGTGCATTTCTTTGGAACAGAAATAGTCTTTGTGATGTGGTACAGGATTAATTTGACTTCTGATTGGAATCACATTTCCACTAAAACCAAATTAACGAAACTTGTAACTCAACACACAATTTAAAACCAAGAGCTCTGTTAACTATTATTTTAATAATTGTTTCCCACTAGCTCCTATTAATTTTCTTGATTCTTTGAAATTCTTGGCTCCAGACAAAAAGCATTAATTATTATGAGAAGTATGAATAACTATGTTATTTGAATGGCCAAACTTAGGGGGAACTTGAAAATTTCATGAGATCCCATTTTCCTGGAATTTCCAGACATGTTACAGACCTCCTAGAGCGCTCTCTTGTCACCCTTAGCTCAGTTCCTGATTTCTTTGAACAATTATTTTGAAACAAAACTTCTGTAGCTGGTGAGAATATCTTGACTACAAACAATAAAAAGTTGTTTGTATTATAATGGATGCCTCAACCTACTCACCAGTTCTTGAAACAGTTGCTTTCCAACTCATGCATAGAAAATGCCTGCTCATATCCAAATGATTCCTGTTGGCCAGCTTTCCTGTGCCCTTTTGCCTCAGGAATCAGCAAAATGTCTCCATACAAGCAAACTGTCACCCCAGACACATTTCTAGGTTGGGTGATTAGTTCTACTAGAATATTTGTAAAGCAGTGAGTGACGACTGGGAGCAGAGAAGCTTTGGAACAGAGATGCATAGAAACATACATGTTAGGAAAAAAAATTAAAAAGGTTTAGTCATATGTAGTCCCAGCTTGTGTGGGGTGGTTAGGGGACTGCATGTGCTAGCCCCTTTGTCCAGTACAATCTAACCAAAACATACAGCAGAAAATCATCTGCCTTCCATCGCCAATTTTTTAATTTTTTACTTTATTCAGCCTTAAGGTTTCTCCCCTGCTTGATTTTGACTCTTTAGCCTCTCCCATTTACTGAAAGTTCTCCACAGCTGTGACTGGAGGAAGAAAAATTGCCTCTACATAACTAACGGCAGCGAAACTATTTTAAAAGAATTGCACAAGAGAAGTTATCATCTTCTTCCTCAGTTTTCCTACTCAAAATTGCTTAACTTTGGGGGCAGTATATCCCACATGACTGAGATGCTGGGGAAGAATTCTCTTGCTCTCAGCTCTAGTGGTAGGGAAGCCTTCAATGTGCACAAAGAATAACTGAAAGGGAAGTCTACTAAACAGATTCGGAGAAAATTCATGGAACTAAAACCAAAAAACACTGTAGCCAAACCACATATGTTTCCCAGGAGATATAATTTTCACACACTTGTTCTGAAAATAATTATAAATGAACATTACACCAAATGAATCATGCCACAGTCTCAAGATTCAAAAGTATTCAGGTTTCAGACTAAGCTGAACTCCCCAGTAAATACAAACCCAACTTTCTAATGGGAGGGTATAGATAAGACAGTCAAGACTTTTCTTGGACATGAAGAGTGAAAGGATGAGAGGCAAAGTGGGCATAATTTGCACCAAGAGAAGTTCCAGTTTAGTATTAGAAAGACATTTTAAACCTTGATAGTCATGATGCGTTGCAGAAGGGCCTCAGAGAGGTTGTGAAATATCCATTAAAACATGTCTGGACAAGGTCCTGAGTAACCTTGTCTGCTTTAGTCTTGCTTTGGGGGGCAGGGGTTAAACAAGATACCCTTCAGAGGGTTCCTCCAACCTTTAGTAATTCTAAAATACACAACAGTAGCATATTAAAGATTTATATCTAGAGTCCAAAATAAGCCTGACAGGAGAAAGTGAAATTTAGTTACTGTTCCCAAGGCTTTTTGTGTAAACTTAAAATACAAATAATTCAGAATATATTGTTATCAAAGAGAAACGCTTCAGATTCATCTTGACATAAATGAGGCAAGAATCAGTCCTTCAGCTGTTAAACAGTGTAAAATATCTTTACTTCTCTTGTTTTTTTAGCTTATCTTCAATCTAATCAGGTCATGGGCTGGGGAGAGAAGGCGATTGAACTACGCTCTGTGGAAACAGGAAATCTGGAAGGAGTATTTATGCATAAGAAAGCACAGAAGCTGAAATTTCTATGTGAAAGAAATGACAAGGTACAGAAATTAAGACACTGGTTTTTTTTTACCTTAGTATAACTTCCCCATTCAAAGCAGAAGTAGTCACTGACCCCACAAAGCACATGCTATGGATATGCCACACTTTCACACCAGCCTGCTTTAGCCAGCTCTTTCAGCTCCTACTGCATCCAGCCTTAACTGCTGCCAGAGGTGGCAACAAACACAGACATTGCCAGCTGGCCAGACTCCAGCACGACTGGTGTAGAGGGGAGGGCTGCTGAGCCAGCCATGATAATGCCTAACTCCAGGATGGCCTCTCCTGAGCTACTGAAATTACATGCAATTCAAAGCAGCCATCATGGAAAATAAACCAAACAACTCAATGCTCAAATATTTGAGATTTTGCAGACACTAGAGCACAGATAATCAAGTATTGTTTCTCACATACTGCTGTGCTTGATAAATGTTGTGACGCCAGCTTAGTCCCAGTGACACACTTAGAAAACTGGGGCCCCGAAACTACTTAGATTAGTTATTTTTAAATGGTCTCTTGTGTCTGTCCAAATAGGAAAAGAAATATATATATGTATAAAGTAAGAAAAAAATCCCTGTTGTATCACAAGAATGGTTTCACTTCCAAAAGTTTGTCATGGGATTAAAAATTGATTTCTGACATACATATGTTCTTGTATTTGGGACTGTGGCATTCTCAGATTTCCCGTATTGGTAAATATATTCTCATAAATGTAAACTGACAGTAACATGTTGTTTGTTTGTTTGTTTTTCCTTTCAAGGTGTTCTTTGCATCTGTACAGTCAGGAGGCAGCAGTCAAATATACTTTATGACTCTTGGTCAAAATGTATTATTCAACTGGTAAATCACATAAAAATGAAGGATGCTTTGAAATTCCCTGTAGGTATCAGTGTAAAATGCTTGGGGGTAATATACACGAATTTGCACTTTTTACCTACAAAAATGTTGTTATTATTAACTTATCAAAATCCATATTCTTTCCATTTGAAAATAATGCTATTTTCCTGTCAAAGTATTGTGAACATGTTTAGTTTGTCTTTTAAAATATGTTGCAAACCAAGATTGTATTCACAGTGTTAGAACAACTTTAATGAAGAATGTAGCCAATATTAGAAGCTCCTGTACTCTGAAAAGTGCACAGTTTCATTTTCACAGATGATGTAATGTTGTTATCTTGAATTGAAGTCTCTTTTTTGGACAGCAGCATCTGTAGGTAGATATAAAAACCCAAACAAGTTGGGTAGCAAATTTGAATCTACTTTATTTTTAATTGGGTTTTGGCTGGTTTTGCATTTTAAGCAAGCTGTTACTGTTTCACTGAGACTCACTTGTCCAGATGTTCTAGCCGAAGAGCAATGGGTTCATGATGGGGCCTAACATGGATGGGGACGCTTGAGGGATTGTCTCCTGTGCTGGGCAGGCAGATGCATTCCACTGCAGAGCTGTAAAAGCAACTATTTCTAGATGTGCCCCAGCTGGTAGATTTTACAAAACGCAGGGGACAGACTTCCATGTTTCTCTCAGGGCTGGATGCCTGAGCCCGAAGACACAGTTACTGTAGAATGTATTTGTAAAAATAGTTTAAATAGTAGTTTGTCAAAATCATATATGCAAAAAGCATTCCAGACCTGAACATGTAACTTTATTCAAACACAAGACCCACGCTCATATATGAGTTGATTTAAAGGCACTACCCACGTATAGAAGGGCACAGGATCAGGCACCTTCCTCCCTTCTTGCTCTTTCAGCATCAAGTTTTCATGTATTTGTAAATATAATCTTTCCACAATGGATGTTAAGATTAACAAATGTATTCTTACTATTGTTACAAAAATATCCAAAGAGTTAATCTATTATAAATAGAAAATATAAATAATTTCAGGTGCTTTCTATGCTAATTACATCTAAATAAAGCCGCATCCACTAGTGTTACTGGTGCCAGTGTTTCTGCATAAACTCTGTTCTCAGGGGCTTGTAACTTGGCCATAAAACTATATAGATATAATATATATATGTATACTATATATAATAATATACTATTATTAAATTGTAGGGTTTAATGCAATCCTCATTTAGCTGATTTTTGGATGTGCTTTGAAAATGTAAAGCATCGAATATAATACAAAAAAATCTCATTCCAGCCATGATACAGTATGGAGGACACTGTAGGCAAAAGTGAAATCATTAGCTACAGTGTTTGAAAATAGATATTTTTTACTTGAAATATGCGATACTGAAAGGTGCAGGAAAAGTGTTTTGGAATATCTGGTCGTCTACCTCAAGGATAATAATTCAAAGTTGACAAAGGGGAGAAATAAAGTTGTTAGAACTGGTAACTGTTTTGTACAGTATGTCAGGTGATATTAGTGTTAGCAGTCATGCTGTGACTGGCAGGTGCTCAGAATGCAACCATCAGCTCCAGAACTGGTATCCTCATATATGTCAGCAGAGAATCAAACTAGTGACTAATCACCTTTTTTTTTCCCCCCCTTCCCTGTGCTGGCATCTCAGCTGCTGCAGGCAGACCAGAGATGCATACACTGTTGCTGTCTAGGTGCTTTGGCTGTGCGGAAGACTGTACTTTCCAAAGTTATTAACCTAGCACTTTTCATTAGCAATAGCTTATCTCAAAATGGAAAGTGTTTTTTATGAAGTGTTTTCCTTTAAAATGTTTTAACTTAGAGAAAAAAATAGAAAAATAAGTCTAAGGCCATACTAAAAAAAATCTCCAGTTAAATACTCAAAGTGGTTCTTACTGTACACAGATAATCAGCTTGTGTGCAGACTTTAAATCTGACTGGTATCTTGTGCTGGGGTGGAGCTGTGTGAGAACAGGAGGTCTCTGTCTATTTGTAGGGATGTTCCTACCTGTTGCCAATGCTAGGATTGCTGCAAATGAGCAAAACATTACTTGGCTTCCTGTGATTCTGATCACTGGGCTTGTTTTGTTCAACTTTCAGAAAAACAAAACAAAAAACCCCAAACAAACACAAACCTGGAACAGGAACAGAGATGAAAGTTACAATTGTAGGCAAAAATATTTTGCAGACAATCAGAAATACAAATTACTTGCTTTTGACTTAAAAAGCCTAAGAGACTGTGAAGAACAGCTTTCATTTTGTACCCTGTTGGTGTGCAAAACTTGCTTATGCTATAAGCAATCAGTGATCCAGGCTGCCCTATAATACTTGTTTAAAGTGTGTTTATCTCAGCAGCCTCTGGATTACATGGGATGCATGTGAATTTTTTCCCTCTCCCATTTTGGTGTCAACAGGTAGGAGGCAGATTTTCCCTGATGTTAGGCACTAGTTAAAGAGAACTTAGCAGAGAAGAGTGGGAATTTAGAACCACCCGTATCAACAGATTAAAAAGCAAGTGTAAACAAACTTGTTTAATACTATTGTAACAGAGAAGTGTGACAGTAAGTCACTGTAAAGATGTTTAGTTCCATACCAAGAGGGGTGAAAAAAAAAGTTCAAGAGAAGGAATGTGCCCTATTACATTGGTAGTTCAATTTTTAATTGTTTCCTTCTATTAGCACTCTTTTTTCCCCAGCTATGATTCAAGGCAGTTAATTGGATTTTCACTTGTCACTTTGTGAAAAAACATTGGAATGACTGGGGTTATATTGGTGGGTAAATATAGAAAGAATGAAGCCCTTAGAGGTAAATACTTTTAAAGGATTGAGAAGTGGTACAGCAAATAGCACCTGGATGAAACAAGAAGACTGTGGCATTTTCTCTTTATTAAGAGAAAGTCAGAAGATGGTTGAAGATGGAAAGAGCCTAGAGGTATTGAGAAGAGTAACAGAAGAGAGTGGAAGTGACTGAAAGAGGAGGGAAAAGCTGAAGAAAATAAATAGGAATAGCCAAAGGGGAGGGAGTGGATGTCTGCAACAGTGTATTGCTGTAGGAGGAGTAAAAATGCTTTATGAGATGTTAAGGAAAAGAAAGTAACCAAAGAAACGGAAAGGTATCTGAAGTGGCAGAGTGGTCTGAACACTGAGTGAGAGTGTTCTGAAAAACTGTTCAGCTCAAAGCAAAAGTTAAAAGGCTAGAAGGAAAAAATTAATTCCAGAGACCCAAGTTTATCCTGACAGAAACTTAGCTATGCAAAAGGTGCAACAGATTTGTAGTTTCATTTTGTGAGGTGTTTCTCTAGCTGTACCCTTTCCCTAATGTTAAGACCAAGGAGTGAACTGCTTCACAGTGTGTTTTTCTAGTGATGTCACTTTGACGTGAACAAATGCTATAGGGACAGAAGGGCAGAAGGTTAAGGATCCATGTCTATAATCCCTTGGTACATACAGTATCCTAATGTCACATTTGCCAAACAAGACTGCACTGATACTGCAGCAAGACAGTGTTGTATGTGCCTGCATTCATTTTAGGAATTTTCTATTCTGCAGCCTGAACCTTGACACATGCCTTCAAAACCTGGGAACAACGCAAGCTATGTACTGTACATTATGTATTGTTCCCTAATGTTGAAATTGTACAGCTGAAATGGTAATAAAATATTCTGAAAAATCAAAACTAGTATTGTGATTGTTGATTCTGTTATAGTGGCATAAGCTGTAGTAAAAATCATAGAAAGCTTTGTGGTTGTTTTTTTCAAATCCAGTCAGTATCCCTAAGGAAACAGGCACATTTGGCTACATAGACAAAATGAATACATCTCCCTGCAGTGGATAAAGATGTTGAGGTGACAGTGTGAGAGTTCAGCCTAGACAGAGTGCTGGTAAGGGTGACAGCCAGCACCATGCTGTGTGTTTTGCTAATGAGCTTCACATTTGAGTTTCTGTGCTTCCACCTTTCTCTTCACACAAGCACCCAGTGGGATGAGGGCAGTGGAACTGGAGGGCAGTGGAACTGGAGTGCAGTGACAGTCTGCAGTCAGTGACACAGCAAGAGCTGACTCTTACTTCTGTGTACCAGCCTGAGTGCCAGGTTAGCCCAATTCACTTTTCTCAGGTATGCACATGCAGGCTTTGCTCCACATATAAAATTAATTGCTCTACAAAACATGAGGTGTGATAGCACATTTTAACTGTACCACTTAAGAGTAAGAATCAGGGAATTTGCCATTTATGCCAGTGTTGGGAGTTGGAAAGGGTAAGACTGTGAGGCAAGACTTCTCTTAATTTTTTTAAATTAAGAGTATTTTTCATCAATGTTTTATCTCTTTTAAGCTAGCAGAGCAAGCTGTTTCCAGTATTTGATGTATGGAGCGGGAGCTGTATCATAAGTTTAATGGTATAATAGTTGCTTGATTAGTAGATGGTTTAGTTCTGCCAGTCATTATTGTTCTTCCCACCAAAAGTTATTTCTAAGATCCAGGGGTACAGTACACCTGGATTATTCCACACCAGCTTCTTCAAACAAGTTTCACTCCCCAGGACAACAGGAAAAAATATCAGGCTTGAGTCCAGTACAATTCTGTCTGTTATACAGGAGATTTTATCTCACTTTTAATTGCTTACCCCCTTTAAAATCAGGAATAACTAGTCAGTAGAGAAAAGCAAGAATTCTGGCTTCCTGCTTTACTTGTGATTCAGTTCTGCACTGATGACTCTTATGAAAAAAAAGTGCAGTGAATAATAGCTGCATTATTAGTGGATTGTAAAATATCACTAATGTGGAAAAAACTTGCCTATAAATAAAAAGTATTGTTTTCTAGAACCAGCATGAAAAAATCTTGCACCCAGTCCCATATATGTGAAAAGAACTGCAGGTGAGGATCCAAGGGTTTACACTTTTGAAGTGATCCTTTGTTGTTTCCGATTGTAGATGTGTGTTACCTTGCCAAAGGTGAGTAATATGTACAGTGAGAAATGCTGATCGTCTTAAGTTTCCCCCTGCTTCAAAGCAGGATACAGTTTCCATCTTTTATATCAGTGATTACTAGTTAATTTTCTCATCCTCTCTCCCCTACTCCCAATCCTAACTTCAGCCAAGATGCTTCTACAGTTTCCAGGAAAAATGGTAGGGACAGTATTTGCCTTGTCCATGTTTGTTTTTACAAAAAGAAGGAAACAAACTTCTCCCATCACAAGATAAAAAAACAAACAAACAGTTCTGGGGCCAGGTAACATAGCCCAGCCAAAAAACAGCACTACAGGTGGTATGGGATAGGAAATTGCAGTCTGCAGGCAAAGTAAAACTGGAAAAAAAGCCCAGAGATGAGAGCACATAAAGGCAATTCCAAATCTAACCTATGCTTACTAGGTATGGGGATCAATACACCCCGTCTAGACAAGTACTAAAATGTTATTTGTATTTTTATCTGACTTATATGCTAAGCTCAATCCCTACAGCAGATGCTATAAAGAATACTAGAGGAAGTGTTGCATGGGCTAGTAATCAAAATTTTCTCCCCCACCCCTTGCTCATGGCACTGACTGACATGCAAGTGGGCTGCAAACCCATTTAATCAGTGGTGTGCCAGCAGTCAAGAGTAGTTATCTCATCTTACCCTTAAAAATAGGAATATTCTGTGGTAAATATTGACTAAATAAAAAGCAAGTGTAGCCCAACTAAGGCACTCATTTGTGTGACTACTAAGTAAAATTAAAACTTATTTGAAATAAGTCTTTTCCTCATCATTCTATCTCATGATCTGCTCCCCGTCCTGACTTCTTCAATTAAAATACTATTTAGAAAACAGAAAGTTGCAAATTGCTAGAAGACAAACCCACTTGGAGACACAGGACCGTCCATATTGATTAATTTGCTTCTGGCATATGAGCAAATCATGGAAGAGGTGCATACTGGACTCCAGAAGAACAACTTTCTGATGTCAACAGGTAAGGTTAGGCCTCAACTTGCCCTTTCTTAAGGTAGCAGCCAGGATCAAGCTCACACATTATTTAGTCCCTTCCTCCTCCACACTCACTTCATTCCAGCCCTATCTGCTTCTTAGCCTGCATCTTTTTTCTGCTGCATATTCTGTAACAGTATATTGGTGCCAAAAGGCAATAGTGAGAGGGCCAATAGATTTTTACCTAACACAAGAAAGCAACCATTTATTTAGAATCTGCAAGGTAGCAAAAAAAAAGGCCAAAAAGCAGAGGCATTCATTAGCAGGCACTGATAAGGAACATAGGGAATTCCTCTCTCCCTGGCAGGTACTGCCTCACCCTTAAGAACACCTCAAACTTAATGTGACTTGACAGTAGAAGTGCCCTGATTAAACTGACTAGCCACCCTGCACCTAAAAGCATAGCTGTAACAATTTGTATCTTACCACCACAAAACAAACATCTGCAAACTAAAACAATGCCAGTCCAAAGTGAAAACATTTGTGGTTTTGTCTCATCATGGGAAAAACTAAAATATTTTCTTTAATTTGCAACTCTTTGCCAAACAGTAGAGCAAGGCAATAAGATCCAGCTACACACAATGGAGTTACATAATGTATCAAACAAACTAAATAGCTTTGTATTACCTATTGCTACTGGAGCTCCAATGAAATTGCATTTTAATTTTAGTTTTGTTTTATATTTAAAAGTAGTTTGTTTCATGGTACCAAATTGCTCTTGGAATGAAATTGTTTCTCCAAAGACTATAATAACTAGCTTACAAGTCCAGGGCTACATTTAGGTGGCTGTATTTAAGTTAAATGAAACATGAGCAAACCAGCAGTCTATATAAATGTTTTCTGTAGAGTCTAAAATCTGAACAATCACAGACTGGTTTGGGTTGGAAGGGACCTTAAAGATCATCTAGTTTCAACCCCCCTGACATGGGCAGGGACACCTCCTACTAGACCAGGTTACTTCAAGCCGCATCCAGCCTGGCATTGAGCACTTCAGGGATGGGGCATCCACAGCTTCCCTGGACAACCTGTGCCAGTGTCCCACTACCCTCACAGAGAAGAATAATAGAGGACAAAAGCAATAACATTCAAAGTTCCACATTAAAAAAGTTTAATAAATCTTTGTGATGATAGCCCACCACTTTCTTAAACTGCTCTTCAAAGTGTGTAGAGCTGATTAAAGGGCAAGAGGATGTCTGCTGGGTAATCACCTGGAATGTTACTTTCCCATTATTTAATAACTTCCTGTTATTTTCTAGGTAGATTTAACAAAAACACCAAGGAAATAATAGTGAAATATATTAGAAAGGCTCTTCCACTTCTGTCCTCAAAACATTTTGTGGCAAACAATTGTGCTTTACAAGAAGTATCATGATCTTGCACAATAGCTCATTTTTTTAAAATCTGGATCATCACCTTTTATTCTTCTGTGCCTTTTCTTTCTCTAACATACACTAAATGTACTGTTTAACAGAATGTAATCATGTCCTACTACTCAGTGTAGCCTCTTCCTCACTGGCACTGCTATAGAGGCTAACTCTTGTTTTTCTTAAGGTTTGTTGCACACAAAAGCTGAAATACTTGGCTGCTAATTATGTCTGAGAATTTGAGACTATTGATTCACCAGAGGTCAACACTGGTACATTCCAAGACACTTAGTCATAGGTCTGTGACAAATTATAGTCTTCAATGAGCTGCTTACATGCCTCAGTGGAACAGGTGCAACATAACAGTGAGCTCTTGGGTTTTGTGATTCTGATGCAGCCCCTCTGCAGATCGATCATCACCCTTCATTACTGAGTCTTCAGGTGTTTCTGAACCTCCAGTTTCTAATGCAATCACATGTATCCCACCATCAGGTATGGCAGGGAAATCACCTCTAGAGGAACTGACAGACAAACTGTCAAAAAACATGCTGTTGATATGCTGTCAGCAAGTGATCAACCCTGTTCCACTTTTGAAATGGGTATATTAGCTGGACCTCTGCTGGTGAGAAAGAACGTAACAGGAGCACATTCCCAAGAGAGGGAACTACCTTGTATCTGAAACTGCAATGCATACAAATTTACCCAAAATTATAAACTATTAACTGTATTATCAGTCCATTAGCACTCCACAAAAGCTACAGCTTCAGAGTTTTCATGACTGAAAACACAGTGACATAAACTAATAAAAAAATGTTGACAACAGATATAACAACTACCTCTGCTATAAAATCACAGAATCACAGAATCCTAGGGGTTGGAAGGGACCTTGAAAGCTCATCTAGTCCAACCCCCCTGCCAGAGCAGGGTCACCCAGAGTACATCACACAGGAACGCATCCAGCTGGGGTTTGAATGTCTCCAGTGAAGGAGACTCCACAACCTCTCTGGGCAGCCTGTCTCAGGGCTCTGTCACTCTCACAGTAAAAAAAAAAATGTTTCTGATATTCACATTGAATCTCAAAAAACCAAATACCTTTTTTCTGCAAGTCACATCATGAGCACAGACAGAAGTGGAGAGAAGCCTACAGATTAATTTTACTAGCTGAAAAAGAAGTCTACAACACAACCCTCCAGATAAGGGTTGCATGTGATGTGAAAACACATTCTGTGCAACCTCAGTAAAAAGGTATTTGAGTCATGTTCACTTTTTAAAATTGTAAATGCCATCTTATCAGACCACACAACAGGTAATGTGTTTACTGGAGAAAAAAAAAAAAAAAGACACCACACAGAAGTTTGACTCAATACCCTGGCTTTAACAGAAATGTCAAGATTAACATTATTTTTTACTTTTCTCACTACGGATTGCACTGTTACATAAAAATCCATAAATTCATACCATTCCTCGGGCAGTCCAAAGGCCTAGGTTTTATATCCCCTTGACTAGTTTTTCAGTCTGTTTTAAATGGTTAAGCAAAAAGTTTTCCCATTTCCCTAAAGTAAATGCTCCAGAATGGCAGAGGCAGTAGAGTAAGAATACAATTATTCTCAAACTGTGAGCTCAGAAAACTGCTTCTGGCCCTTGGCATGCAGCAACTCTGCCTAAACTGCAGCCCTGCTTTGGTATTCTGGATTTTCAGAGGCTATCAGGACCAGTGACACTAGAAATACTGGAAACTGCTTCTCTTCTTCCTCTTCCTGCTCCTTTATCTTTACCCCTCTGTCCTGCTGCTTTACAGCCTAATGTTTTCTCTGATAGAAGAAAATACATATATGAGCAGATGCTAATAAAGTATTAAATACAAAGTTCTAATCCCCAGAAGTTTAATACCTTAAGTGACCTTGGTGTCATAAAAAAGGAGGATCTTGATAATAGCAGAGGAATGAGAATTAATAAAGTAAGGTCAAGGGAGCACTAGCAAGAATTTAATAGATGGCAGCTAAACCATTGTTGTTGGAAACAACAGCAGAGAATGACCCAGGTGACTTTTTCAACCAGGACTATTGCGATTACCAACACGTGCAACTATGAAACGGATAAATCCAATTAGACATCTCAGTAACAACTAGGCACAGGTTCGTCTTGAGGGAGAAGCAGTAAGAAAGGTGGAGTCTCCCTCTCTGGAGACATTCAGAACCTGCCTGGACATGTTCCTGTGTGATGTGCTCTGGGTGACCCTGCTCTGGCAGGGGGGTTGGACTGGGTGATCTTTTGAGGTCCCTTCCAACCCCCAGGATTCTGTGATGAGACTCATGACGCAGTTTAATCACAAGGGAACGAGGAGCAGGTGCAGCACAGAGGCTGGGTCGGGGGAAGGCGCTCGCAGGTAGCGGGAGGCCGGCAGGGCCCCCGGGGCAGCGGGACCGGGCTGCAGGCGGGCAGCGGAGCGCGGCCCCGCCCCACTTCCTAACGAGCAAGCCCGGCGGAGGAGCCGCCCCCGGGGCGGGGGTTTCCCAAGGCGTCTCCCCGGCCCCCGGTGG
>NW_009953098.1:4618983-4622866 GCF_000747805.2 Chaetura pelagica | reverse complement strand
CGGGCTCTGTCACCAGATGTGACCCGCCGGCTGCGTTAGGCACCGGTGGGAAGGTGCCCGGGTGTTCGTGTCAGTTTCAAAGGGCTGGTTAAGCCGCACAGAGCGTTGACTGACAGCGCGGAGCTGTCTCGTTTGCTCCCGGTCTTGTGAGGCATCGAAAACGTCGGCTCTGTGGCAGTCTCGTGGCTGCTCTGCGGGACTGAGCACACACACCTGGAAGCTGCCAACCCAAAATGTGGTGAGGGCTGAGGGGCCTGGGCCTGTTGGTGAAGCCTGGTGGAGAGGGAGATGTGAGCAGGACTTCCGCACCAGTGTGAAGCCACTGTGTGCTGACAGCTGTCTTTTGTAGTAGCTCTTCTGATGATCTGACAGTTCTCTGTCATCTTAAATGTTTCATCACTCTCAATTGAAAAAACAAACAAACAAAAAAAAAAACCACAACAGATCAAAACTATGCTGTGTGAAGGTAGCAGAGAACAGGATTTCCTGGTGAATAGTATTAGCAAATGAGTCTTTTTAAATGTTAGAAACATAAAGATAATATATGTGATGGCCCAGTCTGTGCTCTTCACTCCTGACAACTTAAATGTTCAATCACAAGCACTCTTTTTTGATCCTTTTTCTTTTTTCTTTCTCTTTTTGTTGTCTCAGTCTCCAGGCTGACTTCTCTCTGTCAGCTGGAAATGACCTGGAGAAGCAGAGTTCACTTTCATCCAATTCTTGTGAGAGTCATGCACAAATCTAGATTAAGGTACTATGGAAAACCAGAGAAAACGCTGGATATGCCTTATCAGGTAAAGAGGGATAAATACATAGGTTAACACTTGAGCAAATATCTGTAGGATATTTGGATGCCTTTATTCCCATATAGAAAGCACGTAAAGTTAAGATTTATGTTGTAGCTACTTTATATTAAAATGCTACCTTCAGAAAAATGATGAGCCCTTTAGAGTAGGAAATGGCGAATTGTATGTACAGTTTGGTGGATGTGTTTCAGTTACTATAGTTCAGTTGAGCTTTCTATGAAAACAGATATAAATATTTGGAGTTTTTAATAGCTAAACACCAGCTGCTAGTTTGCCTGCCCCCTCCAGTGGAGTGGGAGATAGAATTGGAAGAGCAAAAGTGAGGGAAAACCAATTGACTGAGGCAGTTTAAGAAGGCGAAGGGGGTGGGGGGAGAAGGCAAACAAGTGATGATGCAAAGGCAGTTCCTTACCACCTCTCACCAGCAGAACAATGCCCAGCCAGTCTCTGAACAGTGGGTACTTGGGAAGACGAGCAGCCCCTCACATCAGCATGATGTCACATGGCATGGAATATTGCCAAGGTCAGTTCAGGTCATCTGTTTTGGCTGTGTCCCTTCCCAGCTTCTTGCCTATCCCTAGTTTGCTGGGGTGGCAGAGTGAGAAACAGAGGAACACCTTGACACTGCAAGTGCTGTTCAGTAACAGCTAAAACATTGGTGTATTATCACCACTATTTTAGTCACAGATCTATCCTGCAGCACCACGCAGGCTGGTACAAAGAAAATCAACTGCATCCCAGCCAGGCCCTGTACAGGAGGGCAGCACTTTCCAAAGAGCTCCAATAACTCATGTGAGTTCATCCACGGGGGGAGGAGAGGGATGAAACATCTTAATGAAGGGCTGTGGCCTTCTGTTGCTCCAATTTCCCATTCTCTTTGCACATGAAGATAAATCTGGGTCTTTCCATTGGAGGTGCTTCTCAATAGACAGTCTAGGTGATACTCCCAACTTCCGGTGCAGTCTGTCACTCACGTTTCCTGGTATTGGATGTAGAATCGATTCCCAGAGCTGATGTAGCTCAAGAAGTCAGGAAACAGATTTGACATGCTTTTTACTCTATGCATTCCTTCTTTAGGTAGTGTGTGTTGAATTGTTACTAGATAATAACCAATGGGATAACAAAAGATGTTTACAAGGGTTTTACTTTCAAGGATGCATGGTTCATGACTAGTTAGGAACAGTAGAATGAATTAGTAAGTGTTGATTTTTATCATCTCTATACTGAACTTGAAATAAGGAAGAGATAATTTTAGAAGCAGCAAGGAGAAAGACATAAGGTGTTAGATATGCTTGGGAATGGTGATCTATTAAAGACAGTGAGTGGTAGTATGAACAAAAACAGGTGATTGTTTGAAGTTGACAGTTGAATGGATAAAATGAAGCAGTTTGATAGAGCTGAGATTTTTCAGTGGCTTGCTACCCTTTATTACAAGTCAGTTTAAAAATCTTTTTTGTTGCTCAGTTATGGATTCAAAGTTCACCCAGTTTAAAAAGAAAAAAACAACAACAAAAACAACCTAGCAGAAATCTTTGTCATGAGAAAAACATCAATAAAAAGATACTTGTTTGCAATGCAGATTGTTTGCTTTTTTTGTTTTGCTTGAAAATCAGACTTGTATCAATGTTTTGGTCAAGAATGTTTAGCAAATGGTCCTGTAACATCTTATAGTCCAAAATGTGTTTTTCCTTCATGGATATTTTGAAATTGTATTCTACATACAGCATTCTCTCTGATAAAGAAGAATCTTTTTAAGTCTTGTACATGGTATTTCCCCAACCCCCTCCAAAAACCTAGAGTCACACTGGCACCACCTACTGTTATTGAGCACTGGAAAGGCAAGAGTTTGGGCTGGGGTAGTTGTGGAAGAATAATTTTGTGGAAATTAGGGTTTTCTTCAACTCTAGTATTCAATGCAAGTGTTGGAACATACTCTGTATCCATTTGTAATCATCAGAGAAATTGTTCACAACTCAAATAGGTGATGCATTATCTGAAATAAATACATACCAGAATGATGATAAATAAAATATGAATGTATTTTGTCTCTTTAGGCTTACTTTGAAGTTGCTGATGGTTCAGGCATGATGTCAATGGTTTTGTGGAATTCATTATGCCCTGAATGGTATAACAGTATGAAGGTTGGCACAGTACTTCTTCTTGAGCAATATGCTATCAAAACCAGTTACCCATTTAAAACACATCCGACCCCAGGAGATTCACAGATGAAGAGATTTGCTACAATTGGTTAAGTATTGCAGAAACCAGTTTTGATTCAATTAAACATCACTTTAAAAAGGTAGCTCTTCATAGAAATAAAAGTCTTCAGTTACTGAGACTAATTGATAAAGTGTATGTATCCTCTGAAAGGTGTTTTAGCATCCAAGTTCTTACTGTTTCCTATTTGGGTTATGTCTACGAAGTTTGTTGGCTCAGTAAGTTAAAACCTCTATTTTAAAAATAAACAAATACAAATCTTATCCTAAATTCAAGTGTTGGGGTAATAAAGACAGGCCCCTGGTACTGAATTTTAATCTGATGTTACTTCTGGATTGGTAACAGATACTGTCTGTGCACTGCTCACACCATCTCCCACTGTCACTTGGTCTGACTTCAGATTTTAGTGTGTGTGGTCAAGGCCCAGAGTTATCTGCAAAGCTCCACTGAATTAAAAGTTGCATTGCCAACTGCTGTCAGTGCTGAAACAGCAGCCCTGTGGGAGTGCATCTATGAAGAATATTCCTTGACTATGAGAAACTCTTTTCTTACTTGCAGTTGTTTAGGGTAACAGATCTTGAAAGGAGTGATGCACAGAAGTAGAAGTGCTGCAATATAACAGTAATAGCCTTTTCAAACTTTTTTAGTCTCTCCCAGCTCACTGAACAGATGTTCTTTCCCCTTTTGTGCCTTTATACTGGGAACAAAACAACAGCTAATACTAAAAAAAAATCAAATGGGTTCCTTGAAACAAGCAAATACACATGTTAGTGAAGGATGATGTGTGTATATTGTATTAATGAGGAGTTTCCTATTGTGGGTGCTACAGTGCACAAAAATAAAAAGCAGGAACGGAAGTT
>NW_009953098.1:4615065-4618960 GCF_000747805.2 Chaetura pelagica | reverse complement strand
TGATTGCATGCCAGCTCTGGAAACCATTATAATTGCCACAAAACTTTTATACTGGAAAAAGTCAATAAAACGTGCCATCTGAGGTGACTCACATGGGCAAAATCACTTCATTTTAATGGCTCAGTTCACACTATGCTACTGATTTCTGCAAGCATTATTGGGGTAGAGATGTTACGGAAGAGATCAAAACAGAAAATGAGGCCAATGAGCTGTAAACAGTAATAGATGTGTAATGGAAGAATTAGAAGCCAGTCTATAGTAAAGTGCCATGGTGTGTTTTCAGACCATGGCTAAACTGTAGACATTATTAAACTTAGATTCGTATCAATTTTTGCTCAGTATCTTCTTTTTTCAGCACAAAGCTCAGAATTTTGTAATAGTATGAACTTAAAAAGGACATAGTACTGTGCACTGATGGACCTTGTGCCCATATATCCTGTAAGAAGAGAGTCAAAAGAGAACAAACTATCCAGAAGAATTTCTAGAGCAGTTACAAAATCAATTTTATGCAACTGCTGTTGCATGTGGTTTTTTTTGTTTAGATTAAGTGAAATACAATGCTTCACTAATTACTCCACTAATAGAAATATCTCTGTAGATGCCCAATATGGGGTAATATTTCAGGGTTTTTTTTTAAGCATGCACGAGAGTGCTTCAAAAATTCTTCAGTTAGCTGGTTAAAGCAATCAATTACACTGAGTTGCTAAGTAGGAAGAATTTATTTACTGAAAGAATAGTCAGGCACTGGAATGGGCTGCCCTGGGAAGTGGTGGAGTCACTCTCCCTGGAGGTATTAAAAAATGTGTAGATGTGGCATTTCAGGACATGCTCTAGTGGGCATGGTGGGTGTTGTGGTAGTATTTGTGGGTTTGATTTGGTTTGTTTTTTTTCTCCTGGGTGATGGTTTGACTCCGTGATCTTGGGAGGTCTTTTCCAACCCTAACAATTACGTGATAGCATAAGAGAACTTTGTATCTAATTACTATTGTAGTATTAGTTTCTGTTGCAGGTTTTTAAAATTTCTGGCTGGATTGGACTAATTGGCTCATGTGGCTAAATCGAAAGTCTTGACAGTGCTCAAGCTATAAAATTGCATTGTTGAATGCTGTACCTGAGTTCCTTACTTTATTTGAATGAAAAAAAGAAACAGAGGAATTGATTAATAATTTCACAAGCAGTGAGACAAAGTTGGAATGCTTAATTTAAGAAACTTTATTCTGGGGTTTTTGTGGGTTTTTAAGGGGATTTTTGGTGTTCGGTTTCATTTGTTTTTCATTTTGTTTTAATTTCTATTCATGCCTTAAATGTTACTGACTTATTTTTTTTCTTGTCAGAAATCAGTCTTAATGTTCGAGATCCTCCTACTAAAATAAGTATCATTCCAGAAGAAATGGTTAAGCCAGAGTGGGGATTACCTGAAGTTAAATACAGGTTTATTACAAGGTAAAATAGAATTTTGTAAATTCATTACATTACACTGAATGTTAAGTGGAAATGTTTTTGGAAAAGTTTCTGAGAAAGCTTTATGTTTTGTTATTATCAACCACATTTTTGTTCTGTTTTGGTTTTAGGTCTGAACTGGATGGCTTGCCAAACAATTATTCCTGTGATGTTATTGGTCTTGTGACATTTGTAGGAAGGGCTGAACGAGCAAGAAAGAGAGGTTTTTCTATAAATATTACTTTCAGAATTTTATCAAGCAATTTTTAACTTTCTGAATAAATGTTTACATGTTTTTCTTAATGTTTGTTTATATAGAATATGGTGAAGACTTCTGGCTCTATCGTTGGGCACATGCCATTGATGGGACCTCAAACCAGCCATTCATCCTGGAATTATTTGCAACTTCTCAGCCAGATGTATTTCAGCATATACACCCAAGTATTCCTTTCTTTATAATACTTATTAATTATTACTTATAGTATTTTTCTAGTTGGTTGCTTATTTCAAATTCTGAGTATAATTGCCACTGAATAAAAAATTGCATGGTTTATCTCCCCAGACAGAAAACAGCTGATTAGAAATTTAAAAAAAAAAATTAAAAAATTAAAATGTAAGTATTTGTAACCCTCATCACAATCTCCCAGTTAGTCTAAACAGATAGGTGGGCAGCTGGGCCTGGGGCTCATTAATTTCAAACAGAAGCACCTGGGGCAACATCTCTTGCATCAGAGGCAAATCAAGAAGGCAGCTGGTCAGATCTATTAGTCCTTGTGTCTTGTAAGTAATTTTTTACAGACACAAATAATTGAATAAAATTGAAAGAAGGGAGAGGTGAAACTGGAAAAGCTTCATTTCTTTGAATAAAAAATTTTTTGCCAAACAGCAGTCATCACCCAGCTGTCAGTTACTGCATGAGATCTAGGAATGAGGAATTTGAAACTGAGGAATCCTTCATTAAGGATTTTAAAAGAGCTTAAAGTATTTCATCTTCTCTTCTTTCTCTTCTCCAAGCACTCATCCTTACATTAACATTAACACTGGCTGGTGTCACGTGCATTTTTTTTTTTTTTTAACGTACGATTCAGGACCAGCTGCACAACCCTGTTAAGATTATGGCTGCCTTAATCTTGAGTGGTCTAGGGAAATGGGAAAGAATGCCATTCCAGTGTTTAACTGAGATATTAACAAAAGTGAGTTTATACTCTATTTAGAAGTTTTGCAGTGGCATGTCATGATTTTTTGGTTTTCCATGGTTTTGTGCTTTTGTTCCTTAAGAAACACAGCCATCTACTATCCCTATTGTTACAGCTTATTTCCTTGATGTCCTAGCTGGTGAAGTATCTAATGTTTTAATCCTAATATGTATGCTGAAATTTGCTTGCACAGTTATTAAATTTAAAATCTATTTACATCTACATAATCTAATCTATAACAGAGACTCAGTACATGCTGAAGCACTTGTAGGAACAAGAATGAAAATGTCTTGTTTAGAGCACTTAATAAAATTAATTCCTTGCGTGTTACTCTAGACATTCTAAAATCATTGAAAAATCAAGAAAAAACCTGCAGGTTTTTTTATTTCCGCAGTGACATATTTGGTGTGTACACAGATGAGAGTGGTACGGGACCTCTCTGAAAATCCTTCCAGTGCAGTTTACCTTACAACTTCAAATGAAAGTCAAATATTCATTACAGGTAACTTAAACTAGTTTTAGTTTTATGTAGTTCTCATCTTAAGTCTTTGTAAAGGGTGTTTTTGTTTTACAACAAAATAATCGGTGCATAGTGCTAGTTTCCCTGTCAGAAATTACTTTGAGTAACTAAGGAATACAACTGCAAAAAAAATGGAGGCAAATTGCAGTCTTGTGAGATTTTAATGGGTGTTATCTTATGAAAAGTACCTAAGTATTATTAGGCTAAGTCATATGTTTACGACGTCTTTCAGACTGTTTCAATGCTTTGATAGTGTTGCAGTGCAGAGTACCATTTCCTTAAAAACATCAGAAATTACTTGCAGACTTTTGGGCTTACAGATTTCCTTATTACAAGAGAAATGAAAAGCATATCGTTGTCCTAAATTTATCTTAGCTAATAATTTTCACCAACTACTTGGAGAACTGTTGTTTCATCTTTCCCAAAGTGCTGGGCTGCACTGGAGGAGCATTGCTGCTGACAGTCCTGTTTGAATACTCCTGTCTGTAGTTCTGCTGCTCCTGGTGGCCCTGTGGCACTGCACCCTGGATGCCACCAGGCAGCATGTGACAGGCAGGCTCAGGCACAGCTGTTGATAGGGTATTTGCCCTTCAATCAGGAGGCAGATGTAGCAGTGTTGCAGGCAGGTGATGTATTAGCCTAATTGCAAGGGAGTGTGAGCTGCAACAGGTTTATCTTTCCTCTGTTTATCCAGATCATTTCTCCCTAACATATCGGTCACTCAGTGTGATTCTTCCTG
>NW_009953098.1:4587327-4614784 GCF_000747805.2 Chaetura pelagica | reverse complement strand
CCTGCTGATAAGTAGGAATAAAGAAAAACATGTGCTAAAAAGGTACTTAAACTTAGTTCTGTACACGTGGTCTTTCCCAACAAGCTGGTTATAGGGTGTTTTCTGCTTAGTTGGGGTAGCAAGGCAAGCTAGTCTTTTCTGTTAATAGGTTTCTAATGACTTAACTTACTTTTAAATGAACTATTTGAGAGATTTTATTTATTTTGCTTTTCTTTCGTGTGTGTTGTGCCTAATTTTCTATTTCAATCCTTACGCGTTCTCCCACCCACCTTTAGTTCATATTATGTCTGTTTGGGTCTGAAAGGAGAACTACAGATAGAGATTGCAAGCCATTGAATAAAAGCTATTTCAGTTCATAGGTTAGACATAGACCTGGTCAGATTACAATTTATTTGATAATACTAGTATTTAGTCTGTATCTTGGTTTTAAACCAGACAATAATGAATACATTCCTTGCTAATTACTAGTCAGTAACAATCTTTGCTGAACCTGATTAAGAGGATTTATCTGCCCATTCCTACTAATAAAATAATTTCTGGTCATCTGTTGTTTTGTGTGCTCCTGCAAGAAGGTTCTTTAGTAGCTGTTTTGCAAGTTATTTTATTTGTGTTACTTAACATTTGTCTGACTTTCAGTGTCAAATGCAAGTGTTAGTCAAGGAATTCAAGATACTCATTTCATAAAATACTGTTGACTAGTGGAATCATGTCATTTGTATTCTCTTGTCCAGTTTTTCTGAATTCTTTTTTCCTACATAGTGTTCAGGATAGTTTCAAGTTGGGAACAGGTGACAGTAATCTGCTTTAATTTTGATACCTGATTATTTTTGTTTCCAAAGGGTGGCACAAAGGCCAGCCATACACCAAGGACGCCAAAGTGAAGAGCTTCATTCAATGGACTAAAACACAAAGCGAAGCTGATCAAATAAAGAGAACAGTCATTGGTGGCTATTATCCTTTTCCACGACCTCCCAATGACTTTCTGAAATATTGTAAAAACAATAAAGGTATCATACCATCAAATGTCTTGAAGATTTGTAGCCTTTTTTCAGTTCAGTCTTACTCCAGGCTTTTAAAGCATTACTTAAAAGCGACACAGTTACTATTAGTGATTACAGGAATGTGTAATGTCATTTAAGGTTAACTCCCTTTCAGGAATAAATGTATCATAGGCTAAATTCTTATCTTCTAGAGAAGTATCAGGGCACCATTAGCTGCAGGAGAACAGTAGCACCTTAAATGAACTACAGATCTGCCCAGAAGTTTTACTTCTGAATATTTTGGTAAATCAGAATTAAGACAGTTATACTGGAGAATACAGTGAATTAGAAATTTCTCCCAAAACAAAGTTGTGTTAACTGATAATGCATACTAAAAGATGTTGGTGAGCCAAAAAGGTTTATTGTTTCATTTTTTTTTCCATGTGATGTGGAAACCAAAAAGTTTTAAAATTCTTTAAAAAGAGAATATTTAGTAACAAATTATCTTTCATTTTGATTTGTGTATTCAGACATTTTTATATTGTATTTCTTTAAAACTTGCTGATGGAAATTTCTTTTTTGCAGTTGAATCAGTTTTAAAAGCCATAGGTGAAACGGAGAAAGAGATTGAAGGTTTGCACTACAGAGAGCACAAGCGCATTGCTGTTCAGGGAATAATTAGTGCCATAAGGTACATCAGCTGTAGCAATGCAGCTGAAGAAGCTTCAGGAGTGGAACCTGTTCAGGTACAGTGTTTGAGAATTAATGCTGTAGCACTGAAGCAACTCTGATTGTAATTAACATGGGGAATTTTGCATTTGAGTTCAGAACTTAGTTACGTTGTCTGTTGGTTAACTTCATTTGCCATTTTGAGAGGAAAATTTTTGAAAGTCATAGTTTAGAACTTCTTCAAAAGAAATGGTTTCGTGCTTTTCTGGAAATGTTAAGACAATTCTCCCCTAAAACCACATAACTGTTAAGAAGTTGACTACTTGGATATTCTAATGTAAATCAGAATGTGGGAGAGGCAAGTACTACAACATGCTCGCTGTCACTTTCTTGACAGAATTTATCTTATTATAATTTCTGCTAGATAAAATGTGACTTTCAAAAGGTGGGGTAAACAGTTCTGTTCCTTTAAAAGTTGTTTTAAAACTTGCAGGTTTTTGAGTTGGAAGCAATAGCTTTAAGTGTTTGAAACTCTTAATTAACTGTTGTTGCAGAAAGATACTTCTCAGTCTCTTGAGAGCTCTGCTACATCCCAAGAAGACTGTGTTGAGAAGGGGAAGAACACCAACCTTCAAAATAAAGAAGTCAAGGCTTTACTGGGGCCACATGGCACTCCTGGGGAACAACATCAGCACCAAGCTCTGCAGTCAAAAATGAGGTCAGTGAAGAGAAAGATACCATGGAGATTAAATACAGATGCAGAACAGTAAGCTCTCCTCATAAATATGTAATGGATCTTTTAAAAAGTGTTCACAGAGATTAGTTCAAAGCTCAAGCCAAAGAAAATATGGAAGAAAGCTTTAAAAGCATATATAGTTTAATCTTTGAAGGTAATTATGTACTTTTCCTAGCATCAGGTGATGGCAATTATACTGTTCAAGCTAATGAAGGATTGACTAAAGCAGGTGTCTGGTTTACAATGCTCTCTTGTGATAATAGTTCATACTGCTTTTCTGTTAATCTCACAGATTTTAAATACAAGTAGTTAATGCTTGAACCGTATATAGTTCAGTGGCATAGCCATGGGACAAGCAACAGTTAGAGTGGTGTGAGAGAATAAGATTTCTTCACTGAAAATGCAGAGTCAGGATCTGATATACCTGTTTCTCATTTTCAAACATGCCTTACTTTTTTTCCCTTCTGGTTAATGAAATGTGCTGCATGCAGCTGTAACTTGCTGTCAGAAAGCCAAGCAGATGGTGGTCATGTGCTAACATAAAGGCTCAAAATAACTTGTAATACTGTGCGTTTGCTCATGATGTGATTTCATGAAATTGTATTGCGGTCAGACATAGACAAAGGGTGCCAGTCTGATATGAGGAAATGGAATAGGACAAAATAAATTCTCTGATACAACCATGGTAGGTTCAGGAGTAAAATATCTGCTTATATAGGATTGCTATTTGTTGCAATGTTTGTGTAAAATCTAATGTACCCATACATAGTATTAAAAGCTTAACATGTACATTGACAGATTGAATGTTGCAAAACTGTAGCCAGTCAATTTTTTTGGTGGATTTCTCATGCTGTAAAGTGTAGATTTTTCTTCCTGACTTTTCACATGCAGAAATCAATGTGGAAAGAGGGTGAATATTCAGAATTTTTGGAGGGAAAATTAGATTAAATATAATTAGGATTGAATATAAACTTAGGACTAAGAAACCAAGTTAATTCAAATTCTGTCTTGGCAACGTTATAGCAAACCTGTCAGTGGATTTCCATTCCTTAGGTGAAATTCCAGCATTTGAGTGTCTTGAGTTTTTTCTGCCTGGAAGAAAAAACTCGTGTGTACTTTGCTTGTGTATTTCCATTTAGCTAAATACTGTAAAATAATGGTGAATTTCCTACTTCAAGGGGAAGTGCATCTGTTACTCCTGTATCATCTTACCATTATTTCACACGATCTGCAAGAAGAAAATTGGGGTGAGTCATGTTAATTTAATTATGTTAAATAATTGCAGTGATGAAACAAAAACATTTCAAGAGAAACATTTGCACGTCAATAACCTGGATGGAAGTGAAATGAAAGAAGAGATCAGGGTAGAGTTTAGTATTTTCTGTTCACTTCCTACTGTCCACACTCTATTTCAAATATATTGGATTACTTTATTCTAAAACATAATTTGGAGTGTGTTATTAAACATATTTTTATATGGTTACTAGTGCTGCTTGGGGAATATAGACTAACAAGGGACTGTCATGGTAAGCAGACAAATCTATGTAGTCTTTGTTTCAGAAGGTTACAGTTTAAACTAGAAGGTCAAAGGTAGGAGGGAGAGATGCTTGATTAGCAATCAGAGTGAACAATGTAAAAGCATTAGTGGATTTGCTAGTGGTGGTTGAGCTATACATAAATCATCCTTGGTACTACAGAGGTTTGAGTATAGTTGTCCCTGAGAAGCCACTTGGCTCCTTCCACGACCTAGCACTCAGTCTTTATTGAACTCTGTTTGAATCCAGAGAATGATTTAAAAAAAAAAAAATCCAGGTGGGAACTTCAAATCCAGAGCCCTGATAGGTCACAAACAAAATGAAATAGCTACAAATGGAAAACTATATGTAGAAAATTGAATGAGTGGTGGTATTTGTTAGCTGGGGTAAAAAGCTACTTTCAGTCCTGTGTTTTGTTTAAGGGCCATAAATTCTTGTAATTTGTTCCAAACACAGCTCAGGTAACTTGAGTGTTTGAACTCTGGTGTGAGGAACTTCAGCTGTTTGGGTTTTTTGACAGTGAATATTTGAGCTTGTGTCAGGAATACATATGCCCCTCAGTTGCCTTCTTACTTTACTTTTAGCACCTCTTCCCTCCCCCATAAATCAACAAATCATGTTGATAGGGTTATAGTGATGCTAGTCATGACAGAGTTGATCATAAATTGTTGACCATTCTGTCAGTATTACTGCCCTAAATGCCTGCCGATTTTCTTGAAAAGACATTTCTGGAAGCTAATTTGCAAAAGTTTTTTCTGTGGGATAAACAAGGCTCTTTTGAACCCTCATGTCTGTTGTTTCCTCTAGTCTTTGATACTGCATTTTCTACGGGAAATAGTTGCCTGGCTCTGCAACCTGTTGATTAAAAGTGTGACACAGCTTTAAGGTCTGCAGGTGGTGCAAGAGTTTGCAGGGACTCGTGGCACAAATCCATAGGAAAATCAGGAAGGTTTTTTGTCTGTGAGGAATCCTATTTTCTTTCACTTGCTGAAAAGTGTTCCATTTTTTCTTGGGGGTGGAGGGTGTAAAGAATGTTTTCTCCCCATTTCTTAAAAGTGAAGCAAAAAGTTAAGGCATGTTTACTTTGTTCTCTGCTTTTCTCAATCTACTTCTCTCCTCGCTACCTGTGTGTCTACTCTATGCCATTAGTGCTAAAATTCCAGCTAAAGGAGGAGAAAGTCTGTGTTGGATTATGGAAAGCTGGTTCACTCTATATAATTAAAAGGTAACTTGTGTATTTCTGTAATTAATTATGAAGTTGTGCTGAACTACCCAAACTGCAGAAGACAAAATAGAAAGCAGCTTTTCTTAAGTTTATTCAGATACCATGGTGAGTGAAATGGAGCAAAGAAGAAGGAGTATGTGAGGCTAAGAGCTTATTTTAGCACATTGCAGCTGCAGAGCACCTGTTACACTTTTCTCCTGACTAATATCCTAATTAATTCATTAGAAATTGTTAGAGAATATTTGCTTATTTTTTTCATGGTTAAAATGAAAATATACAAAAAATATAATTTTCTTCCTTTAACAAATTGTTACAGCAGGATAGTATGTCCAAAGGAAAATATTTCCACCGTCTCTGTCACTTTGGATTCTGGAGTGAGGATGCAGCTCCATTCATGCGTTGGTTTTGAGTGCTGAAGGGTGCTGATGTGGAATGCTGTGCAACCCTGGTTTAGAATCGAGTCATAAACCTATTGGCCATCTGTGATGTTCAGCTTTTAGTGTCACACGTGCCATTTCCAGTAGGTGCCCAGTAGAGGGCAACAAACGCTATTTTTTGAGTGTAAAGCAAATAAATTCAGCATTTCTTGTCCTAAGCTCTTCAAAACTGACTCAGCATAGTAGGTTTCATGTCAAGCTGCTGTATTACAAGTCTCATCATATGAAACGAGGTACTAGTGCTCTCTCATTCAAACTTGTATAATTTATCATTATAAATTTGTCAAGGTTTGAACTTCTGCTGCATGGTGTTGGAGGTTAAATAAGTTTTATATATATATATATATACACCATAACTTTCTTTTTATAGTTTGGATAAACTTCAACATGAAGATTGTGTGCAAGATAAAAATCAACAGGCTGTATCAGTCAGTTCACAGCACTGCACAGGTATGTTGCAAACGGTTTCTACATAAACTTTAGGAGGTTTAGGCCTCCTTCTTCTCTTCAGGTCCATAACGGGCAACAAAGATGTCCTTATAGCCCTTGTTTGTCAAGACAGCTTTTCTGTACATCTGACTGCATCGACCTCTAGGGAGCCACTGCAGCACCATGTTGTTAGTGTCCTTATGTTCAGTCATGCCCCTGACAGGTTCTAAAGGATGGCTGGAAGGGCAGTGTTGGACTGCTTCCCAGTACAAGGAAGAAATTCTCAGGGTTGCTTTACACAAGTGTTAAGTTAGCTTCACGTTTCAGCAGCACTTAGCATAAGACCTCACATTTTCTGTTGGCAGTTTTCTTGCTGTAGTGATGTGCATGTGGTAAAGCTGTGCCTCTCTGGGAAGGCAGCCCCAAAGCTATGTGAGTACCTAATTAAAACGACAGGTACAAGGTTTGGGAATGAAGTGGATGAAACATACAAGCTAGTAATAAGAATTATGTTTGGTTTAGGGATTTTTCTAAGTCAATATTATCAATTTTTTCTTTTGTCGTCTGCAATTGAAAAATTCACTTGTGTTCCATGCAGTTAGTTTCTCAATATCTATTTTTGATTGAAGAAAGAAGTCTAACTTGTCAGCTGTCATTATCTGCAGCTTTGTCTGTTTCTTAGGTCATGCAAATATGTTGGTATATATTCCTGGTTTCAAAGCTGACTGAATATACTGAGTCATGTAATTTCATCTGAAAAATGATCTTATTTCCTTTGTTGAGTGTTCATGCATATGTTGTATCCAGTTTGTGTGCATTCTGGTTTCTTCATTTTTTAACATATTGATACTCCATCATAGTAGTTATGACTCAAAAGAATTAAGAAGCATATGATCATGAAGAAGTGTTGGGGAGGATAATACATCCAGTTCAGAAGGCTACTTGATTAGAAGTTGTTTCACAGGAGATGGAGGAGATACAAGGTTATACTTTAAGCTTTTTGATAAGCTCAAAAGGTGAAGTTTAACACTTGCCTTCAAAATTGGAAGTGATGGTGAGATATGCTTTTACCATTAACAATGCTGAAGTTACATGGAAAAGGGATGAAGAACAGAGCTATCATTGACTGTATAACAAGGAATTTTAAATGTAGCTTTGTCTTCAGTGTAAGCATATAGTTATTGTGCAAGGGATTAAAAAGTTTACCTTCACTTGTACCTATTTTAAACTTCATTAAACTTCATTAAAAAGGGATTAAAAAGTTTACCTTCACTTGTACCCATTTTAAACTTGTTTTCATTATTTCTGGCTGTTCATAAAACAAGTTGTGCTCTCCATGTGGTGAAATAAGTCTTCTTACTACAAGTCTAACCTCCAAGGTTCCAAGTTTACTCATGTTCCAACTCTAGTTTAATTCATGTTGTTGTATGTTTTGAACATTCTGCCATTTCTTCATAGTTGAAGCATTGTATTGAAATTATTTCTCATTTACAGAGAAGTGATACAATTCTACAAGCATATGACAACTAAATATTTTCTGTGTTTATAATAGATGGAGAAGGAATGAGTGATATATCTGAAACTGAAGAGCCTGGAAGAACTTGTGATTCATGGCAGAGTGACCTGTGGACACAAGTGAAAGACAAATTAATGAACTATTTGCATCACAGCAAAATTTTCCCTGAAAGCATCCCACGTAAATTTGATTATGTGCACAAAGACTTACTTATGCAACAGTACAACCTTCACGCAGCAGTGCACCAGCCAAAAGAAACCAGAACACATAAAAATATCAATGACTTTAAAAGTGCTAGTGGCCTTGGGTATTATGAGGTGACAGTTCTGGGTAAGTTTTTGGTAGCTTAGCTTCTAAAAAAGGTTAAGCAGAAATAGTGTAAGATCTTAGGTCTTTGCTGCATTAACTTGAGAGTGACTTGAAAGTCTGTCAGAAAATGGATGGATTTCTATAAATTAGTTGATTTTGAATATTTCTTGAAGTTAAAAAAATAAAACTATTGACATTTTAATTTTTTGTTGAGGTCACAATCTAGAATAATTTTTTTACCAGAAACTTGTACTTTAAATGAAATAACTTGAGTATCTTGTTTCTAGTATCACTTTTCATGTAATTTTGTGCATAGGTTTGTGTGTATCATTTGGAGAATGTTTGTAGTCCTTCAGCTAATGACTATTACAATTAGATGCAGGTCTTGTTCACTAGTTCGACCAGTCTGACACAATCAGGTAAATTATTCCTGCTGAAGAGGCATCTGAGAAACAAGTTAGTGTTCTTAAAGTGAAAGGACAACTATAAATGCTTCTTTTGAGCTTTATGCTGAGTTGTTTCCTTGAGTACTGTTGCTCCTCAGGTGCCTTCCATGCTAGAAAATTAAGGGCTGTATTTTAGCCATACTCATCTGCTCTCTGCTGTTTCTGGTTAGCAGAAGGTATCAGCTGATTGATCTTTATTTGTTAAAATATAAATCTTCAAGTTGATGTGTATCTATTAGCCTTACTGTTGGATATTAATCTGATTTATTTTGTTTTCCCATTGAAAGGAGAATTCCCTAGTTTAATAATGTTCGTGTTAAGTAACTATACCTTTAAAATTTCCATTATTTGCTAAGGGAGATTTGCAAAGAAGGGTTTTTTTTATATATATATATTTACAGTCTTTAGAATCCTGGGTCTTAAAATATTCAAGACAAAAAATAGCACAAGTGCTGCACAACATATTCACACTGCATAGATACACTGGTTGTAAGATTAATTTCTCTGCCCTTATAGCAGTGATGAAGTTAAAAAGGAGTGTGAAATGGCTTCCAATGTTGGTTTAATATTTTCTGAGCTAACAGCATCATTAGCCTTAAATCATAATGTTACAACATCATAGCAATTTGAATATGCTTATTTATAAGTATATATGCATATATATACTTAAATGTATTCTTATGTATCAATTATTAATTAATGGGCAAAAAACAAGTAAATAAAAAACAATGGTTAGCCTACAATAATTTGTTTTTTTTAAAAAGAAAAAAGAAACTGTGAAGTTGCTAATGGGGTGATTAGCATTTCTGCTAACTTAATTTTTTTTCTCAACAGGCATAAACCACGATGTAGCAATAGATGTTGCATTTCTTCCACTGTTTTGTCCTGAAGATCCTCACCTATTTCAACTAGAAGACACTCAGAACGATACGTTACTGTCTTGTATGAGTTGCATCTCTGCACATCAACAGAAGACTGCTAGCAATGGAAGGCTTTGTGATGTGTTTCCACTTTCAAGTGAGACTGGCTTTCACTGACATTACTCATTTATCATTTCTTAGTTTATGCTTCAATGCAAGAGTTAATCCTCTATTGAAATCTCTGTTGTAGGTCAAACATTGTTCATCTCTTCAGTGAAAGATAGATGAAATCTGCCTTGACCACCTTTAGTAAACAATTATAATACTGAACTTTGTAGGCAGTTTTTACTGGAGCTGTTGTCATACTCTGAAGATAGTCTTTTAATATTCAAACCACAAACTCCAAGGTGACCTAAGCAGTATTTGCAGTTACTTGCTGATGCAACATTATACTGAGATAGAAGTCAGTGTGTGTGACTGAGCACATGAATATTTGTCTTGATCTGCTTTGAAATAGTCAGTCGATCCATCTCATTGATGTCACTTTGGACAGCTGCTTTAACACAACCTATGGTGCCTATAAACTGAAGTATTTGCCTGCTGTTGAACTATTTTCCTTCAGATTGTGTTTCTAGTTACTAGCACCTCACAGCAAATATGGTGAACACTAGTAATGTGTATCCTACTGCAAAGTGCTACATAAACATTGCGTTTTCCTCCACATTTATGTACAGACCAGACTTTATTTAAATACATCTTTACTTTTCCTTGAATAATACTATGAAATCTGAGACTCACTAATGGTTAAGTATTGCATATTTCAGCTTTTCCATATCTAAGTTCTGATGGTATAATTTCTACTGATTGAATTTACAAATAAAATTCTACCAAAAATAAATATGAAATCCCAGTAGGCCAGCATTGAATAGTTAGAGTGAGGTTTTTCTCTCACAGTTGAACATACATACATCGCTGCATGGAAAATGACATCAATTTAGAATATGTTTTTCTTCTATGTATATTAAAACTCCCTTTTCTTAACTTCTAGGTGAAATTGTAAAAGCAGCAATGGAGCTGGATGGCAAACATGTTATCTGCATCTTGGACATCTGTCACTTGGGTGATGATAAGGTGGAAGTCTTTTTGAGCAAAATCTACAAGACAGCAGAACCTGATGTCTTGGATCTAGTGTAATTTAATAATTTATTTTTCAAATGTTTATATTTTTCAAAAGGAGGGAAATAAAATTGTTGTAAGTTTGAGTGTACCCTCTACACATTGCACTTTTCTAGAACTGGCAGACACAAACATAAAATTACGATTCTTAGAGCAATTGTATTGGTCATCCATGTAACTGAGAAGGGTAATTGTGGCCTTTATTTTGACAGTCTTGAAATAGATTACACAATGTCTTGGTTACTTAGGTTGAATAGGCAGTACAGTGAGTGAGCTTGTCTTTTGATAGGATACCAAGTAGTATGATTATCAACTCTTCTTGTGCACATCCGTACACAGAAATGTGTATATCAGGGTGAGAACTGAGAAGAGAGGCAGGCTTTCCCAATATTGAAGGCAATGTTTGCAACAGAATGAACTGGCTGTGATATAAATTTAGGCTGGAAATTAGAATAATTTTTAGGTTTAGAAGCTGTTGTATTCTATAGTGATCTTTTAGTGTGAGGTACGGGCAGCCTAACTGCTCTTTAGGCTTCAAGATTATTATGTATGTGAAAGGGATTAAATACTGTGGTGCCTTTAGTATTGGGGACTGGACTCACTGATCCAAAAGCCTCTTTCATTTTGTTTTACCTAAGTAAGGTCAGCTGCTGTGTTTTTAAATGTCTGCTTTTGTATATACAGCCTTGGGTAGGAAGTTTAGCACCCAAAGGTTTTTAACATATTTTATTTAATAATTAAAAAATAATGATTTTTTAAAATGTTAAGTTTGTTAATGGGACTTGCTTCTGCTTTGCAAGAGGGGAGCTGTCTTTAAGGAGTGCTTAGCACGGCAGGATATCCAGTTTGTCACACCACTGGTTTTTTTTGTGTTCATCAGCACTGTCCTCTTTCTGTGTAGTAACAGGTGTATTCTGGGTGCATGAAGGAGCTCAGCAGCTGCAAGAAGCTGCTACTTCCACAAGAGCAAGAGCTTCTTGCTCTTGCTTATATACTAAGCATCAGCTGGCTCCTGCTGATCTCAGAACCAAGCCCCACTTTTTCCTTCCATGTCAAACAGCCTGAAGTCAATTATACAGCTGGATCCTTAGGCAAGTCTTCTCAATCAGGAGGTAAAGCACATTGCTATTTGATCCATGTAAAATGCTGGTCTCAGTTCAAATCTTTGTGAAGAAAGGATTGCATTATGGAAGCTTGTCAGTTAAGCTGTACCATTACTGACCAAAAGCCTGGAGTTAATTTATAGTAACAGATTTGGTTTGTTGTGGAAAACTTCTCTGCACGTTTTAGCAGCCTGTTGGCAATTGGGGGGTATTACTTGCAACTAGTAGCTTGCTCACCTGCCCTAGGGACAGTGGACTTTGTCTTCAAGTACTGAAGTCTATATTATGTTAATTGAAAGAGAAACTTTATTGTCTTTATTATAATACAAATTCATAGGCAGCTTCAGATAGGAAGTAAAAGGCCTAACATTCTAAAGAAATAGATTTTTTTTTTTGTCTCTCTCATGTATGGTTTACAGTTTAAAAATGTATTATGAGAAAAGTTTAATTTAAATTGCACAGGAACTAAGAATTAATTAAATGTGATTGTGTATTGTATGTTTATATTTTGTATTAATCATACAGTGTTATTTCTAGAGCAATGTTTGTCAACTAATGCCTTTCGGAGTACCCTGTAACCTTGCCACAGAAGGCAAAATGCAAGCATGCCAACCCAAGAAGACTGTGGTATTGCTTGCAATATGTTATTTGTGTAATTTTGTTGCTTATGGGTATGTGAAGATCAGAGGCCATTGCTCTAGAGTAAGAGAGAGAAACACCAGCACTTCTTGTACCAAACTGAGCCATGCTGACTGTGCCAGCCTGTTTTTTTTTTATTAAGATATACTTCAAATCGAAGTCTAATTTTAATGAAACCATTATTTCTAGAACCAATTTTTAAAGTAATCATCTTTGTATGAAGGGGCTGATGTGGCTAGCACTGTCACAGAGCCACTCTATTCAGTTGTTGTAGTCACTTCATCCATTCCATACCGTAGCAAGTCAGCAAAGGCTGCTACATTGCACTGCTTGCTCCCCTTCAAACATGTAGCATTAATCACTCCATTCTCCTTGTTAGAACTTCCTAACTCTAAAATAAATATTATAATGTTATGGAATATGTGTAATATATCTTGAGACTTTAAAGTACCTAATTTTATTTTACAGAAGGGTGATTTGAAATTTTTCATGGAGAAAGCTGAGGGGAGATATTTACCCTTGCAGAATGGAGTGCCGATGTTAGAAGCACAGGTTCTTTCTGTGTGTAGCTAGAGAACACTCAATGTCTGTAGTAGCCTTGGAATTTCAATACTCTGGGTCATTCTGTGGGAGCACTTACCCAAGTTACACCGAATTGAAATCCTGACTTCAGTTTCTGAAGTGTTGCAGTGTTAATATCTCGTTCCACCACTCTGCCTCTCTCCTTCCTGCCAAACCAGCCCTGTAGCACTGGGGCAAAGGTCCTTGCTGCTATATTTCGCTGAGTGTTTTTTGACACAAGTATAAAACCGAAGTATTTTTGATTAATGTTAATTTGCTTTGTTAAACCAAGATACAATATCTATACTCCTGCAAAATGTCATAGGAATCATCCTTCTTGCTGCTCTATACTGCTGATGGTAAACTACTATCAAACACTTTTCCTAGCTGTAGAATTCATGCCCAACCAAAGAACTGTACTATAAAATCTTGAGCTGGCATGTTTCTTGTGTTTTCAGCATTAATTTCAAAGAAAAGCAAAATAAAGTAGTCTGTATGTAGCTAATGGTACTTTTGTTTGTAAAACTTGTTGAGTCATAGATCTTAGAGGTAAGATCAGTTTTGAATTAATGTGATGTAGAATTAGTACGGCACTGAAGTCTGGAGAATATAAATAAATGAATTAATATATGTAAACATCTTGGATTACTTCTTTCAATTTATTTCCTTTTTTTTTTTTCACTTCTGAAAGCTCTTTTGGTTTTCCAAGAATCTTCTCCACAGTCACATTTACTCTTTTAAAAAATCTTTACAGGACTACTTAGTCAAGCTTCCATCAAATTATATGTCAGCAATTGCAGCTTCTCAGAAACACAGGAAAAAGGTCTGGATGACTTGACAATTTGTCCTTATTTTCATTATGGACTACAGATTTCTGGCATTAGTAAGGTTTTCATTTTTCTGCTCTAATACAATAAAACAGGAGTTGATACTAGTAATCATCATGGAATGCAACACTGACTTAATTCAGAGAAAGAATCTACATCCAGAAATGGAGAGTCATGTGATAATCATTCAGTGTAAATCATCTCAGTGTAAATCTTGAAAGTGAGCTAGAGTGTGAAAGTGGGCTGAAAGAGAGAGTTTGGTTCTGTGATCAGTTTAGGTGATTCTACATCTCTTGTATTGGTATAAATCAATGTTAAAATCATCTCATTATACACACCAGAGCAAGCTGCATCTGACAGAGCAGATGACTGGAAGAATCTGAAAGTAGAAATTTGGGGAATGACTTTACTATCTTAGTCCATTAGATGGGTAATTTTTTTTAACATTTCCCTGCCTCCCACTTCTGACCTTTTAACAAGGTCATTTGCATCACAGTGAAGTGAGAACCCTGAGCTTACATCACGGAATGAAAGATGACCTGGGTCCCTGAATTGGTGTTCAGGTTAAACTGGGAGCAGGGGGCTTGAGTAATCTCTCAGGAAGCCTCTTCAAAGCTAGAATTTGCAGCAAAGGAGGGGGAGAACTGCGTTTTGTGAAAAAGGAGCAGAAAGTTAGGGCCAAAAGTTACTTGCAGGTCCATCGGTTTGCACCTTGATTTCACAATAGGTAGCTGTGTCACCTGTGTCCCAGCCCCCACTCCAGATAAGCTCACTGATACCTCGAGGACTTGCCTGGGTGGTGTCAAGTTCCTGTTGAAACTGAAATTTCAAACTCTTCAGCAGGCTGTGGGCTAACAACAACTGCCACCAGCTGAATCTATCTGTAGATACCTAAATTTTGTGCTTATACAGATAAGCAATGAACCAAATACCTAAGTTCAGGTTTTTCTCCCTCCTGGCAGTTAGCATTTTATTCAATGCTACCAAGGCATTTTCTGTAACTGCCTCTGTGAGTTTATTTTATTTCAACAGTGCCAGCAACACAACTGTGTCCGAGCACTGTGAATGTGGCCTGTATGGATTAAATTCTCCTCTGCTTAGTGCGCAGGGGCTTGTGAGCATTCCAAAATCTGCAAATCTTCTAGCCTGCGATGCCAATACTGAGTTCACAATCATGAAACCACCGTGGATAGCACTGATTGAAAGAGGCAATTGCACTTTTGCTGAAAAAATCAAGGTGGCTGCCAGAAGGGGTGCAACAGCAGCTGTGATCTACAACGCAGTGGACAAGGGCAACAGCACCGTCCTGATGTCACATCTCGGTGAGTACTGCAGTGTGAAGCTCTGAAACGAGCATTTCTCTGAAGTTTAGTCCAGGACAGCACAGCCAGGCTTGTAAGGAAGCAGTTGTGTTTTTGAGTGATTGTTGCTTTAATCAAGAAATTCAATGGGAAAGAAAATGGATTGTGCGTCTTGAGTCGACTTCAGTGCTTAGTAGGAAACCCTCTGCTGTTACCTTCTGAGCTTGGTACAGTGCAGCCAGACCAGTGAGTCTCTTAAGTCCATTTCTTACTTGTAGAACATGCAAATTATTTTAGTAGAGAAGCCATAGTGTCTGCTTTGAAAACACTAGTTTGTTTTTCAAGGTCAGAGGACAGAAATTAACCTAAAAGTGTCTGCAGCATAGGTATATGCTTTGCAGGTTGCAAGCCAGATCTTGCTGCTGCTTTTTCTGCCCCCCAAAATTGTTCTAAATCTTTCTGAATCCTCTTCTAAGATTCCCTATTAATGAGAGGTTAGACAAAATTATTGGAATTGCCTATTCTGGCCCTAATAGCAATGATCTGTTATTAGGGAAGAACTGAGAAGCTAACTGTGATAGTGAAATGTTTGGCTTTAATTTCTGTGTGTGTTTCTCTAGGTCAACCTGTCTAATAAGCATTTTAGTATAAAGCATAAGTATATGTAGCTAGTTCTGTGAAATACACTTTCGTGGAGCTGCACTAGGAATCCTGTGGCTTAAGTCTTGCTTGATTTTTGTGAGAATGCTGAGCAATTTTTAGTTGGGAGATGAGCCAGCATGTTATGGATCACATCCCTGTGCTGGTTTGTGTTGTCACTTCAGGAAATTTCTAGCTGTGGAGCCCACATCTGGGCAGTTCCCAGGAGTCAGCCAACACCAGCCATTGCACAGGCTGGCTCGGAGTCTCCATTAAGCACCTGTAGGAGCATCACAGGTGCTTCACAAACCTAACCATGGTGTAAGGCTCAGCTCCAAATGAAAAAAGCCTCCTAAATGAGGTCTGGCACAACACACACAAAAACATGTTGTGCAGCACTGAAAGTGCAGTGGCTTGTTGTAGTACACAGTCAGCTTTGACTTTCCTGACATCGTGACAGAGCTACTGTTTGCAAATGGAGCTTAAATGTTTTGCTGGAAATGTGTAGCAAGTACACCAAAGCTTTTTGTTCTACCTCTGGAGAAAGTCATTTAGATTTCAGTGACTGGCATGTCAAGATTCAAATGAACTTGCTTTTTTTGTTTGGCTTTGGAGCATGCCAGCTCATGCTACCACGTGAATAAAGAAAGAATTGTACTGGCTTTATGTAGCTGCCAAATTGGTGCCAGCTGAGTTTCGAGTGAGTGGTGGTGGCCTCAGCTGGGCCACAGTGTGAGCAGGGCAGCCCATCCCCCCCCAGGTCAGTGAAGGAGAATGGGTGGAACCTTGTTTAGACATGCTGGGTACCTGGCATGTCACAAACCTGACAGTTCAACTAGACTCCAGAAATAAGACGATTTTTAAGGTAAGCTCCAAAAGCAGAACCTAATTTTTCAGATATTTTTTTTTTTCTAAAGCAAAAAAAGATTTGTTAAATCTTGAAAGAACAGATATATCATCTCAGAGTCGATTTCAAGAGAGATGAAGTCCCATCTTCTTAGTTTAATTCCTTTAGTTTCCTCAAAGAGGAGTTGTGATTTTTATAGGACTATTTCCTGTAGTCGTCCTGTAGGACTAAAACAGGTATTATGATCTATTTGGTGGCAAAGAGGGTTAATAAATCAGTGCAGGAGTAATGTGAGTTAAACACTGTGAGGGCAAACTACTTCAGTGAGATGAGCTCTTAATGTAATCAGTACAGAAGCATCTTCTCTCTACATTTGTTTCCCTCAGGGCAAAGTGTGGAGCCATACCTTCTTTAGGTGAAACAGAAGAAGGCTGGGTGTGCGGGGGGTGTCATTGTAGCACATCGTTCAGAGCAAAGTGCTTGGAGATAAGTTCTTTTTTTACAGAAGAGTTGTTCACAGGGCTGGAGAAGGAGTTCTCTCTGACTGGAATCTGCAAAAGGTGGCATCCCCCAGAGAGGTCTGAGGAGACTGGGGGATCAATCCCCTCTGCTATTTTGGCTGGAGACCTTTGGAGATGAGATGCCCTGTTGGCAGAGCAGCAAGAGAAAAATCTGCTGCCAGTGACCTGCAAGCTCCTGATGAAACAAGGAGCAGCAGCCTCTGGGGTTATCAACCACTTCTGGCTGGGGCCAGCCCTGACATCTTCAGTCAGTCATCTCTGTATTGCTCAGCTGCCCTGCAGGGCTGCAGGAATCCCATCACCTGGTTATTTATTAGGCCCTGGGGCCTTGGCTGCAGTTTCCTGCCATCCTCCCTTCCTGCTGCCTTAACATAAAATCAATAAGCTTGCTAACCAGCCTTATTTTCTGTTGCAACATTACGATATTATGTATGTATTTCACATCATAAAACATTCACTCAGTGTTACAGCAATTAAATAGTTTGTTCTGGGCACAGTCCAGGTTTGCAAGAACTGGTAATTTAAAGCTGCTGGGAAAAAAAACAAAGGGAAAAACCTCCCCTCTTGATACCTTCTTCCTTGTCCTCTGCTGCAGTTCCTTTTACCTGTCCTCAGTTTTACTTGTTACTGGGTGTTGGTTTCTTGTTACACACGTAAAAGATAAAACCAGTACATTAATAACTTTTACAGTGGAAAATCTTAGAGACCAAGATGCTAGTAACAACTGTCCCATTCTTCTCTGCTTACACCAATCACTGGTGGGAAAACGCTCTAATATGAAAGATTTTCTGTAGGTGTTTGTGTCTTACTGGCATGAAATTAGATTGATCCAGTGATACAGAGATGAAGCTTTGGATTGAAGAAAAATGTCTCGTTTTAGTAGTTCTAGCACTTAATCAATTTTCTCCAGCAAGAAAATGGAATATGCATCTATAACAATGTTTTTCCAGCACTGCTCCTTGAAATTTAAATGGAAATTCCAGGAATTACCAAGTTGTTGAAACATAGCCAAATTTAAAGAAGTTATTTGGGGGTGGGCTCCTTCTTTAGTAACAAATAGCAGAGCACAGAGGGTAGCAGAATAAGGCTGCTGTGCAGAGGCACACAGCTGCCAGCTGGGGCCCTGCTCACACAGCACTGCTGGCAGGGCCCGGCAGAGGGCTGTGTCCTCTCGTCACTGGGATTGCTTCCCTTTTTTCCTGTCCACCTACAACAGAAAACAGGAGAGAGATGGGAGTATTAAAATAATTAAATTAAATTAAAACACCATTATTGCTGCCATTTGGATAGTAGTTCAACATAGCAGCTAAGCTAAAAGATCAAGTGTGTTCTGAAAGGTTTTCTCCAAGGGATTTACTAAGACCCAGTGAAAGGAAACTCTCTTACTGGTTAAGAAGCTTGAAGAACAGTACCCTGGCAGAACTGTTGTACAACAGAAACAAGCAGATATCTCAGTTTTTCTGCACAATATAATCAATTGGCAATCATGACAGTAATTTTTAAAAAAACAACTATAATGTTGTGAAACTGCATTTCCTTCTAGCTTGTTTCCAGGACATTCTGTAGCCTTGAAGTCTAACTTCTGTTATCTCAGAAGATTTTTGAGATAAGATTGTATCAGCTGTGTGTGCAATACTTATTATAAACTTGTGGGCTAAATACCTGACAATGGAGTTTGGTTTTATCTTTTGTTTTGAAAGCTGGTATAAAGTCCTCCTCAGATTCTCCATCTGAACTCTCTGAAATATCATTGCTTATTTGATCTTCAGAGTAATTTCTTTTTAACAGCTAATTTTGAGTCATTTCCTCTGGTTACTATAGAAAAAGCCAGACTCTTTGTCCTAACTTTGAACAGTCTGTTGGACCTGCACGGGAAAACAAATGGCTTTCCAAGAACATCCATGGAAAGCAGATGCCGTGAACTTGCCCTGTCATTTATTCCTTGTGAAGTAAGTGGCTCTGCTAACAGCAGTCCAGATGCTTCTATGAAGTCAGTATTTTCGTAGCATAGACTAAGTTTCTCCATTTATTGTCCGGGAAAATTGTCTAAGAGGCTTCAAGTCTTTGATGCTGTGAAAGGTGTTGAAGCAGGGAGGGCAGCAGCAGGAAGTGCAAAGAACACAGCCCTGCCTGTGGGAGCCACTCCTGCCTGGAGAGACTGGGAGAGCTAGGGCAGGTCTTTCTGGAGGTGGTGTGAGAAGTTCTCATCCATGAGTACAAATTCCTGATGGGACCAGGGAGGGTAAATAGGATGAAGCCAGGCTCCTCTCAGTGGTGCCTAGTGGAAGAAATAGAGGCAATGGACACAAACAAGATGTTACCTAAGAAAAAAATCTTCACTGTGAGGGTGATTGACCAGTGTGGCAGGTTCCCTAGAGAAGTTGTGCAGTCTCCATCTTTGGAGACACTCAAAACCCCACTGGATATGGCCCTGGGTGCATGGCCTGTCTCCAGCTGTCCTGCTCAGAGATGGGTTGGACTGTCCATGCTGCAGAGAAGACAGCCTTTTCCTTCCAGAAAGGAAGCAGCGATAAAAATCCCTGTGGGCTGTGCTCCCCTCCACAGAGCACAGGCTGCCAGAGCTGAGCTCAGGTCTGGGATTTTCCAGAGTTTTTCCAGAACATGGAGCGAGCAAAGCCCAGGACCTCACCACCCTGGTGTTCAGAGCTGTTTCTTTAGCTCCCAAGGTAATCGATGGGATGAGCACTGGGTTTATTTCATGTGACTACATTCTGTGTCCCACTTGTTGATCCATAAACTTGGTGGTGAACATACACAGGGAGCCAGATTCTGCTTCTGCGAAAAAGCAGCAGGTTTGCCCTGGGACCATAGAGTGGCTCTCTCATGAACTTCCCCAGTTTACAAAGCTCAGGAAAGGTTTTGCAAAACTTTAACTGCCAAAACCAAAACAAGAAGCCAACCTGCTGGCAAGCCATTTCCCCTGCAAAGAGGAAAGTGGCTGTTTAATCTGCCAGAAACAAAGTACAAGAAGAAATATTTGCATCTAATCAAGTCAATCTGGCTTCTAATTACAAGCATATAGTAAAATATATTCTAGAACATGCAGAGCTTTTCTTAGTCACTTTTCAGTGTAGCCTCCTTGATCAGTCACTCTGTGGGGGTTGAATTTGTGTTAGTTGTTAAAACCCAAAAACTGAAGAGAAAAAAATGTAATGGTGGAAGCCTGATGGTCACCTGCAGGTATGAGTGACGTGAATCCTTGGTTGCATTGCAGAGTGTGCTGGTGAGGGTCAGCTCCTGGTGCCTCTCCTCCCTGCTGGTACTGCTGTGACACTCCTCAGAAGGATCAATGAAAGCCAACAAGGAAAACCATTAACTGCCTGAGCATGACCACCCAAGAAGGATGTGGGCATAAATAGCTAAGAGCCAAAAGCTTAAGAGAGATTGAGTTTAAATTCTGATCTCCTTGAAGGCTCCTGTGGTTCAGGGCATTGCTCAGGTGGATTTAGGTATTTCATGCATTGTCTCTCAGTGTTCTGGGACAGTCCCTGCTGGGGAAGCACAGCGGGTGTGGTGAAGATCTTTTTCCCCAGGAGCTCAGGGTGCTGACTCCCACCAGAGTGGAGCTTCAGGCTGTGCTGCTGCCCAATACACCTTTTGCACTCACGGCACTGCAGGAGGCAGAGCCAGTTGCTGACCCTGTGTCCCTGTGCCCCCTGACTCCACATGAGTAACATTTTCCTCTTTTCCCCTTCCTGTCCCTATGATTTCACCTCTGTTCCCACCTCAAGCTCAAAAGTCCTTTAGCTTCCTTGTTCCTCAAACTAATAAATCCTACTGCCAACCCCTGGGCCTCTCCCTGAGCAGGGGCAACGGGCAGCTGGCAGATCAGACAACGTTTGCTGAGCCTCAGGTTTCCGCCTCTCCTGCAGGAACTGACAGGGGGTTCTGTCCTCTAACCAGCTGCTGATGTTTAAAAAACTTGTGGGAAACCTCTCGAATTCTCCAAGCTTTTGTCTGAGTTTGGCTGACATTTGTCATCTGTGTAGGCAAGCAGGAAAGTTGTCTGCAGGGAGATGGGGAAGGAGGAGGGGGAGAACAGTCAAGAAAACGATATGCTTGCATACCTTGTTTCCCCTGAAATGAAAAAATGAGCCAACTTCAGATTTTAGAAGTGATCTAAGCAGCTACAGGTCAGAGATTTTTCAGAATATGCTTTGGACCCAGATTTTACTAGGTGTCTTTCAGGATCAGCCTATTGTTTCTTTTAAAATTCTTACTGCAATTTACTGTCCTGTCTACTTCCCTCCCAGTGCAGCTGGGTTTCTAACTAAGGATTTATACAGAATCCATACAGGAAACAAAAAAATAAATTCTTAAACGTTACAAAGATGTGGAAGTGTTTCCTTTGATTTCAGTGGACTCTAGACTGTACCATTTGTACATGGTAATGTTGGGCGTGTGATAAACTTTGCCAGCTTTTTATAGGTATTTATTGCTGTCTCACTTAGAAATGAATCCTAAGCATTTTAGGGTAGTTATTGTATAAGTTATTTAGAAGATACGTTAACAGGGGCCATCAATTTGCTTGTAGTAGTCACTGTTTTCAGCTAAAATCTATGGCTGCTTACTATGCAGTTTTCTAGGCTGGTTGGTGGAGCCATAAAAGGATCACCTGCATCAAAGTGTATTGCCATGTGCATCCCCCTGAAGAGTGACAACATTAATATATATTAAAAAAAACAAACCCTGAAATACAAATTGTATATAAACTGAAGAAATCTATAAATACCTGTATTTGCTGCAAATACAGTCTGTTTCACGCTTGGGGAAGAGCTTGCAGGCAGTGGGCTGCCCCCTCCCCAGCATCCTCCCAAGCCACAGCCATGAGCATCTTTGCATCAGCTGAGGAGCAGAGGAAAAACCATCTGTGGTTTACAATTTCTTCCATCTCAAGGAAGGGGAGATGTTGAAAGAAGGATCCACTGGAAGGCATCATTGGACCTAACCCCCTGTCAGGCAGGGCAGAGCAGCACTTCTGGCTCCCAACTTTGCCCTTCAGGCCCATCATGCTTTGAAGTCATGTGCCAGAACGTCTCAGAAAAAAATTATGTCCTCAAACAAATTGTTTAGTCTAGAGCTGGTCCGTGGTTTAGGCAGTTCCACAGCCCTCTCAGGAAGGGACCGAGCACCGACTGCTCCATGTGAGCTGTGATGGCTGCCCTGTGCTGGGCAACCCTCGGGGAGCTCAGACCATCCCATCCCAAGCACCAAAACCCTAAATCTCCCACACCTTCCCAGAGAGGATTTTTCTCCTTCCTGGTTGTCCCATTTGAATGTTTTGCTCTGTGTGTCCCCCTCCCAGGCCCCTTTCTGGGCTGTCTCTGCTGGGGGGGCAGGTGCCTCTTGCAGCTTGTCAGCAGCTCCTGAGTGTGGAAGGAAGGAACGAGAGAGCCTGGCAAGTCTTTGGCCTGTTGAAGCTGTTGGCAACATTCCCACTGACATTACTGGGCTCACCAGAGTTTGTCACAACTGAAATCCTAATTATGCTGACATCCCAATTATGCTGTAAAAGCTGAGTTTTTACAGTTGTGTGATCTTAAAAGCCCCAATTCAGAGCATTCCTGCCTTTGGCTGCCTCGGTCCTGTGAAAAAGGTTTTCAGGACTGGCTGGAGTCATTGCTCAGCTTTCCCTGTGGGAAGTAGTGAGGACTTTTCACTGGAGCTTGCACAATTTTGATGGAGATGAAGTCAGAACTGAAACTAGACACACAGGTACCTTGGATGACAAAGCTCTTTAGGGATGTGTAAGGGATTTCTGCAAGTAGCTCCAATCTGTGGCCACATAGTTTGTGCATAGGCACAAACCCAGAAATGGCAAATATTTTGTCTTGGACTCATTTCTTCCTCAAAGGACCAAGGGTTCTGCTCTTGAAGATGTGTTCAGACTTCCAGTCACCTGATGCTCCTCAGTTGGCCAACTGCATTACATGCAAGTTATGGAAAATCTCGGTCCCCAGGCCAGAGGGACATTGCCCAACACACTGCAGGGGAAGGAAACCACTGATTCAGTCCCCTTCTTGGAAACACCACTGTCACTGAATCGAGACCACCACTGAATCAACAGGCCTGAGAAGCACCATGTTTCATTTCCATGTGAAACCAAACCAGACCAGAAGTATATGTTCTCTGGCAAGTTCTGGCCTTTCTTGTATTCTTTGGTGGTGGTGGTTTAGCTTGTCACAGGAATTGTAGATTGTAGGTTTTTTTGCTCAAGGCTTCGTGGAGTCAGCTGTGGGGAGTGCTTTTATCTTCACTTGAATTTGCTTGCATCTCTTAGATATTGCTTATTTCAACTTATCAACCAACTTCCTTTGAAATGAAAGATGGAAAACATAATTCCATGCAATTGCAAGTGTCTTTGACAGGAAGAAGCATGCATGTAAGCTTTTGTTGGTGTATGAGCATCCAGCCCTTTTGTACCTTCTGCCTCTGCTGACAGTGTTCTATCCACATTCCCTGGGGCACACGTAGCATTGTCACAACAATTGGTCCCACTGTGCCAGAAATGCAGAGGAACAATGTTTGCTTCCCTGGCACCAGGGACTCCTGCGCACATCTGGCTGGCTGAGGGGAGGTTTTGGTGCCAGCCCTCGGGCTATCTGACGCACTTTTTTTTCCAGTGGTAGGCTGGAGTTTCCAAGTTGTGTTAGAGCCAAACAAGCTCCCAGGTTCCTAGTGAAACTTAGCTGGAACTGGCAACCTTCTGCATCTAGTCACAAGAACCACCACAGATTTGTCCTGGAAGCTCAGAAGCCCTGCAGGCAGGAAGATGGGGAGGCTTCCAGCCTCTTCACCTCCTCTGGCCTGAGTCTGTCCTCTTTGTAAAGTGCCAAAGGGCCACAAGCTCCATTCTCATACCTTGACCTTTTTTTCAGTTAGCTTAAAAACTTGGGATCCTCTAGCCTACACTGTTGCCTACTCTTGAGCAAGTCACCCACCCAAGCCCCTTCAACGTGAGCTGGTTTTGGATGAGGAAAAGCAACATTCCTTATCCTTAACTTGTGATTCAGGGTAACTTTTGTTCATGGGTTATTTTTTTTTTTTGTCCTGTGACTTTCAGTCCTGGGTTTCAATTTACAGCTCTCCTTTTGATGGCTTTTTCCATTTTTATAAGTGCTTCTCCTTTCCACTTCATTGTTCAGTGGAGAAGGCCCAGAGACACAGTTCAGATCCATATGCAGTGCTTGGAGGGTTCAGTGCCAGCTCCTGTAATGCTTTGCCCTAGCAGAGATTTCTAGTGTCCTTTCCTTCAAAGACAGACATCCAGAGCTGGGTACTTGAAAATGAAAAAAATACTGTTTTGAAGGACATGAACATACAGGTCCCTCATCATCAAGATGCCCTGAGTGATCTGGCTTGACATTAAAAAGCAATATTTAACATACACTTTCAATCTTGAAAAAGAATGTTTAAATATTTACTCAAATAAGGTAAAGTTCCAGATAATGACAGGGTCTGCCCCTGTAGAAGGCAGTGACAGTGTTCCCAGGATTTCATTTTGTTTATCTGAAAGTCATGCCCTACTTTCTGAACTTAGAGCCTCCACCCGTAGCCGTAGGGACAAAAATTAAAAGCAAAGCTATGCAGCTTTTTTTAAAGTAATAAAAATCTTTAAAGGTTAAAAACTTCAGATCTTCACCAGGAATGCTTCCTGCTGTACCTATTTTAGAAGTAATTCTGCTTCTGATTTTGTGGGAACCCAGTAATGCTGCTTACCCTGTCATTCTCACCTCTGTAGCCACTGTGAGCTACAGTGCTTTTCATTTCAGAAACATTTAGAAAGCTCTTCAAACAAATGTAGAATTAAATTACACTACTCATTACTGTGTGTCACAGCCCTTACAATGTCTGGCCTCTTTCTCTAAAACAAATTGTGCTTTCTCCAAACTATAAAATCTCTGCTTTTTATGTAGAAGAGGAAAAAAACAAACAACCAAACAACAAACCAACCAGCAAAAAAAACCCTATCAGCCTTCCTCTTGCCTGGTCTCTTCAGGCTTCCTGGTGGCAAGGACTATTTTTAATTGCCACTCAATTCACTGAATTTCAGGTAACTGAGCTGAAATCCATCAGAGAAACCACATTTTTCAATCAGGAGTGAAGGATACACTTCAGTAAGGCTGCAGATCTCTTTATGAATTGTCATTCTGGAAGAAGATTTAATGAATGACAGCCCAGAATGTTCTAAATGTGAGATACGCAGGTTAAACCAGGTATCATTAGCATGCTGGTTTTGAAACATGGGTTTCACTCTGCTGGGGTGTCCCTCTGCACCCTCACACTGTCCTAGCCACCTCCCCAAGACCTCTCAGTTGTGCTGACCCAGGGGAGCCTCTGACCATGCCAGGATGCACAGGGACCGTTGGCCTCTTACAAGTGGCTTCTCTGCCTCTCCAAGCACAGCTGGTGTCTTCCAGTGTTTACTCAGGACTGGCCACTACCAGCACAAGTGTTCACTTTCCTGTCCCAATAAAAACACTCAACTTCCTTTGCTCTGCCAACCTGAGAAATTCCTAAACTAAGGTGAACAATCTTTCTGTTCATGCCTGCTCTTTGCTTACTCAGTAATTTCAAGTGAGTGGAAGCATTGCCTGAGCATGGAGTCAGAAACTTGGTACCAAAATAATGCCATGGCAGGAAAACCTCTGCATCACATTTAGGACGAGTTTGTTTCTTGTTACCACTCTCTGCGCTGCACGGTGAGAAGGTCAAGTTTAGGCTCCATGTTAATTTTGGTGAGATTACCAAGTGTGTTGTGGACAGCTTGCCATCAGGCAGCAGTCTGGACAGCAGGCACATTTCCCAACTGTTGTCAAAGGGCAATGAAGTTAGTTACCACCACCCAAAGCCAGGCTGGAGCACCCGTGCTCATCTGCAGCTGCAACATCTGCCCCCATCCTGTTGATTTGTTATACTCATGTTACAAACTGTAATGTGTGGAGGAGTAAGATACTGTGGCTAAGCCTTATGCTCAAATTCCCCAGAACTATAAGAGGTTTTGTATCCCGAGGAGGTTCCAGTCTTTGCCTTTGGTCCAATTTTGTCTCACTGGAAACACCAGAGCTAAACGTCCCTAAAGCTTTGGAGGCAGCTGGAGCTGAGCAGTTTGGCTGCTGTCCAGGGCTTAAAGCTTGGATATATTTTCAGTGTTGTTAAGTTCTTCTCTGCACCTACAGGTTTCAAAGCAAAACCACATCTCCCTGATTGCTTACAGATATCGTTCTTATTATAGCTAGAGATATTACTTATGAAATAAGTTATCTGCTTAGATGTGGAATGAAAAATGAGAGGTTTGTTTGGGTTAGGACAAAAGGGTTGGCTTATCAGGCTGTGCATGTTTAGCAATATTGATTTGTAGCAAATTGCTTCATCTGCTCTTCATTACCTGCTCTGCATGCTGCAATTGCAGCAGCGAAACCGAACGCTGATGATCTCCCTGTGCCACTGAGCTACAAAACCCTGCGGATGCGGCGCTGGCAGGGGCGGTGCTGGCACAGCCGGCTGCTTTCACAGCCCCTGCCCACAGGTGCTCCTTCGAGCCGCACTCAGGTTTGAGCGTGTAACGCTCCCTGTCCTGCATTGAGCACAGGTGGGAGGGAAGGAAAATGTGCAGCACAGATCAATGCCAAGTTACCAGTTATCAGCCACGAGGGTTCAAACCAGCCAGAAACCTGCCCTAAAATCTAAGCGGTGCCGACCCGTATCAGGAAGGGTTGAACTTGGTGTTTACACTCATTTTGTCGGCGATTGCGTAGGCAGCAGCTGATCTTGTGCCATGTAATCACTGCACAGGGATAATCCTTTCTCAAGGATGGGCTCCCGTCCGGAGCTCCCCCGGGGATGCGTCCGAGCGGCTCCCGGCGCGGGGGCAATTCCCGCAATTCCCGCAATTCCCGCAATTCCCGCGGAGCGGCTGACAGGGGCAGGGCCTCTCGCTCACAAGACCAGCTCTGTGGAGAAAAAGAGCTTGAACTGTTGTTCTTTCTCCTGTTATCTCCCTTTCTTGCTTCAAATTTCCGGGTGGGGCTCCGCAGCGCGTTTGCGGGGCTTCTGCAAGTGCTCAGCCCGGTGCGGGACCGCCCCACGCGGGACCGCCCCACGCGGGAGCAAAACGTGCGAGCGCCGGAGCGAGGGACTCGCAAACCCGAACCGGCTGCCAAAAAGGAACGGCAGAGCCCTGGAGAAACGTGAATTTTCATTGTGAGTTGCATAGATCGAATAATAAGTAACCATACAGACGCACCGAATATGTACATAGAAAAAGGCTTTTTTTGGTTGAAGTGGCAGGTTTATAGTGTGTGTCTAATGACACAAGGAGCAACGGGCAGTGAGTTAACGCAGCTACAGCCCAGTACCCCAGAAACCAGCTCCAGGCAGGCCTGATAGTGTGTGTTGCGGAGTGCTCAGCAAACATTAACTCAGTGGTGCCCAGCGGGCTGGGCACGGCTGGGCCGTGTCCCCTCAGGGGGTCCCCAGGGGCCGGTCGGGACCCCTGGTGCTTTGGCTGTGCGGGCAGCCGGGCCGCCCGCAGGGAGGTGGCCTGGAAGAGGGTGCAGGAGGTGGGGAGGGGGATCCAGCCTTCTCGGGAGCGATCCGGGGGGCCCTGAGAGGTGATACCAGGAGGGAAACCGTCACTTCTGAGCGGTGATCGCGGGTGGGCGAACCAGCGCATCCCAG
>NW_009953098.1:4567779-4568212 GCF_000747805.2 Chaetura pelagica | reverse complement strand
GAGCGCGGAGCCGCCGCCGCCGTCATCTACAACTACCGCGGCACCGGCAACGAGGTGCTGCCCATGTCCCACCACGGTGAGCCCCGGCTGGCGAGGGGCTCGGGAAGAGAAGGGTCCCTAGGCTGGTGGGGCGGGGGGTGCGAAGAGAAGGGTCCCTAGGCCGGGAGCTGCCCCTTCCCCTGCTCCTGCAGGGTGCGCGAACAGGACACGTCCCGGCTGGACCGCCCGGGCTCAGCCCTGGCTCAGCAAACCCGGCTCTGCTGCTCAGCGAGGGGCTGCAGTTTCTTTCTGACTCTCCTGCACGGGAAGTCGCTGCCTGGGCTGGCCGGTGCTGTTCAAGGCGCCGCTGCTGTTGAATTTTCTCTGATTAATGAGTAACGATGGCTGGATGGCTGGAGCTGCGGCGGGGGGGGGCAGGGGGGCGGGCCGGGGG
>NW_009953098.1:4550956-4567423 GCF_000747805.2 Chaetura pelagica | reverse complement strand
GGTGAGCCCCGGTCGGCGGGGGGCTCGGGAAGAGAAGGGTCCCTAGGCTGGTGGGGCGGGGGTTGCGAAGAGAAGGGTCCCTAGGCCGGGAGCTGCCCCTTCCCCTGCTCCTGCAGGGTGCGCGAACAGGACACGTCCCGGCTGGACCGCCCGGGCTCAGCCCTGGCTCAGCAAACCCGGCTCTGCTGCTCAGCGAGGGGCTGCAGTTTCTTTCTGACTCTCCTGCACGGGAAGTCGCTGCCTGGGCTGGCCGGTGCTGTTCAAGGCGCCGCTGCTGTTGAATTTTCTCTGATTAATGAGTAACGATGGCTGGATGGCTGGAGCTGCGGCGGGGGGTGGCAGGGAGCTGAGCCGGGGCACTGGCCGTGGGGTGCGCGGGGTGAAGGCGGGAGTAGTGTCTCCGCTTTGTGTGGGCTTCTAGCATGACTGGGTAGCTGCTCAGAATCGATGGTTGGTTTCTTAAAGCCTGTAAAGTCTGTGGAGTAAATTTGGGGCCTGAAACAGGTTGGGTTTCCACACTCAGTCACGGTATTTCCCCATGTCCTATGCACTGACCAGCTCAGACATAGAATATGGGACAGGTTTGCTCATCTGTGGATACTTCCACACTGGCAAAATACCACTTCTAATGCAAGTGGCTAAAGCCCTATAAAGGTTATTTCCATTTTGCAGGGGCAGCTGGCAGAGCCTCCCTTTCTTGCTGTAGAAAACCTCCTACTTGCCAGCATTATCCTGTTTGTTTTGTTTTCCTCTAAACTGTCCATCTTTCAAATACAGAATGACATTTGGCTGTATTTCAGGCTTGTGTTTCCTAAGAACCAGCCTTGAGCTGAGGGCTGTGGAACTGCCTTCTGGTACCAGCACAAGCAGGTGCCCTGGCTGTGGTGGGGCAGGGAGAGCTGGCTCTGGTGGTTTTCTCCATCCCTGGTTGTTGGGTTAATGCACACACACCTCGTGTGTGTGTTGGTGTTCTGCTAAGTGGCACTGCTTTGGGAAGCCATATCTCCTGGAGAGAAATACAACTGTGAAAATGAATAATGTCTTAAAGCTATGACTGGTTTGAAAAATAATTATATCCCTGCAGCACCCCTCTTAGAAGGGGTGGAGGAGATTTGTCTGTTAGCAGCGGAGAGAAGTGTTCTGGTGAGACAAGGAAACAGTAGCTGCCTTTGGAGGTTTGTTGAATGCAATCTTAATGAGCTGTATGACAGTTTGTACTCTGCTTTAAGAATTAAAATCTTACAATCTGGATGGGCCTTTCTGAGGCAGAGCTTGTTTGTGTAATCAAATCATCTGCTGGCAAATGCTCTGGAGATGTGGCTGTGTTCCTCCTGCTGCACTCACAGTCCCTGCCCTGTGCCCTGTCTGCCTGCCTAATCCTGCAGCTCTTGGGGGAGCTCCTTTGGCACTGCTGGCATGTGTAGGTCACTGCTGGACCTGTTCTTGAGTGGAAGGTATATGAGCTCTTGTCCTGTCTTCCATCCTGGCTGCTGAAAGACTTACAGTATTTTAATCTTGCTGGGAGCTGCATCTTGAAACATGCCATGTGCTCTCTGCAGGGTCTGCTCCAAGAGGAGCTCCATCCTTTCCTACGCTGTCCTTAAGCTTTCTGTTGAGGGATTAATGTCAGAGTGGCTCTAGCTGTCCTGATTATCTGGCATGATGGGTTGTGGGCTGGAGGGCGTCCTGAAACTTCACAGCTGAACTGTAGGCAAACAGGACTGGGATTTCTTGGAGGAAACAGCCTCCGTCAAACTTCTTATTTCTTCTGTGTGACCCCTCCTTGCCATGTTCAAGCACAATTACTGGGCTAAGCTTGTTGCTGCTTTTGCTTTTCTTCCTAGCCCTTGTTTTAATCCCTCACTTTCTCTCCCATTCCACCCTCCCTTTTATCCCACTATGGACTTGGGTTATTTTTTTCTATTTTCACAGCCACCTGCAAGTCCCTTTTCTTATCTCTTCCCACAGCAGTGCCCTTCCTCCTGCTCATGGGGTTTTGGTGGCATGCTGTGCTTGGCTGCCCCTGCCCTGTGCCTCTGCTGGGAGCCAATGCTCTCCAGTCAAACTTGACAAACATTCCAGGCTTTCAACACAGCACAACCAAGAGGAAGCAGGCTACAAGTATCACCCTCATTCATTTTGCCAAGTGCAGGATATTCCTTGTATAACACTGATGAGGGCCAGTGCTGTAGGCTGAGCTCAAATGTGAGAGGTCTTATTGCCCTTTGGTGAATGATGCTTTAGATGGGTCTTCTCTTCTGGCCCTCAGTGGTGGCACTGAATGCTCTAACTCTTCTGGAGGCAGTGGTTAAGGTAGCCCTGCTCGTTAAAGAACTTTCTTTTTGTGCAACTGCAGCTCCTGCCGTTGCTGTAACGGCCGTGGCTGTGCTAACGGTGGCCTCACGGGCTGGGTTTCCTAATTGGCTTCATTTTTGCTTTAGCTGGGCCATCAAGTGAAATCAAACCAGGCTGAGCAGTTCCTCAAAGCAGAAGATGGCTTTGCTGGGGTGAGGGGCAGCTGATCCTCAGGGCTTTCCCATCTCCCAGTGTTGCCTGGGGTGGCATCTCCTGCCCTGCTGCAGCTGTGTCTGGGCTCTCCTCTCCAGGGGGCATGGGAGCTGTCATCTGTCTGGCAGAGAAGGAAGATCCCTGTGGGTGGGATTTGATAAAATATATGGCACTACATGTTTTTCTTTGTATTGTGTTGCAAAGTTGTACAAAGTTATTAACAGAAGCTTATCTGAAAGTACAGTGTGCCTTTTCCTGGGGCTGTCAGGCTTGGCTTTTGAAGCAACTTTCTTGTTTAGAGACTTAAATGGACCTCTGTACTTGACAGCAGTGTTTGTCCTGGTCATCTTCCTTCCAGAGACTTCTTTTCTTACAGTCATCGTGTTTAGTCTGATGAATTCTTTATTGCTTGTATCAGTGCTCTGCATGGAAACATTTTGGTGTGCCAACTTTAGAAAACAAACAAACAAAACCAAAACCTAAATTATCCTGGTAATAAAAACAACAGAAGGCAATAAACAGACAAGTAAGAAACTATCAAATCCTGCCTAGTCCTCTCTAGCACATAGAATGTCAAGGATTTAATGGAGTCCCAACTAATATTTACTTGGTACTTTTGAAAGCACAAAACGGTATCAATTAGCAAACTCAAATTTCAGTTGTGCTCATTTTAAGAAGATGGTACCGCTCTGTGGCAGGCTCAGCAGGGTTTCAAAGTACAGTTCTGTGTGCTTATAATTGCACCTCTCTGTAATCTATATTGACTTTCTGAAAAAGACATTTGGAGAAAACCAGCAGCATGTAGGGGGAAAGCGTATAAGAAGAGTTTGTTTGTTTTAAAGGTGGACCTTGACTTAAGATGGAGCAGGCAGTTAGGTGGCTTTGGTATCAGGGTATGGTGATAACCCTGGAAAGTGTTTTTTGGTGTTAAGAGGTTTTGCAGGATTATTTGCAGGTTAGAAAGCTATTTATTTGGTTTCTCTCTCATTGTGGAACTGTAGCCTTGAGAAGCACATCACCTGATCTGCAGAGGGCTTATTCTGGGGGAACATACCTAAATAATTCTAGCTGAAACAGTAATAGCATGTCTCAGGCTAACAAGATTTGATTCAAGTATAAACTTGCATCAATGGATGCAAGGGGAAGGGAAGGTTAAATACAAAGCACTGCCACTCAACTTGTTCTGCAGGAATTTCACTGAGGTGAAGGCCAATTTCCATATGCTGAGAAGAAACAGTGTATGGCAAAAGTGTCTGCTTGTGTTCTGCTCCAACTTTGTGTGAGGCACGATCTTTAGAAACAAGCTAAAACTTTGTCATGCTATTAAAAGGCTGGTGTGACCTGTAAAACTGTTCCCGTGAAAGACCGAGACAGAACAGTAATCCCAAAGCAGGCTGTGCTGACACTTTGTAAATGTTGTGTAAACAAATAGTTCACCTCCGCTTTGCAGCTGAGCTCAGACTTGGCAGAGCACACCGAGGGTGAGGAATGAGGATGCAAGGTCTCATGAATGACACTTGCTCTGCCATGTGTCCCTGCCACAGCCGGGTGAGCCTCTGCAGAGCATTTAGCCCTTCCTACTAGCGGCTCCTTATTGAGAAGGAGCTTGACTGGCTCCACTGCATCGTGTTTGCAGCCTGTACTGGCTGGAGTTTGTAGCTCTGAGAGCAGCTATTTGATGTGTGTGTGCTGCAACTTTGTGCTCAGCTCAGTTTTCCTGGCTGCCTGGTTTAGAGTAAATTAATGTCACAGCCCTAGTGGCGTTCAGATAACTGAGTGTGGTACAGAGTCTGCATGATGCCCTCATCTCCCACCCGCAGAGTATGATGGGGCTGTGAGAGTGAGGGGGGTCACCTGCAGGACAGGGGTCTGTGAGCAGGCATGAAGGGCACTGAGAAGCAAAATAACCTTATTCAGTGCTACTGGCAACATCTTATTCCTGCCTGTGCTCTTTTGATCTAGTTTAGGTACCTTTGTGCCATGGTAAACTGCAGGGGAAGCACCTCCCCTCAGCCTGGAACAAGTCTGTGAAGTGTCCTTGCTCTGGGTTTATTGGGTTGTGGAAATGTAACAGGATGTGTGAAAATCCTAAGTGACAGTTGTGGTAGCAGAGGTTTCATTGTGTGGGACCTCAGGCCCTAAAACAATGATGGTGCTTGTTTGCCTCCACTCTTGGATGTGCCAGTGAGCAAACAGCACCCGGACTCAGCACCCTTCCTCACAGCATCAAACCTGACCTGTCTGCTTGCTGCATCCTGCAGACAGGTGCCTCCTGGCTCCCACCTTGCTGCCTTACATTGTTTTACCATTAGCTCTCTCAAGCCTACTTATTTCCAGTGAGCACTTAGCTGCTACCTGTATGTTTTGTGCGAGGAGTATTAGCTGTAGGCTCTATGGCAGTTGAAGAGGGTGAGCAATGCTTTTACTAAATCAAAACTGCTGAAAGCTGTTGAGTAAATTCACCTCTGAGTGTTTGTTACTGTTGCTCCAGAGAGGCTTAGGTGGTTTTAGCTGCTGTTTGCTAGATTGTTACTTTACTCTTGCAAGTGCCACTAGTGGACCAAAGAGCACGTGAAGAGAGCTGTCCTGCAGATCTCAGTACCCTTAACCAGGGTATGGACTTGGCTGCTGTTTTAAAGGATTATTTCATGTTCTAAATGTTCTTTGATTTAGGACCTGGCAGCATTTACTTAAATATCAAAGGCTTAGAAGGGAAAAAAAAAGGCTGCTAATTCTTGTATTCATTTGGTAATTAATAACTTTTATCACTATTTAAACTAAACAGAGTGCAGGTTGGTTTCTATCTCCAGTATTCCCTGGGGACCCATGGAAACTCATGTCATGTAAAACTACATTTGGTCTTGATATGTTCCTTTAGACACCCAGCCTGTGTGATAAATTTTTCCTGACTCTCCTAGCGTGGAAATCTTCTTTACCCACAGTAACTGTTGGGTGACTTATCTGGAGGCCAACCTAAGTGAAGAGTCTCCTTTGCCAAACATGGGTGGTAGTTCCTAAGCACTGTAGTCCTGTTAATATACATAATGTTGGTGAAGACTATATTGTGTGGTACATGTTCCCAGGCACAGGCTGCTGTGGACATGAATTCTCCAAACTAGATGTTTCTTTTGTGCAACACCACTAACAATTAGCAGAGTTTCTCCCCTCTCTTCTGTCCTCACCAAGCTAAGGGTGTTTTAAGGCTCTCTCTTCTTAGATTTCTCTGTAATGCACCTTCTCCTTGCTTGCCTTTGTTTATTTTTTTTTATTTTTAAACCTTCCTATTCCTGAGTTCTCCCCCCAGTTTTTGCAACTTTCAGGTGTCGTGTTGTTGTCTGTTTATCTCTGCACTTTGAAGACATGTGCATTGAGAAGGAAGAGATCAGGCATAGTGCCAGCTGCCAAGTAAAGCAAGCTGAAAGTAGATTTCATTAAGCTTAGATGATAGTGTGAGCAAGAAGTCAGTCCAATCAAAAAGCTGGGGTCATAAGCGGTTGTTGCTTTAAATAACTGCAAAGAGGCCTGGAAGTGAACAATTCCTTTATCTTGGTGCCAGGTCATGTTTGGGGTGGAGAGTGTGCAGAGCAGAAGGGGGAGGCTCAAACCTGCCTACCTGTCAGTTTATCTAAGCTTAAATTGCTCCTGGAATGATGAGTTCAGTCACGCTCCCCCTTACACAAGGGAGAGCTTCTTGCAGGGCAGTACAGGCGTGAGGACAATGTTGTCTCTGGCAGTGTCTGCAATGGAGGATGAGAGCTGGGACAGGTGCTGCTTGGTCAGATGTGCATTCCTGATTAGCCTTGGGCATGTGGACGGGAGCAATCATGATGGTGCTTTTTTTTTGTCAACATGGTGCCATTGCTGAGAGCAGAGCAAGTGTGCAGGCCTCTGGTTCCACAGTGCTCCTCTGAGGCTGGGTCTGGCCCTCGTGTCCATAGCATGGTGTGGTGCCAAGACACAATGGCTGTTGTGTGCAGTGCTGGCCTTTCATCCCAGATGGATTGCATCATGTCCATAATACCAGCTCAGGCTGTGTACACTGATAGTTTATTTTCCCTTCTACTGTAACAGATAACAGCAAACTTGTACCAGCCTGTTTGATAACCACCAGAAACCCCCTATTTCTTTCAAGACAGTGAGATAAGCAGTATTCAAAATGGTATGTCTTATGTTTTTAAACATGGAAGATAGCATATCAAATGTTCTTCCTACATGCCTGAAGAACCAGGTGTGCTAATCTGGTAGGACACTGTAGGAGAGTCAACTGACAGTGTCTTTCATGTTAAAGTACAGGAGATGGCTTGATATCCTAATGTCTTTTTGCTTCTGTTGGGGGTTGGAGAGTTGCCACAGGAATGCTACCAGCTCCTTTGAGGCTGAAGGCACAACTAGTACAGATCTTCTGTGCTGGAGGCATCATATCATGTAGATAAAAGCAAAGATCAACCACTATCTGACCAAGACCAGGGTTTGTATTTCATCTCCCTAAAGAGTCTTTCGATAGTGATTCTGCTGTGGTTAGGGACAGCTTATAATTTCCTTCAGAATTCAAACTCAGAAGTTTGCTTTTTGCTCTTTTTGTATGTGAAGCAATCAAAATCAAAAGTAATTTCTTCCATTCTCCTTTTTCTGGGAATCTGGCTTATGTGGTGGTCTGCTGGGGCTTTCTACAGCTGTGGGAAGGGAGTGTGATGGGTTATAGATGTGGTACTTCAAGCAGTTCTTGTGTGACTGCATTCTCTCAAGACTTCTCTGCAAGATCATGCAAGCTCTTTAAAAACAAAACCCTTCACCCTGTAGTAGTTCTCTGGCAGAACTTACTCAGCTCTAGCAGAATGCTTGCAGCCTTTAATCTGTTAATAATTGCATCCTTCATTTCTCAGTCCTCTTAAAGCATTCAGAGCAAACATTTCATTGGTTGTCTGCTGATTTGCTGTTTAATGCCCTTGTAAAACAAAAAAAGGTGATACTTTTTTAAAAAATAAAATTCTTAGTTTATCTGGACTCGCTTTGCCACTGTGATATTAAACAACTTCTGGCCAGCAAGCCATGGCTATAGCCTGTCAGAAAACCCCTTCTACAAAGGGAAAGGTAATATTTAACTTTCAGGTAGAATCACTCTCCTGTTTCCTTTCCGTCTCCTTCCTGTGACTTCTGTCAAACTGTTTCTCTTCAATATTGAAAAACTCTAAGGAAAATTTAATGTTGGTTGAAGATTAGGTTAAAATATTGTCAAAATGGATTGCTGACAGCACCAAGAGCAGGGGCTGGTTGTGGGTGTAGCTGGTGAAGCGTTGGGCATGCCATGGGCTGAGCTGGGCTGCTGCTTGGGGAGAGGAAGCTGTGGCTGGGCCACTGCAGATGTGCTGCTTGCACAAGTTACTCTCTGGACAAAGTGAAATGATACTGGCAAAACTCTGGGCACTTAATTTCACTCTGCTTAAAGATAATGCAAAACTTCAGACTTTCAGAAAGGGGGTGAAAAACATGGAATCTGAAATGTTGGAGCCTGTGTGCAGCATGCCAGCTCTTCCCTTGTTCTGAAATAACTTGCCTGCTCTTAAAAATGCTTACAAGACTTTTGCCTTCCTCAGATGTTTTCACCAAGCTATGTTGTAGGTAAGTCCACTCCTGAGGGGGAGAGGGTCCCATCGTGCTGTTTCGCAGCCTGTTATTGGTAAATGGTGAAAGAGACATTAGAGGGGTTTGTTTTTTGCTATCCAAGAAAATAAAGTTCTATACAATTTTTTTCTCAAGTCACATTGAGACCTTTAAACTGAAATGCAGGTGTTGTTCATGACTTAAGCAAAGCTGAATTTGTTTGGTTTCAAGCAAGTTTAAACAATGCAAAAGAGCTCCAATGCCTGAACAAGCTGAGAAACCAGTTTTAAGTGAGGCTAGAGGAGCTGGCTCAGAGCTGGAATTCTTCAATTGACTTCCATGTGAAGCTGTCAAACAGCTGGAAGTTAATTATTCACTGCAAAATCTTGTCCAGGGCCTCACAAGAACTGGTTAAAAGTATATGGCATTTGTTAGTGTCACCTCAGAGTACTGCACAGAGAAAATGTTAAATATTTCTCTTAGACTGAAGTAATGTTCTCTGTGGTGTTAGGTAGGATATCAACGGTGGTGGTAGAGGAGAGAAGAGTGTGCAGAGACAGCAAGTTTCATAACTGATTTTTTTTTTGCTTAAGTTTTGAAGGCTCATGATGTTTTCTGTTAGGTATTCATATATTATACCTTAAAATGGGCTACACCAGAAAACAGTGGTCAGCTGTAAAGCTGTTGGTGTGGTTAGCAGCCTGAGCCAGTTCAGTTTTCTTGGTTATGAAAGCAGTCTGAGCCAGTTCAGTTTTCTTAGTTACGAAACATGAAATTAATAAGAAATGTGGTATTACAATGAAGATTCCTAAATTTGAAATGCTGAAGAAGGTTTATTTGAAACTGAATTTATTTTCTGGCAGTTAATAAGTGGGTAAAGTAAACTGGGCCCTCATAAGTTAAGGTGGATTTGGTAAAACAGCAGATAATTGCATTACTGGAGGTGTTCTCTTTCCTCTCCTTTCCAGGTCGTGCTTCAGTTTTATTAAATGCACAAAGCAAAAGCTACATTAACACAGGGGCAAAATAATATTTTCTAATATGTGGAAGAAAAGGCAAAGACCTGAAAGTGCAACAGCAAAGTTTGACTTCAAACTGGCTGCAGCCCTGAGGAGCAGCAGGGAGAACAAAAAGGCCTGTTCCCTCCTCCTGCCCTGGCTGCCCAGCGTGGGGTGGGTTCAACTTGTATGAGCCTGCACCAGAGCGTCTGGGAGGCAGGATTTTACCCTAGAAAACACACTGATAGAGCAACTCCCTGCTCTCCTCAGAGGAAGATTTGCCTACCAAGGCTGCCTTGGGAGAGGTGGTTGCTGTGAAAGCAGCAAAAGATGAAGCTTAGGCAGTGCCCTGTACTTGTTCTGATGTTCTCATGCAGAGAGTGGTTCAACTGCAGGGCTGGAGGTGCAGGACACTAGGGATAAATTTTAATTATGTCAGTTAGCTCACCTGTAATTGCCTTTAGAAATTAACTGTTGGTCCTAAGAGATCATAGTACAAAATCTTGAAGGTGGATGCTGGTGTGTGTCAGTGGCGGTTTGCTCCAAGTTGGGCAGGAGCTGCTTGAAATGTCCACTCTCACTTCTGCCCTCATTGCTCCATTGTCAGAGCTACCAGCTGGCCCCTCACATGTGTTTACCTCAAGCAGAACTGAAAAAGCAAAAGGAATTATTTAGGGGAAAAAATGTCAAAAAAAAGACTTAAAACTGTAATCAAATGACATCCTGGTGAACCGATTAGCTTGAAACTTAAATGGAAGATTTTTTTTTTAAGGGTAAAACTTGTTCACATCTGATGGCTTAGAAGCTGAGGTGGTGTTGAAGCTGATGGTGACATTTCATTAACAGGGATCCCTACGCTCCATCGTCTATTGCACATAACCACAAACTATTTATGACTAGTGAGACACGCAGAGGCAAAGGGGAATTAGGCAGAACAAGCTTTTTGCTTTTTTTTTTTTTTTGGCAGGCTTTTTATTTTCTTGTTGTCACAGCCTGTTCTTCCACATTTTGTTCCCGGCTTATGAAAGTAGGTCTCAGCTTCTGACTTGACCCATGCTTAATTCTTCACTTGCTCCTAACAGCTGACTCCAGCTCCTCTTGTAACTGACGTATAAGCCCTAGTTCTTCATTAAGGACAGAAGCTGCAGTCTGGCTGATTGTTTTTTAATTACTTTTTCCCCTCTTCTGTGACGTATTCTCATTACAAGGAGCTTTCTGAATAGAAGATGAGTTAGCCACGCTGAGGGGAGTTGCTCGACATCACGCTTAGCCATCTTGTATCAGAGGCATTATGTGAACAAGCTGGAAAACTACTTAGTGCTTTCTCAAATACAGTCTTTGTGGTTTAACACCAATTGGAGTTTTTGATTTGGTGAAAGTTGGATAAGGTTTCTCTTAATGAGGAAAAAAAAATTGGTTTCCCCATTTAAAAAGTGTTTGGCTGGGAGGTTAGCTAAAAATATCACTTCTGTAACAGCCTTTATTCCATCACCAGACAGTATCTGTTATGAGTGTTGTGCAGCTGATGGCTTAATGCAGTGAGACTCCTGACCAGCTGGTCTTCAAATCCACTTTTTGTGTATTTAGACAAAGGCCAGTGACAATTCACTTGTCTCCCTTTCTCTGATTTGTTTTGTGGGATTTTTTTACCTCTTAAGAGCCTCCCTGTTACATTGGGATTGCCTGAAGTTCCCGCAAAGGATATCAAATGTTCTCAAGCAGTTGCTTGTCACTGAAATGAAAGCAGCTTTGTTCTGGTCTATACTCCAGGTGACCAGAGTTGCTTGAAATTTTTTCCTGCCATAAAAACCCCTTGGTTCCTCTGATGCCTTGTCTTGATGTTCAACGGAGTAAATGAAATCTGCTGTTAAAATCTGTATGGAGCTTGCCATCTGCCACCAACCTTTTAAGAGCCAAGCACACCTCAGTATTTGCTTCCCTCTGAACTTGCATTGGAAAGGCACAGCATTTGTTCACATCCAAATTTTACTCAAACATTTCTCAATTGTTTATGAAAATACCGAAGCAAAGGCTGATCTGTGGCTTTGATTGCTCAGTGTGGATCTACTCAATGGTACTGTCAAATTTAGAAAAGGGGTGTTAAGTAGCAGCAGAGCAAGGAGGAAGTGAGATCCATTACAGGAAGGATCCCTAAGGCAGCAGCTGTGTGCCTGCCATCCTTGGGCTCCTGGAGTTCCTAGTGACCCCACTCTGTATAGGATTTATTTCTGACTTCAAGTAGTTCAAAGGTATGTTAAAAAATAAATTGCCCAAGTGTCAAATCTGAAATAATGACAAAGTGTGAGGAGTGCTATGGAGAGGAATGATTTCTAAATATGGTTCACTTATATATTTGGACATACTTTTCAGCTTAAAAAGCACATGGAGATGACACTTAGTCCACCAGCTCCTGTTGAGTCTGCAAACACTAGTTACACACTTTCCAGTCTGTTCTTTAGCATTTGAACATCTAAGACAATTACTTCTATTTAACAACATTTGGGAACTGAGCATGGATTTCCCTTCTCCTTTGCAGGTGCTGAAAGCATTGTTGCCATTATGATTGGCAACCTGAAAGGCACAGAGATCTTACACCGGATTGAGAGTGGCATGAAAGTGACCATGGTTATTGAAGTGGGGAAAAAGCATGGTCCGTGGATGAATCAGTACTCCATCTTCTTCATTTCGGTGTCATTTTTCATTGTCACAGCAGCAACCATGGGTTACTTTATTTTTTATTCTGCTTGGAGACTCAGAATCGCAAGGGCCCAGTCCAGGAACCAGGTGAGTTGGTGTGTGCCACTGCTTTTTTTTTAATACCCCCTAAACCTCCATGCTGTGGATCTTGAGAGCAAAATACTAGTTGAATACAAAAATTACAGAATTTGTCCTTTCCACAGGAAGGAGTATGATCTTTAAAATGCTAAGAGAAGTGTCCTTACACAGCTTAAAACTTTCCACAGAAACAGCAAAAAGTAAACTGGCTGGAGAAAGTAACTGATCATGCTGAGCTAACTTTGTCTTCTAAAAGTTTCACTCCCTGCCTGTAGAGCAGTTGTAATGCTGATGTATTGGAGGTGGTGAAGGAGTTCAGCTGCTTATAGCTGCCCCTCACACTTCCCACACAGCACAGTGTCTGAGATGTGAGACACGACTGCAAATGTGCCTGCAAAGTGGTGCAGAACTTTGCCTGCCTTTCTGTAGACCACAAGTTGGGAAACTGCTGCTTTCTAACTGAAAGCCTTCTGCAAATTGCAGTGGCAGCCTCTATTGGGAGTTGAAAAAGAGCACTGTCAAATTGTGTTCTTTTTAAACCCCAGGCAGGGAGTTGCTAATGAGTTAAGTTTCCAAGTAACTCTCTTCAGTGCAATAATCTGATCAGCTGATGAGACTAATGCTTACAGCTTTGTCTTCAGACTCATCTGGCTTGCCTTATGTCTGCTGCTTCACGGCTTAAGCAAAAGCCTTCGAACTGAGAATGAAGTCCTAGCATGACATCTGTCAAAGGTGATGGGCAGTAGCAGGAACAGGATCTGAGTGGCTCAGGTGTGTGTACTTACTTCAGCCTTGCTCTTACAGCTGTGTTGCAAAGGAAACCATTGGCATTTGCAGTTCTGCTTGCAGGAGCCACCTGAACTCTGAAGGAAGATTTGTTACAGAGTCCTCTTCTACAGACTGTAAAAGCATGAGCATCTTGTCTAGCTGAGTTCAGTGTATGTGAATTATCCCTGGATCAGTAGTTAGTTAAAGAAGCGGCAAACTTCTTTGCCATTGCAGAAGCCTTGCCCTACTGAGCTGCTCTGCTGTCCTGAAGACTTTAGGCCTCTTGAGCAAGATCCTTCTGAAATAAGCTGATGAAGCTACAAGCTGGACACAGGTGTTGAAATTAAGGCCAGTTTCAGGCTTCTGTAAGACTTCAGGATTAGCTTCTTTAAAATGTTAATATGCAGAACCATCATTGTTCTTGGCAGGCAGAGAGACTGGCCAGGGTGAATAACAGCACTATGCCAGGAGCTGAATGCTAGGTTCAAATATTGGTTAGACTTGAATACTAGGTTCTCTCTAGTAATCACAAAACCTAACTCAGGTGTGTTAGTTCTCTCTAGTAATCACAAAACCTAACTCAGCTGTGTGCCACACCTGGAAGTGTAAGGATACAATAAGGGAAGAGTTGGAAGAGCACTATGGGAAGTGGTCATCTGCCTGTGAGATGTAGCACTGCTGGTCCTGGATGTCATTCCGTGTTGTCTCTGTAGCCCCTTTCATCAGGGATGACATGGAGCTCTGTAACTTGATGCTGTCCTCTTGCTGACATCTGTGGACAGACATGTACACTGTCTCCTGCTGATGAATTATCCCTTTCACTGCCTGCCATTTCCCCATATCTCTGTTCAATGCTGAACAAACCTGGGCAGGAAAAACTGGGTGCCCTAGAAGCTGCTTTGCAGAAGACACTGTTTATCAAATCAAGCACAAAATTTTCCTCTTTAAAAACTACCAAGCAGAGCAGTTGCGGACGTCCAGCTCTGTTCTGAGCTGTCAGGCTTTCAGCAAGTTACAAAGGTTATGCCTCAGTGATAGATAGTACTAGGAAAATCCAGTCTGCTTGCCTAGCACTTATTCACTATTTCCACCTTGGGCTCTGTGCACAAGGAGTTTACTGTAGATTGAAAAATAGCCTTGATAAATGAACTGCCAGTTCCACATGATTTGAGCTGAACTGAAATTAGGAGCCTTAAAAAGTGATTTATAAAGTGTAAGAATAGAATAAATCTTCTCTGCTATTGGGGGTGAAAAAGTAGTATTTTGTGAATGTGAAAGAAAATCCAGAATAGTTTTCCATTGTTTTAATGCCATGGCATCTGAAAGCTACTGCACAATTAGATAAGCAAAGAATAACAAAAAATTCTTATTAGTAAAGTGAACAACTAAAAGGTGATGCCACAGTGTTACCTGTTAGCCAGCTGATTGGATTTTCAGTGTGTATCCAAAGGCAGAGACTCTTAACTGCTTTGGCTCCAGGAAATACTGCATTATTAGTTACAAGACTTTAGCTTGTGTGCTACATGGAGAGCTTTCCTGTCATCAGTCAGCCCTTTGGAAACTTGGGTTGCCTGGGCTTCAGTCTGTTACTTGGTGGAGTTAATGAGTGTGTTTTGTCTCCTTTTTACGCAGATGTAGAAGGGTTATACATTCTTTTGGGAAGCTTCTTTAGGCAACAGTTAAGTGCATTACAAATTTCCCCCCCTTCAGCAGTGACCTGCTGTTCTGAATGTGTCCTGCTACCCAGCCTTACACTTTTCAAAGTATCTATCTGCCTTTTTGCCCTTCCCTAGGGAACTATATTGCTATTGTTTGAGGACTCTTTTGAAGTGTCAATCTACCACTTAAACCAAAATGAACACTTCTGAATTGCTCTGTGGAGTGCATAGATGATGAGCTAATTGTAATATATGATAATGATGCTCTGCAACTTGTCTCTTGTGTGTTGAGCTTTCTGAGTATTTGGCTTGTTTGGACTGAGCCACAGCCCCAGGAGAGCTCTTGCCCTGGACTGAAAAGGGCGATAAAGCTTGAGTCCCACTTGCATATAAGGGACAGAACAGAAAGAGGGAAGACCATTTTCTAAATGCTTTGCCTCTTTTGCAAAGACTTTTTGAAAACAAGAGCTTGGCTAGATCCATGTTTCATTCATGCACAGGACTACTAGTAACCTTTGCTTGAATTGGATGGCTTCCAGGTATTACCATATTGGCAGTGGTTTTCCTTTTTGTTTGCTTGAGAAAAATCTTCATAGTTCAGTGTTCCTTGAATCAACCTCTTGTTTTATAGACAGTCAGGCTGTTGAGTGCCTTTACACTTTGCTGTTTGCCAATACAGTTTCTGTACATCTTGGCATGGCTACTTGCTTCTGGTGACAACCCTTTTTCTGGATGGCTTGATCATGTGTAACCCAGGCTTTAAACATGTTCATCTCTGCAGGCTTTTATTGAGAGCAGCAGCCTCTCACTCAGCTTGAGCAGGAATTGCATTTTCTTTTCTCAATAGTCACTCAAATTTTTAAAGCCAGTTACTTTGTCATATGGTCCAACCAAGCACATTACTTGAGTGGCATATTTGTCTTACCTGTGAGTTAAAAAAGAGTACCTTTTTCCTCATGATCCAGACAGCTAAACTGTTTACAACCTGGTAGTTCTTATCTGAATGCATATTTTCTTCTGGGCTTGAAATTCAAGTCCCCATCTCTGCAATCTCTTACTGCATCTTGAGGTCTGTGAGCAAGAAGGTGGAAAAACAAGGCAAGTGTGGCAGGTGGTTTGCTACCTTTTCTAGTCAGCAGAATACTGGCAAATTCAGTTAATTATATTAACATGTTGTAATAATGCAAAATAGCCAGATATGTTATGTGGCCTGGTTTCTAATTTAAGCTTGAGTCTTTGCTTCCATTGATTTCATAAAGATTAGGTGTTGCAGCTGAGAAATGACCTAATTAAAGCTTTGGAGGAGGTGATTGCTCAACTTTCCACAATTCAAAGCTGTTCTTGTGGCAGGAGCTACGTGTGGGGAAGAACTTCCTTAGTTTAAAGGAGAAAAGCAGGAGTTCTTGCCCTCCTGTAAAGCTTGCTGGTCTGCATTGCCATGAGTGTGTTGTCAGGGTGCCAGGAAGGTATCCTGATAGAGAAAGAATTGAAGACAAAATTGGCAGAACTGGGGATTAGGGAATACTGAGGACTAAGCAACAGCAAACCTTATTTTTGTAGTTAAGTGCCTCTCTGCTTCAACATGGCAGAGTCTGGATAGGAGCCAGGATATCTGACCTGGTGATTCTTTTATTTTTCCTGCCTCAACCTAGTCAGCTATTTTTTCTAGAGTTGCTGGGTTGGGGCTTTTAGACTTTTAACATCATTAACTTTTAATGTTTACTTGAAAGAAAATGGCTTCACAAAATGCTTTGACATTCCAAGCTCGAGTATCCTGGATGTCCTGGTAGGCTATTCAATAAAATCCTTCCTTTTGTAACTTTTTTCCACACATCCTCCCCCCACCCCTCCTCCTCCCCCGACAAGTGTTCTGCTGCACTTAACCAAAATCAGTGTTAAAGGTGACTTTGCCATTGGTGCATTTCATGAAGAGCAATTAAACTTGAGCCCAGGCAAAATTTAAAATATTGTTTCAGTAAATTATTAACAATACTGCCAGTTTGGTCCTGTCTAATATGCTTGGCCTGACATTAGATGTGTAGATTAGATACTGTATGAGGGAGTACATTCCTAGGAAGTTTAGTCTTCAATTAATAACAAGTAGCAGTGACAGACAGTACTTCTCCTAGGCAGCTAGAACTAACACTGCTGCATTCCTG
>NW_009953098.1:4541152-4550756 GCF_000747805.2 Chaetura pelagica | reverse complement strand
TTCCTGCTCTGTTGATGTTACCACGTTTTCTGCTGAAACTTTCCTGGGCCTCAGTGCTCACCAAGATGAATATGTGGCTGCTTTTCTGTGGCATCAATCTGAAACATTGACAAGGGGAGCATCATTCTAAAGTTAACCTTAAGTGACACACAGAAACACACATTTATGTCTTCAGCAGAAGACTTTCACAAGCTTCAAAGAAAACTTAACTAGTTCTTGTTCCTAAAAAGTATACCTGAAAACTTGTTTGAATTGTTCACCTTTGGATTTTGTCTCTTACTTGCTAGTTGTTAATAGCTATCAACTATTAAACTCCTAAAAGCATGCACTGTGATTCTGAATCTTAGGACCCCAAAACAACACCAACATACATGCAAACAGGTAATTTTGCACCAAAACTGTTTTGACAGAATCCCAGCAGGTCCTAGACAGTAACTTTTTGCCATTAACTGCTTCAGCACAGGGAATCTTACAGAGTTGAAGTACCAATTCTCCCTGAGCTGGTCAGGTGTCAGCAGCAACCCTCCTCCCACTTGTCCTTCCTATCCTTGTGCCACCAGCACTGCAGCTTCATACCAGGAAAAATATTTGTAACTGAAATGAATAAGGGGAAGTAATGCTGGAAAGCTAACAGCATTAGTGGGGTTCCTGCACTCAGCTGCTGATTGGGAAGAGGATTTTTGGTTAGCTGCAAAGCTTGAGTCTGGTCTGCTCCTAAGGTAAGTGCCATGTTGGGATGGCACTGCCAGAGCTGCCCGACACGCCTCCGTGTCCTGAGGCAGCATGTGCACCAGGGAGGGAGGGGACAGTCCTACTCTTCATGTTGGTGGAACAGCACCAACCTGTGACCTTCAAACAGATGTTAGCTCCTGTGCTAATTGAATGCTTTGCAGTGACAGCTGGAGAGCAACAGTTGCCAGGCAAGCTGGTCTTCTGCTGGCTCCTCATCTCTGCCCGGCTGTCCTGATAGCAGCAAGGAAATGATTGCCTGAAGGGGAATGCCTCTTCCTCTGCTTCCATCAAAGCTATCCTGTAATCCACCTCGGTCTAGCAATTTGATTTCTTTCACACCGTGTGTCATGGGTGTGTGTGGGTGTGTGTGTGTGTAGAAATAGCTATAAGGCCTTTTCTATATTCCTGTGCATGCTACTTTGAACCACTCTGGAGATAAAGTTGCATTCTTCCATTTGACAGGAGCGGTTGGTGCCAGGAGGCTCCTGAGCTGTTTGTATGCTCTGTAATGCAGTTGTGGCAGAGGACTAGTTCAGGGTATCTTGGTGGTAGTTGAGCTGATTTGTAAAGGATTTTGCCTCTCATCAGGGTATGAGTTTGTGGCAGGAAGTTGTCATAAAGTGAGCTGTTAAAAATATTGTCAGACTCAATGGTCAGTCTTTTGTACTAAGTCAGTTTGAAGGCTTCTGTTTGTTTTGTCTTGGTCTAAATCTGATCAAGGTATTATCTTATGTCTTTTCAAATTAGAAACCCATGAAATGCCTGTGCTTTGTGAAAAGGTTAGGCAAAACCAAATCATATGCAAATATCTTCTTGGTGTGTCATCTAGAGTCAATAACCACGTCAGTATGTCCTGAAACGGTTTCATGTTGTCTCTAAATAGCATGATCACGCTTACTTGGCATGTTTTGATAACATCTGGGTTATAAAACTGGTGCCTGCTTGCAGTAGGCATCTTGGTTAGCATTAGTAAACACCACCTAAGAGAAAAATGACTGTGATTAACCAGCAGTGTTTTCTGTTACAGCGACAGCTGAAGGCCAGGGCTAAGAAGGCCATCGAACAGTTAGAGCTGCGCACCCTGAAGCAAGGGGACAAGGTAGGATTGATCCTACAATCTTCTACCCCCTCTCCACAGAACCCACAGAGCAGGTCTTAGTACTGCAGTAGGATGCAGAAGTCTCTCTGAGCCCATCACTGTCTCTTGCAGAGACGGTTCCTTATTCAGACCAGGCCCTTTTCTAGGGTGCAAGACTTTCCAATTACCACACTCTTAAATCAGATTATTTTTCAGCTGCTTGCTTGTGGTCTTCCTGAGGTGAGAGGTCATAATTTGCTGGCTTGGATGCTTATAAGTAAAATAGTATATCTAATCAGCTTCCCTGAGTAACTTTTTTGTAACCAAAAGTGGAGGTAGAAGTTCTTAAACCTCTACAGTCGTGCATCAAATAATCCCATGATGGTTTGTAGTTGGACTTGTAAACCAATGGGATTAAACTTTCAATGCTTCTGTTAAAGTGTCAGCCTGACTATGAGTAATCCCCCTCATGTGTTTATATATGGCAGCTGTCTTGGATTGCTTTTAGCTAAACCCCTTTCTCTGCAATAAATCTGACTGGTTCAAAGGAAGCTTTCATAGTCTGTTAAAGCTGTAAATTAATTTCCCTGCTTTAGGAAACTGGTCCTGATGGTGACTGCTGTGTTGTGTGCATCGAGCCGTACAAGCCCAACGAAGTAGTGCGCATTCTCACCTGCAAGTAAGTTGTCATCCAAGCTGCCCCTTCACCAAAAATCTGCAAGCATACCTCTTACTGGTTACTCCTTCTGCTATGTTCTCAAAGCTGATCAAACTTTAATCAAGCTGTTGCACAGCAAGAATTCTTGAATCTCTGTCAAACAGCATTTTGAACAACAGGAACTGTGTAAATACACACTTGTGTGCCCTGGTGGCCCTTGTTCATAACCTCCCCTGGGAGTGGATTGACAAGTATGACTTGGCAGATCACAGTGCCTCTCCAGGGGATGCCAGAGCTTTTAAAACATTACTTCTTTTACTGGTATATAAGAATGTTACCTGCAAACTGCAGACAACTGGCCCCTCTATGCCCATTTCTTGTCACTTGCTTTACTGGTTACTGAGGGGGTCACGCTGCCATCAAACTTATTAAACGACTTTAACTTCAGTAGTTTAGAATAAAGTGTTTCTATTCTTGTGTGCATCATCTGAAATAGAGAGCAAAATAGAGCTACAGCAGTTTATTTTTCTAGAATTCTTTACTGTTGTATCTCATTGCTGTGCTTCTGTAGAAGCCTAGCATTGCTGCACTAAGATTTTAATTTGATAGCTTCTAAGATGAGCAATGAAGCCTCCTCAGGGCTTATAGAAACTTGTTATTTGGGTCTTCCCCCTGTGCCTGCTGAATGAAACTGCTTTGTCAAAGCTTGTCAAATCAGAAGGCTGCAATGTGACCTGAAAAAATTTTGGGGAGGGTTACAAAAAAGCACTTGGAAAAATTCTGATGTAGGAAAAATCAAGTTCTGAACAATGGAAAAATCTGTAGCTCCTATTGTGTGCTGAGCAGTGTCATTTGTGAAACACTATCAAATCTGAGCCAGGGTTACCTATGCACCAGGTTGCATTTCTGCAAAAGCTTTCCCTGCTCCCAAGGAGTAGGACTTGCAAGCTGTTTTGATATCAATTTGGTCTGTTAAGGTGTTATAAACAAACTCCCTTGATCTAATGCTTAATAGTTGAGAAAAAAACAAAGCTGAATAAGATTTAGGGTGTGTGTGTTAATGATTATTCAGTTGTCTTGTCAGATTTATGCTAGTGGTTAGTCCTACTTATTAATGAAGTAAGTCCCATGAGTACAGAAGCATTTAGACAGGCTCCAGATACTTCTGGCTGATAGGAGACCTGACTTCTCATTATTTCCCTATAAAACTTGCTAATCTTGATATGAACTTGCAAACAAAACATGATTTACTGCATTAAGTTCTTTTGAACTTTTTCTTTGTACACAATTATGTTTTGCTCTGAGACTGCTTTTACAGACATTTGTGATGTTTCATTCCTCTTTGGCCCTGATGTTGCTCCAAGAGGCATCAGCTTAAGGTGACCACATATACTTGATAGTGGTGATCTCTGCCACTATCAACCATATTAAGTTCTCTCTTACATGAGTTAGAAACTGATATTTACTGTAAGAATGTACTTGATAATGGTGGTTGCCCTTAACACTGAGACCTTATTTGTTGAAAGCATTTAACCATATCCATGAAAGAAAGCAATCCAGTAAATGCTCCTCTGAGTCACATCAGTAGTATCTAAGTATCTGGGGCGTAAATATTTGCAGGAGGCATTCTTATCCAGATAGTCAAACTGAAGGCATTTATTGTAGCAGAGGAACACACAACCAGTGTGAAGTCCAAGTACTTAAAATAGTCACACATCAAGGAAGCTTCAGGCTGTGCTCTAGACATCATGTTGCTGCAGCTAGAAGGAGGTGCTGGTTATATGAGTTGAACTGGAGAATCACACTAGGGCATAGGATGCTGAGCACTGGATGTGGTGATCATTGCACTTGTTTCATAATAGAGTTCTCATCAATATTGAGCAGTGTTTGTCTGCCTTGCTATTTCCATTCTGCCTGAGGGAACAGGCAGATTACAGGATTTCAAGCAGTCTTCCTAAATTTGTGGCCTAATTTAGACCCTTTGTGGAACTGTCTTCACAGAAGTACACGTTGGCATCTGTAATGGCTGAACTGTATTTACTTTCTTGAGTACACAGCTGGCCAAGTACCCACTTGGCATACATAGTGACTGCATAGACAAAGTGAATGTGTGGGAGTAAAGCTTATCTTGGGGACATAATTCTGTGAGATGATTTTTCTATGTAGCTTTAACAGAAACAAGTGCTATTTAGTTATTTGTGTATGCAGAACAGACCTTAACCTTAAAGCTAAGGCTGAAATGTCAATGTTGGTATTAGCTGAATTAGCTGGGAATGTATTGTATACAGAATTAAAAAAAAAGTTTAAGACTGATGTAGCAAAGATGATAATGCTGAATTCTAGCAAGTTTTATAGGGATACTAATATGCACAGACATGCTTGAGAGATCAACTCTTCATAACTTTCAGCTGAAACCTGAGGTCATACACTTGAGGTACAATATGGTAATCCATTCTAGAATGAATAAATTTTTTATGTTTCTAAATGGGCCTTCACAGCTGCCACAAACAGTTTTCCTGGTGTGAAACCTAACTTGTTGGTTACTTTCTTCCACCAGCCATCTCTTCCACAAGAACTGTATTGACCCCTGGCTTCTGGAACACAGAACATGCCCGATATGCAAATGTGACATACTCAAAGTTCTGGGTGTTGAGGTAAGCCTGTAGACTTTCTTAGTGGCAGATGCCATTATCAGCATTCTGCTAGTGTAATAAACACATAGTGAGCTATGTCCTGCTGCCTCTTGAGCACAGGTGACAAGCACAGGTGTTGCTGTGTCAGCTGTGAGATGCTACAGGACTAACTGTCCTGTCCCCTGCAGTGCAGCCTGCAGCTCACCTGGTCTGTGTTGGTATCATCTGAAGCCTTGGGCAGAATGTTAACCAAAAGTGACTGTAATGCATGACTGAAGAATTGCTCTTAGCTTTTGCTGGTGTAGCTCAGGGTGTTTCTCAAAGCTTCAGGCAGCTTTTGACAGCTCATACTGTCCCTGAAACCAGCTGATATTCATTTACTAAGTATCTGGAGTCCTTGAAAAATGAACATGTTGGCATGCATGACTTTCCTGGAGCCACATGACTTCCTAGGATACATAGGGAATTTCACAGAATCACAGAACTTTAGGGGTTGGAAGGGATCTGGAAAGATCATCCAGTCCAGAGCAGGATCCCTGGAGTAGGTCACACAGGAATGTGTCCAGCTGGGTTTTGAATGTGTCCAGAGAAGGAGACTCCAGAACCTCTCCAGGCAGCCTGTTCCAGTGTTTCGTCACCCTCAGTGAAAAAGGTTTTCCTCGTGTTTATGTGGAACCACTTATGCTCCAGCTTGCACCTGCTAATTTGTGATGTGCTCTGCAGCTGCTTGTTGTTGCAAGTGCCAGGGAAAGACTGTGTTGCCAAAGCCTGACACTGCCTGGACCAGCTAAATGTGTGCTAAGGTCTGCCTGGGGGAGGGAGATCTATGCTGAGTTGAAGGAAGAATCTGTTTTCCTGGTATTGGGCAGTACAAGGGAAGAGCTGGCTAAAGAATGCAGAGGCTGCATCTGAACTTCCTGCTTTATTAGGTAGTAACTGGTTTTCACCTATGATGCTGAGGTAAACAGCAGAGCTTTTCTCAGTTTTAAACTTACTTTTGTCTGGATGAAAGTTCACTAGACTCCTTCACTAGTCCTTGCAGGCATTGGTCTCCTGGGAAGATGCAGCTTTCTACAAAGCTGTAACTTAACAGTTTAACAGTTTTCTCCTTTTTCTTTTCACAAAGGTGGATGCAGAAGAAGGGGCTGAGTCTGTGCAAGTCACAGTATCCAGATCCAGTGGGGTATCAAATGTTCCTACAGTTCATGAAGAAGATAATCGTAGTGAAACAGCATCATCTGGATATGCTTCTGTACAAGGAGCAGATGAATCTGCCCTAGAGGAACATACACCATCAGAAAGTGTGTCTACAGTTCCATCTTTCTCGCTAGATTTCATTGCACTTTGTTGCTCATGCTATGAATTAGGGGGGAGGTTGCCTTAGTAACATCTCAGTGCTTGAGTACCTCATCTTTCAGGGTAATCTTAAACTTCCCTTTTGTTTTAGCATTTGGCTCTTACACTTTGTTTTCAAATGAAACACAATCTACATGTGAATTAAAAACTGAATCCGATTAAGAGAGTCATTGAAAATCAGAGGCCTTTTACTACTTAAAGGCCAAAGAAATTTTTCTGAATGTGTCTCTCATCTCATTGTCTCTTTGGAGACTTCATTTGGATGAGTCAGTGTTGCTTTGCTGCCAGATCTGGCTGCTTTAAGGAGCTGATTATTTACAGAAAACTTCTGGGGAGTCAGTCCTGATGTAGCTTACATGATGCAAAATAGAGGTGACAAACACATCAATTGAATTTCAGATTTTGCCAAGGCTGAGTCATCCTTGAACACTTTTAGAGAATTTTAATGGAGAAGACCATCAGTTTTTCGAAATACCTTCTCTTTTTGAACAAGAGCAAACTGATGGAAAATGTCTTTTTAGTGTTCAATTTTGTCAACACACGCTCAGTGTTGCTGTTGACTTTAAAAGTGGAAAGGTCCCAGGTAAACAAATGAAAGTAACAATCCCCTGGATTATGGAATAGCATTGGGAAGAAGAGTAAGTGAGGAAGCTTTCGGAGGTGAAAGGGGTGCTCTGGCTGTGTCTGCTTAGATTTCCTGTGGGAAGCCTGGCTGATAGGCAAGTGTGGGATTTGCTGCCTGCCTCTTTTGGGACATGCTGCTCCAGTGAGTGGTGTGTGTACAGGAGTGCCCAGTTTAGGCACCTGAGTAGAGCAGAGGGCACTTCCTATAAACTAAATATCAAAAGTTGAAATTGCATCCCAATAAGCAACCCAAGTGATGCTGGATTAGTTGCAGTGGCTGAGGCCCTTGTGTATTGTCAGTTTGAGAGGTGAGGACACAATCATTGGCCTAGCAAGGTTAGTCTGTAGGGAGGTGGCTTTCCTCTTGGAATCAGCCTGTGTCCCACAATTGATCCTGAACCTAGTCTCTAGACACCTGTCTTCAGCAGCCCTAAAGTAATAAGAGAACTACAAATCTCCTTGTAATTGGATTTCATAGCCTCAAGTGGTCTTCTGTCACCTGAGCACACAGCCTGGGCTTGCTCAGCAGTAGTGAGAAGGGAACTCAAGAGCCAAGCAGATACCTCTAGAAATGACAGGTAATGTCAAGAATGGGCACTCAAACTAATGAGGGACAGCAGGAGAGTGGCAGTTGGAGCATGGCCTTGGATTTCCCACTCTGAAGGAAAAGGGCTGGGAAAAGTCCACTGCAGCAGGCTTGTGGAAATAACACCAGCATGGTTTGCTTTGAGGTAGTGAATCTTGCCTGTGGCACTTCTTAACTTGCCTTTTCTTGGTTTTCTTCGAACAGATGACAACATGCATCTTGTGAACAATGAATCCCAGCCCTCTGCTGTGAACATCCTTCCACATGTTGACAACCCAAGTTTTGAGGCAGATGAAACACAAGTTGAAGTCAAGTCCTAAGAACACGTCCAGCAACATGGTGTAAGCCTTGTGCAAGGAGCTGCCTTCTGCCATCTCATGTCTACCAAACACTGCAAGACTGTAGCAGAAAAATATTGCCTTGGCAATGCTGAGATCAAATAGACTTGTTCAAATCATAATTGTATGGTTTCCCATTCTTAAAACTGCATCTCCCACGTGGAATTTAGTTTTAGCATTCTTTACATAAAGCTATGTTAAATATAAAGGAAAACATCAGATTTGAACACTAAAACATTCCATCTTCTGCAAAGCTTCTCTTCAGTGTTTGAGTCATTTAAATAAGGACAAGTTTTTGTGGTAGCTGTCTACTGGGAATTGTTTTGACTTGCATTTTTTTTTTTTTTGGTTGTTTGTTGTTTTAGTTCAAGTGGATTTTCATTGTAAAAAAATTTATTTTGATCTGGTCTAGTACTTATTTACCAGACACAGTTTAGTTTAAAGCAACACTGTATTTAATGTTTCCATGCACTAATTTGATAGGAGAAAGTACAAACTAATGCCTGTCAAACTGGATTTTGCCCACAGTGTCTTTGGTTGTCTGGTAAACAGATTTATTCTCTACCTCTCAACTCCAACCTGCCAACCATGCATTCCTAAAGGGAAAAAAGAGAGCTTCAAGCTGACAGGCCAAATCTGACTTGCACAATACTGTAAAGGGAACAATTGCAGGAACTTTTCAAAACTGTCAATATTAGACAGTGAAAGATCCTCCATGCTTTTTGGAGTTACAACCATCTCTAGCACCAGCAATATGCCAGAGTCCTGGCTTTTGTGAGTCTGGGTTGATTTCAGGAAGACTGAACTAAGGATGAAAAGACAGATTCTTCCCAAAGGATCTGCTGTGTTTTGTTCAGAAAATGATCCAGCCTCTGAAAAATGCTGGACTGTTGCTGTGCATTGTCTTGCCTGTGTGTTAAAGCTGCAGGGAAAGCTGGCATCCTGTAAACAGATGATTGCAGAAGTTGTCTGCCTGTGGGGAGTTGAACTGGGGTCAAGGAGGGACACTGGATGCCTCAATAGTAAGTGTAGGGCCTTGCCCAGCAAAGGTAACTAAGGACATCTTGCAGATGCACTTTATGTTGTTTTTATCTCTGTATCTATGGCTTGTTTCTGATGTTAGCAAAACTGTCTTAAAGCCTGCAATAAATTACTATTGAATCTGGAGAGGAAAAGCAATGCATTTTCTTATCTATAGTACAATTAAAATGGTTGTAAATATTTAATGATTTGTATTGAATTTGAATATGGAAATGTAAATAAAACTATATTTTGATGACTCTGACATGAAATGTTTATTTGGGGAAGAATGATAAATGAAGGCAGAGTTTGTATCTGAACAGTATTTGAGCTACTGTTAAGCAGAAGAATTTAGTGGTTCTCTGGTTTTGCAGCTTAACCTGTGAGTCTGTGATGTTCTTATGTGTGCAGGTTTACTTGTAAATCTTAGCTATGCAAGAATTTTGTCTAAAAATGAAAGTGTGCAGATTTCATGTGCACAGTCCAGGATGCTGCACTTGGGCATCTCTCCTTGCAAGTAGCATTGGAATTAGCAGACCTGTGTTAGATCCTTAATAGATATTTCCTATCCAAGGCCTT
>NW_009953098.1:4538961-4541115 GCF_000747805.2 Chaetura pelagica | reverse complement strand
GAATTCTCTTAGAGGAGCAGCATCCATGCAGGAATCCCCCTACCAGTTCAGCTGGTAAAGCTCCAGAAACTTGCTCACATCTTCTCAGTCACTTGGGTGGAGGGATTGAAGAAACTGCCTTGTGAAGAGCAATGTTCTCATGTATCTAGGAGCTGTTTGCCTTGTCTCATTAATGTTTTATCTGTGACAGCTACCACATGCTAATGACTTTTAATTCATTTTTCCTTTCTAGTAAAGGTAAAGCACCAGAAATTTGTTGCTTGCTAATCTGTTACAAAACCAGGTTAAAAGAACAGCAGTAGTATTAGGTAAATCTGTATTTAGTCCCAAAGGTCAAACCTTTTAATGTTTCTTTTGCTGTGGTGCCATGAGCGACTGGAAGAAGAGTCTCATACCAGTGCAATTCACTCAGTTTTGAAGCCTTCCAGTGAGTTAAATGTGATTGCACACTTGGTTCTTCCCTCACAGCACTGCCTTTGGGTAGGCAGTTCCTAATGCAGCTGGAACTGGATTGGCATTTCCGAGCATATTTTTGTGAGCACTTGGCACAATCCTGCTGTGCCTGTGCTTGCAAATAGACCTGTGTTGGCAGAAGCATTTTTGGTAGTGAAGTACATTTGGGAGTGTTGGAAGGGATGAAAGGAAGACAGGATAAGGCAAAAATGCTGAGTTTTCAACCTATAGTTAGTGCATGATATGCATTTTTTTCTTTTTTTTTTTTTTTTTTTTTTTTTAGAAAGAGCCCAAAGTAGAGACTGAGTTTAACCAGCTGTGTGCTGGATTTTTTTGCATGATGCACAATCATAAAATGTTATTTAAAATCTCTGTAAGGTCAGTTATGCTAAAGTGTGCTCAGGGAAGGATCTGACAGGACATTTGTACTTAATGACAGGTAGTGTCAGGACCAGGAGTGAATGTTGCATGAAGGTGACAAAAGAAGGTGACTGAGAAGTCCCCAGCATCAGCTGCCTGTAGCAGAGGAGGCAACGGGGCTTACACTGCTGGAAGGTTTTTACTTGTGGGTTTGGTCAGCACCAAAAGATACCATCTAGGAAGCAGAGTGTTATCAACTGTAAGGCCTTGGGGAGAGATGTGGAGCTTTTTGAGATGAAGAGACTGGAGAAGAAACAGCAAGAGAGGGGGCTCAGTAATGGGTGGACTGAGTAGGTGGGTGGCTTTGACCATGACTTCTTGGGGAGTTAAGCTGTGCTGACCAGTGCTTAATGGAAAGCAAGTCCTGAAGTTGCCTGACAGCCTTGGGAAGTTCTTTGCTGCCAGAACATGTGGCAGAATAGCTTCAGCACCTGATTTTTTATTATTATTATTATTTTTTTAAACTTGCCTGTGAGACAACTGCTCTTTAAATGAGGAGGCAGCAACAGAAGAGCAGATACTCAAGTCCAGCCCCTCAGAGTATGAAAGCTGCTGTCTTGTTCTTTAACATGACAGATTGATTTATTTTAGCACAGAACAACTGGTAAAGTCGTTCTGCAAATAATCTGAAGAGCTAGTCATCGAGGACAAGTGCTAAAGGTCTTGCAGACAGATCATGAAAATAACGAGACCGTGAGCCAAGCTGTTGTTACAGCAACCAAAACGTCTGCTCCAGGTGACTGCTGAATCATGTTGGGCAACAGAAGCGATGAGGTGGATTGTCTTTCTATGATGTGAAATGTTAACAGGCACTGCTGACTGTATGTCTGCTCCTGCGGGGGCTGCTCCTGCTGTGACCTTCACCCGGGAGGGGACACGTGTGGGTACTGTATCCGCCGGAGGTGCCGGTCACGGCTCCCTTCCTTGTGGGGCAGGTTTTTCTTGATTGTTTTTCTTTCCAGCGCCCCAGTCTCAGCTTCACCTCCCAGCGCTGGCAGGAAAACAAACGTGCGAGCCAAACCAAGTCCCTCATGACGTCTGTCTTCGGGGCTGAAAACGGACCAACCTTCGGCCAAAATTGAAAACGGGGCTTCTGTGACTGGCAGAGAGGACACAAAAAACCCCCGGGCTGTTTGTTGGGGCGTTTTCGGGGACAGGGCGGAGGCCCCGACGGGGCGGCCCGAGCCCGCTGCGCCCTGACGGGAGCGAGGCGAGGGCTGTGCAGCCCCCGGCACGGGCAGTGCTGTGTGCCGGGAGCAAGAGCCGCTCCCCCCGGCCGCG
>NW_009953098.1:4508169-4538570 GCF_000747805.2 Chaetura pelagica | reverse complement strand
AGCCCCTGCCCTGCGTGGGGTTCCTCCTGCGGTTCTGTTTCCTCCTTCCCCGCTCCGTCTCCTCTTTGCCTTGCGTGAGGGAGGCGTTTCAAAGGACATCGGGGGAAAAGGCAGGTTGGGTGAAGTTTCCGGCAGGGTCCGTGTGGGACGGAGCCTGGAGGTGCCCGAGGCAGCCGGCGGGGCTGGGGCCGGAGGCCGGCGGGGGCGGGGCGGGGCTGGAGCTGCTGCCACCCGTGGGTGGTGGATAGAGCCGAGGTCAGCCCAGCTCAGCACTTGGTACCAGCTTAACAGCCCCTTTTGCTGCAGTGGACACCCCGGCATTGCAGCTTGTTGGAAGAGGAGACGTCAGAAGAAATGACAGATCTGTCTTGTGTTGGCAAGGTGCTCATTTCCAAATCTCTTTTTCTGCCTGTGTCTGAGGCTGTTTGAAATGAGCTCCTGCTGAGGCATTTCTAATCACTTATTTTAAACACAAGCAAATGGTTTGATGGAGCTTTCTTGGAGGAGTGGGTTGGGAAAGTGACAGGGCATTGGTCACCGTATAATAAACTTTATTTAATGAGAACTTCAAGGTATGGGACTGAGTTTCAGTTTTTAATTCTTGTCTCTTTGTATCATTTATGCCCTGCGGGGACCCCAGGTACCAGTGAGACTTCTGTTGTGGTGGTAGCTATTGAGACTAGAACTGACATCGTTGTAGTCTTGTGGTATCTGTCCTTGACCCTGTCAAGGAAAAGTGCTGCAGGGAAGCAGAGAAAGTTTCTTCCTGGGTGAGATACAATTCTTGGGTGTTTTGCATGAGTTGCATCTCTGGATTTTCTAGGTTCTAATTCTGTCAACATAAACCAGGCTATATTAAGCATAATTGTCTTGTTGAAACATTTGTTCATTCTACGAGGCAAAAGCACAAAGTCCATACTTTATGCTGATGAAGTTCAGATGTAGAAATAGCCTTCCCATCTGGAGATGGGGTGTTCTTCCTTGCCATCTGAACCACTTGCAGGGCTCAAGGAAAGTATAAAAATAAAGCATCACAAAGTCCCGGATTGTCTTCTAGGCATGTCATTGAATGATTGGATGATTGGTTGGTAGATAGATAGATAGATGATAGATAGATAGATAGATAGATAGATAGATAGATAGATAGATAGATGTTAGGCTTCAGCTTAGAGCCAAGGGTGATACTTTTCAACCTTGGAAATCTTGTGGTCATCAGGCTTGATTGGTTGTTTTCTGCCCTGCTATCTTTGGAAGCCAAGGAAGCTGAGTTGGTATGAAGGTTGCCTTTCTGTGACAGAATTTATTTAAGATCTGTGACCAAAGTGAAACAGTAAGAACTAGAATTAGGTATTCATTGAAAAGCATCCTTACATGCTTACAGCTGAACAGTCGGGGCCTTCTAGTGCCCTTTGATTTTTGTTGAAGGTGAGACTTCCATTACTAGTCTTCTGTCCTTGATAGCATTTGACAGTGTGGAAGAATTCTTGAATGGGATAGTTCCTGTAGAATGCTATTTTTAATGTGGTGTTGCACATTTTATTTCTGTAGCTTTTCTCGTAATGTTAAGATTCATATAGATTTCCTCTGCACAAGTTATTTTTTTTTCCAGCAGACAGAAACAAAAATAGTGAGATCTTAGTGAAGTAAAATTGGGAATAAGAAAGATTAACAGGAAAATTTGAAACAAAAAAGCAGTTACGTTTGTGTTTGTAGGTTTGAAAATATTCAAACCTCCAAGGTATAAACTAGCATAATTTGCTATGCCTGATTTTCATTTTGTATTCCAATGTGTCACTCAAGAAAATTGGCACTTGCTTTAGAAAAAGACAGTGAGCTGCTATTATCTTCTGAAGTCATTGCAGATGTGCCAAGTAGAATCTTGATCTCCTGAATAGCATTTTCCAGCTGGTGAGACAAAGCTAGAGGTGACTGGCAGCATTGAGGGACTGAGGATTTACAGGCAGCAGGGCAAGACGAAGTCTTGAGGGAAGAGAGGGGCAATGCCTTGAGGCAGGAATGGAAAGGGGTTTGAATAGCAGTAATGGGGACTAGCTGAGGAGGCAGTGGCAAAGGATTCCCAAGAATACAGGAGTACACTTGTTAAGGCAGAGTTTGAGGTGGAGAGATGTGGCATTTGAGGAAGCAGCCAATAGCTAAAGAAGGAACAGATTAAGGAGAATACAGATGACAGCAGAGACACACACCTGAAGGGAGAATGGGAATTCTGGCCTGGGGTTAGAAGCTGCAGTAGAATTTGTTTGTATGACCCTTCTGGACTGACAGAGCAGGACCAATTTCTGATCTCGAGCCCTTACAGCTTGTGTCAGCACACAGCATAGCTCTGAGTTGGCTGCTGTCAATAAAAAAAGACAGAAGTATTTTGTGCTGTTTTTTTCCTTAGCCTTGGCTCCCTCCCTGTACTTATGCACCTGCTTAGCTTTACATTTTGTTTTCTTTCCCTTCTTAGACCTCACCTAAGGATATAGATACTGTAACCAGTTTGACTGGTTCTACTTCCTGGTAATTCAGCATGTGATGGACTGTCCCCAGAGTATGTTACTGTGTGTCTGTCTGGCAGTGCAACCAGGTGACTACTGTTCTGTCTTCTGCAGGCCTGCTCTGAGAGAGCTGCTCAGGTTTCCTGGAGTGTATTGAGAAGAATGTAATTAGACAAAATGGCCCATGTGCTGAAGCCCAGTTACAGTGACACAAAATCTATGTAGTGAATGCATGTGCTGTAACCAAGGTCTAGTGAGATAAAGCATGTGGGTCACAAAGATGTTGCTTTGGTTAGAGTTTAGAGAGGACTATAAGTAGGAGGTGGGTATTCCTGGAGTAGTTATGCAAATGAGTACTTGGTGTCATAAAATACCAGTCTTTCACTGAAATGTGAACAAACAAATTGTTTTCTGATTCCATTGTTTCAATTTGCCTCTTTCAGCTGGAGAAATTTAGGGAAAATGCAACTGTGAGAGCAGAAAAGCTTTGAATGAAAGACATGGTTGGGACTGGTCTTTCCTGCTTTTGTTATGCTTGGAAAGGTAGGGGAAGACATTGAGTTTTCAAGTCCTGCATTCCCTGGAGCAGTTATTACCATTCTGAGTCTGTAGAAGGCCTCTGCAGGTATTCCTGCTTTTTAAAAGATGCTTGTCTGATGCTTGTCTGCATCATTGCAGGCACAGCAGGTCAGAGGAAGGGGAGACAGACTAGGCTTGTATGTGTGTGCTGGGGAGATTTTTCTTATCTGGTATCTGTCAAAAGGAGTGATGTTAAAGCACTATCAAGTAGTGGGTGTCAATGGCAAGGACCTTGTCTAACAATTTCATGGTGGACCAATTAAAAACATCCTTCCTGATCTTTGTACAAACTTAAAGAATTTTGTTTTGGTAGGAACTGCAAGGCAGGAGAGGCAGCTTGTGCTGTAGCGAGGCTTGGTGTGCAGCAAAGAGGATGCTTGCTTTTCAACATTTAAGGTCTGGGCTGTCACATCATTAAATATACAGCAGTGGAATAAATGGCAGAAATAAATTATGATACCTACTGGTGCTTTAGCACTCTGAGCTTTTGGGGTGGCTTGCTTGCTGCAGGTCCTCAACTGACAGGAGTCAAAAGGAACACCTGCTGTTTAATAAAGATCTGAAATTATCTTTGCTGCATGTTTTTTTCAGCAGCTGTGGCAAAGATTGTTTTGCAGTGTGTATATTTGTGAGACAAACACCACTCTGTTAAGAACCATATTTACATTTGGGCATGACAGGTAGGAAAATGACTAGCACACACTTCCCAATTCATGTTACACAGCTTTTTAGCTGTACAAAGGCAAAAATAATGAGGAGCTGTGGTATTTGCCATACTTTTCTCTGAGCCTACCAAGGAGACTCATACTTTTTTTTCAGAGTAGTGCTTCTAATATTCCCTTCTTTCAAGGACATCTTCATTAGCAGATAGTTTTACACAAGGGCTTGGATGCACACCTTACTTTAATGACTTACTGTTGTCATCCCTGAGTGATTAGCACTGACCATATCGTGCTTGAGTTATTGTAAATGGAGATTAAATCTTTATTCACTGAAGGCCTAAACTAACCTGTTTTACATCTCCATTGAGTAAGAACATTTGTGGCTCAGACCATGCTCAGTGTTTCATGAAGCTGAGATTTCTTTGTCATGAGATCAAGTTCATTTGGGAAATAAAGCAAAAAAAAATATTTTAAAAATTCTGTGCTTCATTTGAGGAAATAAAAAAAAGATCCTACTCAGAAGCTGACATTCATGTGTTTTAAATCAAATACACAGAGACATGGCTTTTCATGGTTTGTATGGTATGCATTTGTATGTTAGTTTATCTGGTGAAAACTGGAATGTTAGTATTTTTAAAAAAACGGAAACAAAATGCTCTGTAAAGCTATTTGCTGTTACAGAATAACACTTTTTCCTGTCTCTGCAAATATTTACTATAGTAGAGACCTACAGTTTGGGTCTCCTGCGTTGTAGTTTGGCAACAGTTCACTCTGAATGTGTGTTTATCCCCTGAAATCCTATCCTGTGCCAGAGAAGCATTTGTGGAAGTGCCATAGTGTATGTGTGCTGTGTTACTCTCTAGCTTTGCTTTCAGTGGACCTGTATCTTCTGTAAATGGTTTTAGCTCTTGAAGCAGGACAGGTATCTGATGAAAATGAAGGATATTTTTTACTGTTTTTGGTTTGCATGGCAAGGTTTTGGTAGTGGGGGGGACTGCTGGAGTGGATCCTGTGAGGAGATGCCAGAAGCTTCTCCCATGTCTGTGAGAGCCCATGCCAGTTGGCTCCAAGATGGACCTACCTCTGGGCAAGGCCCAGCCCATCAGTGATGGTGGCAGTGCCTCTGGGATGAGACATTTAAGAAGGGGAAAAAACTGCTGCGTGGCAGCAGCCAGAGAGGGGAGTGAGAATACATGAGAGGAACAACCTGCACCGACCAAGGTCAGGGAAGGAGGGGCAGGAGGTGCTTTGGGCATTGAAACAGAGATTCCCCTACAGCCTGTGGTGAAGACCATTGTGGGGCAGGCTGTCCCACAGCGGAACTGATATCCACTTGCAGCCTGTGGAGGACCCCATGCCAGAGCAGGTGGGTGCCCAAAGGAGGATGTGATCCTGTGAGAAACCTGTGCTGGAGCAGGCTCCTGAGGGGGCCTGTGGATGCACAGAGAGAGGAGCTCATGCTGGATCAGTTTTGCTGGCAGGATTTGTGACCCTGTGGGTGACCCATGCTGGACCAGTGTGTTCCTGAAGGACTGCAGCCCATGGAAGGGAACCATGCTGGAGCAGTTCGTGAAGAACTGCAGCCTGTGGGAAGGACTTCCATTAGAAAAGTTTGTGGTGATGAGCTGACCACAGCCCCCATCCCCTGTTCCCCTGCACTACTGTGGGGGGAGGAGGTAGAGAAAATTGTAAGTAAAGTTGAGCCCAGCAAGAAGGGAGGGGTTTTAAGATTTTAATATTTCTGATTATCCCACTCTGATTTGATTGGCAATAAATGAAATTAATTTCCTCAAGTCAAGTCTGCTTTACATGTGATGGTAATTGGTGAGTGATCTCCCTACAGGTCTGTCATTGTATCTTTTCTTCCTCTATCCAGATGAGGAGGGGGAGTGGTAGAGCAGCTTAGGTGGGCACTTGGTATCCAGCCAGGGTCAACCGAGCACAGCTATTTGGCACAAACTTACTTGTTTTGTGGTAGTTTTTCTCTTTGGTTCTGCTCCGATTAGCCTTTGAATTCTTCAGATTGTAGAAGTGAGCAGCTGTTTCCAAAATGAAGCTGACTGTAACTGCAGAATATCACTTTCTGAAGTTGTTGTCACTCTGGGAAAGCTTTTACAGTACTTTGAATTGGCTCCTTTTCATGATGGTGTAAATGAACCAAGAGCAAGCCCTCAACTGTATATCACAGCGTCTGCTTTTCAAAATCCTCAGTGTAATGGGGATGACCAGTGCTGTGCTAATAGAACATTTCAGTTTGTAAGGAACTCTTATAAATATTTTAGATCCCTTAACACTTCTAATGTAGCAAATCAGGCAATTGTCTGATCCAGCTTTAGCATAATTCATTAGTGACCTCAGAGGTACTGTTATGCGTTAGAGGAGAGAACAGGCTTGTGGGAACTTTGCTTCAGAACAATAGTGCTCTTGAAAAAAAATTGCAGCATGTTTTCTTTGCTTCTGATTCTTCACTGGTAAAATGGAACTTACATTATTCTATTTGCATAACACTAGTCCCACAAAGGATAAGAAATAGTCAGATTTCTGGGTATGATATGCATATTTAAAATAAAAAAGATTGTCAGCAGTAAAAAAGATGTAACTGGCAGCTATTCCAGGAAAAAAAAAAAAAAAAAGAAAGAAAATCTTTCAGGTTGTGGCTTGAAAAGAACAAACAAACAAACAAAAGCAAATATTAGTACTTTCTTGATTTACTTGGAGAAATAAATACAGAACAAAATGTTTCCCTCACATGCCAAAATGCAGGGCAGTTAGTTTTGTGTAACATATTGGCTTTATTGCCATAAATCAGTACAACTGAGAGCAAGATTCATTGCTTGTGTATTTTGGTGCCTGTCTCTGCATCTAATGTTAGCATTTTGTTAACCAAGTGTTTTAGAGACTTCTGCGAGGAATACATCTCTTTCAAAGTTATTCTGGATTCCTTGCCCTTTCTTTTACTTTACAACATATTTTCCGTATTTTTTTAGTACCTACGGTATTTTCTAGTAGTTTTACTCAAGTAGCTATTAAACTGAAAATGTTTTCTAAAAGCAGAGCCCTTTGTCTGTGCAGATATGAATCACCTTCCATATCTACAGCTAATGTCCTTCCTCAAGGCAAGAGGATGTCTTAGGTGGAAGCCCCAGTAGAAACTGTGGGGACTAGCTCTGAGCAGACATCAGAGTAGATTACCTTCTGTAAGTTATCCCTAAAATTGAGAGAAACATGTACTGCATTTCTCTTAAGAACTGTTTCCTGTGACTGGAAAACAGAACAGTAAATGAGTTGATAAGAAGTAGTTCAATTATTGCATGTGCTCCTTGAAGGCTTGGAACTACCATGTTACTTTTCAGATTGTCCTCTGGTTTACTATACTACAAGGCTGTTTCTTCGAAGGGGGTCATCTCAAAAACTTCTTCACCCTCATTTTGTGTTTATCATGGCTTTTACTGGAACAAAATAATCATCTTCCAGAGAGGTTTCTCTGGGAGTATTTTTGGTTCACTCATTTGTGCTTCTTATTTTCTCAGGGTTCATTAGCCCTTACTTGAGTCACATTCCTATTGACTAAGAAAGGAATCAGAAGTGAGAGAACTTTTCAAAACCTTAGTGTCCTGATGCTTTACACATTTTCTTAAACACAACAGGTCTTCTCGTGGGGACGTTAGATGCGGTGCTGGATTCCACATCGAAAGTCGCCCCATTTCGCATCCTGCATCAGACACCAGACTCTCAAGTCTACTGGTCCATTGCATGTGGTACGTACTGGGGTTGAGTAGCTAACTGAGTTTGTAAAGAGAAAAATGAGGGTACAAAGTACAGGATCCATTTTTGGGTTAATCCTTTCACGTCATTAGTCATTCCCGTGACCTCTAAATGATTTTAAATTATTGGCAAACCTGGGACTGACACGGATGTGTGGTTCCAGGTTTTTAGAATGTAAGTATGGACTCTTCATATTGCAATTTCCAATTGCTTGCTTTCTGCAGCTCACCAGGTACTAAAGCCTTGGTGCTCTTTTAGAATAGCAGAGGCACAATCCTTTCTTCTGTAAGCTGCAAGTGTAACTTGGCACAGTTCAGGATGCTAGGGATAAGTTGATCTTTGAAAGTACTAAGTATGCTGTAGGTGGGAATAAAGGAGCTCCTTATCTTATTTTTTCTGGTTTTCTGTTTTAGTAATTTATCTTTGCTTGCTAAAATGAGCCAGATTCCCAGTCATGGTCAGAGCTGAATTATTCCTCATATCTATTGCTCTCCTGGTGTGGGAAGCTTTTTCTCCTGTTTTGTTTTTATCAGTACAAAATGGAAGAGTGGAGTATGTGATTTTTTTCTAAAACATGCATGGGTTTATTTTGTTGTGGTGGTGTTGTTTTTTATGGGGTTTTGGGTTTTTTTGTTTGTTTAGTTTTTTCTTTTTTAATTTTAAGTTTTGCAGCTTCTCTTGGCAATAGAGTCTTAATTCCTTTATAGAGGCTGCACAACTACTGGGTGTCCAAAGAGACTTCCATTCCAGAACCTGAGAATTTTCTTCTATTCTTTACATGCATCATTGTCTTTTCTTCTTGTGTTTCTATTTAAATTAATTAATATTGTCATGGGGTCTAATGCTAGAAAATCACTCTTCTGAAATTAATCTATTTTTTAGGCTTACTGTGAACTCTGAAAACACCTATAATTACAGTGAAAAAGAACCATGTATTTTAGTGCGGTATTCCATGCTCTAATTTTTTTTTAGTTAGTAGCAGTCTTTAAAGAAACAAGACTCCATCTAGACTTCTCCAGGCTCTAGGCCTCTCTTTTAGTTGCTGTGGCAGAAGATGAGCTTTGCAGGAGATCTACTATTCTGAATGAATGCTAAGCACAAGTAATTCCACTAGTAAGTGCTATGCTGTTGTTACATTAGATTTTGCTGTTAATTGATTTAAATGAAAATGTGTGCTTCTTGCTGGCTTCTTCTGTACTGTTAGCTACTTTCAAAATACAGATTTGTTCTTTCAGATGTTTAGTGAATAGTTTACACATTTCATGTTGTGATGCTAATCTGCTCCTCTTCACATTCTGCAAGGACTTCTTTGAAGGGCAGTAGTTTAATAACAATTTAATGTAATTCACTACATGTCACTTTGAAAGGTTGATAAAATTTGAACAGTTTGTGAATTGGCAGTAAATAAAATTTTAGGACTGCTTCTGAAGAAGTCAGAGTTGATGGTGACAGGCTATCAAAAAGGCACTTTGATAAATAACATTGGAAATGTACTCTGGGGAATTCTAATGCTATCAGGTCGGCCCTTGAGAAAATGCAAAGGGTAATCTCCACCTTAGGACTGAATTTATGTCAATTCTGTCCTACCTAAGTATATAAAAACAGGCTACATAATGTGTATTTTGTGTTAGAAAACAGGTTGTTCCTTCTCTGAAGCAAAGGAGAGACTACATTTTGTTCCTGCTATTGCATACTAAGGATCTTAGAGAGTGCTCCTAAATAATTTAAATTCTTATTAAAAAGTTCTGTCTTTACTGTGTCACGTCTGTGCCTGATTCACACTGTGACTCAAATAATTGATCTACGTGTTTAGTCTGAGAAAAATAATTAGTTTGTGATTTAATTGCTATGTTAATTATTTGTCATATATTTTTTTTTAAGTGTTGTTGCAAATCCACCCTGTGTAGTGCATTCTAACTAACTAACTGTATGTAGAACAATTTCTAATAATTCCCAAGGCAAATTTAACTAATTCTGTGGAGTCCATTGGAAGTTGTTTAATTAGTCTTTACAAAGTAAATTGGAAAATATAGTTAAAGGTATGTTCTTGCTTAGGGGTATTCATAGTATATGATTACACTGACTGATTTTATTTGTGAGCATTCCAGTGAAGGATTAAACTGCCAGTTAATTTCAGAATCCCTTTTTTCAAACCTATATTCTTTTCTTTCCTCTCCCTGTCTCCCACCATCTGATGGGGAACCACCTGTCTTTAAAGAACTGGATCACTATTGAATTTGCTGAACCTCTGTTGCTGTTTCACTAGTGTCATCTCTGCTTATTAACCATTACCACTTGCACAGTTTGTAATTGAGTATGTGAAAAGCATAAGATGAATGATGAGCATTTTGAAGTTGGCCTACCACATTGCTCTAGTTATAAAAATAACTAGTGGGTCAGGGTGTTCCTATGTATTTTCAGTAAACCAGTAATCTAAATGTATTTCTGGAAAGTTAAGTTTTTTTCTGTGCTACAAAGTTGCACTGACATTCGTCAGATAGCAGGTGATAGCTCTCTGAAACCTAGATTAAAAAACAGTGTAAAGTAAATGAAGTAACAAGGTTGGGTTCTCTCTAAGGTGTTTGAAAATGCAGTATTTTTATTTTAAAAACCATTTAATTTCATCTTGGCTCTATGGTTTCTGCATTCCTTGTGGTTATTGATAAAGTTGATAATGTTGAACAGGTTTTTTTTAATTACTTCTCCTCTTGCACATATGTAATGTAAGGAAATAAAACAGTCCTTATTCCTGTGTGTTTGAGTCCCAGAGGGTCCAGAAGGAAGAAAAAAACCCTAAGTCTCCTGGTTCCAAATGTTGTTTCAAGGATTGTTCAGCTAGTTCAGATTGTTCAGTATGAATCCATGAGCCTTTTTCTTGCGTCAGGACTTAGTTCTGGAATATGTTTTCCATTTGGGATGCAGGTGTGCTTCTGTCCTCTCATAGAAGCCTGCAACTGCAGAGGCACAATGTGGTGGTTGGAACTGTAGCATAAGCAGAACTTTAGTGGTGGTAAGATGGCTTGGGTGCCTGAATGGTGGCTGCCTAAGCTTTAGCCTCGTTGAAAATACAGTTAAAATGTGACTTGATGGAGAACGAGATAAAACCGTGACCTACAGTGAGCACAAGTAAGTAGGATTGATGGTTTGATGTAAGCAGCATTAATGGTTGTTTCAAGTATCCAAAGAGAAACCTGTGCTACCTTCCTGGTCATGGAGATGTGTGTTTTACATCCTTACATATTTTGCACAGCAGGTCCAAGTCTTGGATTTATTTTCTGGAAACTGTTGTGGGTCAATGATCAAAGCTGAGGATATCAAAGCCCTGATTTAAATTTCTTCATGGTGCCATGAATTTGGTCTCACATTTCCCACCTTTAGACTATTAGACTGGGAGTGTCCTGGCAACGCTCTGCCACCCGTGTTGGGGAGGTGCTGCTGAGCTGAAGGAACTGTCAGTGCGAGTCAGGCTTCAGCACTGAGCCACACAATGTTGACAAAACTGAGATGCTTCTAAATGTAAAGGCTAGAAATACGGTTGCATAAAGGGCTTGAAAGATAAAAACACAGCAGTGCATTTTTTTCTTATGTACCCCAAATACATTTTTAGTCTACAAAAGAGTTGGACAATAAATTTGAGACTTGTGTATATAAATCACTCTGCGAACCAGGTTTTTACCAAGTATTCTCTTGATTCATATTTTTAGTATGAAATGATCGTAATCTTTTCTTATTTTAAGTAATACTAACTTTGTCTTTCAATCAGGATCCAGCAGAGAAGAAATAACAGAACACTGGAACTGGTTAGAACACAATGTTATGAACACTTTGTCAGTATTTGATTCAAATGAAGATATTACAAGCTTTGTCCAGGGAAAGATAAGAGTAAGTAACTGGCAAATCACATAGTTGGGGAAGGCTAAATATTTTTTTCCTCTAAACATACACAAATAGGATGTCCCTTTGAGAATATCAAAGGATAGCACCATAAAGCCACATACTTCTGATTGAGTAGTTGGTGGCTGTTAACTTCAACACACTCTATTGTTCCTGTTTATCTGCCCCACATTTAGGTAAGGTTGTTTGACATAAACTTTTACTGGTAAATGATACACCAGATGTCTTTACATAGTGGTCTAAAACTGTTGATAAATTGTTTCACGTTAATAATGCCCGGGAAGCATACGGCATATTTTTGTGAAGGTCACTTTCTTCTGCTAAATATTTAGCCCAGGAATGTTTGTGATTATGTGAGGAAAATACATCCATTTCAGAAGAGGAGTCATAGGAATGTGTGTCTTGCCTAAGTTGTGTGGGGTACTTGGTGGATGACTCTGAAATTGCACATTTCATGTGTGAGCTGTTTTTTTATCCTTCTTCCTGTTCTAAAACTTGCTATCCTATTAGTAGACTGCTGTGCTCTGGGTATGCAGATGCACATATATGTTGCCTGCCCATATGGATGCGTATGTAAAATACCTTGTTCTTTTGTTTTAGGGTTTAATTGCTGAAGAAGGAAAAAGTTCTTTTGTAAAAGAAGAAGATCCCGAGAAGTTTCGTGAAGGTCTTATGAAGTTTGAAAAATGTTTCGGGTTACCAGAGCAGGAGAAGTTGGTTACCTATTACTCATGCAGTTACTGGAAGGGCAGAGTGCCCTGTCAAGGATGGCTTTATCTTAGTACCAACTTCCTTAGCTTTTACTCATTTTTGCTGGGAGCAGAAAGTAAGTAACCCTTGACACTAAACCCAGTCCCTTCACATTTTACTGTTTATATTTCAGATTTGGAAGAATTTTTCCTGTGTCCTATTAGACCTGTTTTACCACATGAGCAGATGTCAACACAGGATACAGAAAACTGCAAACTGCATTTCCATTTTGTGGAAATTCATACATTTGTATCATGTCCATTAGTTTTCTTCCTCTCTGATAAGCTTTTGGAGAGAAGGCAGACCTGCTGCAGTTGACTGCCTAAAAGCTGTCTGGCATCTTTAGTTCATGCTGCATAATAATTCAGTCCGTGATGTTGACAGCTTTTTCTTCACACACAGAGACTTGATTTTTCATGTGGATCCACTACATGCTGGTGATAATTGCATGTATCTTTTTCTTTTTTTTCCCTGTGTAACATTCATTTGAAATGCCCAACAAATGTCTCGGGTAGTGTGAGCTGTAACTGTGTTTGTGTGAAAACTAGAAAGCATAAAGGAGGATCCTTTCTAAGGAAATTATAATTTGTGTTGGGAAAAGCTAATGGGCACAGTTCCTCTAAATGCCAAAAAATGGTTGATTTATTTGAGAAGCCCTATAGGTAAACCTTTAAAGTGAGGCAGCTGATATGATGGTGTTTGTGTGCAATTTGCAGTTGCAAATGAAAACACAGAAAAGGTGATGTAAGCTTGTATGTTCATACATGGCGTGCCTTTAATGTTTTTCTTTCTATAAAATTCTTTCTATAGGACTTATTTTCAAGGAATTTTGTAGAGAGTGGGTTTTGTGCTTGTGAGTTTGTAGACTTCCCAAGTGTTTTATAATTTAAGTGTATTGCTTAATTATATTTTATTAGTGCTGTTGACTGCTGCCTTTTTTTAATACAAGGGTAGCAGCTAACTAGAGGTTACTCACATCTGCTTGTATTTTCAGTAAAACTTATTATCTCTTGGGATGAAATATCAAAACTTGAGAAGACTTCCAATGTGATTCTGACAGAGAGCATTCATGTGTGCTCCCGTGGGGAAGATCACTATTTTTCCATGTTTTTGCACATTAGTGAAACATTTCTTCTCATGGAGCAGCTGGCAAACTATGCTGTTAGGAGACTTTTTGACAAGGAGACATTTGAAAATGACCTAGTCCTTCATGATCCCCTGCAGATCACCAAGAGGTAATATATTACTTAGAGTCTACCTGCTCTGGGCCAAATACTTACTTAGGCAAACAGGAAGAGATTCCTTGTCTAAAGGAGATATGTAAATGTCAGCAAAGCTGGTTTTCTCTTAAACAAGTGTTTCATTAAAATTTGGGATCAAAGCAATATGAGGCATTGTAATTTATTGTCACTTTGCAGTACCGGAAGTATGTATGAAGGCAGGAAGTGATAAAACCTTCCAACTATAGGGTTTATGGTAATTTGGATTTTAAAAATATATTCTAGCAGCATTTAGGATTAGAAAATTAAGAGTAAAGCTGCAGTGTCTCCAGGGAGACCTGAGGAGGAAAGATAAGGTGGAGAATAAATAATTTCATAAACATTTATAAATAATAACTGCGTGGCTTTTCTGCTACTGGAGCTGGGAGGTAAAATCAATGAGTTGCAGATGGGTGCATGGCTTTCCTGAGTTATAACAGTATTTTAGGCAGTGGGAAAGATGTGTATGTAAGTAACCTGATGGTTAGGGTCCTCTCTCCTCAAGAAAGATGTGTGATTATTCCTTCTGGTAATTCTGTGGTATCTCTTTAGTTCTGGTTTCTGTTGAAGTGAATGCTGCCTTTTCCTCAGAGAGCTGTCCAAATGCTCTGTGGTCCACAGCTATTTATTGTGAAAAGTAATCAGGAAAAGCAAGTCTTTTGTTAGGTAATTGAAATTCACAAAAAGGGACAAAGTCTTTGCTGAAAAATGTTACCTATCTGCAAATCAGAAATTAAGCTAAAGCATTTTTCTAATACCTGTTTCTACTTAAAGCTCCATGCACCTATGATTTAAGAAAAAAAAATATAAAAAATTTAATTTTATGGTATGCTGATAATAAAACTTGTTTTAGGTTTTATTTCCCAGGTAACTGATCCTTCAGTTTGGTAGCAATGCTGGAGAAGGATGTTGCTCTACAACCCAAACTTGTTTTTGGCTGCAGTTACCTGTGCTGAATTAGCCCATGGCACTTGTTTGCAACATGTGCTATATTTGTAGATAATTAACACTGTGTCAAGCCAAAACTTATTTTAGGTGTACATGGTGGGTGTGGGAAACAGAGCAGATTAGGCTGTTTGTATATTTTTCTGCTCTACCTGTAGGCTGTGATTCAGCAAAGAGATTTACTGTGTAAGAATGTGCTTGAATCGATTCCTGTTTGATGAAGTATTTAGGTGTTGTGTGTAGACAGGTGGGCTCCTGCCCTCCTTGCTTCTTCCAGCAGAATATTGAACTTTCCAGATGAACCCTACGGACTATGGGACAGCATGATGTTTTACTGTCTTTTCCCAAAGTATTTTTGAACTTTGCATTTGTGAAGACATGTTAAACTTATTTATCTTTTCTCTCTTCTACCCTGTGTTTTGTTTTGTTTTCACTCTAGAGGCCTGGAGAGCCGAGCCCACAGTGAGCAGTTCAGTGCATTCTTCAGGCTGCCCAAAGAAGAGACCTTGAAGGAAGTTCACGAGTGCTTCTTATGGGTTCCTTTCAGTCATTACAACACCCATGGGAAAATGTGCATTTCAGAAAACTACATTTGCTTTGCTAGCCAGGATGGCAGCCTGTGCAGTGTCATCATTCCAATAAGAGAGGTAATGCAAGCTACAAGGCAGAGCCAGTCGTACCAGAAATTTTGCACTTGTGTAGTTTTAATGCCAGTTTAGTAGATTTTCATCAGAATCTGCTTACTTTGCCTGATGTCTTACACTTTCCTCTATGTTTATACTGCATATAGGAGTTCTGTCTGTAGGTTTATAGAACTGCTTTCCTATTTCAGCTTTATTCCCTGTATTCTCTTTCCAGTGAGCAGTTCAGTGCATTCTTCAGGCTGCCCAAAGAAGAGACCTTGAAGGAAGTTCACGAGTGCTTCTTATGGGTTCCTTTCAGTCATTACAACACCCATGGGAAAATGTGCATTTCAGAAAACTACATTTGCTTTGCTAGCCAGGATGGCAGCCTGTGCAGTGTCATCATTCCAATAAGAGAGGTAATGCAAGCTACAAGGCAGAGCCAGTCGTACCAGAAATTTTGCACTTGTGTAGTTTTAATGCCAGTTTAGTAGATTTTCATCAGAATCTGCTTACTTTGCCTGATGTCTTACACTTTCCTCTATGTTTATACTGCATATAGGAGTTCTGTCTGTAGGTTTATAGAACTGCTTTCCTATTTCAGCTTTATTCCCTGTATTCTCTTTCCCTTTTCTGTTTACTCGGATTTCTGTAGCTGGGTACAGAATCCATTTTTTTTTTGATAATTTTTTGTTTAAATGAAAAAACTTAAGCTTAATTATCTAAGTTAATGAGAATTCTCGAGATAAAAAATAAAGAACTGGAGAGGGTAGAGGATCTTGAAGGTAACTGCTCTGCTGTGCTTGTCTCTTAGCTCAGTAGTGCAATTCTTTTTGCAGCAGTTGATCAGTTCTCTCTGTTCAAAAGTCTGTAGGAAATCCATTGACAGTTGACAGTAAACAAGTGTCAATGCCATCAACAGACTGAAAAAGGACCATATTGCAAAGGACACAGCATTCATATTTCTATAGAGTACTACAGTGGGACTGTGGAATAACTTCTGGAAAAAAAAATACCCTTTTCCATCCCCTTCTTGACTATATGTGTTCTGGGACATTGACACATTTTAGTCTTCCAGTGTTAAAAGCTTTTCATCAGCACCCAGACATAGATTACAACAGCCTAAAAATTAACTAGGTTCTGTAATTGCTCTACGTACTTGGTGTACAAACTCCCTGACACAAGACACGGGGGTGAGCGAGCTAATTTCAGCAACACTCTTGGTGTTCCCCACTCAAATAAAGCAATTTATTTGATGTCCATAAATAGTCCTGCAAACAATAGACACTTCCATAACCTGTGAAAAACAAGAAGAGGCTGTGTTAAAGAAGCTGACTCTAAATTTATTCTTGTGGATTGTCAGACCCTCACTGTTTGCTCTACAGTGCTGCGGAGTCACTATTTTAGTGGCCTTTCATTTTTTGCCTGTAACAAGTAAAAACATCATCAATGGCAATCAGTCTTGCTATTCATGATTGTCTCACTTCTACTTACATTATTAAAGTGTATTAACTTCTCTAATCTGTAACTGTTCCATGATGGCAATTAAAACAATCTCCAGCTGTCATGGTTATGACAGCTGTCTTGGAGAGGGTATTCTCTGTGGAAATTTGTTCTTGTGAAACTTGTTCTGATTACTTGCAAAAGCCATGTTTTGTCTGCTTTTGGATGGTAGGAAAATGAGTAACAGCTTCAGCAGGGAGAAGGAGGCAAAATTTTCAAATAAGCTCAGCACTCAGCTGGGAAAACATTTTAAAGATTTTTGGTACTCTGTCAAAAAATCTATCACACAGTATTTATTACTTTGTGCTAAAATAGCTCCAGACCACTGAGCTTTAAAGTGATGAGTTTGTCACTCACGTTACTCATTTTGCTTGTGTGATGCTTCATACTACTGTTTCATGTACACCTTTTGACAGGTTTTCTCTTTTAGAAGGAAGCTGGTAACATGTCTTGCCTTATTTATGTCTCCTTGCTTCTGTAGGTCACAGGGGTGGAGAAGGCAGATCCAGCCAACAGAGGAGTCAGCATTAGTACCAGAGGAAAAACAGCTTTTCGTTTCACAGAGGTCCGAGATTTTGAACAGCTTGTGGCAAAGCTCAGGATGAAATGCAATGCATCTTCAAGTCCACAACACATCCTAAATACAGAGGTACCTGCTCTGCTAATTCTCATTTCTTAGTATTGGTTCCTAGGAGTCAAGTTGCCTAATCTTAGTAAGAGTTTATGTATTGTTGTCAGTGTTTTGCTGTGTAATGCAATACATTTATATTTAAGCCTGAATCTAGACACAAGATGGGTAACAATCTCTGCTGTAACTCTAGATTTCAAGTAATCTAAATATTTTTTTTCTAAAAAGCAAAATTGTTTCTGGTATCAGTGCTGCTTCTTAAAGGATTGTTTGGCATTTATAACTACCACTGTTAATTTTTTTTCAAGGCTACAGCTAGTTCGACCTCTGACAGTCCAAAGGATGTTGATGCAGGACCGTCAAAGATGGGTCAGAGAGATAACAGCAAAACTGTCATTACAGAAGCCCTGATGACTGTCTACCATCCTCAGGATGCTGAGAACCTAGACTCTAAAATGGTAAGGGATAGGATGGCCAACAGTTTTTGGAATCTAATTGGAAAAGACTTAAGTATATTCAAAATGTATTCCAGGAAGGCTGCTGATTTCCTCTGGGGCTTTGCCAGTCTTCTCTCATCTGCATTTTCTGTATTTGGAATCCACAGGGTGCTTCGTCATGGCTCTAGTCAATTTTCTGCTCATCTTGTTTAATAATGATATGCCTTATCTTCATGGAGCTAATTCCTCCTGCTCTTCCACCCCTCAGGGAAGAGTTGGCTGTTTGTTTTATGATAGTGAACATGTTTCATATCTATCTGAATTGTCAAGATACAAAGTCACTACATACTCTTTGGGAGCAAGGAGAATGTTATCGATAAATTGGCTTAATTTTTTACTAGCTTCATTCTTTTGCATTTCTTTCTGACAAAGTTATGCTCTGGATAATGTTTCTTTAATTGTTTTTGCAGTAGGACTTCTTGCTTCCCCATTGTGTGGGCAAGAAGACAGAAAATTTTTATTTTAAAATCAAGTCATTCAGCAGAACAGGGTGCATTAGGATGTGGAATATTTGATATTAGAAATATCAGCAAATAAACACCCTTTGGGCAGGAGAAAAGGGAATCCAGGTTTTTGTGTTTTGCGTCGAACACTACTTTTCATTTTGGCAGCTTTAATTGCTTTAATCGTATTAAATCTTAGTGCTGCATGCACAGAAAATGTAGTGGCAATGTCCATCCTGTCTCAGCCCTGGAGCCTAGCAGGCTTTACTTACATGTCTTGTCTTACTGAGGTTCAGATACATACACTGTTATCTTCTACGTCGATAGAATTGGTAGTTTGTAAAAATGTTCTATCTGGGTGATAAATATTTCATTAAATATAAAACCTGTATGGGCATAAGTGTTTTCTGGCATTAGTTTCCCTCCCTAATTCAACTAGATTTCATTCTCCTGCATATTTTCCTGCTTTTTTATTCTCTCCTGGTGCTGTTTGGAGCTTATGTAAATAAACTGAGAAAAGACTGAGAACCTGTGGGAGAATAATGCCACTGATGTCATGCCATCCCTCTGTGCTTCCCACCATTTTTAGCCCTTCTGTTCCAAATCTGTCAACTAATATAATGCAAAAAAGCATGATGAATCAAAAAAAAAGGAAGCAACCTGTTTTGCCTGTTAAGTTTGTGTGGGATATTATTTAATCTGTAACAGAGTTAGTACATTTGTATTAACAGAGAACATTTCATAGGCATGTTGGAATCAAAGTATGTTGATTTATCAGAATAATTAGCAAGTGTCTGTGACAGTGAGTTGACTTTGGAAATAATCACTTGCTTTATTTCACTGCACCATCATGGCCAAATGCTTTTTCTCATTTTTTGTTTGTTTGTTTATTAGAACTCTCAAATTAGCACAGAGAAACCTGCCACTACACATAAACAAACTGAACCTTCTCTTCACCCTATTTTTCCTGGTTGTCTTTTCTACTGCTTTCATGCAATTTCATCAAAAAAGATGATTTCTTCTAGTTTTCCTTTACCAAAAAGGTGTTAAGCTCTTTATCACAAAGTAGCAACGAAAAATGAGATATTTTTAAATTGGCCCAAGATCAAATAACCAGATTTTTTGTATGTGTACACATATAACACAGATGTGTGTGTATATATATATATATATTTACATGGAAAAACTGAAAAATGATCTTAGAAGAGGAAGTTTTATTTTAGCTCAAATTTTTCTTGCCACAGGAATTATATCAGATGTTGACATTTCTTATCCATTATGCTGGCAATGCATATTTGGAACTATGATGCACAGGTTAGATTCTGCTCTGATATGCACCAGCATTTATTTCACATATCAGTACAAATGCCAATGCTGTTATTTGCAGTTTATACAAATGCAAATTTGGTTCTCTGAAACATGGGTAAAGTCTTCTATGATACTTAATGTTTGCTGGTTTCTGCTTTTTATAGTTGAAAGAAAAAATGAAAGAGCAGTCCTGGAACATCCTCTTTGTTGAACGTGGACATGGTGTCAGTATGTTTCGAACAAAGAAGACACGAGACCTCGTTGTGAGAGGGATCCCCGAGTCATTAAGAGGAGAGCTCTGGCTGCTCTTCTCAGGTATGGCATAGGAAATACAATGGATTGATTTTGTGAACTCTACTAGTTACTGACTGATTGTAGTCTGACAAAAAAATGCCCTTACTTCTAGCAATTTATCCAAATCGAAGTGATGAACAGGATAGTTTTGTCTATTGTTTTGTTTTGCATTGATTCAAACTAAATGTCCTGGTTTGAGCCAGGATGAAGCCAATTTTCCTTTTACTGATTTTTTTTTTTTTCCTTCAGTTCCTGCATCTGCTTCTTTTACAGCAAGCTCAATTGGAAAATAATTATAAGAATACATGCTATTCCGGTTAGTCTCAGCAAAGCTTCTTGTGAAAAAGAAAAGCATGTCCATGGGACTGTGTTTCAGTTGTTCTGATTTAAGCTTTCTGAGAGGATAGTGTTACCAGACACAAACAAAAATGTTTTCCTGGCAGAGAAGTTGTCCCAGTTATCGACAGCTCTTTTCTATATGCTGTTACTTGCTTTAAAGAGTGAGATGTACAGGAATTGTGGAATTTTTACACAGATGAGATCTCTTGCCAAGGCTCTGAATGTGTGCTTTTGTGCCTTTCTTGACACCCGTCAAGACACACCTCAGTCAGAGCACTGAGCTGGAGGAAATAGAGGCTCCGGGAATTAAGACACTGCTTTACAACACCTCTGTGCACTTGCAATTCCTGTTCACTGAAAAGCTTAGAAAAGCAGCAGCCACTGACCTGATCAGAGCTGTATGGAAAACCTGTGTTGGGTTCAGAAAATGAGCTGTAGATTTTGAGGAGCCACCCAAGGCTTTATCTGCTAACTGTGCTCACTGTGTTCCCCTGGGCAGAGGTTTCTGCTGTTCCAGAGGATCTGTTTATCCTAACAAATGCATTTTATTTGGCTTACTGTGTGGTAGTTCCTTTTGAGAACATGGATTTATCTTTGCTACTGTTCTTGGAGCATTTACACAGGCATCTCTGCTTCTGTTACCAGACTGATATATCTGTCTTGGAAAGTGTTGACATAAGAGTTATGGAATTAATTGGGTAGATATCAGACCTGTGCCTGGTTTCTCTAATCTGTTCCCAGGTCCACAAATGGAAAGGTATTTTGTTTGTCATAAAACTCAGACAAAACTGCAGGTGAAAGGAAGTAAATCAAAACCAACTTTATACCGCAACATTACTTAGATTTCCTCAAAGGCTTATTTAACTTCACTTTTCTGTTTCACTTTCTGAATAATTCCATTAATTTCAGTAGAATTGCTGTTACATTGCTGCAGGAACATCTGGAGATTCATGAGTTATATCAGTAGCCACCAAAATTTTTTATGCAGATTGCAGACAAATGTTGTTGATACTTAACTGTTGTCCTCTTATTCTGTGCAATACCATGTATTGGCAGGTGCTGTGAATGATATGGCATCCAACCCTGGTTATTACACTGAGCTGGTGGAAAAGTCCTTAGGAACATGCACTTTAGCTACTGATGAAATCGAACGAGATTTACGTCGCTCCTTACCTGAGCATCCTGCTTTTCAAAGTGACACAGGAATTTCTGCACTCAGGAGAGTTCTTACAGCTTATGCATACAGGAATCCTCAGATTGGATATTGTCAGGTACAGCAGTTTTGAGATTCCTGATGTTGTTTGTCTCAATACTAGCTCATGATGGCAGTTTAGTGGCAGCTCATAAAATCAGTCGCAGAAACACATTCTGGTTTCTTGCTCAATGGGTCACTTTGCTTATTTTGTGCCACTGTATGATGTAAGTTTTTACATTGTGCTTGAATTTGTTGGTAGAAGCTGTCACGTCCACTTCATGCATGCCTTTGCATTCTTACTATACTTTTAGCATTTCAGAATATTTTTATGTAGTTTAAATACTGTGCTTTGTATTTAAGGATAGAGAGATGAAAGTCTGGATGCAGCTGTAGGTCATCCTAGTGCCCTAAAAATGAGGTGTAAAGTGCTTTCAGAAATACAAAATTTACCAAATGGCAACAGTTGTGCTTTCGCTGTTTTTCCTCATAAATGCTTCCTTTCCTGTTTAAATGTTACAGGCAATGAATATTTTGACATCAGTACTTCTGCTGTATGCCAAAGAGGAGGAAGCATTCTGGCTCTTGGTTGCTGTCTGTGAAAGGATGCTACCCGATTATTTCAATCGTCGAATCATTGGTAACATCCACCTGTCTTTTTATCCATCTCAAATTGAATGTAAATGGTCACTCATTAAGAGCAAGTGTAAGGAATGAGCTGAAGGCTGAACACTGGAGAGAAACTGTTGCATTGGGTTCAGTATTGTGAAGTAGAAAATGGAAGTTAGAGAATGTCTCAAGACTCCTCCTTAAGCAGGAGTGGATATGATTTTCAGATATTGTAATTATTCTAAAGTAAGTACTCAGAAAGTAGTCAGACTATTATACTGTTATTTTCAAATAATGAATGCAATTCATACTATTTATTTGAAACTTCTTCAGCTTACATAAAGGAAGAATAGTTGCTCCAGGTCCAGACTGAGTCTTTGATCTCACACTCGGTACTTGCAGGTGCATATGCTAGAAGAAAATAGGATGTGAAGTTGCTCTCTATTTGCAGAGAGAGTGTATTGGCTGTCAGGAGAATCACTGGAAGATGCCACGTGCCCAGAGAAGTGCTGATAGGCTTTAGAGCATGCAGCAAGGCTCTGGAGTGCATAGCTCCCATCACAGGGAGGGAATGCAGTGGTTCCATGCAGATGGGCCTGTGTTTGCCTTGATAACGATGCTGCCTTAGGGGCTTCATCTCTGTCCAGTGCTGTGAGGAAAGTATGCTTCTCTGTATTAAGATTTGGGTGGTGGTTTTGTTATCCTTTCCCTGCAGGTGCCTTGGTAGATCAGGCAGTGTTTGAGGAGCTCATCAGGGTTCATCTGCCTCAGTTGACAGACCACATGACGGACATGACTTTTTTCTCCTCGGTCTCTCTCTCCTGGTTCCTTACCCTTTTTATCAGTGTGCTGCCTATTGAAAGTGCAGTCAATGTGGTGGACTGTTTCTTCTATGATGGAATAAAGGCAGTCTTGCAGCTGGGTCTTGCAGTGCTGGAATACAACATGGAGAAGCTGCTGACTTGTAAGGATGATGCAGAAGCAGTCACTGTTCTCAACAGGTATCAGTGTAACTGTTATTCTTAACAGGCTGCATAGCAGCTTCTATGATTGCAAATAGATAAGTTACTCTGGGGCAGCTGAGAAGACATCTGGCCAAGAATTCCAAAGGCTTCAAAGGAATTAATGTTCATGTCAGCCACAAATTCTGAAAGGTGGTTGGAAAATGTGCCTGGATCCTCTGAAAATGCCATCCTCCATTAAAGTTCTTCTAAAATCATTGCCATTTTGTGTATTTTAAAGTAAAAGCAATGTTGTTGTTGGTGGGTTTTTTTTGCCTGGAATTTGTATCAGTTATAGAAGGTGGCTTTCCTTAATAATGAGGTAATCTAGAGCACACCAAGACTGCTCCAAACAGTTCAGACATCAACTTACTGGCAACATATTTTGCAGTTCTTGTAGATCAAGCCACTGGCTCCTCTGCTGCTAATGGCTTAAAATAGAAATAAGACACAAATAAATTTCTTTGAGCTGGTTTTGTAGGTGTGATGAATAGGTGCAGATCAGGCATGTCTTAGCTTATGCCTCTGAGGGAATCAAGACTGTCTGGGTCACAGCTCAGGACAAGCCCCTTTCCTCTCCCAGTTATGTAGTGCAGCCTTGCTAGATGGATTAGAGAACCAGAGGAATGCTGAGTGGAAGGGACCTTGTCAAGTCTGTAGTCAAACTTCCCACTCAAAAGAGGATTGTTGCTAGCACTAGGTCTCATCAGCTGTGTTATTGTCTAGCTGGGTCTTAAAAACTCCCAAGGACAGAAGCTCTGCTATCTTCTCTGGGTGGCCACTTCCTATGTTTATGTACCTTTGTTACTACTACACCATACTTGTGCTGCTCATGCTGATGTTCTTTGCTATTTACCATTCTCTGTGCACTTCTTCAGTAGATGATGTCATTGTGTTGTGATAAACTGGTTCATGCTGATTTCTCGTGTCTGCTTCGTGCAGATTTTTTGACAGTGTCACTAACAAAGACAGCCCTTTGCCTCCAGCTGTGCAGCAGGGCTCCAACCTCAGCCATACAAAGAGTGACCATCCAAACGTGGACATCACTGATTTGATCCGGGAGTCAAATGAAGTATGTGTTCTTGTGGGTATGTTTTCACATAAAAATAGTGCAGCTGCACTGTACAAACTAAAGTAGAAAATCTGTCTAGATTGGTAGAAATTGGGCTCTGTGTTTTCTTAAATCTCACTGACAACGTTACAGGTTATGGAATAGGTTTGTTCTTGTATTGCTTTGTTTTTTTAACTGTCTGGAATGTGCTTGCTGGCTGTCCTTAGTGGAGTTTCTTAGGTTCATCACAGGTCATGTATTACTATCCCTCATTCACTTTATTAGTATGTCAATTAAATGACAAAGGACAGCAGAAACAACCCTTGGATTTAGTAATTTGAGACTGATGACTGCATGTTGCAGATAGTGGTAACACATGACATAACAACCTGTGCGGGAAGCTGTGTCCTGGAGTAGTTCATTGTGTGGATTCAGTGGCTGTTTAGAGCTGTGTTGAGTGTGGAAGACCAGTTATGATCTTTTAGCACTTTCTTTTAATTTGCAGGTTTGATTTCTGTAGCATCTAGCTTTGCAGCTGTGCACAGGGGAGGAAATAGGTCTTGTTTCTCCTTGCAGATCCTTGAACCTGAATCTCCCGCTTCCAAGTTTGCAGCCCAGTTCCTAGGCCCTTATCCCCATTTCTATCTCATAATCCTTTTGGGATGCAAATTTTTATCTTCAGTTGAAACTGAGTTTATTCAGTGCTGGTAAGTGTCATGACCCCTGTTTTTGAGAACTGCTGATACGAAGTGAGAGTCAATTTCCTGCTTCCCATTTTGACCAGACAGTTAATTTCAACACAAGTCTCTTGTGGTGGAGAGTTTTATTTTCATATCACTGTAAAAATAAAGTAGAACATATTTCAAAATGGGAAGATTGCTGCAATTAAGAATTGTCATTCTGCAGATAGGTCTAGTTACAAACAATGAAGAAGTGAACAGAGATGTTCTTTGTGATACTGATGCTTTGCCTGCGTGTTCATGAGATAAATGAGATTAAGTGAAAAGATATGGAGCTGAATTTTAAAATGATGTTCAGTTTCGTGACTCAGGCAGAAATGCAAGGCTGTATCTCTGGCAGTCTAATCAGGTAAGAAGTCATGTTTATCCAGTGAAGGGAAGAATGAGAACATTTTATCATATCACACTAATTCAGCATTAGATTGTACGTCTCGTTTATATTCTTTCTGAGGCCATTGCACAATGTTAGTGCCCAGAAGCCAGACCAGTGAATGAGTTATGATTCAGAGATGCAATTTCTCTCTGCTTCCTCCTTGTTCCTAGTCAGTAGTGGTCTTCACAGGAACACAGAAACGCAGTTCTGGAAGAGAAGTCCACAGGTCACCCAGTTCAGCTCTGTGTCTAGCACACACCCAGATGGTCCTTGAAAAACGTCTAATGTTGTTAAAACAAAAGAGAGTCTGCAAAAACTTTAGCTTATTGTAGAGCTTCTCTGCCCTTGCCAGAAAATATCCTAATATCCAGTGTAGTTGCTCTTGAATGCTCGTAAAGTGCTATTCAGGATAGTCAGTTGCAGTTTTCTCTGCAATTCTTTGTTGCTATTAGGTTGCTGTTCATCACTTACCCTTTCAACTGTGATCTTTCCTTTTTCTAGACTCAACACCATCAGTTCCTCTAAGTTTTCCTCAAAGCTCAAGTGTTCAGGCTCTTTATGACTCTGTTAGTTTTTTCCTATCCTGTTTAAAGTGCATTGCTGAAAATGGGCATGAAACACACTGCAGAAAAACTTGTGAAAGTCCTGCCTAGTTTGTTCATTTATCACTCCTTTGTTCTTGAAGATTGTTATTAGGACCAGTTGTGCACATGGCATGTGGTGATGGTGGTTAGGCCATGTCTTCCTGGTGTCATGTGTTGCTGAAGACTGTCAAAAGCCTTACAGAAGATGTAACCTACTGCTGTTTCAGTGCTGCACACTGGGCTCATAGGAAGAAATTAAATTGATTTACCATGATCTTGGTGAAGAATGTTGGCCTGTTTTGGTTTAACTTCTCCGTTTCTGTTGAAACTGTTTAATACATAGTTCCATGATTTCTCTGGGAATTAGTTTCTAGTTTTTGCCTACTATCCCTCTTTTCTTTAAAGGTAAATGTGCTTAGTCTACTCCAATGCTCAGGTACTTTCCCTGTCCTTCAGAAATTCCAGAGGTAGGTAAGAACAGTTCAGAAATTATTTTGGCTGATTTCTAAAGTTTATTAGACTGAACTTCAAGCCCTGACAACACACCTTGGACTTTGTAGTAATAGTCACTGTGTGATAGCAGAGTTGGCTATAGAGCAGACATGTGATACAGTCCCTTTCTTTGCCTTCCCACATGGTGAGCTACTCCACTTTCTTCTTTCTCCCATCATTCTTTGAAACACTTGCCCTTTTAAAAGTTACGCTGTTTAGGGAGAATGTTCATGCTCTAATACATTATCTTTTGCTCAGAGTATCTGGGATCTTCTTTTGTGTCCTGTATTGTATTGTACTTAGGTGCAAGAAAGACAAAAATATCTGCATAGACGTGTCCAGCAATAGTTGATTTCATGGAATGATGCTTTTCTTCTTAGAGATATGGTGATATTCGATACGAGGATGTTGAGAGCATGCGCTGCAGGAACAGGCTTTATGTGATCCAGACATTAGAAGCTACAACCAAGCAGAATGTGGTGAGTGACTTGGAAAAGCTGAACCTTTCCCACTGTTGAAATTTGTTCCCTTTTTTTGAAAATTCTGAGAAGAGCTACGTTTTAAGCTACTTTTTTGGGGGGAAGGAATTCTTCCTTTCAGTCTCTAATCTTCTGATTGCTTTTGAAAAGGTGTTCTGTTCTTACTCCTAATTGTAACATGCCCAAACATGGAATATTCAAACAGTGTCTTTGAAAGTATGGTTAAGTCTCTCATATCTTTATTTTACAGGCTTATTCCAAAGAGAAAAAGCTCATTAATTAATTTTCTCTTAATTTTATTTCAGCTACGTGTTGTGTCCCAGGATGTAAAATTCAGTCTTAGTGATCTTGATGAGCTTTATGAATTATTCAAGGTAGTATGTCATATTCCTTACTTACCAAGTGTCCATCTTGATTGGCTGTGTTGAGGGTGTGAAACAGTGTAACAAATGGAGGTAAAAGCTCAATTCACCAAATGCATTACATGTCAGCTTTACATCAAGTTACAGCGCTAACTCCCCACACATCTTTCATCCAGAGAGAGTTGTTTTTCAGCAAACCTAACATTTTTCTCTTTCCTTTGCAGAAGGAGCACTTTCTTTCCTGTTACTGGAATGTACATAGTCCTGTCTTGCAACATCATGATGCCAGTCTGCCCTATCTTGAGCAGTACCGGATCGACTGCCAGCAATTCCGGGTTCTCTGGCATCTCCTGAGCCCCTGGTCACACTGTGCAAACAGAGACTCCCTTGCATTGTGGACATTCAGACTGATGGATGAGAGCTCCGATTGCCTTATCAACTTCAAACAATTTGCCTGCGTTCTTGGTAGGAGAACACCACATCTGTGGGGCACATTGATAAGGGAATGCATCTTGGGAGTAGTGCTGGAGTGTATCACCTTCCAGGCACCACAGAGAGAGCCTAAGGAGACTACCCCTTAGCTTGGGCTTGAATAGTTTGATTTTTATCACATGACATTAAATGCAAAGCCTGTTTAAATGGCAAGCCAGATGCTCAAAATATATTTATAAGCTTGTGAGTGAGATTTATGGTATTTAGGTGAATTATAAAGGCTTTAAGTTATGGAATTGTGTTTTCAGCTTCTTGTCTGTATTTCACCATGAAACAGCTAAGATGAGGCTTTATAAATTAGTTATTTTTCTGAGAAATGAATCCCCTAGAGAATAATCTCCTATTTGAGATTAAATGGAAATATGGCTTTACCATCAAAATATCAGAAAATGAGGAAATGGTATGATCTCATTGCCTGGGGTGTTTGGTTGATGATAAATGCTGCCTCATACTGGGTCACCTCATACACAGACCGTGCCAGATGACCAATGCCTTATATCTCTGGGGAACTGAAAGTTTCCTTGACTTACTACTTTGTTCCTTTCATCTTGTTTTCAAAGTGATATTGTTCAGGAAACAAAAACTTGAGGGAAAATGTTGAGAAGACAGTTTTATATTTCTTTGGTGGTGTGGTTTTATTTTAGTAAGTCAAAGTCAGTTTTAGTGGCTTTCCTCAGTGTAGGCAAATCCCAGACTGCTGCAGATGATACTGCTTTCCTTAAGCTTCATCTCTACTTATACTCCATGTAAGGTAGGAGACATGACACATGTCCACTTCCAGCCTCCTGGGGTTGTATGTATTTAGTTTAGGGGGTTGTTTTCAAGTTTATTCCAGTTGAACAGGCTTCTTTGCCTCTTTTCTCTAACAGATACCATGTATAATGGAAGTTTCACTGAAAAACTCAAGTTTCTTTTTAAGTTGCACATCCCTCCAGGTAAGTGAGAGGCAGTGGCCTTTTAGCTTTGCTTCCTATTGTCATCAGTCTTGGCTACAAGTCCAGTCCAATACCTGTGATACAGATGTATATTTCTTCCTGAGGGAAGGGAAGTCCTTCCTTTGGGAAGGACAATCTGCTGTAACAACATTTCTGTTCATAGGCACCATTTGTCCCTACAAAACTTTTGCTTTGTATCACAGCTTTGGTAATGCTTGGGAGCCCCCAAAACCACTTTATGCAATTATTTATTGCAGCTTTTACTGAAGTAGAATCTCTAAGTCCTTCCAAAGGTGGTGATCTTTCAAAAGAAGAACTGATCCACTTCAGCCAACTCAGTGGTAAGTGCCAGTGTGAGGCTTTGCCTGCAGAGAATTAGAAGGAATCTATTAATTACCTCTTGGTGAAAAATGGGGAGCTCTCATCTGAAAACTAGTGAATCCAGTAAACCATATCACTGGTCATAAGAATCCTCTGTGAAGATCTTCTGTGGATGGTTTTACATTTTGATAAAGTAGTGCAGGATTTATGGTTACCTAGTCTCATGATAGAATTCAAATTAAAAGAAATAAGGGAGTGTTGAAGTAATGGCCATTTCACTTTCGCATTCAAGACATAAGGGGAGGGTATTTCCTACCTAAAGAAACAATTTATCCATAATTGAGGCACATCAGCAAGTGTTTAAAAATTCTTTCCTTTGGTTTTAAACCAAAGTAAGTGAAAAAAATGTTACAGGGTCTAAGTCTGTGGCCTTGATAAAATACTCCATTTGGAAAGCTGCTTGGCTTTACTCCTTTGGAAGCCAGATCCTTTTTAGGTGTTTAAAAACTATCATCTAAAAGTAACTTACCTGTACTGTATGGGTACAGTTCTCACCACTTCATAGCAGGAACTTCATTGTTCTCACCAAGACATGGGCCATGAACATGGTGAAGATTATTTGGTTGAAAAAGTGTTGGCAGTGTCATTTGTGATCTCCAGCCTCATGGTGACCTCTATTTTTATAGAAAATATAGAAATCCTACCATGAGGTTTATTCTTGGCCTAATCTGTCTTAAGAACATAGGGGTCAGTGGAGGTCTTGCTCCATAAGGTGGAAGGAAATGAAGGAAATGAACCATTTGTCCTCTTTTCTTGAATAAAAAACCCCTCCTTTTTCTCCTCCTGAACTCCAGTTTCCGATGTTGGGGATAGTCTTGAAAGTGATTCTTCAAAGAGCAGCCCAGAAAAAGGTAAGGAATCCTAGGGACATGCTTGGTAATTGTGTGCCTTTTGGGTATTAGAGCTGGAAAAGTGTGTGGTGACAAAGCATGCTAAGTAACATCATCTCCAGTGTAGTGCTAACATTATATTCACTTTTATAAGTGTAGTCCTGGGGGTCGGGAGGGTAACATAAACGCTGAGCCTGGGTCCTTGGCCCCACCACTCTGTGGAGAAGAGATGACATTGAGGGTGCCAGTTCTTTTGCTCATCATTCCTCATGGGAAGCTCTTAGTTCTTGTTTGTTCCCTTCTCTTTTTTTTTTTTTTTTTCTTTCTTGTTTTTTTCTTTTGTCCTTTTTGTCAAGTAGGGAAGGGGAGGGTTGATATTCAGGCATATCTGAAGCAATGGCAAGATGAACTTCTTAAAAAAGAGGAAAACATTAAGGATTTGCCAAGAATGAATCAGGTAAGCTGTCCGAGTCTTATTTAAGTCTGGTTTTGACTGTTGTTTATCCTTTTAAGTCCTAGTGGTGGTTTTCTAAAGGATTTATAAGTTCCCTTAAATTTCAGACCTTCACATTAATCATCAGACTGTTGTGGTTGGTTGTTTTTTTTTAAGCTGCTGTAAGTGTAAGGTTATGAAGAGAGGGACTTTCAGACACACTTGGGTTTATCAGGGCTGGGCCACACCCGTATTGTCATTAGGGCAGTTGTGGTATCAGGTGCTGGCTTGAGATCACAATGTGTGGTGAAACAGGATGGCTGTGTTGCTGTTCTCTGAACAGTCTCCTCTATATCTCTCTGCAGTCTCAGTTCATCCAGTTCTCCAAAACTCTCTACAATCTGTTCCACGGGGACCCTGAGGAGGAGCTGTTGTACCGGGCTATCGCGGTGGTTACCAG
>NW_009953098.1:4503545-4508154 GCF_000747805.2 Chaetura pelagica | reverse complement strand
AGAAGACTGCAGATTCCCACATCAGCAGTCAAAGGGGCAGTTGCCACAATGGAAGTCCCTGCTGGAATCCCCAGACAAGGGCAGGAGGAAAGCAGCTCGGAGCAAACAGAAGGCAGTGGAGCACAGAGTTTGAGAGGCAGCCATGAGTGGTCTTTTGCCTTTGAACAGATATTGGCGTCCTTATTGAATGAGCCAGCCTTGGTGAGGTTTTTTGAGAAACCTCATGACATAAAAGTTAAAATAGAGAGTGCTAAAACTTTGCAACTTAAAGCAAGAACTAGAATGTAATTTTCTTTACCTTTGGCTCTGAATTAACCACATAAACACTTAAAAATGAAGGCTTTTACTACGGAAATTGAGTCTAGTGTTTACATAGGGAAAGGAGTTTGAAGAGTTAGTTTTTAATATCAGATTACTTGTATGTAATGTAAATAAGAGTAGTTAGAAGCACAATCACTTTCTTGCATTGGTCATAAGTTTCACATTAAAAAAAAGGAAAGAACTGAGTAATAAACTGTCTTTACCATGTTATTAAAATATGCAACATTGCTTGGAAATACTGGATGTGACCTATTTCAAACCAGTCTGAATGCCAGCTGTTTGAGTGTGTGCTCTCCAGGCTCATTTCCATTACTGTGAAAAAAAAAATGACTTCCAACCAATTTCACTTAAAAGGGGTATTGACAGCTTAGAGGTTGTCTTCCAGGTTAGTTTAATTAGTTATTTCCAAATTTACGTCACATGGAGTCAAAGCAGGGTGAAGATGAAGAATAGAGGCTCTGGTAGGTACAAGGGCATGAAAAGAAAGTTGCTCTGCTCTTATTTCCTCTGCTTTGTTGTTACCAGAATTACTTATTTTGTTCTCCCCCATACTCTCAGGTATTAATGTTTTATATATAATGTTTATAAAGTTTTATTGAATGAACAGTTACTCCAGAAACTATATCATATATGTGAGAAATGAGGAAGCTTTTTTTGAAAAGCTGTCACAGAATAGACTTGATACACTATAATGATGCTTTGTATTTTTATGCATAGCATATAAAAAAATAATGTATCCATTCATATGGATCTGTTTCTGAGGCAAAGTAGGGCAACACTGTGTTACTTTTAAAAATGCATTTACTCATTGTTTTCCTAATGTTGTTTTAGAAATATGAAGCAGATGATAGTGTTCCAGTCCAGGACATACTCAGATAAGAGTCACAGAGTTAATAATTCTTCTGCAAATAGCTCTGCTGAAATTTAATGGAGCCTCATAAAAATAAATGTGGGTGCCCAACCAAAAAGCTTTTCTAGGTTTATGACAGATATTGTTAATTTCAAGAAGTAGTCAAAGCCATGAGCTATTTGCTAAGCAAGGTAGCACAGCATAAAACTCTGTAGTTTTGGGGTTTTTTTGGTTGAGAGCCAAGATGTTAAGATCCAAGTACAGAAGAAACCTATATAGCTTTGTGACAGTACCTGGGCTAGTTATACAAAAACTGAGCACCTTAAAAAAAAAAATAAAAATACCATTTTCTGTTAATCCAAGAGACTGCAGAGCCAGTCCCAGATAGTAGCTCTTGTCAGCTATCATAGCTATGTATAAAACAGAGAATACCAGATATATATAAATAGAGTTTAAATGAGAAGGACAACTAGTCTAAAGCTACACTAGGGGAGGTTTAGGCTGGACAGTAGGAAAAATTGTTTTTTGCTAGTGGCAAAGTATCCACTGGGCCAGAGACCCCCATGCCATACAGCTTTCTGGGCATCTGAAGGCCTTGGTGATGCAAAGATGACCCCAGCCTCACCTCACATTGCATTAAAAGTGAGCACACTTCTGCTGCATGAGGGCAGCTCCAGGAGCTGGGAATGAAGCAGAAGTGCAGGGAAGGAGGCTGGTGGCCACAGAGCATCTGACCCAGAATTACTCAGCTACTTCCCAAAGGGGGACTTTCCATTCAGATTGTAACTTAGAAGTGTTTATAAGTGTTTTTGAACTTTGAACAGTTCATTCACGAACAGGAAGCAATGTGGTTAAATGAGTGAGAACTGAGGTGTCATTTCACATTTCTGTGTGGTGGTTGTTGCTTTTTTTTTTTGTTTGTTTTCCTGTAAAAAGTTTCATGAAGGTACCAGTCTCTCCATTTTTTGTTCAGTTGTAGGAAATAAAATGAATGTGCATTATTCAGTAAAGAATAGACAGTTGTGGGTAGGATATAGCTTGCTACAACTAGAGATGCTGGTAATTAATTTTTCAAATTGCACTACCTGCTGCAGTGTCACCAGTGTGAGTTGGCACTTATGCCCTGCTTATTTACCCTGAGACATTCTCAGGGGCTGTTACTGCACAGCCCTGAAGTCTCAATGCCTTTATAATCACTAGCCTTGGGGGGTGGCCAGCAGAGCTGCCATGGTCCCTCAGTCTTGTGTGCTGCTCCTGGAGCCTGTCACCAGTCCCTGTGCTCCAGGTGAACAGTGGCAGCTCTGACCACCATGAGGGTCTGGATGCTGGACATCTTTGTGTGCCCAGTTCAGGGCTTGGACACCCCAGGCGAGGGAAGTGCTCAGCTAATAGTAATAAAAATACAGACCTGTTCCATGATGAGGGAGAACTGCTTGTAATTGAACTGGAAGCATTTCCCAGGACATGGAAATGGGCCCTGCCATGTGATTCAGAAAAAGCACTCTCATTCCTAAAACAAGCTACTTGTTCATCAAGCTACTGGTTAGATAACAACATCTTTTTTAGAAGAGTTTGCTACCAGAGTGACTAAGAAACAGCTGTGTGTTGATTTTACCGGAAGTTTCTCATACAGTTGTACCATACAAGGCTCTTGATTGAGATTACAGTTGTTATCCAGACTAAAACACAAAGAAATATTCCAGTTTGTTTCCAGAAAAGTAGGCTGGTTTCTCTTTTTTGCTACAGCTTTGTCACTTTACCAAGAAGGCAACACGTTTGTGTTGGCAGGTTGGCTTTTTCTACAATGTGTTGTATACAGAACTACTGTAAGACAAACAGGGTGTTGAATAAAAATTTGTTTCGCTTAGGGAAAAAACAAATAATCTGTGTTTGAGGCACTATTATTTCTCTTGATGGACTATTTCAGACTTTCCTTCATGGGCATCAATCATGCTAAAGCCATGTTTCATCAGTGCTTTCCAAAGGGAGGCCCAAGCCAAAAAAACCAAGTGCCTCAGAAGCAGAGGGAAAAAAATGGAAGAGGAGACCCAGATTTTGAAGCCTGGGACCAGTTTAGCTTTGCCTGCAGCCTGAGCAAGTTAGCCCAGGAAGAATAACATCCCAAATAAAACATACACAGTGTGCAGACACATCTACACTGACCTGATGTCTTCTCCTTTCTGATTCATGCATTGCCCCCACTGCTTCTGGGATTGGTCATGGAAATGCCAGTTGCCTTCTTGGGCCCCATCCCTTCAGCTGCTCATACACATCGACACCTGACAGCTGCTGCTCTTGGAGCAGATTTTGATTCCCAGTGGACACATATCACCCAGGGAATAAAAGCAGCTTATGTTGTGTAAGAGGTCTTACAAGTGTTCTTTTTATTTCTTTTTTGTTTGTTTTAAAATACTATGTACAATCTGTTTAAAGCTTTTCAAAATGCACAGACTCCCATTCAGTGGAACAGTGCAGGGACATATAGATTCAAGACAAGAATAAAATCTTTACTGTTCATCTTCATAAGACACTTCCTTTTTCCATTACAAAATACTTTTAAGAATAGTAACATTTATAAATGTATCTATATTTAACATCATATAAAATAAACAAAGATTTATACTCAATGCTAAGTTTTTTGGGTCTTTTTTTTCAACATGGAATATATACAACATATACAGTAACTTTTCACTGTGTTTGTCAAACCAGCCTGATTATACCCACCAGGCTTTAGCTTATATGTACAAATATGCTAAAAGTGCAAGACCTTATTAAAGCTGCCTGTGTTTTCCGAGGTCTGGAATTGTGTGGCCTGTATCTATATTTATTGATAGACATACACATACATACATATGCATGTATATTAAAAACACATATATCTGTATATCTATATATAGAGAGAGATATAGTATATAGGTGCTTGTGTACCATAAAACCTTGGAATATTAGTGACTAGTAAGTCGACACCAACACTGGAGCCCAACCCAACACAGGTGACGTCGGTCACGTTCCCACTCTCTGCTGTCACCAACAAAATCACTTAAGCACCTGAGAGGATGTGAACCAAACCTACCAGCAACCTTCAATTCCAGACGGGTCCAAAAAACACAGGTCATAGCTAACATCGAGGTAAACAAATAAAAAATCAACCTGAATAAAGAGCTTTACTTTTTTTTGTTTGTTTTTTTTTTTTTCTCTTTTTTTTTGAGAGTGAGGGATAACTTAAAGCAAAACTCCCACAGCCCTGACTCAGCCTTCTCCCAGCTGGGAGGCAGGCTGAGCAGGGGCCAACCAAGCCCCAAGAAGGGACTGTGGGATTTTGTCCTTTGGAGCACATCTGGAAAACACAGCTCTACCCGCGGGGCAGCGCTGGGGACCGTGCAACCACCCACCCCCCCCCCACAGCACCGGGCCCGGGCGGGGGGGGGGAGGGGGAGC
>NW_009953098.1:4453383-4503403 GCF_000747805.2 Chaetura pelagica | reverse complement strand
CGATGCAGCCCAGGGCTGCCAGCAGGAGGGCTGTGTCCATGGCACAGCCCTGTCTGGCACAGCCACCACCCCCCAGCCCTTCCCAGACCCTTCCCCCCTCCTCTTTTGTTGCGCTTGCTTTCAAAGCCACCACAACGCCAGGAATCTCTCTGCCCTAGTTACCTCCCTACCAAGCCCTGTTAAAGAAAAAAACCCTGTCCCCATTCCCAAGTCCCTGACCCCAACCATCACTGACTGACACCTGCTACGTCTGGGCTTCTGTGTGGTGATGGACACTGCAGAACAGATATGCAGGGGTGCTGGGGTGATGCAGGTTTAGTAGGCAAGGCAGGGAAACGCAACCTACCTCTCGGGCAACCTGGCACATCCAAACCCTGTCACTTTATCGAGGAAAATCCCAGTGATTGGGAAACAGCTCCTTGTGCCATGGGGCAGGCAGTGAGCCACGCTGTGCCTTGCCAGGCAGCAGGAAGGCTGCAGACAAAAGCATTTCAGGGGCAGATCCCTGTCTCATTACTAAGCTCTCTGGGAAGCTCAGGATGCCATAATCTGCTTCGATCAGGCTGAAACAGGCAGGTTTTTCTACTCCCCTTCCACCAAGCTCCCACACACTCACACCTGGCCCCAAGATCATTCCAGTGCTGCAGCAGAGAAAATGTGTGTGGCTGCTGGGGAGAAGCAAGCCTAACTACAGATATCACTATCTACAGCATTCCATACCTCTGGCTGTAGATAGAATAGAAAAGAATCATAGAATTATTCAGGTTGGAAAAGACCAATGGGATCACCAAGTCCAACCATATACATACAACCAGCTGTACCTAGTTTTTTTGCATGCTGCCTTTTCCACTTCTCCCCTTTCCTTGAAGCACAGTGCTGCTCAGGGCTGCTCGTGCCAACGGCTGCTCCATCAGTCAGCACCAGTGTCCAGCTGCTGTGGAGGTGTGAAGAAAGTGGCTCACACAAGGGAAAAAAAGCATACAAATACAAATAAACAAAAAGGCAAAAAAACCCCATGCTTTGCTTGGACTCGACAGAGATTATGAACTAACCCATCCCTAAACCTTGCTCTGACTGCCAGATGGAGCTTTGCTTCTAGTGGGACTTGGTCCTAACTAACCATTTTCTTGCCAAGCTTAAAGCAGTGGCTGAACCCATCTCTAAAGTTTGGGCTCTAACAGTGCCCAAAGTTAGTAAAGAGTTACTAATTCCTCAAAAGCGTACATTTTTCCTTTGGAAAGACACAAACAGTAGGGACACAACTATACACCCACTGAGGAATAAACTGTTTTTTCAATTCATAAATATAAACATATAGTTAAAAAGTGACAATTTACAAAAATACAATTTATTGCTGACCCTACGGGCTTGTAACATCACTCGTGTCCTTGGGAGCATATCTTTCAAGTTCACCAAATTGCAACATGACCCAGCAAAACCACAAAGTTTGCTGTCACATGTTGTTCTACTCTTGTTTGTTTTCATGTATAGAAACATATACAACTACATCACTTGAAACAAAACAACCAAAAAAAAAGGAGGAGTAAGGATTCTTTGCTTGTAACCTGAAAAATATTTGGCTACAGGGAGTAAAAACCGTATAAATTTATCTGCACTTGTTAACCAAAATAAAACATGACAAATATCTTACTAGCTGCGACGTGAGCTGGTATAACAACAGTAAGAAATTCAGGCAAAAGTGGTGTTATGTAAATTAGCAGCATTATCCAATCTCCTGGAAAACAAAACATTGTAGGACTGAGGTATAGAAAAAAGGGGAAAAAAAATAAATCCACAATGGACCTACTACAGCAGAAGGAGTTATATACAGGGTAATCCAACGGTGTCCGGTGACCGGTACAGTCTGTGTAGGTGCTCCAAATGCTGGGCTTAAATTCACAGTGACTGTCAGCATTGAAGTCCTGACTGGAAAAGGTTTTTCCCCATTGCAAAGCAATCTTCATGGCCACCTGCTCAGTACCCTCCCTGCAGCCAGAAAGCCATGGCCTCCCACTCGTCCCGCGGCGCTGGGCAAGGGCACGAGCAGCTGCCGGAGCAGCGTCGCGGACTGGCTGGGTGGAAATCCCAACAGACGAGGTACCCCTGGAGCTGTCTGCCCCTGGTGGGGTCTGTGCCTCCAGCCACTGCCCTCTCCACAGGGCCTGACCTCACCCATCCCGTGCTCTGCTGGCGCGGTCCTCGGGGCGCCGGGCAGCTCAGCCGACCTGGTTCCTGCCTTCCGGCCTGGCCTTCAGGGCAGCTGCATCTCGGGCAGGTCAGGCAGGTTGCATGCCTGGCCCTGCGTGTGGCGGCTCTGCTGCTGAGGGTGCAGCAAGGAGCTCAGGGGGTTCTGCTGCGGGGCGTGGGGTGGCTGGAAAACGCGCTGCGTTGGACCCCCAGGCACCGGCTCAGGACCCTGCATCTGTCGGGAGACACGAGCCCAACAAGTCAGAGCTGCCCCGTCGCCCACTCACTGCAGGGCTGGTGCTGGGCCTCGTACCCAGGACCACAAGTGCCACGTCCAAAAGGGAACCTCTGGACATGCAAGTTGTGAGCAAGCAGCTCAGGATGCTGGTGCTATCAGCACAACTAACAACACCTGGAGAGCACTGAGTGTGTTGGAAAATATGGCAGAGCCAGCCTGGAAAGGCTGAGCACTGGGGTACGGGCAGATAAAATGAGAAGGGAGGACATGTGAGTGCATTGACCAGGTTTGACTGGCCAGGTAAGCCCCGTTTTCTCAGAAAAAACAACCCCAAGACCATTCCTCTGCATCCTCACAAACCTGTCCCAGCTCTGTTACCTGAAGGTAGAGACGGTGCTGCTGACCCTGCTGCTGTGGCCACTGATGGAGCAGGACTGGTGTGTTTGCCTGGTGGGATGTGAAGCTGGTGTGTGGGATCATCAGAGACGGGGAGAAAATGGGTGATGGGGCTGGAGGTCGGACGGTGCTACAGGTTGCTACAGGTTGCATCTGTACTGGGGGAGGCAAGATCTGCTGCTCTGCAACGAATCTGCCACGAGGAAGAAAATAAGGTGTGAGAACCCAGACCCACCAGTGGCATGGGCCCTGGGGAGCCCAAGGGCTGCAGGAACCAGACTGGAGAGGGGTTTGCCAAACCATGCAGAGCCTGGTGAAAATAGGCCCGTTTGTCCCCTCCCCATCAAGCAGTGACTGGAACTGCAGACAATTAAGTTTTTAAGGCTGTACATCTCCTCCATGACTTGATTAGGCATTTTCAGCCTTTCAAAAGTCAGAAAATGGTTTAAAAACATTTTTTCAAAGCACTTTAGTTACCATAAAGTTCTTTGTAATTAAGAAATATCCTCATTACTTTCTCTCGTAAGCAGCTGAGCTTTTCCTTCTTTTAAGATAGAGACTGTTTATGTTTGCAGGATCACATACAAGATTTTTGAAGTAACTTTAAGCACCAAAAAGTGCCCTGCTAAAACACTGCATGAAAACAAAGAGAAGACTCACTTTCCTTGCTGCCTGCTGGCACTGCTCTGTGTGGACTGGCCACTGCCGTTGGCAGCGGGCATCATGGCTTGGATAGACTGATCCAACAGCATCCTGCAGTGGAGGGAAAACAGAGGACAGTCAGGGAAGAGAAAAGTCCAAACTTCTGACTGACAGTCTCTAATAGAAAATGCTGGAAAATCCTCCCTGAAAGCATGCAAATCATCACCATGAAAAAAATGCTGCTGTAACAGGATGCTTGTTATCACCTTGTCTAATGCACTTGCAAACGTCAGCTGAAACTTGCTACATTTTTCATGTAAGAAATATCTTTTATAGATGGTGAGATCTATGGAGTTTATCTGATTTCTTTATACAATATTTCAAAATGGTTGGATCCTGGAGGCAGTGTCTGCAGATACCTCCTTGAAAGGTGGTCGAATGGTTTGGGGCAGTTGTATACAAGGTTTCCAACTTTGTATAAAAGAAAAATGGCTTTGCCATGGCATTTGTCCTTGCTGGAGAAAAGACACTCTGGAGCTTAAGAGCAAGAAGACACAGGTTTGGGAAAGGTCATCCTTGCTATTTTTTTGTTGGTTCTCTCCCTCTGACAGCAGCTGATGTCCAGAGGTTACTGAGCTATGTGGACAATTTATGGAAATACGGAGAGAAAAGGATTTCAGGCCCCTGAAGGTAAGGGACATGGTAAGTCTTGCTAGACTTACCTCCTCACTAACACAGGTCTTTGCAGGAGGAAACATACGCCCCTGCTGTGACATCCATGGACCATCACCCACCCTAGCCCAGCCATGCACACCCTCCCTGCACCCTGGTGTTGCTATCTTCTACCACCACCACCAGGACAGTTCCCACCTGAGGCTCCTGTCCTGGCTGTACTCTGACTGTGGTTGCCTCTCGCTGCCATCGGTCGGCACCTGTGCAGCCACGGCAATGGGATGTGCTTGTGAAAACACCACGGGGTTGTTGTAGAGGGGCACTGAAATGCTCGTCTGCCCCGGCAGACACGTTTGCTGGACTTGGTTTCCTCTCATTAGGTGCTGCTGCTGCACCTGAAAAGACGACATAGATACCCATGTAATTTTTTTTTAATATCCCTAATTGAAGGTTAAAATAACTGCTTTGGGTGTGCAGATGAGAAAAGGAGAAGGAACAAAAAGATATTCTTTCTGGACACAGCAATAGAGATGGTGTATCTGTTCAGGATAACCTGTGTGCATTTATTGCCCCTGCGTGGCACGGGCTGGAATCCCCAGCACCGTTATTTTTTACAATAAGGGTGGTGAAACACTGGAACAGATTGCCATGGGAGATGTTAGAAGCCCCATCCCTGGAAACATTTTAGGTCAGTTTAAACAAGGCTCTGAGCTACCTGATCTTGTTGAAGATGTCCCTGCTCACTGCATGGAGATTGAACCAGGTGACCTTCCAACTCAAACCACTCTGTGATTCTATTATAGCGGATTAAGGTGTAGTGATGACAAACTTGTTTTTCAGAGGTGCTTTCCAAGATTTAGGCAGAAGAAAATTAGTCTTTTAAAAACTATCCCCACTTCCCTCTGCTACAAATAACTCTCAGTGGCTACAAATGAGCATCATGTTGCAGTACTAAACAGAAGCAAATGAGCCCAAACCTCCCACTGAGCTCCTCTCTGGTTACCAGGATGGCTCCAGTGGTCCCCAGGGTTTAATGCTTTTAGGCTACCTGGCTTTTATTTTTACAGTTGAATGACATCATTCACAACTGACTCTTGACACAAATTTCATAATGCCAGCACTGAGGAGATGTGCAGGACCACAGGAAAGGGAACAATGAAGACACTGAAGCAACCACTGACCTGGGTGGCTGTGCCACAGGGGTCCCTGAGGAATTGGCGTGGTGATGGCAGGTGGGTGCTGCAGTAGTGCTTCGTCCCCAGAAGACCTTGCTGTTGTGACTTCTTGGCTGTTGCCTGCCCGGGGGTCCCTGCTGCTGGTGGGGGTGGCCTCCTGGGGCTTGGGTGCTGCACGTTGTTAAAGACAACAGGGATCGGCTGCTGCATCAGCATCTTTAAAGAAAAGAGACACATGAGTTTCCACAGCTCATACAGCAGCTGTGCTGCCTGGGAGATACCATCTCCAGCTCCCAGGCTGCCTCTATCAATATACTTAACACTGCAGATGCAGTATCTCTACATCCAGGGCCAAAGTAAACCATGAATAATAGAAAATAAAATGTTGGCTTGTGCCCAAATATTTATTTGGAATCGTGACTGTTCCAGCTCCATTATGTCTGTTGCATTTTGCAGGAATGGCACCGGGGATCCAGAAGTACTAACCAGCCACAGAACTGACAAGTGAGGTGGGGGTTTGTCTCTTTTCCTAAGCAACAAGCAACAGGAAAAGAGGAAATGTCCTCAAGTTGTGCCAGGGGAGGTTTAGCTTGGTTATTAGGAAAAATTTCTTTACTGAAAAGATTGTCAGGCACTGGAACTGGCTGCCCTGGGAAGTGGTGGAGTGACCATCCCTGGGGGTATTAAAAAGCAGATGTGATGCTGAGGGACATGGTTTAGAGGTGGACTTGGCAGTGCTGGGTTAACAGCTGGACTTAATGATCTTAAAGGTCTTTTCCAACAAAAACGATTATATTAATCAATTCTTAAGCATATACTGATAATGTTTATCTCTCAGGAGGCATTAGTCCCACATCTGAGACCAAACTACCACTTTATCCAAAACTCATTTCTAAATGCTTTTGCCATGGAAAATTTTGTTACTGATCTGTGTGCTCAAAGGAAAAGCAAATGGCTTCTGGGTTTGGGAACCCTGGGGTCAGAGGGTACCTGCAGGTTGGAGTCCTGCACTAGCTGGAGCTGCTCCTTGATGACATGGAGCTCTTCTTGCTGTGTCTTGATGTCAGCTTGCAGTATGCGAGTCCTCTCCTCCAGCTGCTCTTTCAGCTGATGCATCATTCCCAGCTGGGTGGGGAAATGGTACACTGGCTGTGGAGAACAGAGAATGAGATCATGAGGTAGGACTGGGTCCTTCTCCTCACATTTCTAGTGATGCTGGTAACAAAAAAAAACCAACTGCTTTTCAGCTTTTGCCACAGAAAATATGATGCTAACAACAACAACAACAAAAAGGCAATTGCAATCTAACCAAAGTACTACTGTACTTCCAGAGCAGCAGCACAACGGGCTCATACTCAGTGCCACACTCCAGATCTTGGCCGGTTAAACTTCTTTGCAGATGTAGTGTCTGTGCATGGGACACCACTGTCCCTTCAGTGTGACACCCTGCTGAATTTGGACTGCTTGTGCTTTGCAGCAGGTGCTGCATGCAAACCCTTGCCCTGTCTCCAGGCTGGGCTTTCAGTTGTGCTGCTAATTGTATTTGCCAAATGCCAAGGTAGGTTGTAATCCCAGCCTGGGACCCACCTTTCACACTGGCCATCTTCAGCCCCTGTGTTACAGTCTGTATGTTACTACACTGACCTCAAAGCCCTGTGAGGATGGGCCTCATGGTTTACGATTCCCACATTTTTCTTGTGGTTTGTTTGTTGTTGTTTTTTCCTCTTCCTAGCCCAAGTCCCATGACATTCCTTTCCTCTACCAGGGCAATAAAACTCTTCATCACTGTACCAGCTTCTAGCAGTTCAGAATCTTCAGCAGCCCCCCACGGTTTTGACAAGTGTAAAACTTCCTTGGGTGTCCCACCTGCTCTGTCTCCTCACTGAAATAAGTGGTTGCAATAATTTGGATGCAGGTAAATCTCAGTAACAGCAACAGAAAGGGCACTGAAACCTTGCCCCCATGCTGGGATCAGCCAGCAAGGAGGTAAGAGAGCAGAGAACTGGACCTGCCAAGTCTGCCCCGCTGACTGTCCGTATCAGTGCATTTAATGAAAATAAACCACGTACCATCACGGTGTGCTGGGAGGGCACTGTCTGGGCCACAGGATGCTGAGGGAGGTGGTCACCAGGGCCTTGAGGAGTTGCTATAGCCTAGAAGTGAAAACTTTGCCTTACTGAAGGTGTATCACACCTCTCGTGCAGAGCTGGTGCGATACCAGCTCATAGCGGTGGTGAAGAAGTGAAGGGAATTAAACAATTCCACGTGGAGATCTGAGGATGGGTCTGAAGGGAGAATTTCAGCTCCTGCATACCCCCCGCTAACTGCAAATCCTTGGTGTCAGGATCCACTACTGGATAAACGCAATTTCACATGTACATACCCCAAGAAAAGAGGGCTTGTGGTGTGGAAAGGCGTTTGGCCTGGAGGAGGAAACTGAACCCAGAAGGGAGGCAGCAGAGGAGCCAAGAGAAGCTCTCTATCAGCTCTGCTGACCAACAGCATGCCCAGCACACTCAGAGGTGGGGATCCAGCCTCTCTGAGGCAAGATCAAGGTTTGTCAAGTTCATTTCTGAATGGCATCAGAAGGGCTTTTCCTTGCAGGGACCCCCGACCTGAGCGCTTCCCGCCGGCGCCAGCCGCAGGGCTGCCTTCTCCACCTGCCCCCCTGGCACTGACGGCCGGGTGGGGGTGCTGGTGTCTGTGTGTCGCATGGATGAGGTGGCTGGAAAAGAGATGGTTTACTGTGATGTGGCAGACCCGTGCCTGAGTATCCTGAACAAGCCCCAGATCTGTGTATGCAGATGAGCAGCAACCCAAACATTGCCAATCCAGGTCCCCAGACTGCCCCTCCGTGGTCCTTCTGGCTCCCCACCTGACTCACGGGGCTCCCTTCTGATGCTAATGCCCTGTTCTGGCTTTCCCTCCATGGATGCCTCCAAATTAACTTTCCCACTCTGCCCTGGCGAGTATTTTAAGAAAAGCCCTTGAGGTGGCCCAACCATAACTTGTTAGGGCACAGTATGTGCTGGTGCTGAGCGACTCCTCCTGCCCTGACTTGGTCACACCTACCAAACCCCAGTGCTCTGGAGGTTGCTCTGCCCTCCAGCCCACCCCTCAGCCCCGAGCTGTGCAGGCACCTACATGCGGAGTCGGAGAGCGCGGTGTGCGAGGAGCGGCGGGAGCTGTGGGATGACAGGGACACTCCCTCCCGGCTGGCGTCCTGGCTACTGCCGCATGGCCCCACGTCCAGGTAGCTGCTGTGGCTCTGTGGGGAGCAAAGCACAAGCACTGAGGTCATCAGAAGAGGATGGCACCGGAGGGGGCCTCTCCCCCCCACCACGTGTTTCCAGAGAAAAATACGGGGCTGGGCGCATGGAGGGTCTGGAGCACAAGTGCTGTGAGGAGAGGCTGAGGGAATTGGGGTTGTTCAGCCTGGAGAAGGCTGAGAGGAGACCCTATCACTCTCTACAACTACCTGAAAAGAGGTTGTAGTGAGAGGGAGCTTGGTGACTTATCCCTAGTAACAAACCATAGGACAAGAGGAAATGGCTTCAATTGGCGCCAGGGAAGGGTTGGATTGGATATTAGAAGAACCTTCTTCACCAAAAGAGTTATCAAACACTGGAACAGGCTGCCCAGGGAAGTGGTTGAATGAAGGAAACTGTTTCACCTGCAGGATGTGGGTGACCACGTTGGCCATGCCACCATGCCTGAAGGCCCCACCACCTCCCAGGGAGTTCCCCACCATCCCACTGCCCTGCAGAACATCAAGCAATGGGACAAATTGCTCTGCCTCTCCTCCAGCTCCCTTACATCAACAGATGCAGCTTAAGGTCTGCAGAAAAATATCTCAGCTATCATGTGAAAAGGGGAAAAAGACACGGAAGTGTGCTGTGGTGACAGAGAAGCAGCTGTTTGCAAGATAGTCCTTGCCCAGGTGCAAAAGGTCTCTCAGACAGCTTCCCCTATACAACCCATGAACAGCTTCTACAAAATATTGTCTGAAGAGCAATGAGGCTGATGGAATGATAATTACACAACAATCCACTTGAAATTACTTGGATTACTGGTTTTATTTGTGAACTACTGAGAGAAAGAACTGAAAAGAAATTCAAATGATTTTGTTAATTGGGCAAGGGTGTTGGGATGCCAGACTGATTCCAGCCCTGGAAGTTATTGGTCACAGCTGGAGGCTTGGGAAGAGATGGGAGTAAAGGTGAAGAAGAACAGATATTTTCCTAAAATTCACAAGTGATAACTCATTTTGTTTAAATATCTACTCATTCGACTGTGAAGGCATGTGGTACCTTTACAGAAGAGGATGCCAGTTCAATTGATGATTCTTCAAGGCCAAGATCTCTCCTTCTTTCAGCTCGAACCTCTGCATAACTGAAAAATAATAATAACTACTTTAAATCCCATTTTTAGGTCTGGATATTGTTACTGTATGGTAACTATCCTACCACACAGATCACCACACAGTTTTCATGTCGAGTCACAAGCTTTGCACAGCACACAAACACACACCCTTTCTTCTATACAAGGTGCTTAGAGGAACATCATCACACAGCCTTGCAATCTGTGAATAACTGCACATGCTGAGTATCCACAGATTAGAAAACAACAGGGCAGTGTCCCAGTCCCATCACAGCCAGGACTGCACAGCCTATGTGATTAATTGCACTGCACAGCCTATATGATTAATTGCACTAATCATTCCAAGCACAAATATAGACACTCCTTTCCAAATTTTGGCCCTGGATGCCTTCAAGGAAAACTAATTGAAAAGCAAAGTGCACTTGGTTATTGAAGGCAAAATAGGTGTCTTTATCTTCACTAGGATTTTCCATAATCAGGCAGAAAAATGATCCCATATCTTCTTTGCAGGCAAACTGCCATAGCAAATGTACATTCATTTCCTAACCTGCTGATGATTAGGAATCAGCTTTTTGCTGTTTGCACAGTAGCTCAGTGAGACCTAAGTCAGTGCCCTGGGGAGGAGGAGGCCTGGTCCCCCCCTCCTTCTGAGGAGGGACACAGCCCCATGCAGTTAACATCAGAGTTAACATCCCTCACTCGGGTGGCAGCTCTGAATACAAACCAGTGACTGCCCAGGTGCAACATGAGGTGCAGGAATCCGCAGGAACGTGCCTCTAACTGTGTATTTGCTTTCCTTACTATTTTTTTCCCATTAAACAATATTTATAGTAAACAACATCACATGATTTACCACTGGGATAAGTTTGAGAGGATGTTTTAAAGACTGAGTGTGGATCATGGGCACTGGAAGGTGCCAGAGATTAGGGTGCTGAATTATTAACGGGTTATAACCTTTGTGGGAGGCAAGAGAGGTTCCTGAATCAACCCCACTTATTTCATTGTAGGCAGTGATTTTTTTCTGAAATCACATCCTAACTCGTGTGTTTCACTAATTTATTCTAAACCTCAACTACATGAGACAGAATTGACTTTCAAAATCTGTGCAGGACTGTATCACTAGAGGCAATGGAAGCAGAAAGAACAAACAACTTCATGCACAATAAAGTCAAAGCTTAAAGTGAAGCCAAATTCCCTGAAGGATGGCAGAAGCAACACAACTCAGAAGCAACCTCTCTATCTAACATCTGCTTATGATAACACTTGACGTAGTTTGTACCAGCACACACAGCTCAAATCACTTACACCTGTTAGTGGTGTAAGGGGTTCTCAGTCTGTGTTTCAGAATATCCCAGTTTACTAGAGTTTGTCCTTCCGGATGTTTGACAAGAAAAAGAGGGACCAGAAAAAAAATTCACAAATTGATTCCTGGCAGTAAGGAAAGATGCAGTGAGCAGCATGTTTACTCGAGTTAATAGAGCAAACCACTATGTCGTTATTTTTCAAGCCCTTCAGTAAATATATCCTTAGTTTTACCACAATCTTTTTTGAGATGCCAGCGGGAATCAAGCCGATTCCCCTCCAGAAGGTGCGTGCGGCAGAGCATCCCCCCACATCACCTCCCAGCGCGGGGTTGCAGCCCAGGGCGAGGAGCTGCCCACTAGAGGGGGATGCTGGGCTGGATTTCAGGTGAGGAACGAGGCCAGCAGGACAGCAAACTTCGACTCATCCATATTTAAAGCTCTGATGAAAAGGCTTTGTGGGAGATGTATGATCCCATTCACAACCATAAAACCTCCTGATTCTTAACAGCTCTAATTCTTCCTTTATCCCATCTCTAGGGATAAAAGGGGAACACAACACACTGACAACCTTGACCAACAGTGGCTTCCAGGTTTTTGGCTTGGTTGCCGAATAAAAAAAATATAAACAATGAAAATACACTCTGCTTTTCCCATGTTCCCTGTCTCAGTAGTTTTACAGAACTACACACTATCTTAGTGTGTTGATATGCACAGCAAATATATGGCTAACACAAAACAGGACTATAAAATAAGAACAGCTGAGCCCACGGGACACGCACTGTGAAATGCTTGGTGCTTGCTCCTACCTAACTACCAGGTGAGTGCAGACAATGAACTCGGGTTTGGAATTCCACTGGTGGTAGGTGATGTAGTAGTGTGTCTGCAGCCATATCCACTGCTGGCCTTTGGTCAGGAACCGATAGTAACAGGACTTTCCTTTCCCAAACTGCATCACTGTTAAACAAAAAAGAAAGCAATTTATTGCCAACAGAAATGTCATGGTGCAAAGATGATTAGAATAACCACCCAGTCCCACCCCCCTCCTGCAGTCTGCTGTCACACTAAAATGACTCTTGTGGCTTTATAAACTTGACAGAGGATACACAATTACATACTCAGCTTTTATTTGGGTTCTTTTCTGCTACTGATTTTCAAGAGTGCACTTTGCTATTTGGAGACTATTCTCATAACTAATAACTGGTGTAACTACAGAACTAGCTACATTCTTACAACTTATTCCCGGGCTCCTCTGAAATAAACATAAATAACACTAATTCAACAAAGTATTTGCCTTTCACAAGTACATGAGAATGCATTTCAAAGATTGGGAACTTGAAGTCAGGATCCTAATAATGGCACAAAAAAAAGAAGGAGAGTGGAATTTTATCAGTTTAACTGAGTTTTCTTCCAAGAGAGAACCTAAACACACCAGATCTGGAACGTATTATCAGAGTCTGTCCAGAGAAATCTTAAGTGGTGTAATACAACTGGAATATAACAAGGGCAACTACATTAAATAACTGCATTAATTGTTCCTCAACTCTGGGAGAACAAAATCCAACATGCTCACTTAAAATACCCATAATTAATGCAAAGTAAAATACAAATGTGGTTTAAGGAAACCCATTTCACTTCAGAGTAGGCATGATGTCTGTCCAGAGTGGTCAACCTGATGAACAGAATTTACCAAGCCACACTAATCCAAGTATTTTTACTCACCTGCACACCTCTATTTTGTTAAATATCAGGACTAATTTCTTTACTGATCCCAGTAACAGCGATGGGCTTCAGATGAAGACTGAGGTTCATAGAATCATAGAATCATAGAATCATAGAATCTTAGGGGCTGGAAGGGACCTCGAGAGATCATCTAGTCCAACCCCCCTGCCAGAGCAGGGTCACCTAGAGTACATCACACAGGAACTCATCCAGGTGGGTTTTGAATGTCTCCAGTGAGGGAGACTCCACAACCTCCCTGGGCAGTCTGTTCCAGTGCTCTGTCACTCTCACAGTAAAAAAATTTTTTCGGATATTCACCTTGAACTTCCTATGCTCCAATTTACACCCATTACCCCTTGTCCTATCACTGGTCATCACCGAGAAAAGCCTAACTCCGTCCCCCTGACACTCACCCCTTACATATTTGTAAACATTGATGAGGTCACCCCTCAGTCTCCTTTTCTCCAAGCTAAAGAGACCCAGCTCCCAGCTTTCCTCATAAGGGAGATGTTCCACTCCCTTAATCATCTTCATAGCTCTGCGCTGGACTCTTTCGAGCAGTTCCCTGTCCTTCTTGAACTGAGGGGCCCAGAACTGGACACAATACTCCAGATGTGGCCTCACCAATGCAGAATAGAGGGGGAGGAGAACCTCTCTTGACCTACTAACCACACCCTTTCTAATGCACCCCAGGATGCCATTGGCCTTCTTGGCCACAAGGGCACATTGCTGGCTCATGGTCATCCTCCTGTCTACCAGGACCCCCAGGTCTCTTTCACCTACACTACTCTCCAGCAGTTCAGCCCCCAACCTGTACTGGGACATGGTGTTGTTCTTCCCCAAATGTAAAACTCTGCACTTCCCCTTGTTGAATTTCATCATGTTTCTCCCCGCCCAATTCTCCAACCTATCTAAGTCTCTCTGAATGGCAGCACAGCCTTCTGGTGTGTCAGCTACTCCTCCCAGCTTAGTGTCATCAGCAAACTTGCTGAGGGTACATTCTATACCCTCATCCAGGTCGTTGATGAAGATGTTGAACAACACCGGTCCCAGTATCGACCCCTGTGGGACTCCACTAGTCACACACCTCCAACCAGATTCTGCCCCATTGACTACAACTCTCTGACTCCTTCCTTTCAACCAGTTCCTAATCCACCTCACTTCCTGATCACCAAACCCATACCTGATCAACCTGGTTGTTGGTGAGCTGAGCCTCCTGCCTGACTCCAGAGCCCAGAGAAACAGCAAGACCCCATGAGCTGTGACAATCAGCAAGACACCAAGGGTTTGGGGCTGCTCTCACCAACTGGGGGCAGAGTTGAACAGTTCTGGCTTCCTATCTGTTAACCTCATTTCACTGTCAGACAACTTGTTCTCAAACAGGGTATCTGTCACTTTGGGAAACGTGCACAAAGAGTTCCTGATCTGAGTGAATTCTGCAGGGATTCCACCTCCCCAGCAAGCATTGGCTATGACAGTCTGTCATGGGAAGAGAGAATTCCCTCGTGCTCCAGATAAAGATGCCTTTTTTGACAACAGTAAAAGGTTGTGCATGAGTGACAGGTAAGATCAAAGACAGGCACACTGTAAAGGGAGAGGAACTCACAGTGTTCATGGCACCTAGCAAGAAGCTCCAGGTCATCTGCGTGGTAGTAATCATACCCTGATGTTCCCAGAACCTCAAAGGGCAAATATCCTATAATAGGTGGAGCCCTAGAAAGGAAGCAAAGAGCAGGGAGTGAGCACAAAACCTGACATTTTGACATCCAGGCAGACAGGCTGCAATACTACTGAGCAAAACCATCTCATACATTCACTTGGCAGGGAAATCAGGAGTGGATTTTCACAGGCACAATGATGTATTTTCATAGTCAAGCAGAAAACAACAACAACAACAACAAAAACCAACAAACCAAACAAGAAAACCCAAACCAGTGAGAGAGAGGTAAAAACTGAGAAAATGAAAAGGCATGTGTTTACTGCTTCATAGCCTATTCATTATGTGGGTGTAGAGAGAGGCATGTACGTATGCAAGTGACTCAATTCATCAAGCACGCTTGTGAGACACAGCTTAAGAAATGCTATGGCTGCTCCTGTGCGTAATAACTTGGAGCTTGAGTAAAATTATCCAGTATATTCGATGTAAATGTCATCTGGGTAGTAACTGTAGGAGAAAGAGTAAGTGGGAAGCTGCAGTGCATGTCAGGACCAGCTTGGGTAAAAGAAAAAGTAATTGTTCCTATGGAAAATTATAAGCAGTAAAAAAAAAAAAAAAGTTTCTATGCTAGTAGTAAAAATAAGAATAGGCATGGGATTAATTTTAAGAACTGTTATTTCTATGGCAAGTAGAGAAGAAATAGAGGAAGTATTGAGATGGGCACCTTGCAATGACTTACCAGACTATTTTGCTGTTAATTCTAGATTTGTCATTTTCTAGGCAAAATAGGATTTATTTATTTTTTAAGCAGGTGTACTAACAACACTGAGCTTATGCATGGCCCTCACTGGAGCCTGCTAGCTTATGACTATGAAACAACACTGAAATCTGAGGAAAAATAACACTACTTTTGCCCCTAGTCCCTATGTCAGCATCCCTCCTTCCGTCCCCTGGCTCAGCTACACTCCGGCTTGCACCAACTCCAGCACTGCACTTATTTGGTGAGGCAGGACTTGCACTTATTTGGCTCCACCTATTTGTTTTGGCTGCTGGATGTGCTGATGGCTTGAGGCTCACCTGCCAAGATCAGCGTGTCCCTCAGGAACAAGACAGGGTGTGTTAGTGAAATGGTTAACATCTCAAAACCAGGGCAGTCTGAAGGTGCCATGGCCCATCCAACCTGCCTCCCCTGCTGCCTTTCTCTTGGTGTGTTGAGTGACCCTCATAAGGAAGGTAAATGCCATAAAGTGGCCAAGAATGTGAGCAACAAATTGATTAAGTACATTTGAGTATGGATGGATCAATCCTGAGTACTCTGGATATGAATATGGGAAGTTCTCCTGTGCTGGCTGAATGACCCAGCCCCATACTTCAACTGAAGAGGGCCCAGACAGGTCTGTAGCTTCTCCCCACAACCCTGAGCAGTTTGTCATGGAAAGGGGTTGGCTGCAAAAGCCAGTCCTCCACGCTCTCTGATGGCAAATCTCTTGAAACAGAGCGTGCTTAGCACACAGTGGTCTCTGCCACAATACAGCTTTATTTATTCAAATAACTTTTCATAGAGCACTGTGTTCCTTTTCCTCATGTGACCCAGATTTCTGTTAATGATGATAATATGTGTATTTATTAAAGTGTCCTTCCTTGCTATCTCTTTGGCAGAATATGCCAGTGTCTCTCCTATCTTTAATGACATGCTTCTATTCAAGACAATAATGTCTTTCAGATGCACATCAGATAAACATTTAGGCTGATCAGGAAAGTATTATGCTTTCCTGACTTTCACCAGAATTCTTTAAATGAGAAAGCAACCACAAAATGCTCCTCATCTGTCTTTTGACAAGGAGCAGCTTTGCTTGTGGAACAATTTAGAAGTGCCTTATTAGTTTAAGTTCCAGTCTTGAGGCCTGCAACTCCCTGTGCAAATGGAAATGCAGTGTCCTCAGAGAGCCTTTCAGGTGCTGCTTTTTAATAAATGAAGGGATGATAAGGAGAAGACCACAGTGAAGAGAAATAGATCATCATCAGAATTGACAGGTTTTCTTTCCACAAATTTACACATAGGCCCAGAATACAGATTTTTCTTAGCTTTCCAATGTTCAGCCAGACCTATGGAGTGCTTTTTGCATTATCAGTCTCTAATTTATGGTGTCATGATTGCAAAGGTCCTGATGTCAGCTCCTGCTGGGTACCCTCTGCCCCTGCTGAGCACCCCTCAGCGTCACATGCTGGGAGTCCACACAAATGAGCAAGAAAACAGCAAAAAATACTCAACAGCATTCATGGCATCCTAAGGACTGTACTAGAGAGAGGTTTGAACTTGTGATACAATGACCCATACAATCCCTGCTCCTTCTTGGGTCTAGGCTCACTGTTCACATCCAGGGCTCTCACAAATTCTGCCTCAGCATCTGTATTTCTTTAATTTACTCTCAGAAACCACCACTTCCTCACTGAGGACATCAGTGGGGTTGGAGGGGCTGCGAGCAGCAGGCGCAGAGAGATGCCTGTCTGAGTCATAATCCAGATTCATCAAAAGCCCCTTTGATGGGTTTCAAGGCAGCACCCACTCACTGTATTCAGAGAAGCTGCTGGGACACAGCCTTTTGGAAAACCAGCTCACTCCACCAGGCAGTGGAATAACGGATCTAGGGCTCTTTTACAAATCTTAACATTAATCACCTAGTTCTGAAAATGTGAAGTTACACATTTTTCTAGACATTTTTCCAGACATTTTCCCACTACTTTATAAGGTTTCTCACCTGTCTAAAATATTGAAAAAGAGTAAAGCATTCAAGGATGCCTAATAAGTAAGTTCAGAGTATTACTACTTACTCAGTTGCATTAAATTAGAGCTATTCTACTTTGGATCTCAGACAATAGCTACACAGAGTTTTTTATTTTTCAACTACAGTTTGTTTATTCTTCAGTGACTAAAACCAAGTCTCTTACCTGTGGTCCAAGAATAAAAACTTCCATTCCAAACTATGCCTTGATGTAAATTCTTCACATGGCTCTTCAACATTGCAGAGCTCCTGCAAAACAGTTGACATATTCAGACATTTAATTCCATGAAATGACAAAAGGAGCCTTATATCAAGACCAAATATGCATCTTTTTAGTATAACAAACCCTAGCAAATACAGTGCTTTTAGAGCACTTGACTTATTTTCCTCTAAGGAATGCATGAGCCTTGCTTTATAGATGCACACACTTATGAAAAGTGCCTAAGATGAATACTCCAGTGGCCTCATCTTGCAGTCTGTAGGCAAAATTCCCCAGCTTTTGATAAATATTGGTATCTGAAGATGGGTGACAGAACCAGCTCCAACTTGACACTGAGCTGGCTCATTCTCTCCTTGGCAGGAAGCACCTATGGTCATTATCCCTGTCACCATTACACTGTGCCACAGGACACTTAGGGACCAGCAGAAAGAGCCCGTGAGACATGGTGTTCAGCATTTCAGGATGCTGGTGGCCTTACACAAAGGAGCAAGGGTATCTATTTCTTCAAAGGCTGCCAGTTTTCAAGCAGTTTATCTGGTCACCTTGTACTGGTGCCTCCTGCTCTGAGACACCCCATCACAAAATCACCTCTCTCTAAAGCAGCGTGTGCTTTGTATCTTGGCATTCAAACTACTTACTGATATCTCCTTCTCACAAACCCAGGGGCATCCTCTCTCACCTACCACCCCACAAAGCACAGTCTGTGCTGCAGAACACAGGCCTTGGAGGCCACAGCCACTCGCAGGACTGGTGGCCCCAGCAGCAGCTCTGCCACGTGGCACTTCCCGGGCCCCCCAGTCCCAGAGCTCTCACCTTTAAGAACTGTGGTGTGACAAGACGAACAGTCGCTACGAGGCAAATCTGCTCCTCCGTGGCTGACCTGAAAGCTCGTGCAATAGCTGACTCAAAGCCATTACAGGAGGGTGTAGGCACTAGACACAACCAGACAATTTATTTAAGAGGAAGAGGAAGGAGAGCTTTCTTTTCATGTTAAGACAGGTGCAATGATAGATGAAACCCAAGCAACAACCTCCTCCTACCCACAAGGTGATGCCACACTGATACACACTGATGTTATTTAAAGCATGACCCTTTGGGCTCCGAGTTACGCAGTCACAACCACCCACCCCTGGCTTGCAGGAGAGCTTCATAAACCAGCACTGAGCAGCTCACAACGTGCAGTTACAGTCCCCCTGCCAGCCTTTCTCTAGCTCAACATTTGCAAGATTCAAAATGTTACAGGTTTCTCAAACTATGTAATCTTTTAAAAGTGTCATTTGATAGCCACAAGTGCAACAGGATGGCACCTTTTACTGGTTATTTGGATAACTGGGCTGCTTTACAGCTGGCAGTGGGTTAAACGGAGGTAGGATCAGTCTGGTATCGCTTCTTCAAGCACAGTGTGCAGAAGGGTACACTCTCCTGACCAAAAGCCTCCACACCACTTTTAGGTAAAAATATTTCCAGCTTATTCCATTCCCAACAATTACAGAGCATTTTCAGCTGAAATGAGACCTTTAGGAGGCTACAGATCAACACACAATTTAAAGGAGAGAGATTGAGAGCTAAAGGTAGGCTGGAGTGATAACTTACCATGAGTAAAATATTTAAAATCCACTACAAATTTCACATATTCATACATCAAGGGTTCATTTGGATCCAAGCTGCCTCTTGCTAAATGGCAGCAAAACTCTATTTGTTTTTCCGCTGAAATGAAAGAGAGGGAGACACACACAGTGTTACTGGAAGTCTGCACTTTAGCACACCCCATATACTGGATCTATCTAGGTAAACCCTGCTGCTGTGCTATCCAGGCACACCCTGCCAGGATGCTCTCAATACCCAGAAGTACCCAGAAGTAAATATATAACCCTCAGGAGCAAGGATCAGCTTGTTCTGCTTAAGGAAATGTATTCTCACCCTTTCTCCTGTGGCTTTACAGCTACCTGCATCCAGGCAGTGGCATTTCCCCAGCCCTCATGCATGTATGACTTCATGAGAAGCAGTTAAGGGATATTGCAGTACTCTGCTCTGGCACTGCTCAGTGGGACCCAGATCCAAAGGGCACTAAAGTCACCCTAAGCTTTTCCATTAACGGTGGAGGGCACTGTGCCAAGCTCTTATTCAGTTTTCTGCCCAAGGTCTGAACTCCATGGATTAAACCATGCAGACTTCAGCTGGAAGGAAATGAAGCCCAGGGCAGAGCACCAGCACCAAGGCTGCTTGTTTCCCCCTGCTGCTTACAGGGTGGGAAGGTCAGCACTGCCTGGCCATGGCAACCCCTCCAGGAAAGTGGGCTCCCAAAATGGCTTTGGTGAAACGTTGCTGTTTGGAACATATTGCTGCTTGCTCTGGTGTTGGGTCATTTTCTGGGGGAAAGGGACATTTTGGGGGTGGGACAGTAGCCAAAAATAGAGATCTGGATGGACTGTTCAGATAGGAAGGCTGTTCCTTAAATTAGATGTAGGGTTTCCTAAGTGTCTTGAGCCATGCAAGCTTCCTAAGGAGCAAAGACTCTGTCAAAACCCTTTGGGATTTCTCCTACCCTCTTCCTTTCCCCAGATCTCTCACTCCTTTCACATGCTCAGTCCAGCATCCTGTGCTCATAAAATAGCTAATGAGGGCAACTTCACTGTCCTACGATGCAAATCAAAGACCAAATACGAGGGTCAGGCAGGAACATTAGATGATGTGCTGCAGTAAAACCCAGAAACCATGGCAAGACAGAAGTGGCAGGCAGGAGAGATAAATGGCTGGAGAGCCCTATGCAGGCTCCCCCAGGAGCTGTTGGCCTTTGGCAAACTTCCCAGACTGGGAGACAAGAGCAGAGCTTACCGTTCAGAAAATCAGCTGCAACAGGATCTGTCATCAGCACGTGTGGAGAAAGGAGCTTGTACACCTCACTCTGCTCCCGCTCAGGCAGAAAGTTTAATATATTTTGGTCCACCAAATCTGACTGATACAAAAGAATGCTTTGTCATGTTCAGCAGTGCAGCCTGGCACAACCACCTCTGCCTGCATCCCGCAACAGAGCAGGGATGCAGGGTGGGTGCTTAAAGCAAGGAAGCCCTGTCAATCTGCAAATGGATCTAGGGCAGAATATAACCCTTAGGTTATTTTACCCCAGGGTTGCTACCTATTTGCAAATGGTTGAACAGGTCCCAGAGGTTGCCCTTCAGTTCAGCCAGATGCAAGCTGGAAGAATCCCTGGTACCACAGGAACACAACATAATGAAAAATATATAAAAATGAAAATTTGAACCATTTCCCATTGGAAGCATGAGACAGAAGTGGGAGCTCCTCCTCACATCCTCCATTTGTCTTCTAGGCTGAACATCTGGCAAAATCAACTCAACCTGCAAGTGTTTCAGTGCTGATGAATTCACACTTCCTGACTAAAGGGGTTCTACCAAAATGTCAGCACATATTTGTTTCTTTGCACAGCCAAGTTAACTATGTGTTCAAACTTGCCCTTACATAGTGTCACTGGTGCCTCATGCTTGGCACTAGATAAAAAATAAAAACAGTTTTCAGGGACCAGCAGAAACGTCTGCACCCAACAGCCATCTAGAAATTCTCCCAGAGAACACTGAAGCCACATATGTGTTACTAAAGACCATGAGCTCAAAGCAGGAAAAAACTGCCCTTGGAAGAGCACACATTCAGCCCTGAAATCACCTATAAATGATCTGAGCCGAGTTTCAGCAGGCACAGAATTCACAAGCAGGAGGTTTTCCATACGCCTGGTGGGATAAACACCACCCAGACCCTCCTTCAGATGTGCTGCCAAGGGGTGAGCTGCAAGTACAGTCGTTTTGCACAGGACTGTTTCTTAGCTACTCACAGACCCTGAGAGAATCTGTTACTCACAGGAGCCTGAGAAACTCCCCAAGAATTTGTGAGTTTATCCCCACCCCCAGTCAGTTGCCTCTTTGGTGGGACAAAACCAGCCCTGACCCTGTGTAAGGCAGGGGAACGATTCTCCAACGCATTGTGTTGTCAGAACTTACTGGTAGGTGTCCAAGCAGAGATGAAACACTATCAGAGACATAAATAATAATCCCATCAGTGGTAAGAGCAATGAGAAAGCCATCCAGGGCCTAATGATAAAAGGCAAGGGAAAGAAAAAAAACCAAACAAACACAAATGATTAAGCAAGGGAACAACTTAAAATATTATAGGCTTATTTATTCTGTGTTGATGCTTCTAACAGCCTAAAATGAACATAAATCCATTACAGAAATTAAAGCTCAATACAGAAAAATTAAAAATGACATATGCTGTCTAATTCAACACTCTTCTGACTTTCTTATTTGCTCATTAATATTAAATTGACTTGTATTTTTAATCTAGTGAATATTTACTTAAGATTAAGCAAGACAAGCAGTGGTTAGAATTTCTACACCCACGCAATCCTAGTGACTTCAGTAACTTCATTATGTGCTCTGAATTACACAATAGTTAAACAATTTGGTGCGTAAGGAACTGATAGATGATCATGATCATCACCCTGGTAAACCCAGTGCTGTGGATAGATGGATAAGCAGAGACTGAAAAATTATACAAGGCACTCTTTTTAGTAATTTATGGACAATATATAAAAGATCTAAAGCCTTATTTATTTGAGATAAAGCTCTCATTTCTTAGGCTAGTGACATATAATAAATAATTCTAAAGTTTGTTTTGTTTTCTGTTTCTTATTCATGATGGTTTCTGTCCTGGACTTCTGTCCTTGTAGGTCACTGCATGTGCATTCCTCTTTGGGTGTTCTTTCTGTTCTTCACAACATCTTCTTGTACCACTGACCCAGTGTCTGTCTCTGTGCTTCTCTAACACTCACCGAGATCTGGGAGGTTTAATCTCTGCTCAGCACCGTGCACAAAGCCAGCTCCTCTGAATACTCTGTTAGGCTGCTCTGCAGCTTGGCTACAGGGAGCTGAAGGTGCAGCATTCACCATCTTCCCCAACTCAGTCATACTCTGCCTTTGCTGAAAATAAGCCCTCTCTGGAAAAACCCACTGATTTTAAGTAAACTGGTCAATGGTCTAACCTAGTCCAGCAAGCCAACAGTTTATTAAAGGACTCTCTTTCCCCCACCATTTCTAATGGGGGGGGATTTGTTTTGATTCTGCTGGAACAAACTAGCTTGTTTGGTGAGAGAAATTCCCAGAAAGAATGAACAGACTTTTCCAGGGAGGTGAGTCATGACATCCTGATGAAAAGGAGTAACGAAGACACTGCAGCCCCTCCCAGCTCAGCCCAGCATACACCCTTATTTTGGTGGGGCAAAGAGGAGCAGCTGCCCATGCAGGGCAGGTGACGTCCCCCCAGAGCAGCATGAACCCAAGGCAACACCCTTAAGAAACTCAAAATGTGGGCTCACCAGGTGCTTCTAGATTTTAGAGGGGGAAGGTCTCAGAGCTGTTCTCCCGAATGCAACCTTAAAGGCAGTGCAAGCAAAAGACAGAGCACTCGTACCCCCAGTACAGCCCTGCACAGCCACCAGCAGCACAGGCAGCATTTACTGTCTAATGGGACGTGAGAGGCAGAGCTGCTCTGCTTTTTTCAGGTCCTTCCAAGTTTGTGCTAAAACTGCAAGCTGTAGCAGCTCTTCTGAGAAGGGCAATTCTCTTTTTCCTCTCTCACCAGGACAAACTGGTCTTCGTTGCTAAATGAAAAGCTGTTTATCTTGAAGGGGAAGCAATCACATTTTTAATTCTGGCTCTGCAAAGCACTTAGCACAACAGTGGGCTCTGTCAGGTTTGTATTATTTGTACCAGCAGAGGAGAAATCATTACCACTGGAACCTAGAGGTGAAAAAGGAGCTATCATCTCTGAACTACTCCACTGAACTGATTACTTCCCACTAATCTATGCAGCTTTAATTTCTTCTTACCTCTAACATCAACTGGGTGAACTCCTCGTTGCTAAGAAATGAAGGTTTCCAGTCTTGTCTAATCTCACAGGCTTCTGTCTGTGCTGTGATTTCTTAAAGAGGAAACATCAAAAAAGCAACATGACTCATGCTAGTTGGATTTTTTTTTTCATTTTCAAGTAACACTACATTTCTTTTAAGAGGCTTTCACAGGAATCATCCTCAGATCATTCTCTACACAAAGCTTTCTAGTATGCAAGTCATTTTCCACCCCATCACGATACAAATGCAGTAGAAATCAAGAAAAGGGAGACATTTTAGGTAGTCTGGAGAAATCCTTCAAAAATTAAGGTCAAGGGGCTAATTTCAGAGTAGCTGAGCATGACTGTGAGCAGAGGGTGTCCATGACTCTGCAGCTCTTTCAGGAAGGTTGATGGGAGTGCCCAGGCAGCAGGACAGGCTGCAGCCAGTCATTTCCTACCCCAGGAGACCCGGGAACAAGGCACAGAAACCCCTTTCCCTTTGCTTTTGTAGTTGCTGGTCCTCAGCTCTTCCTCTCTCATGCTCTGCAAGCACACAAAGCTTGCCAGGGGTTGTGGAGGCCAGCAAGGGAAATGAAGCAATAGCACTACACAAAGAAGCACACAGCACTGCATCTTTGCAAGTATATCTACGTGTAACTGGTCAGCACTGTAGTCAAACCTAGCCTGTTTCCTGAAGCCAACTGCTGTGCCTTATTCTGCCCCTCACTTAGGTTCATGCCCTCTCTGGGGGTCTGGGACACTTGGGAAAACCAGTTTTCAGCTCCTGAGTGGAAGCTGGCTGCTGGGCAGACACAGACCCAGGCTTTCAATGGGAGCAAGCCAGTGCCCACCAGTACCTTTCTGTTTCTGTAAGAAGTCAATGGTTCTCTGCAGTATTGTGGACTTGTCCATCTTGAGAGGGTGCCCGTGGCCCTGCAGCATGGTGCAAAGCTCTTTAATGAGGACATTGAACTGGTCTCTCCTCTTCTTTTCAGATTTGTTGCGTGATGCCCTGGGTGACAGAAAGACAAACACTGCTAAATAAAAGTGAAGGAACTACAGCTTGACCCAGGGAGAGGTAAATAGCCCTGTCTCAGCAAAACACTTTACAAACAAGAATGTAAACTCAGCCAGGACTGCTCATTTGTTTAAAATCAGGCTAGGGAGTAAGTGCCTTGCTGGTGCTTAGAGCCTTGCAAGCAGGACTGAGCTCACCATCAGCAAGGAACACCTGGAGGTAACAAATCTTATTTACATACATTTGAGCAAGACCAAATAATTATGGACATTTCAGCACCAGTTCCCAGTGTTTCAAAAGTGGTGGTAACAAAGTGAAGGTGTCATGGGCAAAATGTCTTCAGTAAGGGAAATCCTAGCAAATACAAGCTCATGTTTTGCCCACTTCGTTTTTATGAACATTTGTTTTGCCTCTAATACACACACATATAAAGGTCAAAATATGAAGGATTCCTTTTTCTCTGACTTGTACTTGCAAAAGTAGCTTGTAGAGAGACAATACTGTGGAAAGACAACTGCAGAATAAAGTCAAGCACATGCTTCTGTATCTGGCTGCTGCCATGATATATGAAACTGGCAATCATAAGAGTCTGGCTGCGGAAACCACAGACTAGTTTCCAGATTTCATTAATACAATTTAAGAATGTTTTATTAGGGTCTTCCCCTCCATTAAAAACAATAAATGAGAAAGCAAATCCATTCAGTTTCTTCCAAAATGTTCTTTCCAATGCTCATATCTGAGATAATCCTATTTTCATGCAACCTCTTCCAGTAGTAATTAATATTCTTTACCAGAGTATTCATGATGATACATGCTTCCTGTGATCTAGACCCAGTGTGGTATGCAGAAAGCACTTCCATTCATATTTAGGTTGGCATTTGGAGGTTCTCAGATCCAGCATTTACATTCACAGTCACCTCTGTTTCAGCACTCATGTATAATGACTAATTAGAACTAAGCAAATGCTTCTCTGAAAAGAGGCTCACATCCATGCTAAAGCAGGACTGCTCTCTCAGTTTCATGGGGAACTCTACCCCAGGGTAGGCAGAGTAAAATCACAGGTCAAGGGTCCTGCATCAAGATAATAAATAGTCATGGGATAGCATGAGGTTTTGAGGGCACGACAATGTAATTTAAGGAACACACAGTTCATTAACCTGTCATTAGGGGTGGCCAAACACACTATGACAAGCTTGAAAATGGTGACTTAATTATGCTGTTTGTGGTCTGCTATCTACAGCCTGTAAACTGCATGGGGGGTTTGACTCTGACATTAGTGGTCCCAAGTACTTTTCAAGCATCAGATGACACAATTCTCCCCCAGGAGAGATCCAGTCTCAGTGCTCTCTCCACCCCTTCATACCTCTTTGCCCTGTCCTTCTCATCTTCATCCATCAGTTCGTTTACACAACACAGGGCTCTGAAAGGAAAAGACAGAAGTACTCACTGAGATGTATTCCCTGCTCTTGTCAAGGATGACAGAGTATGGAGTTTAGTGGTCAGTATTTATGACCTTCTAGATGTTTCAGTCTTTCCTTTCCCAAACTCCACTCTTGTTAGGAAGCTTCTTGCTTGCTTTATCAGCTACTGAGTCCTGAGAAGTGAAACCATTGCTTTTTGCCCAAACACAGAGCTACAATAAGCATGACTGTAGAGGGAAAAAACAGTCCCTCAGCCTGCCTTTGCTCTCCCTCTGCCTCAGGATGGGGAACCCTGCCCTGAACTCTGCACAGGAATCAGCATCTCCCCTGCAAACGTGAGAACCAGCTTCACTCTGATGTCTCTACCAGGCAGCACTGTGCCTGGTTCTGTTTTGTGAGATCAGAGAGGCTGCTGGTTGATATCAAGCACTGCAATGCTTGAAAAGCATCTGAGATTTCTTTTCCAGTGGAAGGGCATAGAAGCAAGAAGAAAACTGTGCTAATCCCCCAAAGGATTAGCATTAGGCAACAGCAGGGTACTAGCAAGACATCTAGGAGATATAAAAGACAGGTTCATCCAAAGCACCCTGCAGACAATGACTGCTGCTTGCCCTGGTGGACTGCCACCACACTGTCTGAACTACATCCTGCCACTGGGAAATCTCTCACACCTGAGACTTCAAGCTAAAACTTCCTCACCTGGCACTAAGCAGTGAAAAGGAGGGAATGTGACCAGGGTTCCCTAGGTTCTCTCTGTCTCTGCAGCAGAACAGTCATTGTGGGCTGCTGGCTTTACTTTATTCTAACTGTTCCTGCAGCACAGGTAAGAACAGTTGGCAACAACTCCATGGTACTCTCAAGCCCTGTGAAATGATGGAAAATTCAACACAAGGGTAACTTCTTCACTAGTGACTTGCTTTCTGTGACTCAGATGGGCTAAGCCCAAGGGATGGGGAGCCAGGCAGATGGAGGCAAACCAGCTGCTGTCACTCCACACCGTGTCACCTAGACACGTGCTGGGTTGCACCACCTCCTGATAGCTTCAAACAGGAGATGGCACCCATCCCCAGCATCAGCAACAACCTGCCTACATCTCTCATGAGCACTTTCACTGGCAAAACGCTCCCATCCTGCCCAGCACTAAGGGGCATTCCTCAGTGGGCACATCCAAATGGTTTTCCCTGCTTTGAGGGCTACTCCAAACTCCAACTTGGTAGCTATGAAAGTAACAAAAAAAAAAGCCCAAACCACAACTGATGGGAAGTCAAAGATGCCACTCATAGTAACAGCTACAAAAACTTATCCTCCCTTCCCTGCTCCAGGGCAAGGCTCCCCCTCCCTGCAGGTGAACTGGGCAGAAGAAACCATGGTTTCTTTCGTCCCAAAACAGGAATGCAATCCATGGGGAGGGAGTGGCTCTCACTGCCTGAGTCACTGAAAGCTGTGAACCAAATTAGAAATTACCTGTTCTATTCCTCAGATTCATCAGTCCAGACTGACGGAGTGGGATTAGCACTTCTTATCACCATGTAAATAGAGATGGAGGAAAATCAATCCTGCAAGAAAAAGCAAATCCAGTTAAAACACAGTTGCAGCCAAGACTTAACCTGGAGAGCAGCAATCACTTCAAGCTGAGGAAGTCTACCACCATAGAATTAGGAACATGCTCAAGTACAACTGGTTGAAAGTTCAGCATAGGCTGCAGGAGGGGGAGCTGGACCATGTTCTGGGGCTCCTGGTTCCGTGTGCACTGCCTGCTGCTGCAGAAGTAGCCTGGGAAAGCCAGCTTGACCTCTCACATCCAAAAGGTCATGTGGCCCAGCAGGGTGGAAGAACGGCCCTACTAGCTTGGGGCCACTGAGGATTGATCAGAGTCCCTCCGAAGTGTGACAGCTTACCTGGCATCTGTGCTATGAAAACCAGCAAGTACGATCCATGCTACAGTGCCCATCGCTCTGAAACCAGTGCTGTTTAGACTTGTGGGGCTTCAGATAAGCCTCATTCTCAGGAAGGATACAGATGAAACACTGTCCACAACTGACAGTGATACCTTCAACAAAAGCCAGGTGTTGGGCTTCCAAATTTAACAAGCTTTTAATGCCCTTGAAGTGACCTCTCCACCTTGAGCCCAGGGTCACAGCTGGTTCTGCCGTTATCATTAGCTTCAGCATCAGCCCAAGACACTGCAAAAAACCTGCTGCCACTACCAGCAATTACATGTTTGTAACCATGGTGAGCAAGCAAACATAGCCCCACACTTTTGCTCATCTAAAGGACTAGCTTGTTCCTCTCTCCAACTGGTGAACATGCCTCAAAGCAAAGGAAACACAAGAAGGTGGCTGAAGAATCACTGCAAAAAACACATCAGGCAGGCACAATGGAAAGGGCAGCTGGGACGGGGCAGGGGTGGACATTGTGGGGCTGCTGCTGAACACCACAAGAAACACAGATCCTGACCAGTGACATGGTGAAAGTGCTTTGAATCAGAGAATCAAAAGACCTTTAGGATCATTAAGTCCAACCCAGCACTGCTAAATCCACCACTAAACAATGTTGCAGAGGAGGTTTACGTGAGTCACGTCAGACAACAGGTCAAATTCCTGCTCACTACAGCTGAATTAAATCATGTCAGTCCACTTACTCAAACAAATTGGCTCAGATAAAGTGTGACAGAGTCATAAACAGTAACGCAGAAGTTGCCTGCAAGAGGCTTCAATCTTCTGACACAGCAGAAGTACAAGGATAACATGTAAGACATTTAATGTATTTCAGCAGTAAAGTGTTTCAGGAAAAATGCAGTTGGGATGCAATCATCATTTTCAGTTTGGAACATGAACTTCCAGGGAAAATCTCACACTACTCCTGGTATCCCCAGTGAGACTGCAATTGCAACCACCTATGTAACCAGTTTGCCCACAGTGGATCTGAGGTGTTCCTGTTCTCACAGTCATCATATGCTGGTCAAGTTACAAGCTTTTTTCCCCAATTCAAAAGGAGCCTGTGATCTTATTTGTTGCCTGCTGAGCTGGTACCACAGAACCAAGGTGCTCATCTTAGTCACTGCTGTTTTTTGGTCAGTTCTGTGTTATCAAAAATCACACAGTTGTTCCTCCTCTAGAAGAATGACCCACTGAGAAGTTTTGCTAACATGTAATAATTTTGGAATAAGAGAATCCATAAATTGGTCAGGTTGAAAAAGATATGTAAGACCATCCAGCAGAGGTACATAGGTATCAAGAAAACTCTTTTTAAAGCAATGGGTTAAATAAATAAATAAATAAACCCCAACACTTGCAAACTTGCAAATACACAAAGAGATCTATCACAATTTTTCAGGAAAGGTTTTTTCCATCCAGGATTAAATATCTAAAAATTTAGCCAAATGAAAGGGTTCTTCCCAAGCTTGGAGTGCAAAGCTTTATGCAGAAACCATCACACTACCTTGCCCATAGATTGCCTTGCAGCTAAAAACTCCTGGGAAGCCAGACAGGTTTTCTGCCTTGTACACATGGTTGCCCTCCCAGCCACCTTGAATAGCAGTATGTTGAGGGAAGCTGTTGGGTCACTGAGAGAGAAAACAGTCCAAGTAATCCTCACCAAGACTAAACTGGGAAATGGAGCCCAGCTGCTCCAGTCTGTCAGTGCAGCTCTCCCAGCCTGCTGCCACACAGCCAGTGTGAGCTGCCAGGGGCAGAGAAATGAGGATTCTCAGGTGCATCTGAATGGGACACCCCCAATGAATGTGAGAGACCTCAGAACCATGGAATGGTCTGGGTTGGAAGAGGCCTTAAAGACCATATAGTTCCAACCCCCCTGCCACGGGGTCCCACTAGACCAAGTTGCTCAAAGCCCCATCTAACCTGGTCTTGAACACTTTCAGGGAGGGAGCATCCACATATTTCCTGGGCAACTTGTTCCAGTGTCTCATCACACTCACAGGAAAGAATTTCTTCCTAATATCTAATCTGTATCTCCCCTCTTCCAATTTAAAGCCAGTACCCCTTGTTCTCTCACTCCAGACCCTTGTAAAAAATCCCTCCCCTTCAAGTACTGGAAGGGGGCTATAGGGTCTCCCCAGAGCCTTCTTTTCTCCAAGCTGAAAAACCTCAACTTTCTCAGCCTGTCTTCACAAGACAGGTGCTCCAGCCCTCTAATCACCTTCCTGGCCATCATCTGGACTCACTCCAACAGCTCCACGATGTCCTCTGTCAACACCAGACTTCAAGGCTTTAACAGCCATAAAAGAATTCACAGGCCCAAGCACACAGAGAAGCTTTTTGCATGATGCAGCAGGGTGGTGAGCTACAAAAATTCACCTAGAAGACACTTACGGACAAAATATTCTTAATTGGATTAAGCACTTCAGGACTATATTTAGCTAAGTGCTTTTTGTCTTGTTATGAGCCAGAGCTAAATATAGTAACCAGAATACTTAAGAATAGTTTCATAAGGGTTGTATACACCCCTCAGCCAGATAAGGCACTTAGCCCTACTGACAGCAGTATGTCTGCACGTTAAGAGTATTTTAAATACCTCCAGATAGAATCTCTTTGACCTTAACTGTATTAACCAGTGGAATCAAAATGTATTTATTGCTTCCTGAAAGTTCTCTCATGCAACACTTGGAAAGAAGGATTCCTGAACTCTAGGGGCAGGTAAAGAGAGGACACTGGTCAGTGCTGCCAGCACCATTTCTCACCTCCAGCTACAACAGGTGAGGATCAGCTTTGTCACAAAAGATTCACATCCATCATTGCTTAATGTCCTCTGTAAAGTGAAAAGACTTCTCTTCCCTTGCACAGGGGGCCTCAAAAAACACTTATAGCATTTTAAGGGCAACTTATATTTTAGACTTTCCAAATATCACAGTACTTGAAGTTGTTTCCAGGGTTACAGAAAGGGTAAAGTACCATGACAGCCTTAACAAGACAAAAGGACTTCTCAGACACACAGCTAATAGTGACAGCAGTGTTCCATGCTGTCTGCAATATTCTGGCACACTTTTTACTGGAGAATGGGAGAGGGAGTTTTAAAAAAAATTATTGGTTTTTGCAGAACTGTCTGACTTCAGGAGCTATCTAAAACTGTAAACTTTTGACTAAAGAAAATTATTGGCTTGTTGCAAATCACCAAAATATTGACATCACCTTAGGGTAACTCTTAAGGGAACATCCCATTAGTAAGAATTATCCACTAAAACCAACAGTTCCTATGAATGCTTCATTATAACATTAATATTAATTATTTGGTCATGTCTCTGATGGCAAAGCAAAGATCACTCTATGAGTGTAATGCTGCACATTTCTGTGTGACCAGCAACAAATAAACCTTTCATCAGTCACCTAAACGTGGTCCCTGAACCCAGCTAATTTGCTTGCTTTTCCAAACCGTATTGCCTGAACCAATTTAAAATATTTCCTATGCATAAAAACTTTGTTGTGCTTTTACTTAAATTTTCATAAAATTTGGCTTTTGAGTAATGTGAGGCAGCAAAGGAGTCTTCAAACCTACGCTGTAGGAAATATTTTAATTATGGAAATGTGCTGTGCTAATAATTTCCACAGATTTTACATGCAATAAATTCAGCAGAGAGCCCTCAATTACAAGATGCAGCACTTTGTGGCACAGTACAGTCATAAATAAGAGAGTTAATGTGTTCTGCAGCATTATGATGTGTATGTCAATATGCCAATGTTTCATTCTTCTGGAGGCAACAGGAGGGCATGGCTGTGGTTGACAGCTAAACAGCTGATTTAATTTTTAAAAGGCAGAATTTAACCTTTTCAGTAAAGTGCTACTGATTCAATTATAAGATGCTAATGGAAATGACATTTGAAAAAAACCAAACAGTGCCCCTGAGTCTTTCTGGCAGTTCAGCACAGAAGGGATCACAGCCTCTGCCACTGCTCCTGTGCTGGGCACTGGCCCGTGGCACAGAGCAGGGAGAAAAGCCACAGCAGAGGCTCTCACAGCCCTTCACTGCCAGAGTCTTTCTCTTAGGCTGAGCTGACTCAATGACAAACTTAACAAACCTCTGGGACAAATGTTTCTGGACAGGCTTTGTCCCAGCTCTACTGCAGGCAGGCAATAGCAGGAGAAGCTGCTGCACCACAGCACAGCACTGGAATGCAAAGGCTGAGACAGATGTGCCAGAGGAGCTGCACCTCTGCATTATTTGACCTGCTTACCTATTTTATTTTTTTTCTGCTCACATTATACCCTCTCCTTTCCTTGCCACAGAATCATAGACTCGCAGAATGGTTTGGGTTGGAAGGGACCTGAAAGATCATCTAGATCTTACCCTTCTTGCCATGGGAAGGGACATATCCCACTAGACCAGGTTGCCCAAGACTCACCCAACCTGCCCTTGAATATTTCCACAGATGGGGCACCCACAACCTCCCTGGGTGGCCTATTCTAGTGTCTCACCACCCTCACAGTAAAGAATTTCTTCCTAATATCTAATCTAAATCTACCCTCCTCCTATGCCTTGCCTTCTGTTGTTTTTCACTCTTTCCTGCTCCTCTTTCTCTTAACCCCCTCACTCAGCATCCACTGGTTTGAAATTCAGAGAAATGGATCTTTCTTTAATGTGATTTCTCTCTATCTTGTTATTTCTTATGTAATCTGCCTTCATCTCTCCATTGCTTTTTCTTCTCAGTTTTCTTCACCCTCCTCATTTCAAAAAAGCAGGTGATAATGATCACAGTGTTGCTGATCAATTAGACATTTAACTGTGGGAACACTTGGCTTGCCCAGGTCTGAGGCAGGAACAACTGCCAGTTCTGCCTTAGGGATCATGCTGGTGGGGATCAGATGGGTGTCTTCAACCTGGCTGGCTCCCACACCACCTCAGACTGGGTCCAGGAGCACTGGTTCCTGTCCTATCTGAGAGCTCCTAATTCCAGTTTCAGACTCTTTGGAGGAACTGGGATTCCCCTTGGCTCAGTGGTAAAGCTATAGAGCTCCATCCTTTATGGAACCATCTCCTGCACCTCCCGTGCAGGAGGGCAGGGAAGGGCCTGGCACTGCTCTCACCAGGGGCAGATGACACACATGGCAGGGTGACCTGCCAGGACTGAACCTGTCTTTTCACACAGCACCTTTGTTTACTGAAACGTGGGTAACGGGGACGAATCAGTGAGGGAACCAAATATTCTGTCCTCTTTTGTTAACCTGCCAGAAGGGGACTTTCTGTGCCACTGCTGCAACTACTGCATCTCAAGGCACTCCTCTCCAGCATACCCTCCCCTGTTTTATTGAGCTCTAAATTTAGCTTGTTACCTGTGACAGATTTATGACTACATTCATTATAGCAGTAACAGCTTCAGACAGAAGCTAAGAGGTGCCCAAAGAAAATGGATTATACAAAACAATTATACTATAAAAAAGGCTGTACCAGAACACTGTGATTCAGCACAGAAATGAAATGAAAGATACAGGGAGGAACAATAGTGCTGTGGTTAGGGTTTTGTTTGTTTCTTTTTAACCAGGATATACCATTTTCTGACAACAGAAAGGGGGAAAAGGATTAAAAACCAACAGATACTTGAAAAGAAAAGATGATTACAGGAACATTTTGTTCTCTAGGATTTTTGTCAGCTCCTGGAGAAAACAGCTGGCCAAGTTTGTTCTGTTCCAACAAATTACTGAACCTTGCAGGTACAAGATACCACGTTCCAGAATATGATTTAAAATGTCTCCAGGGTTTCTGTAACAAGAAGGGCATGCAGTTAATTAATTCTATCAATTTGTCTAATAGCCCCTTAAAATTCTCAAAACATTGCAAATGGCAGAGCTGCTGATTCACAACCCTAAGTAGCATAAAACTATACTTTGACTGGCATAAGCAGGGTACAATAAAAATGCATATATGCATAAATGCAAATAATAGCTCTTGTGCAGGCTTGGATGAATGCTTGTGCTTAATTGTAGCTGCTCAGTTACAACAGCAAAGGTGAATGTGTGTTGTGGTATGAAAGGTTGATATCTAACCTGTAGCAATTTGTTAACACACCTGACTCCATCAGGCACAGAGACAAATAATCCCCAAACAGTAATGTAGTTTTCTCTCATGTAGGATGGGAGCAAAGGCAGTTGTCCATAGTTACTCCTTCAGCAGAAACTGAGATGTGTGTTTTCATGGGACTATTTCCAGGAATGGCACACAGAGCTGAAGAGAAGGCAGCAACATTGAAATCTAACAGTCAGAAGTCTCTTGAACAGAATGTTCTCAAAATTCACAGCAAATACAGATGCTCTTAGAGCTCTGCTTCAGCTTAGGCCTGATATTGATGGTGCAAATGCATGTGTGGGGGTGGGTGGGTGCATAGACACACATGTAATGAACACATATATTACTTCAGAGCAATTTGCAAAAAGAAAATACTGAGAGCAATTTCTCCCAAGGAAAGCAGTGGTGACATCCAGGATGACTCCTGCACTGCTCACCTCCTGACGTTGGAAGCTAAGTAACCATCCCTGCTGGGCTCATGCAGAGGGAAGGTGCACAGAGCTCCTTCTCTCGTGACTCAGGATGCTTTATCATATTCACTTATCTGGCAAATCACAAAGGGCAGCTGAGGGGTGTGTGGGAAGGGTACCCCAGTAAGTTGCAGGAATGTAAAGAGTGGTTTAACAAGCTAAAAAAATTAAAATAAATAAAGGCCCCAGAGTTATTGATTCTGCAGCTTAAAGAAGACAGACAATACCTGACTGGAAACCCACTGCTGAAATTCTGGCTAACTTCAGGTTGCATTCAGAATAGTTTCAACCCTATCAGAGCAAAGCAGCAAGGAACATTTAAAAAATAACCCAACACACTCTGCTAACTCGACAGCCTTGGTTCCTGCACCTCGCTGCCTGTGAAGGGGGTGCTGGGCACCCTGACACCTCCTGCTCCATTTTCAGGGATCACCAGCTGGAGCTTCTCACTGGGAGGTGCTGTGCCTTTCTCCCACCAAGGGGACACGTTTTGCATCAACTGTATGTGTGGCATCAAGTGAGGTCATTGGGTCCTTTTTCAGTTTTGAATTTTGTTTGGCAACTCTGTAGACAATAGGACAAACACATCAGAGCTGTCTTTTTGGATGTGTTACCCTGAAATCCCTCTTGTAATTCCTCTTCTATTTATTATGGGTTCATAATAATTCATCCCAAGCAGACAGCTACATAAAGTCTATGTGTCATTAAACTCCCTACTTTTATGCCTTATTCATCCTCTGTGCCCAGAATAAATGTAATCTTTAGACAACAAAGAAAAGCAGCTAATTAAATAACTTCTCCTCCACTTTTCTCAGCAAGAGAACATCACCAGCAACTACCAGTTCATTGAAAGAGGCAATAGTAGCATTCCTGTCTTAGCTGTTCTCTTCTTCTCCAAAATCAGTAAATTTTTTCTTTATTTCTACTTTGCCTTTCTCAGTCTTGTATCTAAAATGCATTTCAGATGCTTGGGGAAGGTGCAGATGAGGAGATGAGCATTTATGCTCAGTGTTTGCTTGTGCTGGAGGTCGAGTATAAAGCCCGTCCCTGAAGGTGGTCAAAAAAGGGGTAGATGTGCTTCGGGATATGGTTTAGTGGTCATGGGATGTAGAGCTGACAGTTGAACTTGGTGACCTTCAAGGTCTTTTCCAACCTTAATGATTCCATGACACTGCCCTGTCTGCACTCAATGCTGGATCCCCTCTCCAAGAAGCGGCCACTCAGCCGCTCTGCTGCACCATGGGATGGCAGCTGGATGCTGAACAGTCTGCAGAGAGCCAGCTCTCCTGGGCTGTCACTTCTGCACTTCCTTAGATCTGCTTGGTCCTCTATAGGGTCTAAAAAGCCCTTTGGCTGGTAGAGTGGGAGGTCTGGGAAGTCTGGTTCTTGTTCAGTCTCCTTTGATTTCTGCTGAACAACATCTACTTTCTGATGCTTTGCAAGCAGCTGGCTGCCATTCTTTCTCTCCTCGAATGCTTTTACATCAGGAAGTCCCAGCACACTCCATAAACACAGTTGTATCCCAGTTGTAGAAGTGAGGAAACAGCCAAACATTTTACTTCTGTCTTATTTTATGAGTGTCCCAATTTTGGGAAGCTGAATTTGAAACAGCAGATGCAGTTACAGCCTAATTTTCAGTAACACTCAAACCCAGCATAAGTACCTAAAAGTAATGCACATTTTGTAAAAGCTCGACCTAAACCATTGACCCAAGCTCAAGCAGCAGAGTTAAGAAGTGAATCCAGATGTCCTGATGATTAACTCTGTCTATTGGCATTCAGTCAAGTCTTCCTTCCTAAAATAAGCTTCCTGAAGCATCAGACCACAGTCTTAGAACTCCCTTAAGTATGCAGCACTGGTAAGAACTGATATTCAAATGAAGGACGGGGAAAAAATCCCAGTTCATTTTATTTTCCTCTAGTGATCAATAACTGAGCAATGAAAGGGCAGCTCAGAGTCATTTGATCTCAAACTTTGTTCTATAAATTAAAGAAAAAAAAGGAAGATTCTTCTCCCTTTTCAAACAGCATGAAGAAAAGATGTTCTGCCTCAGTAATCCTAGACCTGAGTAATTTAATCTGCCCTCTGTTGCAATCTGTTTCCCATGTGTATAACCAGCCTGGAATTTCTGGAACTCAATACATAAGGAAGCTATTCAAGAAAAGGAAATAATACAGCAAAAGGATTAGAGATAGTTCTGAACCAGACTGCTAGCCTCCCTGTACCAGAGGAGAATTCAGCTCCTGATCCAGAGTTCAACTTCTTGACTTCAGCCCAAATCTCCAACCCAACAACTTCCAAAAAGATGGAACATCCCAGAACCAGCATACCTCTCCCTTCTGGTTCAGAGATAGAAGGAATGAAAGGACATGTTGAGGAGAGCTGCAGTGGCATGGCAGCAGGGGTGCCACAGCACTGCCTGGGCAGATAAACTGCCCTATGGCACGGAACAGGCTATTTCAGCTGGGAGGGATCAACAGCGATCACCTGGTCCAACTGCCTGATGACTTCAGGGATGACCAAAAGTTAAAGCATGTTGTTAAGGGCACTGTCAAAATGCCTCTTAAACACTGACAGGCTTGGGACATTGACCACCTCTCTAGGAAGCTTGTTCCAGTCTTAGACCATCCTCTTGAAAAAGAAATGCTTCCTAGTGTCCAGTCTATGTAACAGACCTGTGAGGGAATTATGAAGAGCTTTAATAGCTAAAATTCAAAGTCTCCTATGCAAGCTTACTTAGAGTTTTAGCTACTTATCCATTAAATGAATATCAAAGGATTCACTGCAGCTGAGCTACCTGACCTCATTTTATATCTCTGGCTTCACACATCCAAGTTCAAGAGTAAGAAACTTCTTTGCTCTCTTGGTGCGTTTAATTCTGGAGCATTCCAGGTATAATGTGCATGTAAGTCAAAAGGAATTTAAACAAAGCCCTTACATATAAAAATATGTCTTATCCTCATTTGTCTGCGAGAATTTCAGCTGCTTTCCTTAAATGATCTGCTCACATCTGCTCTCCAGCTGAGCCCTGTTCATGCCCCACTGACCTCACCGCTGCCATCTCTGTCATCTTGCAGCTGACAATACCCAGCAACACACCCTGTAAGTGTTGAGAGCCTTTCAAGAAAGAGGAGGTAGAAAAGAACCAGCCTTTATATAACAGGCACAAGAAGGACTTGAGAGAAAAATCATTGTTTGACCAAGGTGAGTCATGGGAGCCGCAGGCCTGAAGTGCCCTGGCCCAGCTCCCCCCGGGAATGGGAACCAGAGGCGTCAGCACCTTGCAGGATTAGGCTCCACAACAGCAGCTGGCAGATTTTGTTCTGATAGAGAGCACAGCAGCATCGTTCACACTCGTTTGGTTCTATTTGCTGCTGTTCCTATTCAAACTCAGCTAATCCGCTCAAGTTATTTCTTGGCTTTGGCCTTAAGCTGGGTAAGTAAACACCTTTCATAAGGTCTGAGTCCACTTGTTTTAAGTGTATGATTAAGGGCTAGACTGGGGTGTTATTGGGAGAAAATTCATCTCATTACTCAGAATTTCCAAAATCACTCCCAGTTGTCTTAAAATGTCACTTTCCACCCAGTGATTTACTTCCTGCATTGCAAATATGTAATATGGGGGCAAAGGGTCCCGAACACTAAAATACGCATTTGTGTTTTAGCTGCCCTAAAGAACAGCTCTTTGAGCTGAGAATAGCTCATAATGGCACCAGTTATGTGGCTACCAGACCTTCCCCACAGATGTCTCTTCTTGTTTACTGTGAAGAACACAGATGATAAACAGTAAATGCATTTTGGATAAAGTCATGCTCATCTGTAGTATTTGCATTAAGTAACACTAGAGGACTCACGCACCAGAAAATATGTTGATCCAAGTGTAATTCCATTGATGTGACACCAAGGATGAAATTGAACTACTGGAACTTAAATATTTTTTTTCAATAAGAATTGCTGCCACTTACTGGCGTTGTTAATAATAATATAACTTTTAACTTCACATTCAATATTCCCTTTCACACTGTCTTGCCCAAATCACTTCTCAGCCAGCTCCTCAAAAGACGTTTCTTTGTTTTGAAAGCTTCAGGAATAAAAGAATACTTAAAGAATTAACTGCAATCATACTCATCCTTCTGCACAGTACTGCTGATATGCACTAGAAATCTAATGAGAAAGCCAAAGTTTCCTTCAGGAGAAAAAAAAGAGTAGATAAACATCTACAGATCTCTCTCTCTCTCATTACTTTATCTTTTTTAGACTGCAAATATGTCACTGGAACACTTCTGTACTAGGTCATTATGGTTACACATATTCTGCACGAAGACCCGAGGCCTCATTCTGTCGTAATAAGATAAGATATTCACACACATCCTTTTTTCCCCTTGCACTTGATTTGCATGGCTGGCTGGATAATCAGCCCTAATAACAAAATATGACTCAGCGTGACTGAATGTCCACTTTGCTTTGGGGATTCTCTTGGAGGGTTTTTCTTAACTAGTTAAGACTGGAAAAGATGTGTCCCTCCCAGATAACAATAAACACAGAAACTCAGGGGAAAGGGAACAAATCAAACAGCAACATTTCTGCTGTGGTGCCCTCCAGGAGGCTCTGGTCTCTTTGGCCATTGTGCCATCATAGGGGACATATGGGTTTGTCTGGATATCTATGGGTCACAGTTGTTCAAGCATGCAGAATCTTTTAAAATATGTTTTATTTCAGACCTGCAATGGTCCAGTACTAAGAATCCTTCTGGTGTGAGTCAGAACCAAGACTCCAAAACAACCAGTAAATTAAAATACATGGGCCCATCTCTCTCAAAGGTTAACTCTCCTCCACTAAGCAGCACTGGCAGCAGCAACGGACACTGCCATCCTGCCAGGCAATTCTGGCTGGATGGGTGTGCTTGACAAGGACAGTGGATCTGTACCTATAGGTATCTGTGGGCTCTGGTTTGCAAGTAAGAGGCTGGGCCAGCTGAAAAGGCTGCAGTGTGAGATCTCACCTGGGACAGAGTGAAAAGAGCATTGAAGAGCTTGACCCTTCATCTAGCCAGATCCTTTGGCACTTGCCTCTTTCTTTAACCACCTGTGCAATTCTTGGGTGCACACAGTGGGATTTATTTGTGCTTTCCAGAGTTAGGATAAATAAGAATTTATTACCTTGGGCTTTCCTGACCAAAGCACCTTAAAGAGCATATCCATATACTAACAATGTCCATAATGTATTTAACATTAAAAAATTAGGTTGGCCAAGAAAATACACATTAAAACCAGCTGATGGAAAGAATCATGTTGAAAAGTACATGTAAAAAACCCACATGGGTAAAAAGGGAGCTTGTTTCTGTGATAATCTGACTACGTAATACCACCAAGGCCAGTGAGATCCCTGACAAGCATCTACGCAGGAGCATGAAGCCAGCAGCAAAAGTTAAAATTGCCCATGACCTTTAGCTGGCAGTCACAGTTCCCTCTGAATTTCATGCCGTGTTTGAGAGGCAAATATCATCTGTGCTCCCCACCTCCTTTCATGCACTGCTTTTGTGCATGTCCTCTAAAAATCACAAGCAAACTATACAACAGTTTATCCAGAGCTCAAGCAGGGAAAACATTCAATTAGGAAGAGAGAAAAGCAAACTCTCTCCTTCCTTTTCTTGCCTCTCATCAGCCCTTCTGCAAAAGATCACTAGTAAAATTCCTAGCTCCATTACTGAAACTAGTAACACACCCATCCTGAAGTTTCTTCCAACTTAATTCAGTTTGATTTTCAACAAGTGAGAAGTGCAAAACAAACGAGAAATTAAACCCATGTCCTTAATGCCTGCAGATACACCCAGCCCCTGCTGCAAGGAGCCAGCAGCGCCAGCAACGGCAGGGGCACCTCGTCCTGGTTCTGCTCCCACCCCAGGACTGTGCTCACCACCAAAGCTCAGCAGCAGGTGGGCAGAGGCAACACTGAGGCAGAGGATGGACATTTTGGTGCTCCATTTGTCATCTTCCTACCGAGGCCCAAACTGATCATGCCCCAGAGGTAACACCTGGAGCTTTGCGCTCATCCTGTGGGCAAAGTCTGGTTGTGTTTAGGAGGGTGATGCTTGCTTGGCTCTCTTCAAAGTCAGTCCCTGGTTATGATCAGTGCTGTCACAAAAATTATCTAAGCTGCTTTCTCCTATACTACAGTTTAAATGAATAAGAAATCATGTACAGTACCATAAAATGCTTCTCTTCAGCCTCAGAAGCTTGTTTACAATCACTGTAGTAGCTGAATTGGTGAATGAAATATTTACAACTATTCATGCAATCAGCCTCATTTTCCTAAGGAAATAACTGATTAGGTATCTCACATCTGTTCCTGACAATGATTTAAGCCCGTACTGATCCCTATCTAGACCTGACATGAATGTTAATGTTTTAGAAAGAGTCACCCTTAATAGGAGGGTGATGACAGACTACTTGGGTCTGGTGGCAACTGACTGCAGCTGGGAAGGTCTATCTACAGGTGAAGGATGACACAATCAGCCCACAATTTTCTCTAACCTTATGACCTAGGGCTTAGGAAGCCTGGCAGGAGATAGAAGTTACAGCAGAGCAGAATCATCAGAGAATTATCTTCCTATCCCTGTCAAAAGTTTTTAATATCTCTCAGACATTTGCTTTCAGCAATGTTTCCCCATCAGGGCTCTTTGAAGCTGCTACAAGTGTTGCAAGGCTGGGAGGAAAATCAGCTGCTCATAAAACTGATTGAGATGATTCCCTAAAAAACAACAACGTTCATGTCAGAAAAGACACAAACAAAAATTTCCACATTTTTGCTTAAAAAATAGCTGTTTTATGGTTAAACATTCAGTGTCAATGCACTGTTGGAAACGGAGAGAAATCTAACATTTAGTTAACCTGATTTAATTCACCCAGCTGTCATCTCTTCCACAAGAAACTTATCACAAGAACTTACAAAAAAGCAAGAAAAACAAGTATTTATCACAATGGCTCCAAACTCCATGCTCTTCATATGAAGAGGAAGGGAGAAATCTTCATCCCTCTTAGGTCAACTGCAAAGCTCTTCAACATTGTGTCAAAGATGCCAATGACAAAAGACATGATCTGTATTACTGCTCCTTCTGGACAGGTGCACCCGTTGAAATAACAGGGCTCCCTAAGTTCTGAAAAGAGCAACTAGGTCAGAAAATAAAAACCTTTGGGCAACGCCTGTAATCACTACAAATTTTACTTTAAAGTCAAGGAATCAAATTAAAAACTACTGAAGAGAATGAACATTTGCAAAGGACCTTGGAAAGCTGTAGATCAAATACAAATGAAGTCTATATAAGTGTCTGAAGAATAATCTCTGGAACAGTTACAAATGCCTCATAAAAGTAGATTTCAAACACAATCCATTGAAGATTAAACTGAAAATTCATCTCTCTTAGGATTTCTATACATCATAAATGGGCATTATGCCTTCTATGTAAAGCAGCTCATTATCTGATTTATTCACTGATATCTCTTTTTATTGAAACAATTCAAACTGGACTATATTAGAAAATCCCAGAATAGTTTCTTTGTCACTGCAGCTTTTGAAATAAGATGATGATTTATAGTTATAAGATTTTATTTACCATGCAATCAAATTCATGTTAATATAATGCACTATCTCTAAGGGCAAATTTAAAGAAAGATGCTATTCCAGCTGGATCACTTATTAACATTCACAGGATTAAAACAAAATAAAAAACAAAACACAGAAGTTGTTATTTGTATTAAGTCTTTTTTCCATCCCTCAAGCAAAAACAGAGATTCTGCTCTAGTCACAACAGCCAGCTATCAACAAACTAATCAGTCTAACACTCTAGATCTTGATAGCTCGATTAGTTGTCTTTTTAACTAAGAATATACCCAAGATAAGAAATTCAGCTCCAGAGTTGAAACATGTGCCTTGGAGAAGATGAAGTTCTGATCCAGCCTCATTTCTGGTTTCCAAATGGTTTCGTAGCAATTTTAGACCATTGCATTTCCTCTTGTCCCATTTTAGGCAAGAGATCTTTGCCCTTTTCAGATAGACCAGGACTAATACAGAACCATAGACTCTTCCATATTTAACAACCTTCTTCTGGGACCCTCTTCTTCTAAACTATGAATTATTTCCATAAAGTAAAAATACAAACAAACAAAACAAGCCAACAAAACAAAACAACAACAACAAAAACCACACCAAAAACCAAAACTGAGTTGTAGACAATTTTCCCACATAACAAAATTTTCAGCAAGGGTCCCTGAGTTGTGCAAATAACAGACTTCTGCTCTAGGTCCGATGAGACACAGATACCAGCAGGTCCTTCAGTTGAAGAGCCAAGTCCCAAAAGATGTGAAGATACCCCAGATAAGAAAGCAATCTGGCTTCACAGAAGCCCATGCTCCAGCAGAACCAGCAATGAGAGTTGCCCATCCCAGGAGTGGCACCCAAGGGCCAGGCTACACTCCCTCTGCAATTCCACAGCTCCACATCACCACTGTCGTGTGGGAGGCTAAGCCCAGAGCCCAAAGAAAATAAAGTAACTCACATTTTCTCTGTTGACACATTGTCTCCACTAATGACAAGGCTCAGCCCTTTGCAATGAGCATGATTAAACAGAAAATGTAAGTGTGAAGATCAGCACAAAGTTTGTTTTATTAATGCTTCCTACTGTGCCCTTTCCATTAAGAGCCTGTCCCAAAATGATGCCATCCCAACTCACCCAGCTGAGAGAAAAAGCAAACTGTTGATATTAATCTTTAGTATATACATCAGTAGCAGAGTCAACAGCCAAGGTCTTGCCTTTTTGCTGCACATGACTCACTTAACACACACACACTTAATCCATCATGTCATAACATTTGATTTGAAACAGTTTGATCAGAGAAAATATTTTTCATTTACTGTAAATGGTGCCAGTGTACGTTGCACTCTGAGGCAGGACAAACAGGTTTATGGCCAAACTTCCTCAGCCAGGGGTGTAACCCTCCCCAGCTATTACAGCTTCTCTAATTGCTGCGTTTGCTGTGACAAGCCGACAGTGGCTCAGACACTCACCATCCACCTCTGTGTGTAAAAACATATTTGCAGTTTGTGCAGTAGAGCCTGAAACAGCCTAAAGCCAAGGGCTGACTCCCAGGGACATTTCCTCTTTGGCTGGCACTCTGGGAGAGGCCCTCACTGCACAGAAGCTGATGGAAGTTCAACTTTGCCTTCATCAGGGCCAGGGGTTCATTTTATCCCCTTCAGATAAAGCCCCCGTGTCTGCTTGAAAATCTTCCTATAATGCTGCCATGTCTATGCAAGATAATTAATGGCAATGGGAGTTATTATCAGCTCATCTATTGTTCATTTATTTCTCAAGAAAATGGGTTACTTAGCACGTTGCTTATGGTCAAAACTTTGTTGTCCTGAAGAAGTAAGCCAAGATGTGCTGTGAGTTGAAACAAGATTAAAGTAAGCTGAGCCCCAAAGAGAACAAACAACCCTTATTAATGTCTTTTAAGCATGTGTGTATGTGTGTGTTTGTGGGCTGAACAGATGAAGCAAGAGAGGAGATTAGCATTTTAATGGATATGATTCCTGCCGTTGCTACATACTTGAATATCTTGCCTAAGCTTGGGACAGTTTATAAACAAAAATAAACACACCCACAAATATCTTTGCATTTATCTATTAGTCAATCAATTAATCAATCTGCATAATAGCTGTCATTCAACACAGGACCTCGCATGGACTTAGAGATCACCTATAGGTGAGGGGGAACACTAATCATTATGAGGAGATGGAGGCCCAGTGTCAGTGTCTGCTGCGTGGTGACACAGCTGTGGGAAGAGCAGGTCTGGCCCCTCTCCCTGCCCAGAGAAAGGAACACAGAGAAAGGGGCCCAGAGAAAGGTACCCACAGCTACTGGTCAGCTGGGACATGCACTGTAACAGCCCACACATTTCTACTTCATACTACAGGTCCCTGAGAAGCAGCCCTGGAGGAGTGAGGTCCTAGAAGTCGATGGAGGGTGACATGCAGGGTGGTATAGACACAGAATCACAGAACTGTTCTGGTTTAAGGTCATTGAGTCCAACGATGAGCCTAACTCTACTGATCTAGTGCTAAACCATGTTCCTCAGCACCACATCTACACACCCTCTAAACTCCTCCAGGGATTGTGATTCAGCCACCTCCCTGGGCACCCTGTTCCAGTGTGTGACAATCCTTCTGGTGAAGAAGTTTCTTCTAATAATCAATCCAATCCTCCCTTGACACAACTTGAGACCATTTCCTCTTGTTTTGTTGCTTGTTAGTAGGAAATACTAGGGAGTTACTAGGGAGTTCTCCATGCCACGTGAGCAGCGGTTGGGGGGAAGACCAAGCCCTTTGCTCTCCCTGTCAGCTCAGGACCCCTGGGCACTAGGGACCCAGCAGGAGGGTGGCACAGCTGTGCCCAGTTCACCTGTTCTGTGGAAGGCAGGTAGCACTACTGCTCAAGGCAGTTGTCACCCAGCACCACCTCTTCCATCACACCCAGAACATGTACATGATGAGCAAACCCTCCAGCGCTCATCTTCTACCACCACTACCAGGCTGCCATTTCCAACCACTCAGGTGTGTGCTTGAGTGTGTGTATCAGTCCTCCACAGTTAGAGCTCCAAGGTCTCTCCCCCCCTCTCAAGGAAAGACACATTTACAGTGCTCCCTGTGACGATGTTCAGCGAGTCTCCTGGTTACCATAGAGTTGTGCACTAAAGAAATGTCGATAGATTAATCAATTATACAATTGTGTTTGCCTAAGAACACAAGTCAAAGTCAGATGATTCAACACATTTGAACAGCTCCGTGGAGTTTGGTTAACACACTTCCTCTTCTACCATCACAGTATTATCCACTTCTGTGCTGTCATTTTTCCATATTTCAGGCTCTCTTTACATGCAGCTTATCAGGTATGTGATCTCTGCTTCAGGCTAAGTCAAGCTGTTTTCTTGCTTGCCTGCTTGCTTTCTGTCAGGTTTTTTTATTTCCTTCTCTCTTTCTTGTAATAAGATGCACATTCTACATTCAACTTTCCTATAACAGAACTGTGTTTTCAAAATCACTAATCCGTTACTAATGATCAACAATCACTTACTTCTTCTAGTGGTTATCCTGCCCAACTGACAGAATTTTTCTCCAATCAGCACTGGAGCAGGGCTGATTTTAAGTCCAGCTTTGCAACTTATTTTAGGAATATCATGCAGTAATAGGAACAGTGGGGACATCAACTCCAGCACTCCAGTCTCAGAAAACACTACTCTTAACAGCTACTTCACAACATCTCCTCAACCTGCCGAGATGCACCAGGAGCCCCAGAACACATCCTCACACCCTACAACAAATTTAGGATACATGTCAGAAGCACAACCGATTAAACTGTGTTGTGACACAGAAAAGGGCAGGTGAAGATCACTCCCAGTACTGCATGTCCTTGTAACCACACAATGTTCATTCAACAGTGCTAGCAAGAGATCCCAGAAAATACACCATGAAGTACAATACGGTTACTGGCAACACAACCTGAAGGAAAAAAGTCTCTCCAGCTCAAAATCTGATGAACAGGTTAAACCAGAGAGCATGCCAGAAAAATCTGCAGGCAATTGTGCTCCTCTAATGTTACAAGGAGTCTTTGCACTGCACACTTTAAATGTCTAGTGCTTAAGAGGAAGGCAAATATGGGGGGGCAATATTCAAACCTGCAGCAACAGGAAAAATTCTTTCTTGCCTTGGCTTCCAAGAAAGCAGCAGAAACTTCGATGCATGGGGTTAATAGTGCAAGGAAAACCAGGGCCATCCTCCATTCAACCTTACATTAAAAATACAACTATACTGAAGACCAAAGGACTAACTCTGCAAACCTAATTTCCTATCTCCAGGAACTCTTTAATTTAATGGTATAATCTCTTTCATAAGATTATCAAGATCTATCTCAAAACTACTCTAATTGAAAGACTATTACACAGCCTCAATCCTTAGGCAGGTAGAAGCTTTCTTTTAATTTCACATCCAAATTTATTCATGACCAACTTAGACAATTTGATCTTGTGCAGATGCTATCTTTTGACATATTTTTTCTGCCTTCTTGCCATTTAGCCCCAACTGAGTGTAAAAAGACCTACTGTAACCTGTCCCTTCACTTGTTCAACTATTCAGAGCTGAACAAATTAGGCTCTTTAACCTCACTTCATACAACAGTGGTGTCTTTGTGTAATCACCTCTCCAGCCCTCCTACTGCTGCAATTTAATATTTTCTTGACTGGGGTGTCCAGAGCTATGCAAAATCCCAACAGGCTACTCCATGAGCAATGGAAAGCACTTGTACTGATGCTCTGTAGAATGATAATATCACACTTCCCTGAATCTCTCGTATTATTTCCCTCTGATATCCAAGGATGACATTGGTCTTCTCCTGACCAGCCAGTGCACCCACATCTCTCCCTTCTGTCATGGCTGATGTGCTCCTGGTTCACACTGGAAATTCTAGTTACTGGTCTCCACTCTTAAAACTTTGCATGACTTTGCACTCAGCACTAATAAATGTAATTTTGTTTCTATCACTCCAATCAACAAAGTCATCTAAATTCCTTTCTTATGATAATCTGGTCCTCCTCCATACTGACAATACCTCCCAACTTGCTGTCATCCTGTGCAGCTCCTGGGCACACACCCAAATCCTACCCACAGGTCAGAGCGGCTCCATTCAACAGGCACAAGCCTGGTCCCCAGGGACCAACAACACTAATCTCTCTCCATCCTGATTACTTTCTCTGAATACCTCTCTCCTTTCAGACAACTTTATTTGCATGCAACTGTTGTACCTTTCCCTTAGCCAGTTCCTTTTCCACCTTTCAAATCTTGTATTGAACCACCATCTTCATCTTAAGCAATAGTGTCTTGTGGGGCATCGTACCAAACACTTGGCTTTAGATAAATTACATTCCTGCCTTACCCACCTAAATAATCTGTTATATAAAAAAGATGTTAGATTAGTCTAGCACAATCCATCTTCGATAAAATCTTGTTGTAATTCACTCTGCTTCCTCATTATTTCCATGTCTAATTATTCTTTCCTACAAAATACGTCATGAGACACTGGGTGCTGCTGCATTCAAACCAACAGGCCTGTGGTTCCTTGCATCACTTTTTATTTTTTGACTGTACAGATACTCTGTGTACAGGACACAAATGCTTCTCCTCTCCTGCAGCTGAGGAGCCATGAGAGAGCCTTGCTGCAAGCCATGCAAGCCTTGTGCCACTGCTCTCAGTATTCCAGGACTGGGATTATTGGCACTTCTTTATTTGTCTCACTAAGATATTTAAGTTTTGCTTGTTTTCTTTTTTTTTAATTTTATTTTTCACTCTGCTATGAATAGCTTTCAGTCTGCAGATTTGTTACACTCTGTTCCAGATTCTACAGAAGGTTCTGCTTTCATGAGAAAGTTGTGTCATTATTTAGAGACATCAGTTCTCCTTTCAGTTTAGACACTGCTAATTTCAGTTCTGTGTAAATTACTAAGTGCAGATTTTGGTTGAACCCAAATAAGTTCAATCAAACCAAAATAAGAATGTCCTTAGCGAGGTCACCTCAGGCTAATCAAATCTCTTTTAAAATTGACTTAAACTAAATTGGTGTAATCTCCCCATGTAGACAAGGCCAAAGCCAATAAGGGAATCTGAAGTAGGTCAAAGTCTCTCATTAATTGTACACACCTTGATCACTTGATTGAACCTGGTGCTTCTCAGGCCAAGCAGAGGCACAGAGCAAGCCCAGCTATGCACAGGGCACTTGTTGAGGCCTCACCACCACCTCAGCCTCCCTTAAAACTGGAACTGGAGTAATAATAAAGAGGTTTTTGCAGGGCTATGCACAAGGGTACAGTTTGTTTGGCACACAGGCCACAGGGCAAGAGGCTGCTCTGTACTGCATGGTCCTGCGTGCACCAGAAGCAGCAAAGAAAAGAGAAATAGGCTCAGGCTGGGCAACAGAACAGGACAGAGACAGCAGAGCTGTGGCTGTGCTGATGGGCACAGAGTGACTATAGCAGCAGGGCACTGTGGGGCACACCGAGAAGAGCCTTAGGGGAACAAAGGTTCATTCACATGCAAGAAAGGTGTTATCCAGGTTGTAACAAATAAATACAGTTTTTGCACCTGCCTGACTTCCAAAATAGAGATTTGGAATTAAGGGATGTATCATTTTAATTACACCAGCAAAAATTGGTCCATACTATTTTGTTTTTATAGGTTTTACGATTTAAAAACCATATTCTTCCACTAGAATCCATAATTGTTCTGGCACAACCCTGGATTTGGTTGTTCTGCTATAAGCACACAGCCCATTCCCCCAGTTTTGAAGGAATAAGCTTATGTGGTCATTAAAATATTTTTATCATTACATGTGAATCTTGGAAGGTTGCATTATTTAGGGCAAAACAACACAACTCCTGTGCATAGACAAGCCCTAGCTCCAAACTGTAAAGACATTCTACCCATTTTTTGTTACCACTAATGAACAAAAGTCAATTCAAAATCAGTATCTCTGAATGTAATGCTGATTCCAACACCATAAGACTTTAATTATGAACTACTCATTTCTCAATTTTAATCTTTAATCCTGAGCTGGTTTTGAGTACTTGTGTAAACCAGCAAAAAAACTTAATACAGACATAGTCTGAGTGGCTAAAACTGCAACCATCACACACCTCACTGCCAAATCTCACTGAAGGTTATAGCTTATCAAAAAAACTTTCAACCCAGTTTCACTTTTTCCTCTAGATTAAGTAACTCTGATCCACAACTCTGAATGAACAGAATAACTGAGCAGTAAGCAACCCCTCCTAAAGTAATTTGCATTTTTCCTGTTACATCTTCCAGACAGACCAATGCCTCTATTCCACACAAACTTCCACTTTTGGCTCAACTCCTGAGCCTCCTCTCCTCTTCAGTGCTTGCTGCATTTGGCAGAACTTCTTCAGACCCAAGTGCTCACCAGAGGACATCAGTGCACAGGGAGGGCTCTGCTCCTCCACGACACATCATCGACACGTCGCTTTACTCTAATTAGCACATTAGGGGGAGATTACCAGAAAACAAAAAAATTCCAAGCGTATTTTTTTTACTGGATAACTACGGTGAGGTGTTGCAGCCTGAGTTTATAAAAACTACACCAAACCCCAAGGAAAACAGCCCATGTTGCAGTACGTTCAGTTCAGAGGGAGTACACTGAATACTCCTGACATTATCTGCTGCTTAAAACAACATTCCTAGGACCTATGAGGACTGTAAAGCCTCCGTGTCAAAAGCATGAAGAGCTAGCTGTCTCTTTAAGGCAAGTTCTCATTTCCAGAGCCAGGGATTAGCGAGCAGCGATCCAGCAAAATAAGGACGAGGCAGCACCGTCATTCTGCCTAAAAACGAAGCTGCTCCCGACATTTCCCCCATCCACACACCGGAACGGCTCGTCCCATTAGTTAAAGAAGCAGCACGACTTTCACTGCACACCACAAAATAAACTCGGGCTAATAAACAACCCTGCCCTCCCAGCCCGCCCCGCATCCCCGGGTAACGCGTGGGGCGTCTGAACAGCCCGGCTTCCAGACACGTTATCTCCGGGGCTGTTTCCCCGCTGAAGAACACAACTCCGCTCAGGGATCAGCGCCGGTTGGCACTTCGGTGCTAGTTCTGCTCCCCAGAAGGGACTGCCGGGCTGGACTTCTCCAAAATCGGCTCAGGAGGGACCCGCTGTGCGGAAGGCAGAGGAGCCGCCCGCCGCTGGGGGCTGGGGCAGTTCCCC
>NW_009953098.1:4452750-4453073 GCF_000747805.2 Chaetura pelagica | reverse complement strand
CAGTGTGCAACTGCTGCCATTGAGGACCAAGGCTTGGAGTTATCATTCACAAATCCACGACCGAAACATACGAGAGACGTTCAAAGCCTCAGTAATTCCCTGCTTATAATGTAAACAATCTGTAAAACCAAATGGCACAACGACCCTACTGGGAGGAGTAACTTTTCAGCCTGGATTTTAGGCGCAAGACTCAACTCGGAGGTTTTTCCTCACCGTGTTTTCAGACAAACGCATTCCCAGAACGGCAGAAATTCAAGACAGAATAAGAAAACCGTGCTCGGGCTCATTTCAGCCTCCAGCAACCGGGCGGTTCCGCGCCCACA
>NW_009953098.1:4430309-4451922 GCF_000747805.2 Chaetura pelagica | reverse complement strand
GGGGCCCGGCCCGGACCCGGGGGTTCTCCCTCCCTCCCTCCTTCCACCCTGGGGCTCTGCCGGGGCACAGCACGGCCCGGGCTGCCCCGCCGGATCCCTAACTTTCCTCCTTTCCCCACGTAAGGCACCAGCTCCACGCTCGACACGAGCTGTGCTTTGAAGGCATTAGTCATCCCGCACCGTGAGTCACCCATTTAGCGTTTGCTGCTTCCTTCCTCATTTATTTTTTTTCCTTCCCTTTCTCCACCATAATTATTTCCCCTCGCTCCTTCCCCCCTTCCCGCAACATCCGTGCCCAGCTCTAGGGATGCTGCGGGTTTCCCGATCCAGCCACAGCAGCCCTGGGGAGCCAGAGGGGGCTGCTCCCAGCTAGTGCTGATTGCCAGGGATCTGCTATGTCCTCCTGTCTCTGGAAGCTCTAAATACCAACAGCTGTGCCACCAACACTGGTCTGCAGCCTCCTCCTTTCTCCTCTCAAGGTGCTTCCAGGAGGGGCTGAGCACTCCCTGGGTCTCTCCAGTGGGAAATGCACATTTTATGCTGCAGTTGGGGTGACCTGGGGGAACGCAGGCCTGGGGGCATCACTTGGGTCCCTCATCCAGGCCCTCTGCAAGTAGCTGCATCATGTAATCCCCTTCCAGAGCTGAGTGCATTCTCTCTTACTAACAAGTTGGGGTTTTTGGTGGGTATGTTTTGGGAGGTTTTGGAAGTCTGCCCTTCAACATGTGCAATGCTGGGAGATCTACTCTTTCCAGCAGCACATTCCTGCCCAGTAGCCCTTTCCCACACCTGGCATACAGGACCCTGGCTTTTTTTGCTCAGCCAACATTCCAGTTCCTCTCCCAGCTCTCACTTGGCCAGAGGGGGCAGGCAGGCAGCCTACCTGTGTGGCCAGGTCCTCTGCATGTCTGTGTCCCAAAGCACAGGACAGGGGACAAAAGCAGAGTCAAAGAGGGGACAGTGGACAAAAGGCTTTGCTATGAGGGTTTTTAATATAAACCTGATGCCACTGAGGACAGGGAAGCGACTTGTTACAGCAATAACCCCGGGGAACATCAGCTATTATTGACAAAGACAAGAGAAAGGGCACCTCTGCACACACTTAATATTGCTTATTTTCTTTCTCATTGGAGGCAAAGCAAATAGTGTGGCTGTGCTGACTGCCACGAGTGGCCAATCTCACTTTCCCACCCAGAGAGGGCTTTTGAGGCATGTAGCCTCATCATGTGAGACACAGCAACCCTTCCCTTGTTCGTGTGGGAAAAATCCTCCTTCCCTCCTTCAGGCAAAGTACAAACAGGTAACGAGTGTGGCATTTCTCACCCTTTTTACTTCAGGTGTGTCTCTGCAGCTGTAACCCAAGTGGTGGTCCCTGAGAGGTACCACTGGCTGTGTACGTGGGCATGCAGGGGTGCGTTTGGGGAATTAGATCAGGAATAAAAAGAATACTGCACTCTGCAGCTGAGGCACTTCAGATGAAGCACTTGCAGACAGATGCTGTGGGCCACACAGGCAGGATGTGGCCCCAGAGGGGCTGAGCTGAGGCACGGGTAGGTTTCCCCTGGAGCCACCCCGTGCCACAGCCATTGTCCTGGGCTGTGCTGGCACTGCCCGGCCAGGTCTGCACCTTGGACACTTCCACAGCCACAACTCATCCTGCAAGCCCAGCAGGCACAGCAAACAGCATCAACACTCTCTTCTAATAAAGCAAAACTCTCAGAAACACCACTTTACATGTTAATTGCAATAACATTATTTTCTGACCAGGAATAATCTTTTAAGTGTTTCAACCAACTCCCCTGCAGCTCCTGGCAGGTAGAGGAGCAGAGGTCACCTTTCCTATAACAACACTGAAAGAGTTTTCATATTGATGGCTTTCATCATCTTGTTCAGAAGAATACACTCTCCACTACACTAAGATCCTCCCAAAAAGTTAAAAAATAGCAGGGAAACAGACATTTCTGACATGACAATTCACACACTGCTCAGCAAGCTGTGGAGTTGGCCCTACCCTGCGACGGTTGGCAGAGCCTCAGATTTGTTTGTATTATTAGTTTTAAACAACGCTGTGTTGCAAAGACATGCCAGCAGCAATAAAACCAAGATAAACCAGGTTTTGGTCAGAAAATGAGGACAGCAAAACATATATATAAAAACCAGCCTATCCCTGCTGCATTTGCCCAGTGCAATGGAGAATCCCACAACCTGGCAGGAACTACGAAGCAGTAACATAATTAAGCAAAGGAATAGGGGGAGAGCTGGGGCTGTACTTTTTAAGATCACACTCCCATGCACAATCTTTCATACGGAGCAAAGCGTTGTCTAAACTAGCTCTTAAATTACATATTGCAAAAATTCATAGCCAGGAAATGTTTGCATTGCACAGTGCTAAGAAGCAGCTCCAGTACAGGACCAGGCACCTCAGCCTCATCTCACTCTGGAGCGTGTCCAGAAATTCAACATGGTGTTCTTGCTTTTCACGCAGCAGTAACCATGAGGTCTGGGATAATGCAAGCCAAAAGGCAAGAGGAGAACAGAGACAACAAAGTGCAAAAAAAGATCCTTGCCTTGATCTGAAGAGCTGGTTCCGTGCAGGTGTCTCTGGGACTCCGGGACGCGGCACCGAGCCGAGGGTTGAGGCTGTGGAGCCCACCTGGCCATGGGACTGTGCTGTGGACGAGGCCAGCAGGAGCCCAAGGCAGGGACAGGGAGCTAATTGTGTCAGTGCTATTGCACAACACAGTTGCCTTGACACTGTGTCATGTAAAGATTTTAAACTGCCTCTTTATTAGTCATCCTCTATTCATTTTAATTGTGCCTGATAAACAGGGCCATTTCACCTTTGTGTTCTGGTGTTCACATTTATCTTGTGCATTTATATCACTCAAGAGACTTTCAGTCTTTTACTGCAGGGTTGGTGGATGCAGAGGAACGAGGAGGCTCTGCCGTCCCCGCCTGCTGCCGCTCTCAAGCGTTTGCCTGGGACATTCTCAGACCTCTGCCCTCCCAGTGTGGAGATCTCCGCAGGTCCTTGATCCTGGTGCTGAAAATGTCCAGGCAGAGGCTTAGGTTAGTGCATGGGAAGCAGTGAGGAGGGAGAGGCTGCCTGAAACACGCACTTCTGGGCTATTCTTCAGAACGCAGTGCTGTAGGTGTGTGCTCAACACCACAGGGCTCGCTTTGATCTTCTCTGAGGACAGAATTTTCCGTGGATTAACTTCTTGCCTCTGAATTATGGTATTGGTTACTTAATGAAATCAAAGTGGGGAGACAAATAGGTAATTATTGGATTTAATGTAAAGGAGATAGTAGAAGTTTCTGGAATATTTTAGTCACAATTACTTGCAACATAAAAAGACACTGCTCAGGAGTGTGTTTCTGTGAAACTGTCCCTGCAAGTGATGACCTTCTCCTCATCCCATCCCCTCCCTGCTTGCTGTGGGGAGAAGGAAGTGCATTTTGGCCAGGCACGACCCTGTCACCTGTAAGAGAACAGCAAGTTGGGCTTCACTGTGTTTCTCCAGCACCCCCAGCACTGCAGGGCTGTTTGCAGAGACCTCACATCTCCGCTTCAGACGACACTCAACAGTTACTACAGTCCTTCTCCTTCTGGAGAGACATCTGTTCTCTGGGCTTATACAGTTTCACCTTCATTTTCCCCTTTAAAAAGTCTAAAAAAATAAAATTCAGGTTTGTACCAGAAACATATGAGAAAGTGGGTTAAATCCCATTCTCATTTAAGTTCAGAAAAAGGAACGGAAACTCCATTAAAGGCAGAGAAAAAAACCACATTTACTCCAGTGTGAACAGGATTTCCCCCTTAGCATAAAATCTTGCATCCTTATGGGCTGGAAGGAGCTATTTGCTGTCCTACCCAGCATCTTCAAGTGCCACTTTGAATCTTTATGCAACTGCTTGAAAGGATTAGGCATATAAATGAGTTAATCACCATTTAGGACAAAATTGCATCTAAGCTTATGATAACCAAATGGAATATTTTTATTTCCATCATCCAGCACCTTATTTTGCGGAAAATGCTGTAAGATGGTTCTTGTAGAGGCAAGATTGGTATTGAAATTTTTTGTGGGTCTAAGGCCCTGTATTTCCTTGTGCAGGAGTAAGAGCATGGGCCAGATAAGTATTTATTTGAAAAGCTGATATATTCTGCTAAGTATTCCTGGGATCTGTTATTCAACCTAACTCAAAGAAGTGGGAAAAAACCCTTACACAAACAAGAACATGGCTACCTTTTTCTGCCTCTGTCCTTCCATGAGAGTGTACACTGATTCTAAAGCTCTTCGACCACATTTTAGCTTGATTCCATAGGATAATGTACCTATGAATTAATTTGGTTTGATGCTGGGTTCGTCTCTTCTGGAGCCTGTGCTGAAGACAAACTCAGGCTGCTGCATTTAAATATGGGTTGAGTGAGCACTGGCAATAATCACCTCTGATTAGTATAATCAGCTCCTGAGGGGCCTCAGGAATAGAGAGAAAGAATAGAAACTTAATAATAATTCTGTTAAAGAACCAAATCTCCCTCAAGTCAGAGGCCACATGGGCAGAGGGAGCACCAGGCAATGGCAGCAGCTCCAGTATCACCCATGGATGAAGCACAGAGGAAGAATGGGCAACTCATACAAGGTGGTAACACTTTAAAGCTTCTCTCCGGTACTTGCCCATTCTTAGTTACTTGATCCCCTACACAGCAGCTGGGAATTCTGCAGGCCAACTGGCCCTTGCAGGCCCAAGTTTTATTTTTTCCTCTCTGGCTTTTACCCAGAGAAAATGCAATGTTAACATCATCTGTCTGGTGGAGTTTTCAACATCATGGGTCAGTGCAGCAATGTCTGACTCCAAGACAACACTCCTGGCCAAACATGGCAGAGAGAAAGCTGTCCTTGTCACCTGATCTTCCTCCTACAACTCAGGGTCTGACCTGATCCCTGACCTGCATATGTGGTCACAAAGGACACGTGTGCTGGGACCAGGGGCAGATGGAGTTGCCTCCAACCATACCTTCCCCTCTGTCTCCCAGCTACTGATTTTCACCTCTTCTCTGCCTGGACTGGTCTGCAGCCAGAGGGCTCCCAACTATGTCCTCATCTCCCTTGGAACTTGGATAACTGGGATGAAGAGTGGCACTACAATTCTATGATTAGGATGGCTGTGATGTGCAGGCACAAAGTGCTGCAGTTCCTGCTGCCCCTCTCACCCCTGACCAAGCCCTGGTGCTGAGAGAGGCTATTGCTTGATTTGACTTTGTAAGGAAAGCAACTTTTTCCTCTCCAAGGCAAATGACCACCAGTACAGTCCTTTCCCAGCTCTCCATGCAGCTTGTACAAGATAATATTAACACCAAGACTACTGCAGACCAAGGAACGACCCAGTAGAAAACAGAGAGGATGTTTAAGACCACAGAGTTGACCACACTCTGATGGGCAAAACCTGAGAAACCTGTAATCTGTGTGAGTATCTGATTCCACACCAACTCACTCACCACAAACAGTTGTATGTACTTAACCACCAAGGAAGGACCAAGACTAATTTGACCATCTGCCAGATTGTGAAAGTCAAGCAATGGCTTCCTAAGCACAAACTGTGCCAGTGGTTCTTCAGGAAAACTGAGCAGCCTGATTGTCTTGAAGGACCACTGACAACACAACCCAGAAGCTAAAAAGCAGAGCACAAGCCCTAGGGCACAGCTCTCCACACACTTCCTTTAATGGTCTTTTAGGATACACAGGAAAGAAAACAAAGTCCTCGACCCCAAGTGCACCAAAGTCACCAAGGTCCTCAGGTAACTTCCACTGTTTTCTTTCTGCCTTCTAGCAGAAAAAAGAAAAAGCACAAACCTTCTAAATGAACGAAGGGACACATAAAACAAGTGGCCTGATACTCAGAGGTTTTTTTTTACCCTGGGAGCAGGACAGACCAAAAGCATCACACATTGCTGCTGCTGTGCTGATACCTAAACAGAAGCAAGTTAAAACACAACTCTGCAAGACTTTATCACTGTGTTTTGCTACTAAATGATACTGAAATGTGTCAAAAAATATACAGAACTGCATGGGATGTTACTGCACTCTCTACTCCCAGAAAGGCACCTGACTTTTCTGGCCACAGAGGAGGAACTGAACACCATCAATGTGACTATGATGACATTAACGACTATGATGCTAGAAATTAATATTGTGTGACAGATTCTGTCTACAAGCAGTGTTGCAAAAAGTCAGTCCTTAATAAGCAGAAACAAACCCTGGCCCAACCCCATGAAATCAGTTTCTGTTATGCAGCTATAAGTGATTGATCATATTTTTGTGCTTCTACAGAAAAAGAATATGCAGGATAGTTGGAACTTCCTCATCTAAACAGGAATATCAAGATCAGTTTTAGTCAGGGCTTGTGAATGAGTGGCTGGGACTGGACATTTCATTGGACAGCTTGTCTCCTTTCTTGGCTTAACTTGGGCAGTTAAGTACTATCACCCTTCTCAGCCTGACTCCAAGACCCCCACTGTCTTAGCAACAAATCCTGCTGGTCCTCTCCACATCAAGAAGTCCCTTGTGCCTCCTTATTCCAAGGGATCATTCATCTCCTGTGGTGAGCACAATCGTGAGCAGTCAGATGAGCCCAAGAGAGTTGTTTTTTTGTTTTGTTTTGTTTTTTGTTTTGTTGGGTTTTTTTTAAGGAGGAAGGTTGTTTTGGTTTGCTTTTGGTAAGTTTTGTTTTTGTTTGGGGTTTTAAAATTATTTTTGTTTTGGTTTGGGTTTTTTTCTTTTCGGAAAAATGGTTCCTAGTTTCTTTGCACTAACCAACTTCTGTCAATCTGCAGCGTTTCTCACGGGTGTCATTGCATTTGTACCCAATTTTGTGTTCAGCAGAGTATGTAAACAACATGGTTCTGCAGAGCAGAGCCCAGGGCTCCTCAGAGCACTGCAAAACACTGCTTAGGAAAATGCTGGCTTACAAGAAATCTATTTTGATGAATGCAAAAACCTGTCCTGCTTTGGAGCATTATTGCTGTTGTAATGGCATCTCCTAGTTCCCCTTGTTTTTCATCCTCCATTAATACCTGTGCCTGCCCTAAACACCAGTGGTGATGCCAGTTTGCACAATAGCAAGTCATTTCAACTCAGGAAATGCATGAGATAGAGTGTCCAAAAATAAAAACAAAGTGCATTGTTTCCTGTAGAGCTTCAGTCCTTTCACTTGCAGAACTTTGGCTGACCTGCATTAGACAGCACTTGCACAAAGTGCTACCAAACCAGCACTCACTGCAGGTTTGTTGCCCTGTCATCATCTCCTTCAGTTAATTCAGGCACCGTGCAGTGGTACGTACACAGCACAGGCAGTGTCACTAGCCTAGCAACTGCTGGGTGACTCATAATGAAACTATGAGGAGGAAACATGTCACAAACTGAAGGAAAAGCTTGCTTTTCAGTGGAGTGTTCCAACAGCAGAAGAGTGCTCAAGTTAAGGATGCCGAGGAGAGAACTAACTTGTGCCCTGGCCACTTAATGCAGCTTCTTATGCAGTTATTTACTGGTTCTGTTGCTATGGGAAATATGAATACTTGCCATGACAACTGCAGCAGAGCGAGGCACAAAATCCACTTCACACAGAGCATCTTCTTAGGGAACTGCTCCCATTCACACATCCTACAAAATTCTGTGTCCTTGAGAGCAATTCAGTGCGGGGTTGTTGGGCACCGTGATTAATTCTTCTGCATTTTACCAGGGCTATTGCCTGGTGTCTAATACTATTTAATGAGTGTTCTAACAGTCTTTCAGTATTACATCTGAAAGTGCTTTCTAAAGGTAGTCCTTAAAAAGCCAAAATGCTTCTGCTTATTTTATGGATTAACAAGTCAGCCAGAACAGTTCACATAAGGCTCCACAGCGCAGCAGTATCAGGACTGGCACTTGTCCCCGTGTCACTTGGGCCAGTAAGTCAGGGTAACAGGAGCATGGCTCTCACGGCAACAGGGTGGGGTGACCCAGTGAACTCTGCAGCCAAATCTGCACTGTGGGGGCAGAGCAGCTGCTGGGGAAAACTTCAGCGAGCTCAGTGCATCTCTACCTCCCATGAAACAGGAGCAGCACACAGCAGGGCTCTCCCTGGAGCCCTGGGTTGGGCTGTACTCAGGTGCCTGCAGGCTCAGGGATGCTGTAGGCAGGCCTGGGGATGGGGGCACTGCCAGGGCCAGCCTGCAGGCTGAAGGAAGGGGTTACACACTCTGTAACATTAGGTTCCAATGGATGGTTCTGGAAACATCCTTCCCCCTGACATGGAGGGGTTAGGCAGGCTGCTGCTGATCCGAGGTGTGCACACTTACCTAAATCACATGCTGGCCTTGCTTGGGTCACCCTGCGCAACCAGCAGGCCCAGCACCAGCAAACCTGAAAAGTTAGGACGCTGGGATGCACTTGACAATGCAAAGCTTACTGAAACTCTGTCCTGCCTTGGCCATTAGTGGAGCATGGAGTTTTCTAAGTAATTTGCCTTGAAATAATTTCTGGGGGTAAAAAAAGACCAAACCCAACAATGAAGCCAACAAATTGTGATCAGGAGTTATTAGTAACCTGGAACACAAAGAATGTGCCAGAATAAATATGTGGCTGCGAAAACCATTACCAACCCAGATGATAATCATTCTGACTATTTACCTCTTAACCTTGCCAGACACGTTTAAAAGTGCATAATAAGTGACAACTCTCCTTTATCACAAGGTTTAGCCTAGAGGAAAATGCTCTCTTTTTGTTACTGACATTAACCATGTTGCTTTTGGCACTGGATCTGTTTCCCTACTTTAAAAACCAGCATTGACAACTTTTTTCCACTGTTTAATTTGTGCAGTCACAGTAATTAAATATGAATCTTCAAATATTGCTTGACATATTGCAGATTTATCATCAGTGAAGCACATTTCCATAATTGCTGCTGTTCAGAACAAAGTGGGTATGCACTGAAAGACTGGCAATTTTCTACTTTTGGTTAAGTTCTTATTTGTTTGCCCTCTTGGCAGTGCTGTACAGGCTTTTCATTTTGTAATTGAATTATTTTCCATTCACATATGGGGGCAATAGTTTACATTCAATTTGTTTTCCTTTTTCCATTTTACATTGTTTCTGAAGCTGTGGAATCCAATGCATATTGAGAGGAGCCAACATATCCTTTAACAGCATCTTATGAAACACTGTTCCTGTGTTGCCCCAGCTGAGGAACAGATAAATATAAATCACACATTTCCTTTGAATGTAGTGGCCTTGATGGCCTAAAAAGAGTTTTGCCTGATTGGTGGCTCTAACCCTTCATTCTTCTGTGAGTGGTAAATTTTGCAAAGAATTGATGGTGGCTTCAGGCCTTAGTTCAAATTGAGGGGCTGGGTTTTTTCCATCTCCATTCTGAGCACTTTGACATCACGACTGCCTACCAGCCCCCAGTGCTTTCTTACAAAGGGCAAAGACTTATATTCCCTGGACAGATGAATTTCACAGTAAAGAGGAAAGATGAAAGGGGAAGAAATTTTTGGGATCCATAAGCTCTGGCTGGAGGAACCTGTGTGATTTCCACAACTCAGACCGTGGTGGGGAAAAGTGGTCTCATCCTGACTCCCCAAAGAGGCCACTGCCTAAACATTACCTCTCCATAAATCATGCTGTTACACAAGCTGTTGTAATAGTCTCAACTTCACTGTTCACACGTTTGTATCTGCTCAAAAACCCTTCTGGCTGTCTTTCCTTCAGTAAATAATACGTAGTTTCTTGTGAGCAAGATCTTATCAGATTGAACAAACCTCTTGGGAACATTTGAAGTATGAGAACTAGTACAGAAAACTGCAGACAGGTTAAAATATTGAAAATTATAAAAAGCCCCAATGAATTTTTTTACTGAAAATCAGCGTTTTATTCTATGGGCCAGGTTACCCTCACTCCATAATAAAGATGAGAAAGGAACTGGCTGTTCCTGCTGCACACCTTTTGTAAACCCTCAGCAAGCACAGCTGTCCTTGTCCCACCACCCCAGTATTTCTGGGTGCTAGCAGGTGAGCCCCACCATGGGTGCTGAAGTCACTCCTCAGGTGATGCTGAGCCCAGGTGCCTCCAGAGAGAGTTGTGGGACCAAAGGGGATGTCCTCCTCCTCCTCCCTCATGAGGGCACTGGACATGGTTCAGCTCACAGCCAGCACTCAGCTGTGCCTTTCTATTTCAGGTCTGGGCTGCTGGAGCTGGCAGGAGTGGTTGATCAGCTTACCTACTGTCTTGCCAGCGTCAGGGCTTGAATGAGGGCAAGCTGGCTGTGACCCAGCCCAGATAAGTGGGGTTGGGCTGACAGGCTGGGGAAAACAGGGAGCTGGGGGAACTTCTGTTCTCTGCCAGGATAGTTTGCTTTACAGTATTCAGCTTTTCAGACCCAGGGACCTTAAGGAACCAGTTTCCGCCCTCTCAATTATAAGAATTAAGAATGGCCTGTTTGTTTTTTTTCAGGGGGGACTTATTTTCTGGATCAGAAGGTGGAGGCTACTCTTTAGAACGCAAGTCTTTCCTACACCAAGTCATCTTGAGAGCAGACTTCAAAAGCCTAGGCACTCTCATAATTATGCAGAGTGGTGCAAGTTCTCCTCTGACCAGGCTGAAGCAGCAGTTTGAATGCAGAGCTTCCCCTGTTCACACAGGCTGCAGCACTGAGAGATTCCTAATCCATGAAAATGAGACAAATGGATTTGCACCCTGTGCACTGGAAACGTGGGTATCCACAAGGCAGACTCTTCATCTGGAGACTGACTGGGAGAGCTGAGGCTTCCAAGGTAGTGCTTATTTGTCATTCTTGGAAGAACAATTTTCTCCTTTATGTAGCCTCTGCTGCTTGCAACTACAAAGTGACTTAAGGGCTCTACTGTGACCTTTCCTCGCTCAGACAACTGTAAGCAAAGGAACATTTGGATTGATCTAACAAGAGCCCAGATGCAAGGCTGGAAACAAATGCTGAATTTTTGACAGAGCAAAGCTGCTTGGGTGGGCCTCAGTGCCTGCTCATGACAGCTAATTTGAGCATGGCCCTTAAGACCAAAAAGAGTTGCCTTTTGGAATAACATGCAGTGTTGACGTGTAAAGGTGAGATGTTAAACTTTGCATAGGTCTGGCACTTGTAAAAATAAAGCTGAACAACCAGGAGGTATTTTATTACAAAACTAGCATTGCTTATGCTTCCCAGAGGGAGAGTGAAGGTGTCCCTTACTTTACCAAGTCTGCTGGGGAGAGAACCGACTCACATTTTCTAAAAACCCTCTCACAATGCTAATGGAGGGGACCTTTGCTCCTGTGTCCTCAGAAAACACATCATGGGTGAAATTTTAAAGGGAACTAAGCCTCAGTTCTCTTCTCAAATGAGTGCAGGGGCTATAACTGTGTGCTAAGAAGCAGCACACTCTTTTAGGCTACCCTGCATGTTGGAGCACTAGATTTAATTTTTTGGGACTGCAGGGACAGAGCTGTATTTTTAGAATAGCTAGGAAGGTATAGCCAAGACTGCCAGGCAGGCATATGACTGCATTTTGTGTGCAGTTTACAAATGGGAGAAATTAGAGTCATATCCTTCGACTGAACAAAAAGACAACAGAAATCTTCAGGGCAGAATTCTTCTCAGATCTACCCATGCTGCACACACTGATGGCAAAGAAAGGCATCTTCTGTGCCACATGCAGAGGGAATGCAGCTTGGAAACAGATGCCCAAAGCATTTATCTTAGAAGAATAAATTTAGCCTAGAAGTGTTTTAGACCAATCATGCAAAATACAGTTTTCTTGCCAATAATATTTTAGTAAATAAGGAGAAAAATGTTATCCTACTTACTATTATAGATAATCTGGTTAAAGCAGGGAGGAAGCAGTAGCTTTGGGTACACACTGATAAGTAGCACCACAACATTTAGCATACTCAGGTTGTTATATCTTCATTTTAGATTCAACACTTGGTAAATGGAGCAGAGCTTTCAGTTTTAAGACTTCTTGGGGAAAAGGAACCCACAAATCCCAGGATTTGGAAACTTGTTCAGTCAGTTTATCAGGTGGAAATCTGCCAGTTTGCAGTGAAAGGTGATACATGCAAATTCACAGGGCTGATTGTTTGGTTTGAGGGAACTAAACAAGTATATGAAACATTGCAAGAGATAGAGAGAGCTCTGGAGATTTTAGGAGATCAGTCCTAGGGTTTGAGGGGAGAGGCCCCTGAGGCTCGTGCCAGCAGATACACCAGGCACAGCACATTGCTGTCCATGCTGCTGGGACATTGCTCATCAAAACCTTACATCATACCCATGTACCACGCTACTATTACCTGTTCTTACCACCATGCCAAATGGAGTTTTGTTCTCACTCTTTGTCCTTAAAGAACAGACTTCTAGATGTTGCTACAGAACCATGAGTTTGCCAAGGATGTAGCTCATCACTAATGCAGGAATGTATTTCAGGCACTGTAAAAATTAATCAATATCCTTCAATTTGGGCCACAATCAGCCTAGACTGAGAAGTAGGCAGCCTTGAGCAGCCTGTCATTATCCTTCCCTAAAAGGATGAGTTGAGACCTAAATGCATCAGATGCACAGTGACCAAGTACAGAGGATACTACAGTACATATTATATATTCAGAACAGAACATGCATTTTCCAGCTATTTGATCCACTCAATTTCAAAATAAAACTAATAGACCCAATCCTGAAATGAGTACATAGAAAATACCTCCACAATATAACACTGAACACAGAGCTTTCATTGCAAAAGTATTCAGAATTCAACACACCATTAAAATGGACACTATAATAGCTATTTAGCCATTCTTGTATGGGGAAGCCCTTATTAACACTGATAAAGCATTGTGAAGATGTGAGTTACTATTTCTAAGTCATCACTCTCCACAATTAAATTCTTTTCAACTTCATGGGAAATAAAAAATTCTGTCTCTAATCTAGAATTATTAGAAATTGCATTATCTTTGGCTGGTTTTTGTTCAAACAGGTCAGACGTTGCAGTCAATGCATAGTTATGGTAATTTATGAGTGGCTTTTCAGGTAGAAATTCAGTAACTTAGATGTTCTTCAATCTGAAGTTCAACACAGTATCCTTAATTCATACCTGCAGCCCTTTGATGCAGGTGCAACTTTAAGTCTCTGCTTCACACAACCATAAAGCTTAAAAGATAACAGCAGTGCTACTGCCCTGTGTGTTTCAAGCTCTTTACATTTTATATAACCCAGCAGCACAAGTAGGCTTTTCTTCTGTTGACAATAACTCCGGATGTGGCACAGCCATACCTATGACTAGCACACTTGACAATAACATTCACAAAATATATTGGTCAAGAGGGCAGTCAAGCACACAGCACCAGCCTGCATCACCTCTGGGCTTCAGCTTCTATGGAACACAGGCATCCACTTGCAACAAAGGTTCAAAAACAAAGGAAGATGCAGCCCCCACTACCACAGCTGTCACAGCAAACAACAGAAAGCCACATTTGCATTCTGGGCTCGGACGAGCATAGTCTCTGAATAACAAAATTTGAGCTGCTGGAATAGTTTGGATTTTGACCTGTTCTTGTTTGGATCAGCCTGTAAGTGTGCCTTACTTTGCTCTTCACTTTCCTCACATGCTTCACTATGTTCCACACCCAGCTGGTAACACTTCTGGGTGGGGAAAAACCTGCCCCCTGCTCAGGTACCAGCTCCTGTCTGGTGCCAGGGTGACACTTCCCTTGCTCCATCCTCTCAGCTGATTCCCAAATCCAGCAAAGTGTGGCTGGCACCTAACAGTGTCACAGGCTGTGGCAGGTGTTAAAGGCACCATGAGCAGGCACTCAGCTCCCTCCAGCAGAGGCTGGAGAAGGGTTTTCATCTGGTGACCCAGTGTGGGCACAGTGGGGTTTGCACCTTTTCTTCTTCTATGCCAAAGGGCAGACAAAGAATTTGTATTTGGACAAAAGACGTCACAGAGAGGGTGGTGGACTCTGGAGAAGCCACCAGGTAAGCCATGAGGCCTGAGCAAGTAACTGCCAGGCTCACGGTGACTCCATTCAGCCTGTAACCAGGGCCAAACTAAAGGGTTAAACTGAAGCAGGTGGGTCTCTCATCCGATAGCCTCACCCCAGCTGAGAAGGGGAATCAGAGACCATCCCCATTGGGTGAAATATAAACAGATTTAATGAATAACAGAACTAACACAAACACCAACATAAAGTATAGAAGCTTCTACTCAGCCTAGTCCCCAGAAGGAGCAGCAGAGGCAGCAGTCACAGGCAGCCACGAGAGAGGAGCACCAGGAAAAGGAACCCTCCCCTCAGCCCACCTTCCCCTTTATAAGGAGCTGAGGTGGGTGGTGTAGGACACACCTGAGAATCAGCTTGGGGCAGCTGCCCTGATTGAAGCACCCAGCTGACTGGGGCCACTAACAGCCTGCCCTCCATGGCTGGCCTGTGCTCCTGTCCCAGGGAAACGAGGAGGACACGTTAGAGAATATAACTTGTTGACATGCAGGACTTCCTTTCCAGAAACATCGGGTCTCTAGGATGAGCTCCTCCTCCATAAGGATCCTGAAAACTTTTCCTTCCCCAGGTGGGAAGGCAGATGTCAGGAAGACAATGATGATGCATGAGGTTGAAGCAATCTATGGGTAGCTTACTATGCAGTGAAGGACATGGGTACCCATCAAGAAGTTCATCAAGACTGCTGTAACAGTGAGAAGCACAAGTGAGAGGAGTCTTCTCCTTGTGGTATCACTGCAAAGAGCTTCCTGTCTGTCAGATGGTTCTGTTAAAGTGAGTTTTGCATTGGGAATGGCTGCTGGTAGGATGACAGCCTTCATCTTCTTGGCACATTTAGATGGCCAGAGTTTAATTAATATTAATGCTAGATTGATTCATAGCTGCAATCATGAAGGATGTGAAAGGTGTAAGAAGGACCTGCAAAATAGAGACTACTTCTAGACCTACGAGACTTCCTCTCATTTTTGCTGTCCAAAATGTCTTCCAAAGCCTTCAAACATCTCTGACTTCTCTGGGTTGGAATTTGAAGGTAGCACAGCTTCATAAATGCATTGGGAAATAGTACTTAGTGATGGCCAAACATGAGTAAATGAGTCCAGTCATCTCCTTTGAGATGTGGGTCAGCCAGCAGAGCCAGAAGTTGAGCAATCCCTGGGCAGAGCCAAGGAATGTGCTCCACCACAACACTTCCCAAGCCCAGTGCAAAGGGACGTTGCCATTTGTGCCTGTGCAATGCAGAGTAGTGCCCATTCTGAATCAAATGAAAAACCTCCCTCTCAGCCCTCCAGGGGCTCCTGTGGGTAATGACTCTGTGGGATTGAGAGCTTCTGGCTCAGGGAGCAGAGGGGACAAGCCTGGGAGCCATGCTGTAAGTGGCCTTGCATCATGAGCAGTGCAAGTCAAACCCAAATGACAACCTCACCCTCTCTGTTCCACCAGGGCAGGTGATAATACCCCAGCTGAATGGCACAGGTACAGGTCTAACACATTCCTGCACTCCTCACACCCACACCTCAAACTGTGCAGGCTGATGGCTGCTCTTGATCGATATTAAAGCACAAACAAATCCTCTCTTCAAGATGGATGAGGAGCCTGAGTACACCAGCCCTACGCACACAAAAAAAATTCAGTTGGTTCTACCACCAGCAGAGATTACAGTCTGGATAATTAATTTAATTACACTGCAGCACAACTCTACTGTGAGATGAATTTCAAGCCAAAAGTGAGTCAAGTTTTGAAGGCTCCCCATGACATGGGAACCTGGGTTCCTCTCACACACTGTAAATCACAAGTAGCTGCATCCATCAGAGGGCAGGGACCTACGTGCTTCTGAGGAGATAAAATAGAAGGTTTTGGGAAATGTCACACATCAATCTTGCTTTTCTAAAAGCACTGAGATACAGCCAGAGAAAGAACTAGCTAAGAGAAAAATATGACTGTGCTGAATAACTGTCTGGCTAGTGGGATCTCCATAAACAGTTATTCAGATAAGCCCTGCTCACACCTATTACCAACTAATTGCAACATGACTATAAGATCACCAGGACCATATTGACATGTGAGGAAGTGATTATGAACACAGAGCTTACTAAGAAGCCAGGGCTGTCCCACTTTTCATATTGATGTTGGAGAACAGAAATCTCAGTGGAACTCTAATGGGCTACAGGGGTGAGTTGACAATAAGCACTCTTTAATTAAGCTCTTTGAGAAAGTCAGACTCCCACTGGGCTTGTTGTGAGAGCAGCAAAGCTCTTGATTTATAGCAATTCAATGCCCAAGCTTTCTAATACTGATGTAGGACACCAAAGCACCAAGACCTCTCCAGTATAATTAAAGGCAGGATGTTCTCCTGGCCAGTTTAGCACAACTTGGAATGGGAATGCAGCCAGGTGTGTTCTAGGGGTTTGCCCCTGTAGCTTGTATGGTCTATGTTATATCATTAGTTGTACAGGTGATAGTAAAAGCTGAGTTAATTAGTAAAGGGGGAAAAGTAGTGATGGGAAGGATTATTCAGGATCTTTTGAGTTCTGATCATGCCACAAACTTGCTGCAAAGGTTTGAGAGGCCTAAACTTTCTCTTTTTCTCTCTTAAATGAAGTGGAAAAAAATAACTGAGCACATAGGTGGGAGGGTTAATTAGTTATGCCGTGGTTTTCAGAAATGCTAAGCAAATACAATTCATTCCTGGTGCTCTTTATCTTTGAAAAGTCAGGCCCAACAGTATTCTATCTCTTTGCAACATTTATAAAGGCTAATATTGTTCCTATAAATTAAATCTATCCTGGCCATCTCAGCAGAGCTCTAGGCACTAATGCAGCACATACCATGTCTGGATTAACTCCTGCCTGAACTGGTGCTCAAGCACAGAAAAAGTGTTAGACGAGTTATAAACCACCAAATAGTTTGGCACACAATCACTGGCCACTCTGTGCTGTCCTTCCATGGGGTAAGTGAGGTGGTGCTGCCAGTGCCCATGTCGAACTCACTGCTGGCAGCACATCTGTCTGGGTTTGGAACTGCCCTGCACATGAGGGTCTGTTCCAATCCCTGATGAACCACAGCAATCTAGGCAAATTACACTGATTTGGGGATTCTTCTGACTTCACCTTCGAGTCACTGACTCTAATTATTCCTTTATCTGCCACACAGAGCTCCCTACTAATAAGTATTCCTTCTGGGGAATATTAGCTCCTTCTAGGCTGCAGCCAAGTCAGCCCTAAACCTTTTCTTTGTTAAGCCAGCCCTGTGGCAGTCTTGAAGTCCTTCACCAACATATACATTTTCCAGTCCCTATGTCACTCTTGCTCCTCTGCAGCTTTTCATCAACCTTCTTGACTTAAAGGAAGGCTTGCATTGGCATTGCCATGAGCACCAAATTACAGATGTAACAGAACTTAGTATCCCTGATTGTGTTCCTTCCAGTTATGGGACTGTGGCTACTTAACCATGACTCTTAAAGTCTTGTTCAGAGTCATTACTTTCAATCCTGTGAGACTACCTTCCCATCATTGTCCTTTGAAACATCACTCTCTATCAGGACATTCAAACAAAAGTTATGTGCCTGCCACGTGTAGCTCTTCCCCTTGTCTTCCCATGCAGGGATAAATAAAAGCAGGAAGAAATGAATCACCATTGTTCTTTTTAATCAGAAAAACTGTGTCAATATTTGAAAAACAAAAAAAGAATTTCAGGTTTCTGCTTTGGTGCAAAAATACCATAAGAAAGAAAATGCCAAGAACAAAAACAACTAGATAAAATTACAACCCTAGATGTCACAACTGTGGTATGGCCAGCAGGACTCTTTTATGGGAGAAGTTAATTCCTCTGTGGAGGCCAATCTGAGGCCTTTGTCCCAAAAACTGTTCAAAAATAAGTTCCCTGCAGCAGGTAGGTCACTGTTTTACCCAGGATTGAATTTCAGACTGTGTGCATATCAGATGAATAGGATTTGGTTCAATGAAAGAGTCTAAAAGGAACATTTTTTCAAGCTGTGTGATGTGCAAAAACACCCAACTCATCAAGAAGAAAGGCATGAAAAAAACAACGGAGAAACCAAAACTATAAAGGAGGAATAAAGACATCCTTTGGGATAAGGCAACGGAACCCGTGTGGGTGGAAAAGCACACAGGAGAGATAGGGAAAATATTCAAAGAGAAATTACTGTATGCCCAATGGTCCTGTGTGCCACTGAGTTATAAATACTTCAGGACTGGAGACAAGGGTAAAATTTATACAAGGAACTGGAAAAAGCCATCTGATGTAAGGAAAAGCTCTCTGAAAACATAGGAAAAAAAAAAAAAAAAAGAGGTGCAGAATGGGGAAAAAAGAAAAAAAAAGAATCATAGACTGGTTTGGGTTGGAAGGGACCTTAAAGATCATTGAGTTCCAACCCCCCTGCATGGGCAGGGACATCTTCCACTGGACTAGGTCATTCCAAGCCCCATCCAACCCAGCCTTAAACACTTCCAGGGATGGGGCATCCACAGCTTCCCTAGGCAACCTGTTCCAGTGTCTCACCATAATCATAGTAAGAGTTTCTACCTACTATCTAACCTAAATCTACCCTCTTTCATCTTGAAACCATTCCCCCTTGTCCTATCACTACATCAAGGGGTGCAGTGTCTCCATGTGCCCTGAGACTAAGCAGAGCTACACATTTCCCCAACCCATGACAATGCTGGTGGTTCATATTTCCATAGCTGATGTACCTGTGCCCTGTCTGCCTAGCAGCATGCCTGTCTGTTGACACTTGTATGCAGGAATTTCACATCTCCATGTAATGAATGGGAGTTTACAAGTCAAAAGTTGTAAATCCTGTAACTACCACTACACATTGAGAACCACCTACAAGACCTATGCCCAGAGGTGTGAACAACTTCCAGCAAGCATAATCATGCATGACCTCAATCTCACCTGACTTCAGTTATTTAAGAGCTCAGTGCTTACTCCTAGGTAATATTGTGGGCTTGTTTCTAGAAGCAGAGGAGGGAGAGAGGCTTTTTCAAAGATTCCAGCTCTGACTCTCTGGTGGACATTGGCAGGAAGGGCCAACCTCTTGCCATGGAGAAGCAGCTTGTTGAGCAAGGCATGGGTGGCTGCCAAGTGACTTCAACCTCATTGCAGGCAATCCTGTTTTCTATAACAGAAATGGTTGTGCTGCTGTAATATTTCCAGGGTGTGTCAGGAGCCGAGAAGGAATAGTTTAAAGAAGGGGTTGAAGTTTATCATCAAACTGCCCTTTGACTTACCACAACCAGCTGTACACTGAAGCCCTGTGAAAGTTCATCCCAACAGGAGACACTTTAGCACCACTGTCATTTCACAATGGACAAGTACATTTGCTCCCTTTGCAGCCACAGTCACACAGGCTGTGCTGAGAGAAGTCACCCCCACACACAGGAACATGGCTCACACGTGCGGCTGCGCTTGGCCCTGAGAAGTGGGCACAGCAAAGCCCAGCCTGGCTGCCCTGTCCCTCCTCTGTCCTACTTGCTTTGCCACAATTACATAAGCAGCATTTGCTTGCTTCCTCGCTTCCTTCACTTGTTTTCTGATTTTTAGGACACTCTTTTACTCGAGTTACACTGACCTCTTTTGCAAGAGAGGGTAACGTTTTCTGACTAAAGCCTCTTATCTTTAATAACCCGGCACATTTACTGCCTGAGTCAATAGTTAGACTTGAGAATTCTTTCTAATTAGAAAAGCAGCCACTCTAATCAATAGCGAAACCTGAAAGCCTCGTGGAACAGAGAAGCAGCTTTGCAGAGATCTAGACCATCCTCAAGCAAGGCAGACACCTACACAAGTATCGTGCTCATTTTCCTTTTCATTCAGCAGTGGAAAATACGCGAACATATTGCAGGGCATCCAAATGACCCTGTAACACAGTCATCTGAGAGAAGTTCTGCTTTAGTTATATATGGAATTAAAAAAGGCACCACTGCTGATATTCAGGCCAAATATCACTTTACTGATAAAAGAACTGGGTTCCACTTCATGTATTCCACAGTGCTCCCTCACACTCCTGCCATTGCAGCTGAACCATGCGGCTGCAGGAGATCAGCTGCAGGACCTTGGGTTATCTGCCTTCACCAGGAGCTCACCAAACACTGGCTGAGGGCCTCCCTCTCTGGTTTGCAGATGTGTATCACAGCTGGCAGCAATGCAGTGGCACAGAAAGCCAAACACCCACCACAGCCTGCCAGCACCGTGATGGATTTTCCCCTTAACCCCTGACAGAGCCAGGGGAATAAGAACACTGTTTTATCTAGGATATAAGAAAACTTGTCATGCAAAGGGCAGGGGTCAACAAGGGAACAGAAGACACGTGGGGGGTTAAACCAGAAGGTAGTACAGCACAGAAAGTCCAGCTTGGTCCCCAGGTCCTCTCCTCACAGCACTGCCCACCAGCAGAGGACACAGTGAGTGCAGGTGCACAGGTTGTGTTCTGTGTGCATCCCAGATGCACATTAGGACCCCAGAGGGTTGCTTTAAAATCTACTTGTCACGGGGCTCCTATGGAGAAAAATTTGGTCCCCCAACTGTAAGCTAAGCAGCTGCCAACCTCCCAGTGGGCAAGGCTGGAGACTGACACCAGGGATTTTGCTTGAAAGCCTTTGTGGAGGGTGACTGCTGGTCCTGAGCATCTTTTGTACCCAGCCCAGCATGATGGTGCTTCTCTACTCAAACAGAATGGAAGATTAACCAGATGTTAAAAATTACTATTCAAAAGATACTCTGTGTCATAAATACCCAGGCTCACAGCAGCACATTCAGTGGCACATCCGAACCCCCTTCCTCTTCACGAGAGGAACAGAAACTGCTTCTCAAACAAATAAGAATAAGGCTTTTGTTTTGTTACTAAGAAAAATCAACTGATGATAGCAGATATTAAAAAAAAAAAACCCAACCCTGCTTAATTATAATCTTCCTGGAGCAACCAGGATGACTTCAGATTATTTTACATAACTGTGTTAAATCCCCCCTGAGAATTATTCGCCTCCTACACTCCAGGGTGCCTGAGCTTAAAAGATGGCCAGTTATTTAACAGGCTTATGGGTAGCTTAAAAATGTACCAGCACTTCCTGCAAAAGAACAATTTTGAGTGGGTTTACTTTGTTACCTTCACAGCCCCTCTACAATGGTGAGGAGATTGTTCTTTGCTGGTGCATTTTATTTTGAAATGTGTATTGCACCTGTCCTGCTGTGTATTCTAATTGTATTGAATTTACTTATATATATATATACATGCCCAAGGCCTGGAATCTTTTTCCAAGCAGTATTTGCAGTAGTAGCCTTGAAAAACTTGACTAGTCAGCTTGCACAAAGCTTCTATAACTTGGAAAAGGAAGGAACTTCTTACTTTCTTGCATCACCTTCCTAGAAAAGGAGTGAATAGTGAATAGACTGATTGACCCTGCACTGGGACCTGCATCATGATCTCGGACCATACCAGGGTCCAGTCCCCACATCTCCCTGTATCCCAACACATTCCATGTACTTCAGGCTGTGTTTAGCTCTGGGCCCCCATCTGGCTCAGCTACTTGGGGCTGTGGGGTAGGAATGAGGAACTCTCTTTC
>NW_009953098.1:4408103-4429600 GCF_000747805.2 Chaetura pelagica | reverse complement strand
TCCCTCCCTCTTTCTCTGTATATGTAAAAATTTTCTTCTGAAATAATGAAAGGAAACTCATCCAGAAACAAGAAACTCAAGTCAGCTTTCCGAGAACACTTTGGAGAGAGACTGGTTTTGTGTTTGTGAGGGTGTACATTTGGGCTACATGACTTCAGCAGAACTATTTTGCATTTGCCTCATATAACAAAGCTGGCCATTCTTGAACACAAATAGAAAATACTACAATTGATATTAAGTACCTTCATTCCCATTTTAATGGGCTCTGTGTTTCAGAGCTGGGATAAGTGCCTTCACCATCTGCTATTAGAATAAAAGCTACATGACTACCTGGTATTATTACATGACAGAACTGACAGAGTGGTACAAACCTCATCTTAATTGCTGGAAAGAAAGTTGAGAGTACCCAGTCGATGAGCTTGGCTTATTCACACTCTGGATTTGCCACTTATTCAGTTCAGGGGAATAAACATACATAATTTACACTTTTAAGTACATTATGTCCTCTCTTCCCCTTAAGTAAGTCTCAGTAGGGAACACTGCAATTGAGCTGCCAAAAAGGAAACCTTGGAAGAAGTCAAAACACATGATTTTAAAGCTTGAGCACATAAAAAATCTACATTGTCAGTGTGACAGATCTGTATTTTATAGATCAGGCCTCTAACCAGCTTTTTTAAAGATAATGGAGCAGTTCAAATTCCTACTAGCAGCTCAGCAGGCGAGGGCATAGGTGGGTACCACAGGAGGAGCAAGATAAGGAGCAGTCCCAAGCCCCCACCTCACACAAGAACATCATCACAGCCACAGGGCCTGAGACCACCAGGTGCAGGGAGAAACCTGCAAATAGGGAAGCAAAAAAGTGTGCAGGGAAATTTTTATTCTGTAACTTCTCAGAGGAATTCTAGCAGCTTCTGATACACTGGGCCCATCTCTGAAACCCACTGCTCCAGCTGGTGATGGCACATGGCTGAGCTGAAATTCGGGTTTGAAGTAGAGAAGATGATCCATCCCTCCTGGGAGTTCCAGTGGCCAGGTGTGAGCAGCTGGGTCACCTCCCCTCTTGTCCATGGTCACCTTGCAGGATTGGTGCAGGGAAACCTGCAAAGGGACCCTAGCTGAGGCACTGGCCTGGATCCAGAGTGTGGTGCTTCCCTAAGCCCAAAATCATCACCCTAACCCAGGGTTGCATCCTCTTTACCTCCCTGCTTGGCAGCAGAGAGCAAGGACACACTCAAAGCACATACTCCATATGCTAATTTAAGTGTTCACCTGTAACACGTAGGTACCCAAAGTGTCTCCACTGACTGAACACTACAAGTTTGAACCACAGACTGTGTAGAGGGTGCTAAAGTTGATCTCTGGTGGCTTACAGGCTGTTCAAATAAGTGACAAGGAGAAAGGACTTCCAAAGGATGTCCTCAATTTATCCCCTGTGGGACCAAATAACCCTCCCTTTCCCAACCAGCCACAGCAGGGAAGAGCTGCTGCCCCTCCATCTGCACAGCACTGGAGAAAATAATGTAGAAATGTTCTGGAGCACAAGGTGAGTAGTGGAAGGTTAGGCTAAAAAGTGTGATTTCCATTGAAAAGAAAGGATATTTAAGGTTTACATAACTTAAACATTGCTACTGCTCAATGAACTGTTGAAATTAAAAAGTAAAAAAAAACAACACCAAAACTGCATCAAGCCATCTGTGCCTCCTGTTCAGTGTGGGGTAGAGTCTTAACAAAGAAAGATTCGTGTGTAGAAATGGAAAGAACCATGTACAGAAAATGCAAATAAGCAGCAGGCCTGCAGAGCCAGAGCAGGGGCTGAACTGTAACCTTGAGACAAATGGCCAGGGCAGCTTTTCCAGAGTTTGTCAGGAATAACCCTCTATGGTAAATAACCCTTTCCAGCTCTGAGCAGAGAATTAAGGAGGGTCAGAGAGAAAGGGAACATTTTTCTGCACGGAAGAGTTGCACCTCACTGGCTGCAAACCTGGGGCTGGGTTGCAGCAAATGTTTTGAAGGATCCAGAGGAAAGTGTCAGGGAAACAAGAAGGAGAGGAAAAAATTCTTCTGCTCAGGGCCTAACCCCCATGGAAAGGGAAAAGGGACAAATGAGCCAGAGGTAGCACCTACATACCATGGGGCAGAAGGGCACTCAGGACAGCCCTTCCCTAGTGTGTGAAGCTGCTGGGTCTGTGTGAATCACATCTGCTGCAGATCTGTCCTTTTCACATCACCCAGGCATGATTATCTATAGTAATCATACAAGGCAAACCTCATTACCCTGGCTCAAAGAACCTGTCTTTAGTTTTTCAGGGGGCACATGTAGCAATAACAAAAGAACATTTTTACTTGAAACCAAAATGCCATGAAATCTTTTGATCACATTTCTCACTGAAAAGTAAAAAAATGATTTGCAAATGGCACTGTTGCTCAGGCTCACTTTGTCCCCTTTCCCAGGAGAGCTCTGACCTGAAAAATCACCACAGGTTTCGTAAACCATCAGGATCCATGTTTTCCAGGAAAATGCCTTATTTAAAAAGCATCTGAAAGCTGATCCTCAGCTAATCCCTTCACAACAACAAGGCACCTTTCCCTGCTTTCTTCTCTCTTGTGTTTTCTCTCTTCCTGTTGTTTCCTACATTTTAATGCATATCCAGATTTTCTGATTCTTTTGGTCCCCTTCTTTGGTCAGTTCTTAGTAAAAGGGTGAATAAAAGACATAGCCCACTCCATGCTTTTGTGCTCCTCGGGGAAACCTTGAGAAACAAGCCACAGGAAAGAAAGAAATGGGTGTGTGAGCCACACATCCCCTGTCCATCACAGAGCATGTGAGCAGGATGGCAGCACTCATCTCAGAGTATGGAAATACCAACAGCCCCTGTCTGGAAAAAGCCAATTTTCTTAAATGCTTAGGCAAACCAAAGGCTTGGAGCTGTTATTAACAGACTGGGATAGCTGGGAGAAAACTCCCTCTATACACTAATAAAAATGTGTCTAAGTATTCTGGAGACATGAATTTCTATTTGTAGAGAGTTGTGGGTAGTTAAGTAACCCCTGGCTGCTTGTGTCAGAGGAGCAGCAGCAAGTGTTCTGCCTATGGAAAATCCTGGGCTACAAAAGATGGAGGAATGAAATAATTTCCTGTAAAACTGAAACAGAGCCTTTCAGCTGTGGGAGACCTAGAGAGCATTTTAAAATCCAGATGGACAGACAGCCACACATTGCTAGGAAAAGCCCAGCCAAAGTCTAGGGTAAAAGGCAGCAGTGAAATAGCAGAAGGGCACGAGCCCTCAGCCTAGGGCAGGAGGTGCAGGAGAGCAGCTCTCCCATCATAATCACAGCAGGCACTTCATGTAGGCACCACACAATTATTCCTATTGGGATTCGACCATGGGGCTGAAATTAATGACCTTTCTCAGCCCAGGCTGAGTGTGGCTCCAGCAGCCCTGAGCTGCTGCACATCAGCTTGGCCACAGCTCTGAAAGCTGAGCCCCTCCTGCAGCAGCACCCGAGGCTGCAGCTCCTGAAGCTGCCCCTGAGCATCTCTGCAGCACCAACCCCATTCCCAGCCTCGTTACCATGTAATGCAAAATGTAAAGGGGTGAGAGGCAGGAGCAGAAAAGAGACAGATTTCTGTAGTTTCAGATGAAATGTAAATAAACTATTTTTTATCCCCACGCAGCCTAGGGAAGAGGCTGCTCAGGGCTTGCTGTGCTCGCTCATGCGCAGGTTCATCGCTCCAGCGCTACCGGCTTCGGCAGGTCTGGGGTCAAGGGGACTAAATGCCCCAACCATGTTCAAACACTCCCTGAGAATGGCTGATTTTCCAAATTTCCAGCTAATCTTCTTAACTTGGTGCTTCATGGGGGACAATTAGATAGCGATAAGCAACAGGCATGGAGGTAACTTGCTGTGGGCTCTGAAAACTCCTGCAACTCCTGTATTTAATCAGACCCTGTGGTGGCCAGACAGACCTGCTCTAGAAGTAATTTGCCTTGATCTCTTCCTATTCACAACAACAGAAAAAGTGTACATATTTTATTGCAATTAAGAGAACGTGGCTAATGTTCCAGTTTGGTTTTGTACACTTAATTCATCTGGAGTAGTACCACCAAGCAGCCTGGGAGCAGCAGAGAGGTTAGCAGGTCAAGAGCAGATGAGGATCTGATTATTTGATCTGTGTCACGGTCCTCTTCCATCTTTAAAAAGACCTGAACATTTTATTAAGGCCAACCAAGAGGATGCTTGTGATCCTCCTACGTACAGCACAGGTGCTCATCTTAATGGCAGCTCCACCCACCACCAGCTCAGACTATTAAACACAAGAATGGAAAAACACAAGAGCAATCTTAGAAGTGTCAGTATGGATGGGTGGATAGCAAACCTAGAAAGGACAAAAATTCATTCAAAGTGGAGCTACTCAGTCTCTTTTCCTTTGGCACATTCCAAAATATGAAACAAAAATATTCTGAGAGGGATTCTCCCTGCAGATATATTCACTATATTCTGGTGTAAGCTCTGCAAACTGCCTCCCATGCCACAGACAGCTATTTCAGGCACTGGCTGACTCTCACTTCAAACCCAAGACAGGAGATGGAGCAACTGACCTCTGAGCAACCAAGACTACCAGCACCATTCCTGTCTCCTGGAACATAACACACCAGCACCATCTCAGGTACTTGCAGCCAGTCAGAGTTGGGGATTAGCCATGCTGTGGTGATGGAGGCACCTACAAAGAAGAGCAGCCATGAAGTCTCCTTGATGTTCCCAGTGAGGTGGACATTGGTAGCAGAGGAACCAGACAGATTCACTTGGTGACACGTGCCTGCAAAAATGGGGCTGCCTGGCCCCTGAGATGCCCTGGTTCCCCTCTGCTCAGAGGGACATGACCACAGCTGCAAGTCACAGGCCTGGGTTCAGCTCACAGGGAATTTGAATTCTGTGCTTGACCAGCCATTGATAACAATGGGCTTTGCTGCTCTGAAACTCTCCAAAACACAAACATCCATGTGTGAACATTACTGTGGCCTTGTCTTGGTAACAGAAAAAGAAATACCTCCTTCAGACAGCCCTTGTCAGGGTAGACGGTAACTATGGAGCCTTTCACACTTACTGGGTGGGTGTTTTCAGATGGGAAAATAAAAATCTTACCAGGTATAACTGAACAGGAAAGATATATATAACATAAAGCCTTTCCATAGTTATTGGAATACAAACATGTCTGTGTCTGAATGAAACTGCTGCAGTAAGTAAAGGTTTTCTTCCTTCTCTCCCATTTTTCAAATACTTCTTGAAAACAAATATTTGGGGTATTTTTTGTGGGGGTGGCAGAATAAGAGGAAACACATAAATCATTATTTACAAGCTCTTATTTTGATATTCCTAAATAGTTGCTGTATTAAGAAGCCAAGAGAAGACAACTGTGTATTTAGTCTCAAAACAAACTCAGTATGAGTAAAGCCAGTGCTGGCTGCTCTCCCAAGGACCTGGCTCCAACATACTTCAGCTTTGATTTGGATAACCATCTTAAAGGAAAGAAAACACCACAGCCTCGTGTCTGCCTGGCTGCCTCCAAACAGCTGGCCAGGGTGCTACTGAAGGCAGGAATAGGAATGCAAAAGACACTTCCCCCTCTCAGAAGATTAAAAAAACCCCAAAACAATAACCTGAAACCCCAAAAGTTTGTGCACTGGCTGCTGAGCTCAGAGTCCTTTTGCAGAGGCCACTGGAGAGGCATCAGATGGTAAGACGTTTTAATTGCTAATGGCCTGGTCTGGATTTCAACGTGTGACACAGAGATAAAGGGCTCCATATCCTATTATCAGTCCCCTGAGCAACTGGTACATCTTATTAAGTGTAACTAGGTTCACAGGTCAGAGTCTCATACACGTAGAGTATATGTATTTCCTTTGACTGAAATCAGACTATTATTAGGGCATTCCTTTGCCATAATAATGGTTTGTGAATTCCTAAGCAGAGCCTTCCTATCAGACTTTGATATTTTTACTTTCATGCTACAGCTGTTGAAGTGGCAAAGCTGGGCTGGCAAGCTATTTGTGCAGCAGGGAGGAAGGACAGACACAGATTGCTGCTCTTCAGTGTTGCTTTCCATGCAGAAAAATTCTAGGTGAAAGTATTCAGTGCTATCGTCATAGTTCTGCAGAGACAGAAATCAAGGCCAAGCACACTTTGCTGCGGGCTTTGTGCAAGATCACACAACAAAGCAGTGAGGGGGCAGAAGCAGAAGTGAGCACGTGTGATGTGGCAGCCTCTGTCACCAACAGACCGTCACTTCCTTCTCTAACCCTGCAACGGGGAGGGGGGAAGCAGGGCTGAGCTGCACCAGGAGCCTTGCACCAAACTCACCTGTGACCTGGTGCCCAAAGGAAAGACATAAATTTCCATACAGGTCAATTTCCAGGCCAAGTTAGTCTCAAGACCATCCTCTAAGCAGCAAGGCCAGCAAGAACTGGATATTTTGCATTTTCAGTGCATATCTTTCCTAGAAGCTTTACAGCTTTTGCTTCTAAATCAGTGCCTGGCCAGATTCTGGTCCATCGTGCACCCACGTAGCTCCTCTGAAGGCAACAGAGCCATGTCTGGTTTTATCCGCTAAGAATCTGATACAGCCCTCAAAGAGAGCAGGGGTAGGCAGGGGGTGAGCTGTTTGCCTCCTTGCTGCCTCTTGTAATGTTGCTTCCTGTACCAAACACTCAGCACCTCACAGGACTGGGGTTTTCAGGGTGAGGCTGAACATATATTCTCTGGTAGTTGCTGAACTGATTGCCAGCAGAGAGGGAACTGTAAGGCAGTGGTGATAACCGAGGCCCTGCTGAGCCATCGCCAGTGGGGAACCTTTGCAGCTCCAAGAGGCTGAGAGTTGCTCAGAAATAACACTCCTTCCAAGAGATGCTGCAGCTTGACTTGCATTTCATTAAAGGGTAAGAACATGAGCAACATATTTTTCCTCCAGTTGCAGAAAGTCAGATATTTCCAAGTTGCAGGCATGAAACATGGAGAGGCATGTGAGAGCCATAGTGCTGAGGGGGCCTTTGCAGGCTGCACAAACCACATTCTGGGCACACTGTTGATGTTGTGATTAGATGCCATTTTGGCTCGGCAAGGGGCATGAAATGATGCTGTTCTTTGTCTGCCCTGCTACATCTGGTCTGGTAGCAGAAAGCTCTCTGGGATTCAAGAGAGCAATTTTGTAAGGTGCAGTCTTTCTTCAAAACCTGTTCCCCCCCCCCCTTTTTTTTTTAGATGACTTTTCGGAAGCACTGAAAACTCAATGAATCACTTGGCTGAATGGCCCACATAATTTCCTCTTAAGTCAGCTTTGGCAGCGAGCCAGGGAACATACTCTGAGGCTTTGCTTTGAGTAATATTTTTATGGGTGAGATCATTCAAATATTTGAAGCCAGGCCACCCATCCCTTGCATACCCCACAGAGGGAGGAGGGCTGCAGGATCAGGCTGTAGGGATCTGGACACAAAGGAACAAGAGGAAAAGACACCAAGAGGAAAACTTGCCTCCAACACTGAAGGAATTTCCCTTTGGATGTAGCATTGCACACCCAGCTGCAAGGCTGCAGTCCAGCTGGATGCCATCTCTGGAGAGAGCAGCCCCAGAAAGGGCTCATGCCAGCCCTGTGGATGAAGAAGTCACTGCTACTGCCTTTGTGCTTCCCTTGTGGGGCAAAGGAGTCTGTGGCAGCACCAGGAGAAGTGACCTGTTCCCCAGCTGCCATCACCCAGCACACAGACACAGTGCAACGTTCCAGGCAGAATCAAACCCATGTGCAGCATCAGTCAGCTTTGCCTCCACAAGCACAGAATCATGGAAGCACTTGGCTTGGAAAAGACCTTTGAGACCATTGAGTCCAACCATAATCCTTCTGCCCCTCTGCTCTCCCCAGGAAGGTGGCTGCAATTGCATTCTTTGTATTCCCTGTCAGGTTTCCCACCCTCAGCCCATCACTTTGGTCTCCTCTGGGGATCCTGCAGCAGCCCTCGACCCACTTGCCTGGCAGCATGGTCATGATCTCTGGCTTTGCAGAGGCTCCAAAGGACAGAACAACTGAGGGGAAAAGACTCTGCTATGGACCAAACAGTGCAAGCAGCTGGGGGGTTGTTTCCAACAGATCTGAACCTGAATCAAAGCTCCTTGATTCAAAAATCCACTGTTCTGAGCTAGATTCCAGTTTTGCAGATGCCCCAAGGGATCTTCTCTAACCTATTGCTGGATCTGGGAGCAAAAGTTTCTAGTACTGAATTCTGAATTACTCCACTTTGCTGGACTTGCCAGTGAGTTTAGAGAGGTTTTTTGACTTCAAACTAATAATTTAAGAAAGAGGACAGTCTTTTTTGCTAGCAACTGGATTCCACTTGGCTGTACTTTTCATTTCAAGAAAGGAAGCCGCCTCAAAGTCAGCATCCTACCAATCGATAAGCTGATGCAAGTACAGAAGGACAAGTTCAAACACATTTCACCATTTTAAAGCACTGCTTGCATTCATTCTGGACTCATTTTAGCATGGCAGGTCACAGCAGTATAAACACTGTGGAGAAAAAAAAGGCAGAGCTGGCAAACAGTCAGAACTTGCTGTTCCTGACCCAGTAACCTACTTTTTGAGCCCCACGTAACATGAAAGCCATCCTGAGCTCAGACTGCAACGTCACCTCTTACTTAACTTCTTAGAGGCAAATAGTAGATCTTGCTGGGAAGAGTTAGCTGAGATGTGGTCATCATTTATTTCATCCTGGCCACAAAAATCATTTTAGGTTAGGCAGGAATACAGAAAGAGGCTTCTAACCTCATCTCTCCAAAAGCCACTATCTGAACATGCCCACTCCATGCAGCAGAGTTTGGCCTGGGAGTCCATCATGCTGACACGCAGAGCAACCTCAAATTTTGTCTACAGCACCAGTGTCACCATCAGCATCATGACAATTGGTAAATAAATTGTTCAAGGACACACTTCTCCAAGGAGACCTGTTTTACCTCCATAGTGCTTCTTTAGCTGTTTTCATAGAATCCTAGAATCCTAGGGGTTGGAAGGGACCTCAAAATATCATCTAGTCCAACCCCCCTGCCAGAGCAGGGTCACCTAGAGTACATCACACAGGAACGCATCCAGGTGGGGTTTGAATGTCTCCAGTGAAGGAGACTCCACAACCTCCCTGGGCATTCTGTTCCAGTGCTCTGTCACTCTCACAGTAAAAAATTTTTTTCGGATATTCACCTTGAACTTCCTATGCTCCAATTTACACCCATTACCCCTTGTCCTATCACTGGTCATCACTGAGAAAAGCCTAACTCCGTCCCCCTGACACTCACCCCTTACATATTTGTAAACACTGATGAGGTCACCCCTCAGTCTCCTTTTCTCCAAGCTAAAGAGACCCAGCTCCCTCAGCCTTTCCTCATAAGGGAGATGTTCCACTCCCTTAATCATCTTTGTGGCTCTGCCCTGGACTCTTTCAAGCAGTTCCTTGTCCTCCTTGAACTGAGGGGCCCAGACCTGGACACAATACTCCAGATGCAGCCTCACCAATGCAGAATAGAGGGGGAGGAATTTTCACTGTAGCTCCCTGATCCTGATGTAGTATTTAGAGACCACACAGCTCAGTCTTTAAAGACAGGGAAGACTTAAGGACCTCTGTACCCTGCAAAAGGTGTTCTCTTACAGTAGCTCTCCATGCCTGTTCTCGCTCCAAGAGCCACCAACATCCCACCAGCTCTGGGATGGCAGCTGCCTTCCTCTTTCTTCTTTCCTTCCCCAGGTTGCTCTCCCACCTCAGGCTTCCCTTCAATCCAAGAAGGGGTTGAAGCTGATTCCATGCTGGAACATTTTGCCACCTCTGGTCGGGTTAATGAAGGATTTTGGGGAATGACTAAATATGGCAGGGTAGGAGGTACTCTGAAGGATATGCAGTGTCCCTTTTCTCCAGGGCAGTTCCTGTGGTACTGGGAATTTTCTCCTGCATCTTATTTCTAGTTTCTCTTTTCAACTGATGGAAGTGGCATCACTGGTTGAAATGGACCTGGCTACAGTGTGGGAAAAGCAGTAACCTGTGGCTCTCATCATCCAGAGCTGAGCTCTGCTCAATGGGTCAGACAACAATCACCAGCCACTGTTAGTGTCTGTCTCTCAGCATGGTGAATCATGTTTTCAGGTTGTACTCATGGGACTTCCAGAAGCAAAAAAAACCCCAGTTACACTACTGCTGCTCTCCTGACAGAGTAAAGGAGGAAATCTGGATCATTGGATCAAAACTAAAGCAGAAAGGAGCAAGAAGACTTGCTGGGTGTGTTGGTAGCCTACACTTCACTTGAGCTAGTGAAGAGATGTTGAGCAGCCTGTGCAGAGTATGGCAGAAGGCAAGAGTGGAAAACTATCCAGAATCCTAGCAAAAAGAGATCACAGTTGCAAGACTTCCAGGAATGGCAGGGTGTCTCAACAGTCCTGGCATTGTAGGACCAGAGAAAGCTTAATGAGGCTCCAATTCAGCAGAACATGACTGCATCTTCAAAGCCATCAGGAGTTTTCCCAACAAAACACAAATGGAGATGGACAAGGAGTAAAGTTTTCAGGCAGTTTTCAGCACAGGAACAGAAAATGATATTCAGCCAGTGCTGTTTGAAACTGTATCTGCCTCTGTAAACATCCTTAGAAAACAGCACTTACTACTAGCCACTAAGAAACAACAGATTAACTGAGAGGCTAAATTCAGGCTTAACATTAGAAAGGATTCATATTTTACTGAACATCAGGGAAAACACATAAGAATAATAAGATAGAATGAGAGAAATTACAGAAGAAGCTCTTCAGGGAAGTGAGGGGAAATTATTCTTTCCTGGAATATGCCCTTTTTTTGCAGATTATTGCATCCCTTTCACCTCTCAGTTGAAACACACAAAACACACACACAAAATAGGAAGTGGTGGAAGTGAAATTACTTTTGGTTAAACATTCCAGCTACTTGCAAAAAGAAGTGGTGGAAATAATCAGAAGAAAATGTCTTGAAGTTATTCCACCTTCCAGCTGGCTCCAGCTAAGATTTTATTTCTGTTGACACTTTGACTTCCCTGTTGCAGAGCAGGAGAGGACAGGGCACTGAATTATCTTAAAAATTCCAGCTACATTTTCTTGCATCATCACAAACCATTTTTCCACCATCTCTTGTACCAGCAGTTTTAACTTAACCTCAGATTAAAACCATGTGGGAGTATTTCGCTCGAGCTGGCGTAAGCACAACACAAAAGGAAATGTTCTAATAGACATAAAAAGTCATTTTTCTTTACTACAATGTCCAATTTAGATCTCTGAAATTGTAAAATTAAGATCTATTCTAATCCATACATACACAAAAATGCATTTCTAGCAGATTATAGTATCTAACTGCTTATTACACAAAAAATCCTGGAATGACCGTATTGTAAAAAAAATAATTGCCTAATTATGAAATCCTGATGATAAAGACACCATTGTCATGAAAACATCTGGGCTACCAGCCCCCCAGACTGCATGAAATTTCAATAGGCAGAGAAAAATCGAGAGGCAGATGAAAGAAGAGTTATAAAGAGGTCCAGAGAAAAAACCATCACCCACTGCAATTTCTGTATCGAAGCACAGGGGATGGCTACAGACAAACAAGCCAGTAATAACCTGTTCCCAGCAGCAGAGCAGTAAATGTGTGTGGGGATATGAGGGAAAATTAACCAATATGCCTGTTCTTGCATAACATTGGAAAAAATAGACATCTACTCTACCTATACACTACTCAACATTGGAAAAAATAGACATCTACTCTACCTCTGTATAGTGACAACCTGGAAAAATACTCATTGTGTGGGGGTGTTAGAAAACAGTTTAACAATCTGATGCTGTACAGTAACAGAATTGCCAAATTCCAACAGAGCAGAAATCAGTAGCCTTTCTATAGCAACTAACTCACGTTAAACATCATTTAAACGACATGTGAAGAACAACACAGGAACAGGAGTAGGAATGGAGAAGGGGGGAAACTCAGTTATGTGCAAACAGGAGAAGTATTGAGAAGAGGAAGAAAAGTTTTACTGTTGTGTTCAGTTCAGCCCAAGAGGGGTAATCATCAATGTGAAATCTGTTGCTAAGCCTGTTGTAAATATTATGCTAATAGTGAAGTTAATGCCTATGTGTATTTTAGCAGCTTATGGAATGGTGAAAGCTTTTGGAAAACAGAGAGTACAGTGACATTGTTATCCCAGACATGAGATGTTACACCAAAAGGACCAAAGGAAGCACAAGAACGTCTGCAGCAGACTGGGAGATGTAGTCTAGGGAGAACAGACCACATCTGTGAGGTCAGGGTGTGCCCATGTTGGCAGGACCTCTCCCAAAGCAGGGCTTTCATCCTTTTCCCCCCAAGCTCAAGCCCTGGAGAAGTGTACACCTATAACTGGCCCTGAGCAAGCAGGTGATTCCGGGGAAGCCAAGGAGGACTCATTAAATGTGTGAAAGTATTGACAGGGCTGACAGCTTCACTGAGGCTTGATTTCTTATCTCTACCTAGAGTTCCCACCACTGGCACTGAATTTTCACCTCAATCAGCCCGAGCCGTGGACTGTCTAATGGAAACCTCATGTGTTTTAATGAGGTTTAATTTAATGTTTTTAAATGAAACCTCAACTGCAAGAAGCAGAGTGTATGGATGAGATGTCAGAGGATGATGTATCACTGACAGGATACAACACTTGTTTATGAAGACAATTTCAATGCAAATAGCATCAAAAGCACAGTAACCTTCTCACATGGTTGCCATCTGTGGATTTCTGCTAAAGGTTATATCAGGACTCCTATTATAAAATGCTGCTGGATGAGTTTTATAATTCAGTGGACAGCCAAGTTCTCAGCCAGGAAGACCTTCCAAATGAAAACTGTTCAGTTGTGGGTATTCTGCTCCTATGGGATATTTTTGATCACTAACATGATAAAATCCACAAAGCAGCATCAGTCTGTGCATCTGATATGTTTTCCATAAATGGCTCTGCACAACAGTCACACTGATGGACCTGATCATCATCTCTGATGTTGGCTCTGCCTGCTTCTTTGCACAGTGTTCAGATGTAGGGATGAAACTCACTCCCTGCACAAAGGCTCACCACAAGGTTTGCACAGCACATAGATCTCCCCTAAGCCTGATATTTGGGCTTATAGGGGATTTAAAAGTGTGTGCACTGTGGAATAGCCTGCAGGGTACTGCTGAATAGAGTTGCATTCATCAGGAAAAGCTTTTTTTCCCTTCTAAACAAGTGTTATTCTTCTGCCAAGTAAATAAAGATGCACATGTTATTTACTTTCCAGCACATATTGCAAAGCTTCAGTTAATTAAGCTTCTCAAACACACAGCAGAATAAATCTGCATTGACGTAATGCCAACAAATTGTATACAAAGTCTTCCCCCTGGACTTAGTAAATATTTGCTTGAAATAAAATAACTTGTGCTATCCTGGACAAAAGACAAACTTCCTTTCTGCTCTCCTGGGCTCCAGAGTTGACAGTCCAGGATCCCCTGAGTCAACTTATACAAAGTTCAAGCATCAGGCAAACATATCAGAGAGGAGACAGCCAGGATAAGTCTCTCAGGCCTGATGCCAGGGTCACCATTATGGTGCCCACTGGTAGTTCTGTGGCACCAGAGGGTTTTAAGGGTACATCATCAAAAGCCTCAGGCTTCTCTCTGGGTGGTTTCAAAGTTGTAGCAAAGGGATGTACCAGTGGTTGAAAGGATGGCCCAAATGCAAAAGCATTCTCAAAGCTCAATGTACATTACAGAAAGAAGTCCCCCTTTCCTCAGTGAATCCAGCCCTTTTAAAGACTACCCAAAATCTAAGCACTAGAAATCTAGGAATATTGAGTCTGTTATGCTTTTGTCTTTAGGTGAATTTCCAAAGTACTCCACATGTGGATAGATTTCTAAAATATATTTTCTCTTGCCTAAAAGCTAGTTACTCCCAATAAAATACACAAGGAAGTCAAACCCTGTCTGACATTTACAGAATGCCCTTTCAGATAATGCTAATCTACTAAGGCAATTGCACTCTGCTAGATCACACAGTGACTAAATACCCTGCTAATAGCAAAGCTGCCCTTGACTTCAGCAAACAGAGGTTCATTCCTAAAACCCTATGAAATTTCAATCAGTTAGTATCCCTGTCATTATGAAGTTACATTTGTTTTCTTATTTAAAGCAGAGAGACTGATTACACAAGGCTGGATGATGTCTGAAAGAGCAGTGTCTCCTCCTTGGGCACAAGGTATGAAGCAAAAGAACTCCCATAACATGTGAATCATGCTGGCAGGCTGTCACAGCACTTTCCTGACTCTGAACCTATACAATCTGAGATCTTTTTTCTTGGAGTCACACTGTATTTTGACTCCTACCAGCTCTCACTGCCCGACTACTACTTGGTTCTGACAAATTTCAAGCAAATTGCAACTGTGCTAATAAAGCCTCTTAACTGCCCTGTCACCTCCCTGCTGAAGCACATGGAGAGATACACACAAGTGAAAAATACACACAAGTGATACACAAGAGATGCACTCAAGTGGGGAAAAAAAAAACCACACCAAAACAAAGAAAAAAAGAAAAGGAAGATAATTTTAAACTGCCATGTTACTCAGACTCTCAGACCTGACTTTTAAAACCAGGTTAGAGAGCATCACCACCCTGGATTAGAGGGTCTGAAATTTTTTAATTCCCAAGTAGTGGTCATGGAGAATTCCTTTAAGTTGGTCTCTTGTCTTCCATGATCCATAGGGATAATGGACACAAATACTGTCCCCTCCATACATATTTCACTGCTGCTCAGGAAAGCCAGAAGTATTACTATTGATTCCCTTACATTAATCAAATAAATGCAGCTTACAGAAAGCCATATTTACCTACGTTTTGATGACTCATGCAACAGAGAGAAAAGCCTAATGCACTTTTTTCTTCTCCTACACACTGCCCTGTGCTCAGTGCTTTGGAGCTATTTCACAAAAAAAGTCTTAACAGCATTTTTTCCCCCATACAAGAGCTGTACACCAATACCATCTTCTGTTTCATCAGCAGTGTCACCCAGTGGATTGTTACTGAGCTGTTTCCAAAGCAAATCTATTGCAACCCTCCAGATTGCAGCACTGCTGAGTGAAAAGTGATTTTTGTGTTGTTTTTTTTTTGTTTTTTTTTTTGTGGTGCAATGCAATGGGCTTGTGTGTTTGAATTTCCTACATGGCTGAAGCCAGTTCTTGCTCATGCTTTGGTTCATCCCTATTCAACAAAGTGCTGCTGTGTAAGTTGGAAATTCAGTCTAGGTTTTCACAGGTTTTGTACTTTGATAGTTTGCACTCAGCAGGGGCCAAGACTGTTAATGCTTCCAGTGTTGCTTCTAATGCCTCAGCTTCCTTGGTGTAGCATCTCTATGAAGATGTCTTAAAACACAGTATCCAGCACAAAAAGATCAAAAATACCCCAGACCTTCCCCCTAAAACAACCAAACAAAATCATCCCAAACCATATTAACAGCTTTAGGATGCATTTATGGGGAGCTGGGGGATATCAGACCATCAGAACTGCTGCAGAAATACCTTCTGGTAGAGCCCAATGAGAACTTAGAGCTCAGCAAGTGAAAGAAAGCCAGGCTGCAGAACCTTCCTGCTTTCCAGGAACAAATCCTGGCTCCTGTAAACACAGCCACACTCATGAGAGGCAGCAGTAGCTCCCAAGCAAGTAGAGACTCCCTCGAAGTTCTCTTCTAACAATGATAAAGATCTACACAGTGGAAATGTTATCTGAAAGTAAATTCCTCCACCAAACCCTTGGCCCAGGGCAGGGCAGGTCAGGGATCAGTGGCCAGCTGGATCTTCAGAAGACAATGTGCACATCACCAAGATGCACAACCCAGGGCCAGATGCACTCGAGACAAATAGTGCTGAATTTCTGAAAGTAACTCAGGAGATCTAAACAACAACTCTAACACTTTTTTTGTTTGTTCAGCTTCAAAAAATTAATAAACCCCACAGCATTAAGGAAGAGAAAACCTTTCTTCATAAAACACCTCTGTCTTACATTGCTTGGGGAGATTTATCCTCATATCTTTCCAACCAAGTACTTTTAACTCACAGAATTGCTTGCCATTGACCTTCTGGGAACAAGGGTTTTAGGACCAGGGCAGAAAAAAGTACCAATGTTCTCTGAGAGCAGACCATTAAAAGATTTCACAGATGACATTTCTGATGCCCAGCTTTAAACACAAGTTGTAGCCTCTACATCAATTAGACAATGAAAGTTCAACCTTCATGGTAAGGAAGCACCAGCCTGAACATGCATGGTTTAAAACACTTTGAGGAATCACTTTTTTGAGGTGGTCTCCAGTGCCATCATGGGTTCCTCAGCAAGGCCTTTGAGCCCTTAGTAGGTGGATCTCCCACCTGGTAGTTGGGCTAACTTGGGGAGTGCTTTTTAGGCATAAAAGCCTCATTGGATCTCTCCAGTGACAATACAGCCTGCCACTCCTTACAGTCCATGTACTAAAGAGTCATCTAAAGAGTACTAGGGTCTAATAGGTTCTAAATTGCTCAAGCCACCCAAGAAAACCCCAACACAATTGCTGAAGACTACAGAGAACACACAAACCAGTAAACACTTTTCTACCTTAAAAAAAAGTTACATGTATTCATAGGTACCACTCCAGTTAGAAATGTCTTCACCTTTTGGAAGCCAAAAGGTAATTTCAACAAATATTTCCTTCCAAGGATAAAAATAAAAGTGCTGTTATGGTAACAGAGTGTTTTTCAACTGCCTCTATATTATGGCTGGTTGAAGTTACCAGTGATGTGCTCTCCATTAAGACACGACAAACTGCAGTTCAGAAGAGCAGTAGGACACGTTCAGCCTTGCTGTGTTCAGCAGCCAGTAACCAAAACACACCCCCAGGTAAATGCCAGAGGAGCTGGGCACGTGCTGCCCCAGGGCTCTGCTCTCTGACCCCCTGCCCTGATGGTATCACATGATCCTCATTATACCACTTCAAGTGAGGGCATAAACATCTCATACATGAAAATGTTCTTGACTTTTAAGAGGAGCCTGATTCAGCAGCCCTTAGGGTGCAGTTTCATGATCAGCTCAAGCAAATTTTGCCTTTGAAAAAGCATTTTTGCCACTCCCAGCCTCCCTTGTGTGGAAAATCACACTCACATGGTTGAAAGATAATGCTGGGACTAAAGTTTTTAAAAGATCAGCTTTCAACTACTTTGACAACACAGCAAAAATGGCAGGAAGCAGAAGACAGAACTGCCTTCTTTGGTCTTAAACCAGCCACCTGTGAACCAGTATCCTTGGTGACACAACCCATCTTCTATGATGGCCACCAAGGAGTCTCATGAACTTCTCAGTGTCTGCAGGAACTTGAGGGGATCTCAGCTCTGTATCTCAGAAGCACATGATTGTTGTTGGCACTGGTGGGCTGACAGCCCATGCTGAACCTACAGCCTTGCCACTAAATTATTTTAATAAGGCATTTAATCTACCTTGCACCTCCTTTTCCTGATAGCATCTAAAACCACTTTTCTGACTTGTTTTCTTAAGATTTAACTCTAGAATTTACATAGCCACATCTCTGCCTTTGACTGTTGTGGATCTCCCTGTGGGGAGCAACAAAACCAAAGACGTCCTGATGGTCCTTCCAGGTATATTTTGTACTGTACCATCATTTCAAACTGCACACTGTCACTGACAGCCTTCAAACTCCATGCACAATCTGCTTCCCCAGCTTAACACAGCACTGCAACCCCATGTGGAGGTTCTCACACAACCACAGGAAAGACATTTCTATCAGCAAGCACCCTGAGCACGTGGAGCACTGCACAGCTGGCAGGACAATTTAAGGGGAGCGAAGATATTCTGAAACACTATTAAATTCCACTAAAGAACAGCTGTTAAAAGTGGATGAAAAGACCTGTGAAGAGGAAAGAATCTACAGCATTCAGCACTGAGTGTTGCTGCCCCACAAACCCAGCACTCTGCCCCAGATGACGCAGCATGAACTGAAGAGACCGTGTTTATGATCTGTTTACACCTACAAACACTTCCGTAGCACAAAGGTTGTCAAAGATCAAGGAGCTGATTCAGCAACAGGCTCAGTTTAATATTAAGCAGCACCTCAATCAGTGGGATTATTTATATGCTCAGATTCAAGGATCTGCTTTGCACTTTGGCCAAATGAGAGCCAAAATGGGGCATCGTTTCTGAAAGACACGTCATGTCTTGTGATGCACGGGTGAAGTTTCACCTGCAAAAAGAAAGGGAGAAACCTGGGAGAAATCCATCATTTTCCTACTGCAGACACATGAAGGGATAGTCATGCCCAATGTTGCACCAGGGAAGAATGACCTAGGGCTCAGTGCCAGTGGGAGGTGGTGCAGGAAGGTAGAAGCAGAAGCAGGTGCCCTCACCTCCCTCCATCACATAAACCCAACACCACAGCCTTTGCTGCATGTGCCCTCATGCAGGTGAGGTCCCAGCAGGATCTACAGGCTGGGAATAGGCATCTTCCTGCACAGAGGACAGAAAGAGACAGCCAAGAGCCTCTCTGTGTGCTGCTTGCCACAGCACCCACCCATGAAAGCTTTGCTGAGAGCCCTACACTGCCAGCCGGGTCTCGAGGTGTTCCCCTTTTCCATAGAAGCCTCTGTTCCACCTCCTCAAGTTGCTTACAAACCTGTGCTGCCTTGCCAAGCAATGCACAAGGATATGTTTTCTGACAATTTCCATGATGCCTCAGTTCCTCGTAAGTCCTGCTTTATCATTCTAAGGGATGAGGGTCTACAAGCCCTTGAGCAGACACACAGATGGAGTTTATTGAGCAAAGCTGGTGGTGGTTCTGCTCCTTAGCTTGCTTTCTGCCTCTGAGACAATGGTTTCCAAGGGACGACTGTGTTCTTCAGAAAAGCAGGCTCCAAATTTGACTTTGGGTAGAGCCCTAAGGTGGATTAGGCTGTCATTCTGCCCACCTCAACTGCATGCTGTAAGCAGCTTACTTGCAATATGACAGATTTAGCAAAAGTGACAGTTGCTTGCTGTCCAATATCATTAGCTGGCCCTCTCAAAGAGCTCAGACATGGTGCTCCATCTCCTTACAAAATCAGCTTATTAATAAACACACAGCCTGGTGTAATATTTTCCACCCAGCTGAAGCAGTATATTGAGCAGGGGGCTGCTCCATCCCCCCACCCGTGGAGACTTAGAATAAAATTCTAGCCAAGATAAGGTCAAAACAGCAAGTAGGCTCCATGGACTGGCATGTCTGAGGGACTGGGACAGCTCAGCATCTGTGCTTACCTTTATTACTCATCCTTCATTAACTTTATTACTCTGGTCCTCAAATCTATGGAGGGAATGGCAATCTAATCAAAAGGCTACTGCAGTCAATGAAAACATGGCAATTTATTGGCCTGCCTTAGGCTTAACCCCCCAAGGTACCAGGTAGCATGAGCACTCCTCTCCCTGGCTGAAGGGGCTCAGCACCTTCCCTAGGTGCTCTGTGCTGGCAGTAACAAGCCAGGCTGCTCTTCCAGGAAGGCAGAGGAGGATGCACACAGAGGAGACATCTACTTCCTATGTACACAGGTTTGTGTTGTAATGTTCAGACAAGTTTGGCAGTAAACAGATATCTGTTAATTCCTGCAACAAAACACTTCAACTAGAAAAAAAATAACTTGGCTGAGCCAATCAGGTTGCAGAAAACAATGCCTTTTGTTCTAAAGCCCCACTTTTATTTCAAAAAGTTAAATTCAAAGAACAGAAACAGTTTCACTGCTGATGATGTAAAGTTTTAAATGTAAGCCCAGTCAAACCTTTGATTCCCCTTTTGTGCTGAACTGTCCCCTCCCCTGCTGTACAAAACTGGACCTGCCTGGCCATAGCACAGCTCATGTCATGTGGCCCAGGAGAATGAGTTCCCAAAAGTCTCCACAGTAATCCCAAGACCAGGTAAATCTATAATGATTTCAAGTGGAGAAAATTAAATGTTTTCATTTTAACATATACCTGTGGGGAAAGAACCTCCCAATATTTTAGAATGAACTCTTTAGAAGACATCCTGGGAGATTTTACAAGAGTTACACTGAAATGGAAGATGGCTTAATTATTTTCTTTAGGGTTTTTTAACATGTTGTAAATAATTCTTGTCCTCTCATCTCCCCCACATAAAAGCTTTTGTTTTCTGAAGCTGGGGCAGCTTCTGTTAGAGCCACCCCAACATAAATTTAGGGTCAAACTGCTCAATTTAAGGGTTAGCAACTGGTGGGGACTGTGTGTTGAGGGCAGTGAAGCCACTGAAGTGGCTTCCAGCAAACATCAGTACCATCCCAGGGCTGGGCTGGTTTACCCCTTGGGGCACAGGAAGGCAAAATGCTATTGGGCATTTCTCCACCTGGTCTTCTAAAGGAAGCAAAGAAAACTATCTGCAGGTTCCTTTGGTGGGATGGCTGTCAACTAGCAGATGCAAGGAGCTCAGCACTGAGCCCCATGCCTCTGCTGTCTTGGAGGCAGCTCTGCTCTTGCAGCTGCAGCTGAGAGACAAGAGTCTGGTGACATTCAGTTATCTCCACAGGGACTTTCTCAGAATGTGTAGCAACATCAGGAAGTCAAAACAGTCCTAGTGACCCTTATCTACATCGGAAGAACTCTCTTTCAAGAAGCAAGCTGCTCCTTGTTCAAAGCATGCCTACCACTGCTCTTGCTGAGGCATTTGGCTGGCAGAATTGTGCTGGAGATGGTGAGGTGCAAAAGAAGTGGGCACCACGCATCCAACTGCCCAGCAACCCATATTTACACTATATGATTCAGTGTAAAAAATATCTGGCAACCAGTCCTCATGCAGCTCCCACGAGTCTGGAGTGAGAGCTTATCCCTCAGGTTAAGCCCCCTCTGCTTACACATCTCCTCACGTACAGACCACATAACCAGATGGATCTACAGGACCACCAGACCAAGCACAGCAAGAGGAGAATAAAGATGACACAGGACGTAGGCCCAGGCAGTCTGCTCTTCCAACTGAATATTGCAAGGAGCAAATGCAAAAGCCAAAGTGACAGAAATTGTGGCATCAAGTACCTTTTCAGATCATAGTAAAAGAGAAGAGCCTAAAAACTGAGCACAAGAGATTCACAGTCCCAGGATAATACAAGCTTGTATCTAATGCCAAGTGATTCTTCAGTTGCACAGTTCATTTTAGGACAACACTCACCCATGCAATGCCAGTCCCAGAGCCTGAGGCTGCTCTGGATTTAGGCACCTGACCATTCAGGAACAAACATTTCTCTTCGTGAATAATTCAGATCCCTTTGCTTATTTACGTTCATTTGGGCTCTCTATCTTGCTGATTGAATCTTCTGAGCTCACAGCTAACTGGGCTGCAGATGTACAGCCCCTTTCCACAGCCCTTCTCTTTCTGTAAGGGAACCATCAGTTTCA
>NW_009953098.1:4398277-4408016 GCF_000747805.2 Chaetura pelagica | reverse complement strand
CAGGAACTCCCACACACTCTAAGCAGAGCAAGCATCACCCAGCAACATAACCCCCAAAAGCTCAGGCATTCTGTTTACTATGTCTTGCTGCAAACTGAAATTGCCTTCTGCTCTGAGGTGCACATTTGACAGTAGCTCCCACGGAGTGCTACACACACAAGTAGCTCTTCTGGGGCAGTGGGAAGCACCTCCAGACCTACAGCTCCAGCCTGAAATCAATACAGACATGGGTGTCCAGCCTCGTGGACACAGCCATCCAGTGTGCACTCACTGGCCAACATGAACATTTTCACTTGGACAAGCAAAGTGTCAAAGCTGAGCTGTGAAACAGGCACAACTCTGCACATGCAGAGCCCCAGCAAGCTGCATTCTGAATGATGTCCACACCTTGAGACTGCTAGATGTTAAGCATCACTTCCTGAGCACAGCTTTCTCTCAAAGAGTGCTAATACCACTATTGAGCCACTGTGGCTGAAGCACAACTTATTCTTGTGTTTCAGACTTATTGCAGGAAAGCAGAAAACCAGCATGAACAAGTTACAGAGCTGTTCCACAAAGCAGCAGTATCCTAAAATGATCATTCAGTGCTAAATGTGCTTGCTTGAGGTACCATCACCTGTGCCCACAGCTCAACCTATAACTTTGGAGGCCCTTTTCAGCACCCTACACGCTAATACACATGTGCACCCCCACCCCTCCCGAGGAAACACATTCCTGACTTACCCTTTAGCCAGGCAGCAGCCCCAAACCCTCCGAGCCCTCCTGCAGAAGAGTTGATGGAGTTTTGCCTCGTTACCCAGCCAGGCCGTTACATAACTGGCCCGGTTTCTGCCGGCAGCGCGGATGCTCCGGCACATCCCCGCGCATCCCTCTCCTCCCCATCCCACACTGACATCTCCTAACAACGGCCACGAAGGAGGGGCAAGGTGGGCATCTGGGAACTCGGGAAAAGTGAAGTCAACAGTATCAAAGAAAGTTCAGAAGGTGCCTGATGTTTATTAAGAGGCATCGCTCTGATGAAAGGACGCGGTGCAGCGGTGTAATGTTCCTCAGCCTGCTGAAAGCAGCTTGGCCTAGATTCTCTGTACCATTTGATGTGACCATTCATGCAAACAAGAGTAAAACTTTCACTTTGCTTTTAATTAAGCGCACACACAAAAAAGTGACAGGTACAAAAGACCTTTTTCTGTTGTCATCTGGGTCTTCTGGGCTAGCGTCAGACTGAGAACATGCAGGGATCAGCCCCATTGATTAAACTATTATTAGCGGCAAACAAACAGATGTGCTCAGCAAAAGACAGGACAAAACCCATGCTCTGTATTTCTGGACTAGATACAGGAAAAAAACACTATTTTACCCAAGGCTCATTTGGTATTTTAGTAAAGGAAAGCAGAAACATTCTCTAGCACACTGGGCAGAAGCAAAACAAACAGCATTTTAGTCTGCAGAAATCAAGAGAAATAAATAACATTATTGCTGTCACTCCATTCCCACAGAAAAAAAACCCACCAGCTTTTGTAAGACAGGGACCAGGTCCTGTATTGGAAATCTCACCTTAACCAAATTGTGGCTTGTAGTCATTCAGGAGGTGCTTGTGTCCAGGGATCATTGATGGACAGAGCACACAGCCCACAAACACACAGGGGCTGTAGCTTTAGGACAGACATAAAACTCTTATGTAAGCCATAATCCTCTCAGACTCCTTATTCAGTGATGTTAAGATCAGTGCCGTAGGAGCCTGCTGGCATCCCAGTGGCTTTTAACCACTTTGGGAACGGGGAGACTCCAGCTGCAGTTCAACCCCCTGCCTGGCCCTGGTGCCCTCGTGGGCACAGGGCAGATCCTCACGGGGGGTCGGGGCACAGAGCTGGACACTGATATTCCAGGCCTCTGCAGAACTGGCGCTGTTGCTTTCTGTGCTGGGTGAATCACCAGGATTAATCTCCTGCAGAGTTCACTGAGGCTAACGATAATCAAGTTAAATTTACACTATATGATCAGAGTTTAATTAGGTACTCTTATACAACCCCTATTAATTACAATGATAATACCCTTATGAAATGCAGATGGGAAGGTGGGGCTGTGGTCGGGGACGGCTTGGCTGCCCAGATGCTTTCAGGAAAAAGCCACATTAAAACCCTCTCTGCATACCTTTAGTTACCTGCTTGCCTCTGCCAGTGCTCAAGGTGAAACAGCTTTAAAAAAATAACAATTATAATCTTACAAAACGTAAATCTAGAACACAAGCTTAAAGACCTCCCACATGCTACACCATCACCTTCTGTTTCCCACAAGGAGCAAGAATGCCACTAAAAATCCCAGTGAGCCAGAATCATCATTAGCTTGCTTGGCTCAGTAACCTACCCAGAAAAGCCCAAGGTGACAGAAGTCACTTATTGTGCACTGAGATATGAATGCAATTGAAACCAAGGCAGATCTTCCTAACACTGTTAAATTAAGTTTCTCTTTACCCCTCCAGGTGACCTGCTGGGTGCTCATGCTTGGCATTTGCTTTGTACAGGCATGACCTCCCCTGGGACACAGGCCCCAGATATGCCCAGGTGACTCCTGCTCTCCATGGCCCTGCAATGCTTCAGAAGGATGGTAGGAAGTGGCTGACCTGAACCCCTCAGTGAGCCACTTCAGCTAGAAGTCAGGGTGTCCCTGTCCACAAGCAGGGAACACCAGTCCCAAGTGCAGGAGCATAGTCCAGCCTTCAGCACTCTGAAGCAGCTGGGTTAGAAGACAGATTGCACTGCATGACATTTCAAGCCCAAGACTAGGTCTCTCCTTTCAGTAAATCTTACCTAAGGTGTCCTAGAGAAATAGCAAAGTTTGTGCCACATGGCATCCATTTAGCATCTGCTACGTGTTGTGGGTTGGCTTTAGTGAAACCTGCAGGAGTCTGTGTGTTGTTACTGGTTTCACCTGCTAATACCAAATCTCAGGCCTTGCACTCATATGGTCAAAGTTGCAGGTAAAGGTCTCTTCTTCACTGCCTGAAGTAAATAAGCAACACAAAGAGAGAGGTTTAACAGATGCTGTTCTAGATGCTTGTTCTTCACACACCTGTATGAGCCTCCTGCATCCAGCTTCTCTCCTCTGCAAACCAGTTGCTCAGTAAGCCTGTCCCAGGAGAAGCCCTGACACTTTGCCATTGCTGCTACTGCTGATTATTTAATTAAAACCCCAAAACACAGGAAGTGCATTTCCTTCTTCCTGGTTTGTTTTTTTTCACCCTCTTCACTAGATGGCAGCAAACCAGCAAAACTACCACAGCTCAGCACTCCCACTTTGCACAAAATGTATGTAAAAAAAGCAGTATATTTAAGGATATTGTACTAGATACTAATTACCTGGCCCTGCCAGCTGCACTATTGTCTGGTTACGTTTTTGGCTGTATATACTAAAAAAAAAAAAATTAAAAAAAATGACTGAAGGACAAGGTTGCATGGGATCCAGGAGCAGCCTTGTTCATGAATGCACTTGAGCTCCCACTCCACCATTACAGAAGCTGAATTATGCATGAAGGAGCAAGTCTGCCCCCATGGCAATTCCATGGCAGCCCATGTGGCCCTGGCTGTGTGTACTCAAATTCACCTCTCCATCCCTTGATGGACCATTTATCTGGGAATACACAGGAACTGTGGCAGGAGAGGGAGATCATGGCCAACAGATTAGATATTAGGGATAAATCTGTTAGTGTGAAGGTGGTGAGACACTAACACAGTTTGCCCTGGAAGTGTTCAAAGGCCAAGCTGGATGAGGCTTGTAGCAACCTGGTCTAGTGGGAGGTGTCCCTGCCCACACAGGGGGGTTGGAACTAGATGGTCTTTCAACGCAAATTGTTCTATGATTCTATGGCTTCTTGACCACTCCTTCCCTGCAGGCAGACTGAGATGAGCTAAAGGCCCGTACATTTTTCCTCACAGCTCACATATGTCACAGATATGCATGCTTTAGTCTCTCCCAGCTCTGGGAATTCCTAGCCCAGACCACAAAAGGACCCCTGCTTCTCTGCAAGCACAGGACTAGAACAACATCTTGGTTTCCTCACTGGGATTTTTGCTTGATACAGACACAAAGGACTCACTATTCCTCCTCATTCCCAAGTTCTGTAAGGCTGGCTACAGAGCATAGCTGGGACCAGGACAATCCCCCCAAAAGTGGGGAGGTGCCTTGAGCACCTCCACATCCTCATCTCAGGACAGCAGGGCCCTGGGAGGGTAGACAGCAGGCTTTGGGCAGGATCTTCAGCCCTTTATCTGCCATTGGTATATTTTTTGGTCCCTCACTGCTGAGAGCTGCACGTGTGACATGCTGGTGGGAGTACAGCAATGCTCCTGCAGCAAAGCTTTGGTTTAGGAAGCAGAGTGCTCAGCCCACTCTGCTCTTGCTGATGTAGTGACCTGGTTTTGTCAAGACTGTTTTTCTCCTTTTGTCTTTGATGTCATTTTGGAAGGCAAATCATGAGATTTTCATGGAAGCACTGACTCAAAGTTGGACTAAAACAAAGCACATCACAATGCCTTTATAAAAGAAGAAGGGTGGGATTTCTCCTTAGAGGATTATTATACTATTTCGGGTTCTAGAGCATTTATTTCCACAGTTTAGTAATCACTTTCATGCTTCTCATTGGACTATTCTCTAATCCATTTGTATTTTAATGTAACAAGTTACAAGGATTATAAGCTCATAATAAATATGTTCACCCCTAAAACATTTAAACTGCCCTTACACTTTGTAAAGATGATCTTACTTCATGAGCAGGCATCTACAAATGACTGAGGAAACTAATATAACATTATATGGAACATCAAACTGAGAAATACCTCCTGCATAGGTTACATTTCTGTGAAATGAGAGAATTGTTTTGCACACATCTATCTTCAATACAGTATATTTTTACATTACTTTGGCATAATGGAGGGTTTGGAAGTCATAGAGATCTCCTGAGGATTTGTTTACCTTTTGTTCTTAAGTTTGGAGTGACCTATTATGATCAGCTCATGCCCAGAGTTATATCAAAACAATAGATCACTCATTAAAATTCAAGTTAAGGAAAGCTGGTGGTACCAGCTAAGGGGAATCCACAAAAAAACCCCATCTGACTTGCACCTAAGTCACTTCTAGTGCTGACATGTCCATGAAATCAGACTCTTTGCAGCCAGCTAGAAGCCAAGCTGCCTTCTGCTGCCCAGTCATATATCAGAGTCACAAACCTTCTGACATCTCCATGAAGAGTTAGGAGCACAGCAGACTAGGATCACTATAAACACGAGCAATTAATTAAATCTAGTGCTGTTTTCTTCACTTAGGGGGAAAACTTTGCAAAGCTCCTTAACTCCCAGAGATGCAGTTTTTCCATGGCAAGGAATTTTCCTCTTGTGAGCTCAATGTTCAAACCAACTCCCTGGCAAGGTAAGCATAGGCTGCCTTTCAATACAAACAAAAAACTCACACTTAACTTATTAGCTGGGGAGGAATACAGATCAGGGTTGGATGTATCTCATGAGTCATCGTTTCTGTAGGATAATAAGCAAGCTTGTCTCAAAAAAAAATCAATTCATTTGTCTCTATTACGTATTGCAGATAGAAGCACTTAAATAATAAAAAGATTAATACAAACACTTCAACCATTTGTTCTAGGAAAAATGAAAAACAGCTTTTGGATTATGAAAGAGTGCTCTTTAAATACAGAAAAATAAAACATTTCAGATGGCACAATGTTTTGGGAGACAGAGACAAATGCAGATTAGTCATGCTTGGATGTACTTCCCCAAACAATACGCTGCCTGGAGCTAAGACTGGGACATGTACATTCCCCAAGGCATACAGGAAAAATTGGGATCTGTGTATTAGTTGAATTCCTTTAAGGTTTTCTCACTGCTGTTTTCTTCCAGACTTGTGCCAACCCTGCCCCCAGATCACACTATATGCACAATCTGCACCCTGACCACTGAACTCATTCCTAGCTCAGTCTTGCAGGCAGATGAAGGGCTGTGCTCTGGAAGAGTGAAGCAGGACCAAAGTACAGTGCTAACACTGCTGAAAGGATAATGGAATCACACAGTTCAAGTGCAGCATCATCCTCCAGTGGTGTGCAAATTTCAACTAGCATTTTAAATTTTTTTAAAGATTTTAGGAGGTATGAGGAAAGGATTGGACAGAGACAAAGCAAGCCTGAAAGAAGTCCAGAGAAGCCTAAAGCTAACTGAACAATGGTGATGATCTTCTGAAACTGGGACTTTATAGAACACTCAGAGGAACTGACAAAGAAGGAAAGCATGTGCTGCAGTGTGAGCTGCAGACTTTGGAGACATCATCAAGCTATGCAAAATTAGGCAACATTCCAGGTATCCACTGATTCAAGATCTCACCAGAAAGAATCCCTAAAAACTCACTAGGGATGGATGGTAGTGAATGGCAAATACTGCTGACAGAGCAGTGGGTCAAAAGATTCAAGTTCCAGGACCTTCCCCCACCTACCCTCTATTTCTAAACCTGTGATTCCATCACATGCAAAGCAAACCCCTTCACCCCTCTGAGTATCTACAGCCAGTGAAGATGCAGGGCCTACAAAAAAGCTGGAGAAGGACTTTTTTGCTAAGGTATGTAGTGATAGGACGAAGGGGAATGGTTTTAAGCTGCAAGAGGGGAGATTTAGGTTAGACATTAAGGAGAAATTCTTTCCTGTGAGGGTGGCAAGACAATGGAACAAGTTGCCCAGAGAAGCTGTGGATGTTCCATCCCTAGAAGTGTTCGAGACCAGGCTGGGTGGAGCTTAGAGCAAACTGGTCTAGTGGAAGGTGTCCCTGCCCATGGCAGGGAGGTTGGAGCTAGATGTTCTTTAAGGTCTCTTCCAACCCAAATGGTTCTATGATTTTATGACTGTATGTATTATTTTTATTTCTATGGTGGCACAGCTCAGAGGCCAGGTCCAATGACCTCAGGAGTTATCATCCACTAACTGCACTAAACACCTCTCCACTTTCATTTCAACACTTTTGCTGTCTTTGTTTCCCAACACCACTTTAGCCCAAGCTATCTAGTTATGTAGTGACTTTTTCAGGATAGCAATCAACTCTCTTCTGCATCCAGAAAGATCTGGATCCTATCCTGTTCTTTGTGTATGGCTGCCATGAAGAGCAGACAATGCATGAAAAGGCAAGCACTACAGAGTAGCAGACCTGGATACTCAGTGGTACAGTCTACAGGAAGGTTAAATATTCCATTGCAACACACTCAACTTGTGGATGCTGCCACGCAGTATTCTGTAATGTTAATTTTTAATTATTTTTGCACAAAAGGAACATGCAGGATATTCTGGGGAGGAAAATCCATCAACAGCAACACCAGGGTTTTATCCAAAAGCTCTTTCTGTGGCTGAAGAATAAGTAGCTTAAATTTGTACAGAGTCTCAAAAGTCTAGTTTAAGTAGAATTTTTTCCTGGGGAAATATTAAGAACAGACTGTGTTTTTTCAAACACTGTTAGAGTAAATGATGGCTTTATACTGACTTCCCAGGGCTAGGAATGCACACAAGAAAAATAAGAAGCAGTCGACATCCTGTTACTATTGATGGATAAATCTTCCCATACACACATATCACAGTACCCCTGGCAGAGATACATCCATATCTCATTTTCTGCATTTCATCTTGTTACTGGTTTTGAGATCAGCCCTTGCTAATTCTGCAAAAGCCAGGATCACAGGCAAGCAGACTTCCCTTGCCATGCAAAGCCTCTCCTGCTCATCACAGGAGCCTGGAACATACTGGCTTCCAAAAACATAGCAATTCACCTTAATGGTCTGTCAATCTGTACACGAATCTTTGAGGATAAGCAAATTGCTGAGCTTGAGCTGAAAGAAAAATATCTTGGCAGATTTGAAGGACAAAAGACAAAATAAATTACTGTGTCTGATTAACTGGTCAATCAGTTCACATATTATAACCACATATAGATGTGATCAACTGAACTTGTGCTTACATTCTCGGCCATGTCATTGCATTGCTTCATCTTTAACTGAATAAAACTGTAGCAAATGAGTTCTAGTGCTGTGCAGAACCACCTGCTGTGAAGAATTACCTGCTCACTCTTTGAACAGATTCCAAAAAAAGCACACAAAAGTTGCTTATGCCATCAAATTTTAATTTGACTGTGCAGCCAGAGCACAGCTGACCTGAGGTAGAAAGTTCACAAGCCACTCAGCTCCACTTCCAAATTAATCCCCTGCATAAGCTTGATATAATGCTAACCCAGCTTTTTGGCATGGGCAGGCTTCTTGAAGAGCTGCATCACACATTTCCAGGTGCTCTCCAAGATTTCCTTACCAAAAGGTTCAATGTAGTTTTCTTTCAGAGCTGGAAAAGTGAAAGCAGCCTAGATCACAGTAGTGATGCTACCCAAGTGTACTTCAATGTTCTTAAGTGTTGTAATACACTCAAATAAAACTACATTTGAATGCAGAGCTGGAATGGTTTAAAGCAAATAAGCATATGACAAGACAGAAACATGCTGCTCTTTTAGTGGTGTTAATTACTCCTTCCCAAGCCCATGACAAATAGCTATCTGATTAAGAATTGCTTATAAAATTGGAAACATTTTTTCCCCCTGGCATGACTGTTTTCATGCCTCACATATCAGAGCTGATAGCACTAACAATTCTGAAAAATTATGGGCAAGAAAGCACAATGGTATAAAAGCCTCACCTCTCCCTGCAAAGCTCAATATACCCTTAACTGGAGATCACAACAGATGTTACACTACAGAAAATATTTTACTCCCATCGAAAGTACTTGACAAGTAGCTAGGAGAGGTAAAGTAGGAGAAGTGCTAAAAAGATTGAGGAACTTGCTGCTGCTTGCAAAAGTATCATGGGTTAGAAACAAATGCTATCTAGAAATAAAGGAACCAAATAATGATAAAAAAAATCCAGTTTTCACTTAGTAAACTGGGAGCTGTGAAACAGCTGCTCTTCAAGATCATCTCTAATAATCCTGTTGAAGCCACAAAGCATTAAGGCAGAGGACCCTCCTATTAAACACATGGTGCACAGAATTCAACATCCACTCAGCTAGTCTGAGGGATGTTGGACTAAACCTGCAGAAAATGAGCTTCAGCCACCCCAAACTTAAACCCAGCCAGATGCACCTAACACACAAACAGCCACCAAACAGTTCAAATCCCCAAATCATCAGAAGCAGCTTTGGTTTGGAGTTTTCAGTGAGGGCACAACTTACACTGGGAGAAAAAAAAAATACCCTGTGTTGAAGACACAAGCTTCTAAAGGAAACTGCTCTATCATAATGCTTCAAATTAAGAATGATCCAATGCTTGCTAGTTCCACAGGAACTGGTCAACAAAAGGGCCCAAACTGCATTAAGGTTTAAAGCAAAGTGGTTTTTTTTTCCTGTCTGCTCTGTCAGACACAAACCCACCTGTGCATCCAAGACTAATTCCCTTGACTGAGCTGAATGAAGTAGCCCAGCTGTGGGGCTAAACTTTGGCACTTCCAGTGGAACCCCAGCACCAGCAGAACCGTATTAATTAGTCAAGTAAGTTAAGAAAAATCCTGCATCTTGAGGATGAAAAACTGCAAAGGTATTAAACAGCTCCTCAGTGGTGCCTGCAGAATGGACCCACACCTGCAGCAGGTTTTGTTCTTTCATTTTGACTGCAGTTACTCCCACTCATACATCATCCTTCAATTAAAAGCATATACACAATCCCCCCCC
>NW_009953098.1:4388596-4397951 GCF_000747805.2 Chaetura pelagica | reverse complement strand
CCCCACCCCCCCGCCTAACTCCTGAATAAAACTATGAAACCACACCATGTCATGTACCAACAATAAGCATCAACAGCTCTTTTCCAGGCCTGGCGTGAAAGCCAAGTTGCAGGTAAGCACCTGATCACACTGGGCAGCCATAGGGAATCACCTTGGCAGAACGTGCCATCCAAAGCTGGTAGGACAAAGAGAACTGCAAACCCTGACAGCAAGTCAGCAGCAAGAACACTTGACTTCTCAAGCTCTTCTCTCTGGTCATTCTTTCCCAGTCAGTGTCCCTGCCTTCAGAAACAGGATCACCGCTGGCTCTGTCTCATGGTTTCATAATGCAAACTGGGAGATCAGCACCTAAAATAGCTGCTTTCTACAAAAATCCTCATTCACTTCTCTCATACTTTTTGTTACCATTGTAGGTTCAATGTAGGTTCAAACAGCACTCAAGTCCCAAGAGTCTACCAGTCTCTTGTCTTAAACTCTGCCTCAGCATCATTACATAACACAGTCTTCCTAACAAAGAGGCTCAAGCTGCATCCCATCATGACTTCAAGTAAGAGAATGATTGTGGGGCCTTCAAATGATCCAGAATTTCCTAGTTGCAAGCCCCATCCAAGCACGAGAGCCTCCCCTTTCAGGAGAACAGCCAGCCCTGTCTCCAGTGGACTTCAAACAAGAAGCTTCTGTGTTTCCCTTAAAATGACAGTTGATTAGAGCTAATGAAACATTAAAGTGGCAGTTGCTCTTTGGTATTTTTAAAGGAATGTTTACACTCCAAGGGCTTGACCCTGCCCTAAGAGATGACTCAGAGCCACTAACCATGTGAGTTTGTATGACACAAACTGAATAAATGTACCCCAGATCACAGGCTGCAAAGCTGCCAGCCTATGGACAATGGGAAGTTAAAAATGGAATTGGCTTGCTATTTTGTATGATTTACATTTAGTACTTCAGATCAATGGTTCTGCATAATCCCCTGGAGAAAGTGGTGGAATAAACACTTCTGAACAAAACCACGCAGTGCCTCAGTCATCACACACCAAGCTGTGACGCTGTGACATACCAGTCCTCACCCTACCCCATCTCCACTCCACCTCCCCAGGTCACTCCTTTGCTTCACAAAACCCATTCCTCCCCTTGTCCCATGGGCTGCCACCCTCCTAAATTTGTCATACCCATATTATGTTATTTTGTAATAAAACGTGTGGCTTAGTTGGCTATTTTAGGGACCCTCTCCTTTCCCATCTCTTACTCACCTGAACTATTACCACCTACCCCTCCTGCAGGCTCTGAGCAGACCCTGCCCAACTGTGTGGGCCATCAGGAGCTCAAGCACAGTTAATTGAACTATAAGAACTGCAGCAGTCCAAAACCAGCTAAAATTGCAGTCACATAAAACATTTTACTGGTCACCAACACAGTAAGTGAGAAGGTAATTTTTCAGCCTGCGCCACAACTTCCCCTCTCCCATCCCAGGCACCAGGAGGAAAAGCCTGCCCTCTAGTCGGGCAGGCTGCAGCAGCAGCAGAGTGGCAAAAATCACACCCTTTAATTTGCCCACAGTTTAACAGCATCCACCAACTTATCACTATGAAGATTACAGACCAGGTTGGGGTTCCTTTGTTTGTTGTTTTTTGGTTTTGTTTTGGGTTTTTTTGTGGAGCTGTTTGGTTTTTAATGTCAAATGGGAGTTATTACTAGGCCACCTCTTAAAATAGCAACAGATAGGTAAACTTTGTTTTTGTTGCAAATACACTGTAAATACTGTTTGAAGTTCAGATACATTAATCAACATTAGGCTACAACAAAAAATGTGCGTTAACAACACGATCACCACCAATTTCTCTGGAGACTTCCTACTCAGTGCTAGCAGTTAACAGATTAACTAAGTCAGGATCCCCCCCACCACAAACCAGAGCTGATAACCTGCATTTTCCCAGGCTGGGTACCCATCACTATGTTCTGCAGGCATTAAAACCACACAAATAGGAAGCACAGAAGAAGGAAACTAATTTTGAGAAGTCACCGATTTTCCATATCCCACCCCACTGCCTTTACTATTTATAGCCTTGGAAAACGTTCCAGAAAATTTCTGCTATGACCTCAGTTTCAAGGTATTTGCTAACAACAGTTGTCCCAAATCCATTCCTAGTAATAACATGAACAAACTCACAGTGCCACTTAAAAGTACTACACCATTAAGATATTTGCATCACCATTTTATAGAAAATAAAAAAAAAAGCAACAAGAATATTGATGTCTCCAAAACTATCAGTTTCCATATTTGTACACATGGTGGGTTGACCCTGACTAGACACCAGATGCCCAACAAGCCCTTCTAGGGCTCCCCTCCTCAGCTGGATACAGGAGAGAAAAATGAAAGGCTCATGGGTCAAGCTCAGGACAGGGATCACTCACCGATTACCATCACAAGGAAAACAGACCTGACTTGGGAAAATTGTTAATTTATAACCAACGAAATCAGGTAGGGTAATGAGAAATAAAACCAAATCCTGAAACACCTCCCTCTACCCTTCTTCCCAGGCTCAGCTTCACTCACAGTTTTCTCTGTCTCCTCCCCTGCAGTGGCACAGGGGGATAGGGGTTGTGGTTAGTTCATCACACTGTCTCTCACACTTTTCTCCTGCTCCAGTTTGGGGACTCTCACATGGGAGACAGTTCTCCACAAACGTCTCTAACAGGAGTTCTTCCCACAGGCTGCAGTTCTTCATTAATTGCTCCAGTTCAATCCTTCCATGGGCTGCATTCCTTCAGGAACAACTGCTCCAGCACCAGCTCCCACTGCTGGTGGAGGATAGAGAGGGTGGGAAACAAACTGCCCCACCTTTAACCTCCATGGGCTGCAGAGGGGCAGCCTACTCTACCATGGTCTTCACCACAAGTTAGGGCTGCAGAGGAATCTCTACTCCAGGGCCTGCAGCACCTCAGCCCCATCCTCCTTCACTGACCTTGGTGGCTGCAATTGTTTCTCTCACATATTCTCACTCCTCTCTCCTGGCTATTCTGCAGTGTTTTTTCCCCTTCTTAAATGTGTTATGCTAGTGGTGCTAACACCTTCACTGATGGGCTTGACCTTGGCCAGCAGCAAGTCCATCTTGGAGCTGACTAGCATGGGCTCTATTGGGCATGGGGGAAACTTCTGGCATCTTCTCACAGAAGCCATCCCTGTAGTCCCCTCGCTACCAAGACCTTGCCATGCCAGTACAGTATTATTTAAACTCCAAAAGAATGACAATGGCCATTAAACAATCAACATATGGCCATGAGAATTAGTTTTGATATTAACAGGAACATCAGACACGTAACAGGAATCACTTGACCTGAAGATACCACAAAAGCTCTTGAAAGATAAACCTTAGTGTCAGTAAGGCACAGGAGGTATCCCAGTAGGGCATCTACTTCAGTTACACTCCACATTGTATGGCTGCAGTTTCTGTTCTTTGAATGGTGGAATTCCACCACTTGACTGTTTTCATTGCACCATTTACCTGAGTGGTTGTTCCAGCTCTCAAAAACAGGCAACATAAAACCCTGTACATGGCTGATACTATGCAGGGATTCTTGTGTTGCTTCTTTTCTCAAGAGGCCCATTGTGGATCAAAGCATTTTCTTCAAAGATCTTTCAGTGGATGGACTAAGGCTCAGCTCATTCCACGCAACAGCTGAGACATGATAAGGACTTTCCTTATAGCATAGGTCAAGCTTTTCAGACTTTTGTAACTAACAATACAATAAACATTTCCCTGGTATTCCTAGGACATTCACTTAAGTGTCCAGGGATTCTGATAAATGAAACACAAAGACAGCACAACACTGAGCTACGAAAGCATGACAGCTATGATCCCAATTACTCTCCACTATAAATGGAGTAAAAAAAAAAAAGACATGAGCAGTATTAAAGAGATTATTCAAAGTGTTCACCACAAATTATTGTTTACTCCATCCTGTATTGCAGGGTAGTTCTTTATTAAAAGGCAGTACTTGTTCTACAATGTACAGTTCACACACCAGAGAACAGGAAGCCAGTATGCCAACATACAAATGTAGTTTGTATTTCAAGTTCCATGAGACTGTTCTCCAGTTTGCTGGCAGCAACCTGACAATGAACTTCTGGATCAGAAAAGTGAATGTTTCGGAAACAAAATGTAAAAAATGATTTGCATTAGTGTTACATGATCTATATGTTTGCACACACCTAGGGACAGGGGTTGAGATGGGAGGAATGAGACCTGGGAACACATTCCTTAAGTCACTGGGCACAGACAAACATTTTTTGTCTCATTTATGAATAAGTTTTACCACGGACAAATGCAGTACCAAAACCATTCCCAGCCCTAAATTAAGAAAAACAGTTTCAAAAAAGGCTCAACTAATAAAGCAAGCTAGAAAACTCAAATTAACAGAACAACTCCAAGCACAACAGCTTAACAGCAACCATCAGTGTTAGGAACATTCCATGCATTGCTGGAACCTTAAGAAATATGTTTTATCTACAGATTAAAAAGCTTTCAGCACAACAATTAAATGAAATTCAGGTTATCCAACAACACAGAAATCTCACTGTGCTTTGACTACAGAAAGTTGCTACACACAACAAAGGAAAAAAGTAAACAATGAACATACTTCACAGTGTACAAATCAATTTTTAAGAGGAGAAGCATATATTCCATGTGATCACTCTTGTGTTCTGCTTCATAAAGGACAACATCTGCAGATGGCTACAGCTTGCTTTCTCTTGCTCACTCCTCGACTAGCCATTCAGAGTGCCTTACAGCTGTTACTGAGATTACTCTGCCACAGGAAATCCAACTAGATCCTTTAGCAACTAGCAAGGAGATAAAGAAATATAAAGGCATACAAAGAATATGCTATGCCATTTCCCTTGCATCGTTAGGGTTAACTGTGGAAGAGCAAAAAGATGAGCAAGGCTGTAATGTAACAATCCTCCCAGAAGGAAATTTAAGACTGAATTTTACACTGTAATAAAAAAAAATTGCTTGAAAACAAAAACAAAACAAAAAACGTTTGTATTTCACATTAGAAAAACATCACTTGAACTTATAACCAATGCTATTTTTGTTCCTTCTAAACTCAGAAATGTATAATTTATGCCTGTCCCATTGTGCTGGTTTTGGCTGGGACAGAGTTAATTTTTTCATAGTAGCTGGTGCGGGGCTGTGGTTTGGATTTGTGCTGAGGACTGTGTTGATAACACAGGGACGGTTTTGTTATCATTAAGCAGAGCTTGCACAGAGCTGAGGCCTCTTCTGCTCCTCACCAGTGAGTGGGCTGGGGGTGCATGAGAAGCTGGGGGATGACACAGCCAGGACAGCTGACCCCAACTGACCAAAGGGATATCCCAGAGCATATGATGTCATGATCAAAATATAAAGCTGGGGCAAGAAGGAGGAAGTGGGGGTGTTTGTAATTATGACATTTGTCTTCCCAAGTCACCATTACACGTGCTGGAGCCCTGCTTTCCTGGGGATGGCTGAACACCTGCCTGCTGATGGAGGCAGTGAATTAATTCCTGGGTTTGCTTTGCCTTGGGTGCACAGCTTTTGCTTTACTCATTAAACTGTCCTTATGTCAACCCAAGTTTTCTCACTTCTACCTTTCCAATTCTCCCGCCACCTCTCTGAGGGACAGTGAGTGAGAGGTTGTGTGGGGCTTAGTTGCCAAGTGGGGTTAAACTACAACACCCATAGATTGGGAAACTATGCACAGCCAAGTGAAATCCCACCTTTTCCACTGTAGTTGGATATTGAGTAATGCAGGTTTTTTAACTAGCAATTTAATTACTTGAAAATGTAATGCTTGCTGCATGCCAAAGTTAATTTTCAGAGCAAGCCAGATAAACACTAGGAATCACAAAAATAGCTACAGGATTTTTTCAAAAATAGAGAAGTACTTCATTCTAATTCCAGATAAAGACCACTCTGCTCAACCTGGCAGAGGCTGGCCAAAGAACAGCTTCCATCAGCACTACAGAAATCCCTGGTATACACTCAAGATGAGCACAAGTCTTAAACTAACCAGAGTTGAGGCATTAGCCTCATCTTTGTACAGGTGTATTATACATGTGGAGGAATGCTTTTCCTTCAGCTTAAAAAAAATTATTTACAGTCTGTAAGCATCAGGGGGTGATGATCTTCATGCTAGTCCTGTTTGCCTTCCCGCCACTGTCGAGAACCTTCATTCCACGCTACGTATACAAAGAGAGCAAGGACCACATGAACAGTAACTACAGCAACTATGGCAGCATAGAAATAGCTGTCTCTCTCGGACATTCCTAAGGTACCTGGGAAGATAAAGAGAGTAAAGAGTATTAGTTCTTAGGAACACTGAAATGGCAAATCACAATTCTCCCTAAAGACCAAAGTTACATTTACTCCTGAATCAAAAGAGCTCAGAAAGATTCACAGGAAAGAATTCACCATAATTACAGACCTATGAATCTATTTCTAGAATAAAGCAACACAGCAATTATTCAATACTTAAAACATTTAAGATTAAAAAAACACCCTGGTTTTGAAGTCGACAGCTTAAGAATTGTGGAAGATTCACTTTTTCTGTTACTATCTTCCAGCACCAAATAAACCTCAATATCCTTTTTTCATAATTTGAACTCTCTTTGTGGGGCAGGAAAATAAAGAGGAGTAAGGGCAACAATTATGCAATTGATTTGCCACAATATTGCAGAATCAAACAGAAGAACAGAATTAAACTCAGAGGACTTCTACCTCCCATATTTAAACTGTAAAACAGCAATTCCAGTTCAGTTACATGAATGCCTCTCACATGAAATAAGCCTGCAAATATCAGAAGCCGAAATATCAAAATATAATTTATCTTAATTCTGTAAAGAAACAAAGCAAAAACCAACAAAACCCAAAAAGCAAGCAACCAAAAAAACCACAGCACACCAAAAATACCACCCTCCAAACACAAACCCAATCCTATCTGTGCTGTGATTTTTCTGTTACCTGACACAGCAAAGTTAAGGCTCAGCTTGTGACATCTCAGGTTAAAACACACAAACAGCCCCTCCTCCCCCCATGCTACAGAGTATCATGAAAGTTACTTCACAAGCTTTCAGCTACAGCCTTCAGAACTACACACAGCAGCAGACACCAAAGGAGAATTACCTTGTAACAACTCAGTTATAAATTCACAAACTGCTCTTGAAAGCAGCTGCTTTCTCCCTCCCTCCTCCCCACTTCTGAAGAAGATACTTTTCCCCTGCAGTATTAGGAAGTTATTAAAGCCTTGCAGAACCAAGGCCAGACCGTGGCTGGTTGTTAGCAGTTTGACAGAATCGCCCCAAGCATGCAGCTAATATATGTATATATATATATTTAAATTAAAAGAAAGCTCTATAAGCAACCACATTCAGTATCTGAAACTGGGTACAGGACTTAACTGGTGTACACCAAAAAATGCAGGTTTATTTCTAAAAAAGCAAAAACTAAACCAAATAAACAACATTATCCTGTCTTAAATACACAATTTGTTGGCAAGATCTGCAGGAAACACATCCCTGATGATTCTAAGTCTGCTGCAGGGTGGATTAGACACCTTAGGGAAGGGGAATGATGCACCCATATAAGCCACTGTATAACAAACAGCAAGTATTAGATTGCAGACCACAATCCAGGGAAGGACCATTTATATTAATTTCTGTTCTAACTAAATATTACAAGGCCTTTAGTCTGAATAAGGAAACAAATATTTAAAACAGGAAGGAGAGCAAAGATGCTATTAGAGGATTGTGTTTTTTGTTTTTTGGTTTTTTTGGTAATAATAATGCTAATTGGCAGAAATAGAATTACCTTCAAATAAATAAGCCTTTGATGAAAAATACAGCCCAACAGGTAATGTGATCATTAGAGCTGTGAAGAATAGAAGTGTTCTTAGAGTTGATGTTAATGAACCCTCATTTCTGAAATAAATAAGAAAAGTTACACACAGAAGGAAGTCACAATGTATATGCCTGAAACAGGACAAGGACTTGTCCCAAACAGAAGCCAATTACTTTTCAAGAATTGAGTAGGTGTATAATTTGGAAGTGATAAAGACTGGAAGCATGGATTTGTTGGCTGCAGTAGAAAAATCAGAGTATTCAAAACAATTTAATGATTCTGCCAGTCAAAGCTCACAAACCAGATTAAAACCACTCTTTAGATTTTTCCCTGTTATTGCTTTGCAAGCATTAATAACATAAGAGGTTTACATTAATATGTTTATCAGTATACTATCACTTTATTATATATCTATTATTAGATGCACATGCCTTTGTCATATGACAGTATTCTGCATTAAAACTTGCCAAGTTTCCTCTTTTTTAAAAAAAACCACACAAGCAACTACAAAACTAGGAAGATGACAAATCCTGCAGGCTAGAGAACACAGGGAAGTACACAGAAGGACTTTAACAGCTTCATATATTGCACAAGTGAAGTTCCTCTTTATTAGCCATGGTTTCTCTGTTGAAAACAATTTATCAGTTCCCAATGAGAAAGTAGGAATAACTGTAGCAATAACCAGAACATGGAGCCAATACACCAAAACACTAGTAACTTTTTTTGCCTTCACAAACCTAAACCTAGAAGACCTTGAGCAAGAGAATCAGAATGAAGGTTTATGTTCTTGGTAAGGTCTCCCTGAACTTGACCTGACAGAACCGGTTCTGTATCTACAAAACACCGCACGCAGCTTGTTTTCCTGGGCGCTCCCACCAGTTTTCACTCACCCTGCTTGGCTGCTACCTTGTTTCATGCGGAACTTGTAAGCCAAGCACTGCCCCGCTGACATTCAGGGTAATCAATGCAGCGGCAAGTGTCCTTGCGGCTTGGAGACACAAATATCCATAAACATCAATTCAAGTCAGGGATATATAATTCTTAAAACTCCCAAACACCGCATTTTTGGTGTAAGTCGTTTCAAGAAGTTTTTGTATCAAGTCAGGCTTGAGGGACAGAGCACGTGCTTGAAAAACAAGGGGAAGCAGGGAAAAAAAATACCTAATTCTCTGGCAGTCACCGAGACAGTGACGTGCGGCCACACAGCTCTCAGGGGAAAGCAAAGAGCAGTTTTTAGCTGTTCGTGTGGTGCCGCGTCGTTAGGCAGCATTCCGAGCAGGTGAAAAAAAAAGACACTTGGAATATTTTCCTTTACTATAGCTTGCCTCAATGTCTGTCAGTTTCCCAAGCGAATTAGAAACCATTCTCTATATAACAGCTGCCCACAGCAGAGCAGGACGGCCTCCAGCTCATCAGCCGAATCAAAAGCCCCAACATTGACCAACACTTCCCTTCCACCGACGTGGTTTCATCCCTTC
>NW_009953098.1:4377818-4388092 GCF_000747805.2 Chaetura pelagica | reverse complement strand
CGGGAGGCGCGTCGGGCCGGGCCTGGCGGGACCCGGGCCGCATTGTGCGTGGGCCCCGGGGTCCGTGCGGGGGCACCGGGGTCCGTGCGGGGGCCCCGCGGGCTGCAAACACCCGCCGGCGGGGGAGGTGGGAAGCGCCTGGGCGTGGTGACAAAGGAGACGGTTTTGAGACGTTTGGATGAGCTCGCTCGACAAGCCACTGGACATGAAAAAAAAGCTGTCAGAGCCTCCGACGTTACGCAAAGGGAAGCTGCAAAGTTTCTCTGCGTGGTCCGGTCAGAAGGGATGTTTGTTCTGTTCCATGTTTCCTGCTCTCTTGGCACTGAAGTTAGTCAAAACTCCTCCAGCCAAGGATGAAAATTCCGGTCAAAATCTGAGATAAACAGTCCCCAACGTGATTAGCAGGTGCTGCAAGCAGGAAACGAAGGACTTGGGCAGATTTTACTCTTCTGGAGCCCGGTTGAGCACCAAGCATTTCCAGGATGAAGCTCTGTCGAAGCCATCAGTTCACATTCCTGTTGACCCTATACTTGCCAAGGGATGGACTTGAACCCAGCTTTTCAACAAAAGACCCGAGTCTTACAATCTCTGTGCTATACAATTAGCCTCATTTGCAGAGGAATTAATTGTTCATTCTCAATGAACAGCTAGCAGGAACACAAAGCATTGCAACTCCCAAACAATAGCTCGGGAGGTCATTTAATGGAGTGTTGCCAATTAAATGGAATCTCATATGCCACAGCAATAACATATTTGCCCCTTTTATGGTAAAAGCACATGGCTATCTCACCACTCAGCCATGCCAAATCTTAATTCTGTGAGTCACGAACACCACACATGACTCTTCCCTCATGTTTTCCTGCAGCACCCAGTGCTTCTGCAGCCCAGCGGCCTCTGCCCTGCTCCCTGCTGCAGTGCCACACAGCACATGGCACACCATGGTGGCCTCTTCTTCTTCCTCCTCTCACGGGCCAGCATGGCATCCTCCTACTTATGACCCTGGATGAGAGGAAATAGAAGAGAGGTCTGTTTCCCTTGCAAGGAGTAAGATGAGGAAATAAGCACCTTGTTCTTGGTAATTGCTGCTTCTGAGCTTACCTCTCAGAGCTTACTCTGAGTGAGCTTCCCTCACCCAGGCTGGAGGCAATGGACACTACCCTGCACCAGCAGCAAGTGTGTGTGTAAAGGTGGGAGGGAAGGAGCAACACGTTCTGCAGCACCAATTTTCTCCCCTCACTGTGAACAGCAAGGCCTTTTGTTATATTTTCTCCAGTACCTGTGAGAAAGAAAGTGAATTTTGTTAGCAGCACTTATTTTTCCCCAGCCATAATGAACGTAGCTCATCCAACAGCTCCCTCGTTTTTCTTAAGGAGCAGCAGTTCAGGCTGTTCAGTGCCCATGGAGGAAAGTCTGGCTCTCAGGGTCACACTTTCACTACAAACCAAATGTGTCAGCAAATTTTGCTTATGTATGGATTACTCGGTGAACACGATTAATTTGGCAAAAAAATCAGTGCATAGCTAAGATATAAATCAGATGACTGAAAAATGTGAACAAAGGTGCAGTGAACATTTAATCTTTAGATACATGGTGCTCCTTCCACTTCTGGTTTGACTTCCCTCTTTATTTCCTCAGGAGGAAAAGCAATGACACAAGACAGTTTCATAACAAAACAAAAATCCTCAGAAATATAAAAGTGGAATAAGACTTACATCATATAAACTTACCATAAAGATGCATATCAATCATCAGAAAGTGGCAAATCATTCAAAGCTTAAGCCCAAGTCATTAATTTTTAATATATACAAGGACTTCATATCTCAACACACGGATGCTTTCATCTACTAGACTAATAACAATTTTGCTGAATGATTTCCTGTCTGTGTAACTGCTTTTCTTTCATGAGCACACAGGGAAAATACAAAACGATTAGAAAAATTTTGCACTGTGAGGAACCCTTTTTATTTGTGTCAGCTATTTTAAAACATCTGGAGTGTATGAAGTCTTGTCCATTTGCTTCAGGTTTTATACATCCAGCATTCTGAGATTTCAGGCAGACCACAGACCTGTCTTACATTCTGAATTATGGAGCCCATATAAAACTTGCTCTTAAGCAGAAGCTGTGCTGCAAGCACAAGAAGATGCCAATTTAGCTGACAGCAGAGATCTGCTAATCTAAGATGTTGTTCTCAACAACAATCACCAGGGAATACTTGAAGAATATGACAAATACAGCCTGTACAGAGCAATTCCCTTCCTAGGACACCATCCCAGCTCCCAGCAGTGAGCTCTGTGGAGAGGACTACCTGCCAGTCACAGGACTCCTTTTGTCCAACAAATGCAGCAAGAAATCCTGTTAGTCTGTTAACTCTGGCCATGCACCTCCAGGTGCTTGGAACATTCTCTTTTCCTCCTCAGCTTCACTCCTGCTGCAGCTCCTTCAGCTGGTGCCCATGAATCACCTTGCAGCCTGCCTGTAAAACATTTAAAGTAGCATTGAAAAGCAACCTGTTGTGAAAGTGCTGAAGTTGGTTCATTTGGGCTCATCTGATGCAGTAAGCACATCTGGAAATTTGGGCTGAGAATGGAAGCTGTGTGGATGGGGTGCTCTGCAACACCAGAGAGCCAAGGGCCCTTTTTTGGGGGGATCTGCATCTCAGCGAGGGTGAAGAGCAGCTGGGAAGTGCCTGCTGAAGCAATACCATCTAGTGGCAGATGGAGAAAAAGAATCTCCCCAGCATATGCAGAGCTGGAAAGGTGAAAACTGAAAATATATTATTTTTTTTAAAAACCCACCTGCTTGTGAGTATTTTTAAGGACCAAGGTTACTGGGACCAGAGACAGGCTGAGGTTACAAGGCCTGATGTTGCAGAAGTGCCAAGGGATCCCAAGTCTGGAGTTGGAAATGAGATTTCCCAGCAGCAATCAAGCAGGGCTGTGCAGCATCAGATTTAAAGCTGTTAGCCAATTAGTGAATGTTTTTATGTGGATAGAGCTTAGCCCCAAGAGGAGATGGTGTAGAAAGAAGAGCAGCTGTGAGACAGGGTTTTATTTCAAGTCATGGTTTGGGGAAGGATGTTTGCAACTGGGTTCACAGTATGGAGGACAATTCCTATATAAGAGAGCTGGCATTTAAAGGGAGTGATAACAACTTTTGTTGCACCATCTGACAGAGCTTGAGCAAACAGAGACAATTCTAGGGGCTCTCAACCTCATTTGCGGAATAAGAAGAACTTCTGTGCTGGAACATCATCCATTTTTTTTCCAGTGATGTCAGTTGATCTAATTAAAGATGTTACCTCTTCCTACCAAGTCCTTCCTCTTTCAGTTTCTTGATGTTCTTGGCTCCAGCAATACTATAAATACTTTGTTTATCTGCTTTGTGAACCTCTGCATGCTGGAAAGAAAGAGACATTTCACACAACACAAAATGAACAGATTAGTTAACTCTTCATGATACTCCAGGCCAACAGCCCAACTTCCCAATGCAAAGCACGAGCATGTTACATAGTAGGCTACCAGCTTCTCTGGAAATAGAACCAGAGTAATGTTAATTCTTTGGGTTAGCAAATAAACCATTCATATGGGCATTAGAAGGGCATGTTCCCCTGTTACAATCCTGTTGCTGTTACTGCACATCCCAGAAGAAGCTAGAGCAAAGAGCTGAGACACTCCTATTAACTAATAGAGCGTGGAAGTCTCACAGCCTAATTTCCACCTCCCACTATTATTGCTGTAATTTTGCAAAGAAAACACAGGGCTGCTGAGGGAAGTGGCTGCCTTCCACGGTGTTGTGAAATACCTGAGGCACCTACAGTAGTAGAGAGTGGGAAAGGCTTGATTCCCACAGCTAAAATACATCAACCCATACTTACCAGATACTGAAGATAAATCCCCTTTTTCTGTAGGGGCAAATATAATCAAAGTGTTATGTCTTATCAAAGTCAACCAGTGTGTGACATTTTATACCTCTGCCCAACCAAACAGTGCTGACTACAGAGTGAATGTTGTGGGTTTATTTTGTACTTTTCCAAAAAATAGCATGAGCACAAAGGCAGAGAAAACACAGCCCCTTCCTGCTGCTATGTGGGTTATAGTGAGCTTTGGAAAATAAAACAGGTTTTTGTGAAGATGGAGAGTTATAGGGGTGACATTTTTCTGCAGCAGAACAGCAAAGAAAAACCCCAGCCAGCCAGTGCAATGCAGTGCATCAGGCAGCACAGGAAAGACCCCGTGCTGGGAGCAGCAGCCTCACAGCACTGGTTTGATATGATGGGCACTGTGACCAAAAAGTGCTTGGAATCTAAGAACCCTCAGAGTTCATTAAAATCCCAATTTTGAGCTACTGCAGCAGTAAGCTGCAAAGGAACCAGCTTATCCCTCAAACAGGCAGGTTGCTATACTGCCTGGCCCCCACATTCAACTGCAGGGGCTTGTGGGGCTTCTATTTCATAGCATCAGTGCATTCAGAGTTTACCTCTGAGCTCAAGACCAGATGAAAATCTGTTCCCCAACTGTAACTTGATCACATGTGTAAAAAAAAAATAAAATCCCATCTAATTCATTTCACACTAGATTATTAGATAAAATTTCAAAGTATGGTTTGGCTGAGACAGACCACAAACCACTTCCCACCTTTGACAAAAGGATTTTGTCACAAAGGGGAGATTATTTTTCTAGGTAATACTAGAAAATTTCCAAGAAAAAAAAAATAATCTTCAGCAAAGGCAGAACAACTGGGTTGCTTTAAATGCCCAGGAAAACCATCAACAACTGAAGACATTTCAGGTTGCCCCTGGGGTGGGTCTGTCCTGCAGCAGCCAGTGCCCTGCAGGCACCAGGCAGGGACAGCTGGGCAGCACCGGGTCCCAGCAGGACTCACAGGAAAAAAACATGTTCTCCTGCTGAGTTCACAGGCACCACTGGAAGTAAAACGGTGGCTTGAACAAATACAAGCAGGCAATGCCTTCTAGCGGCGGAGCAGTTACAAGGTTGGCATGCTCACCTCTAGCCAGGGTGGGATGGGGTGAGGGTGGGATGTGGCCCTGGCTGCAGTGCCCTGGGAGCAGCAGGGAGAGAAACATCCATCAGGCTGAACAGCAGGGGATTGTGTGACACACATTAAACGGGTCCCCCAGCCCCACACCTACAAATAAACTGGAAAAGCAGCTGTTTCTCAGAGAGGTCTAGAGACACATTTTATAGAATACAGAGACATACCTGGGTTTTATGCCTTGAATCATATCTACTCATAAAAAGGGTGTTGTTTTATGCTATGGAAACTGTCAGGTTTTATGTCCACTAGCTCTGGAATGATAGCCCTTTTCCAGCTTTTTGTAGCTGCCATTGAGGAACATTGTGAAAATGTAAGATAGTTAGAGGCTTTGCATGTTTGTCTGCAGGTACAAAACCTAGAAGATATGATGGAAAGAACAGATCTGCATTCAAAAGTGGCTGGACTATCTGAGTAGTCATCAGAGTTCCAACAGACAGTATTACCAGGTGGTATCTACAAGCCAGCTATGTCCACGCTGCATTGACAGATAAACTTGGAATGAAGATAAAACAGGCAAAATGTTCTGTTTGACTGACCAGGTAAAGGGGGTGTTTTGGGGGACAGAGCTTCTGCACATCAACATATAGAAGAAAACAATTAGTACTGTCTCCATGCTCCAGAAAAAAAAAAAAAGTCAGAAATACAGGTGTCAGCTTCTCCTAGCCACTTCAGAACTCCATCTCTCCACTCCCTAAAACACTTTGTGGTGGAATTACCCACTCCCAATGGAAGAGAAAGGGCACCTTCAGCTGTAGCTCTGCAGTTGCTGCTGAACATTGTTCTCAGTGCTGTGGGCACAAGCTGACTGCAGGTGAACCACAGGACTCTCAAGTTAAGCAGAAATATTTGATTTAGGCAAGAAAGATCAGTATCAGTAGATACAAACCCACACACACGTACTTTACACCATTGATAAGAAAGACAGTACTTTGGAGTAAATAATACCGTATCACAATAATTAGTGATACTTCTATATGACTGCATTGGGTAGGAGGACTTAAAAACCTGTCATTTCTTTGTTGAAACAGTCCTAAAAGTGAAGGATTTTGGATAAACTTCACATCAGTTCTATGAAAATTACTTTCCCTTCTCCCCACTCCTGAAAAGTTCTCTTTTATTTTCATTACAACTGGCACAAAAAATGGTCCCTGTTCACCCTGTGTCCTGGAAAGCATTGCTGAGATCCAGCATGGCAGGCCAACCCTACCACAAAATTTATCAAATGTTGTAAGATTACCAGCTTTCCCCCCACCCTGTTACATACTAAGCCACCCATCAGTAGGACAGTGATGTTATTTGCATTCTCCAGTAAAACAAATAGTAATATTCTTATAACCAGCAGCTTAAGATGTAAACCAGACTTCCTCAACTCAATTAATAGAGCAGATAAATTTTAACTGAGACTGGTTTCAGTTCTGTCTTTTGCATGTTGCATCTAATTAGCTAATAAAAGTCTCCCAGGTCAGCTACACTTACAGGAGTTGTTTGCATCCAATACTCACCCAAAAGCTATTTTAATCCTGCCAGAAGCTCAGCTGGGCTTTCAGGTAAATGAACACTGCTCAAAGGGGACCACAAATGCCTGCATTCAACTTACTAACACAGTTCCTAGTTTCTCCGTCAAGAAGGTGCAAGTCAGGTTTCTCTCTTCACCCAGCTTTCCTGCTAGGCACAAGGAGGAGCAAGTCACCAGGAGATGCTGCAGAGTTAATCAACTGTGTGTGCTCTCTCCCATCCCAAAGCCCTCCTGCAAAACACACTGATTTATTCAAAGCACAGACGCTCACTTGGCTCCTGCAAAAAGGCAAATGCAGCCTGTGTCACTCAGCAGCAGCCACTGCACAACTGCTGTCAAATATCTACAAGGATGGTTAGTTTCTACACTTTTAAAACATAAGTATCTGTCAGGTTTTTTAATCTTAGGAAGGATATGGAGGAGGAAAATCTGCAGCTTTGCATATTTTGATATCCAAAGATACCAAAAGATGGGAGAAAGTCACCACTTTCCCTGCACCTCAGAATCAGGGATGCTCTCCCTGGAGATGTGGAAGCTCTGCCTGCAACTCATCTGAGACCTCACCAGGGACACAAGCTGCAGCCTTTAAATCTGTCATGGGAAACCAGCTGAAGCTCTCAGAGGAGTTCAGCATTAGACTTATTTTTTTCTGACTTTTATACAAACTTATTAAGGAAGGACAAAACACACCCAGCCTGCTACTGGAGACCCCTTGGTAGTTATACAGACAGACAGGGGTCCTTGGAGCTGCTCTCTAGCAGGCAGTGAAGGACCACACTCCACAGACCCTGGCTGGATGGGATGCAGTCACAGGGAGGTGCGAAGGGGCAAAGCACCCTGTGTTGCAGCGTCTGGTGTTTCTCAGCCTTCCCCATTGGCACAGCGACCCCTCCTTCCACGTGTAGGCTTCTCATCACCTCTAGTCTTTTCAGCACACAGGCAAACACATCAGTAATGCCCCTGTAATTGGTTTGCATGTAGGAACTTCTGTTTTGAGAAGCTGATGAAGAACAAGGAACCCTGGGAGACCTCCAGATGCAGAAGTCTGGGCAAGATTCTCTACTTTCCACTGTCGTAACTTTCCATTACCTCATGTCTCTAGCCCATGACTTTCCTCCCCACACAGGTGCACACACTCCTGTTATCCATGTGAAGAGGAGAAAACGCCCCTTTCCCTCTGCCAGGTCTTTCACCAGGATACCAAACAATTGCTAACCCTTTTCCTCCCTCATCCACAACTGAACTGACTTCTTCAGTAGTAGAAGTAGCCCTAGAGCAGTTACTCACTTTGTGCTGCATGAAAGGTCTCTGTTCCATCATCCCCTCGTGGTAAAAATTGCAGACAGTAATTAAAGTTAGTAACTAAGCATGTTAGAAAATAGAAAATACAAAAAGCTTCCCTGTGTGCTAGTTCTGCTTCAAGGCTGCAGCGAATGGCTCACATCTGAGTACACCCTGTACAGGACGTGGAAATGTGAGCATTAGCTCCTTGGTAGCCCCAGGCTAGATGATGGATCACAGAATGTTAGAGATTGGAAGAGACCTCAGAAGATCATCTATGCTTCTGTTGCACTGACGCCTGCCAATGATGTGACAATCATTTTCTAAAGAAAATTTCACATTTCACTGAATCTCCCTGCCTTGCCTTCCAGGAAGGCATTTCTCTTTGCTGGTCTTTCCTTTGCTTGTCACTGTTTCTGCTGAGGTTAGAAGGAATTTGGCTTTAAGGAAATCTCATGTGAAGACATAGTGACTGCTGAATGCAGAAGAAAAAACGTCTCTTTTTCTGGCCAATTCTTCTTCAGTTTAGAAGCTCCCACTCAAAATTAATCTGATATATTAAAGAATGGTAGGTTATGATGTAACTGTGGTTAGCAGTACACTCAGCTAAGGATTAGGGTGATCCTTTCACTGCTGTGGCAAAACTACAGTCTTTCCCCTTGGAACATTAACTAGCAAAACACTTAACTCTGAGTCTTAACTTCATGTGTCTGGACTCTTGCTGCAGCGGATCTGTTCCTGAATATGCAGAAGACAGAGCCAACAGACACCCTGTCAGCTGTACTTGCCCTGGAGCTGGTTTTCCACTTATCTGAACACAATTGGTGCTTGATCCTATTACCACTCTCCAGCAAGCCTGGAGCAGAGGGACTTGGCTTGCAGGTTGACTTTCCCAGCCCTTCCCCTATGTTAGACATTCAGGTACTGCACACTTCTAGGGTTTGCTTCTTCTATAAAGGCAAAAGCATAACACCACAGGGAAATATTTCTTTTTTTTTTTTCTTTTTTCCTCTCCTTCAGGCCCCCTGTGAAGCCTGCAACATCCCACTCCTCCCCAGAGCTCAACAGTGCTCATCTGTTGTCCTCTACCCAGAGTGGTTTTGTGGGACATAAGTAACACCAGCCCTTGTGAGGAGCTAAAGAACAAGGTCATCCTCAGAGGACCTGAGCCCTGGTCCCCAGCAAAGTCCTTTCTAAGTAGTTCAACAAAGAAAACCATACCACAAACTTCTCCTGCTATTGGCCAGCACCTCAGAGCCTCACTGTGTTTAGCTGTAGGTCACAACTATCTCCAGAAGTGTCCCTGAGAGACAGCAAAGCTTCACTGCAGCTGGAGCTCAGGGAGGTACAGTGGTGCCTGGCTGTGACTGTCCTCTTCCTCACTTTAAGCAACACATCCACTGAGGGAGCTGTGGAAATGTTCTTGAACCTGCTTCCCAGCTCCTGGATTTCCCAGCACCTCCAGGAACAGGGGACTGGGGTGAATGGCAGCAAACAAGGTGGGATGCAGGAGACACAGACCTGGGGCAAAAGGGTTTGCTTCAGTGGGCCCCAAAGGATGCCTTCAGACACAAATAAGCATCTTTTTGGATTTTAACCACAGAATGGATACAGGATATGAAAATGTGGAGCCTTGAAGATTTTCTTATCTAGAGATAGAAAAAAAATGGGAGAAACATGGACACGTGGAAGCCCCAGAGCCGCCAGCCGCTGGTGCTCCTACAGCAACGGCATCTCCCTGGTCCAGGAGATGCTGAGCTCTGCCTGCCCGGAGCCCTTCGCGGTGCCTGCTGCCCGGAGCCCCGGGAAGGGGCCTCTAGGTGGTGCTGCTGGGCCGGGAATGGGCCCCGGGACCCCCCCAGCCCCAGCCCGGCACCCCCAGCCCGGGCTCGCCCCCGCCGGACTGCGGGGTCCTTCTGCTCAGCATCACTGCTCAGCATCACTGCTCAGCCTCCCGGAGCAGGGCTGGGCTGCTGTGAAATTCCAGCCACGCCGGCAACCTTGGGAAGGAAGGATGGTTGGGGCTGGGCTGGGGTTACTTAAGGGCGCCTCATTAAAGCCCCTGTTTTAAGGCCAGTTGTAGCAGCAGCTGCGCTTCTCTGAAATTATTTCGGTAGCAGAGGAAATGTAGCAGAGCTGGACCGAGCTCTGAAGAATCAGCAGCAGCACTATTTGACAGGGCAGCATCTGACCTAAAAGCCATGAGAGCAGAAAATGCTGCTGTTGCCTCGGGTGAGTATTGGCAGGTCGCTACGACCGTTCCATGGGGGAAATTCGTGCTCTGCAATAGCTGTGTGAGAGCAGCCGGCCTGAAGGTGACAATTTCCCAAGACAGAACATCTAATCTCCCCAGATACTAGATCAGCTGTAAACACACTTCTTTGAAGCACAAAAGCATAATTACAGTTCCTGGAATTGCTC
>NW_009953098.1:4338625-4377763 GCF_000747805.2 Chaetura pelagica | reverse complement strand
TTTTTTTTTTTTTTTTTTTCCTCCTTTTTTTCCCATCAACTTATGTCCAGGAACTCCCTCAGATATGTGTTTTTCACTCAGCACACACCACTTCAGTTGGGCTGGATCCATCCACAAAAGATGCTGAACAGTTGGTGCTTAGCCCACACAAAATCCCCTCCACATCCACAAAAAAGGTGTTCCTCTAGTCTTCTCACCTACAGAACTTGATTCAGCTGGTATTTACAGAGGACACAGAAGCCAGAAATGCAATTATTCTCCCAGCACATTTACTCGTTTCAGTGGTTGGGTGAGGAGAAATGGGCTTTTCTTCTGGACTGCACAGTGAAAGTTCAACTTCACACCTGCTTCCCAGGGGACTGCACCCAAATATCCAGCTGATGTGAGTCTGGATGACTACTTTTAGGCACTTCACTGCCCCTTCCACTTTATGTAAGGAAAAGCCCTTATTGCTTTTAACCTTTTAGCATATCACATAACCCCCAAAACTCCAACCCACTGAAAGATTTTTCAAAAAACCCACAATTTGTCATACAAGTGTGAAGGTCTAAACATCACTCAGGATGCAGTGAGGTCCTCCCAGGCACGTCCCAAGCTGTCCTGCCAGGTGCCATGTGTACCCCAGCTCCCCTCTGGAGTCACCTCCATGCCAAGAACGAGGAGCAGTGGTGTTTCAGGAGACTGCATGGCTGGATGGCACGCAGTGGAAAGCACTCCTGAAAAGGAAAAAACCCAGGATGTTACTGCCTGATGTGTAATCCAGCCAGAGCAGTGAGATAAATTAACCTTTTTTTTTTTGTCACTGTATGGCAGTTGCAAAATTTTTCACACTCACAAGTAGTCAAGGCAGTGTCATGCCTCATTCAACACTCCATGCCCCAAAATACCTCAGTTTGCCTCTCTCACAATGGCCAAAGAAACATCAAGTTCTGCAACTTGGGTTTTAATTTTGCAGCCTCATATCCCAGTATGAGTCTGGGCTGGTTTTATGAATTCTGATTAGGTTGCAGCCTAATGGGGCAGTCTGGTAGATGCAGACTGAAGAGAAGGGGGGGATTTAATACTCCTGGCCCAAGCACTGAGCTGGTAATGAAGGAGAGTTGTTATTAGTAATTTGCATAACATTAAAAGATCCCACTCTGGGCTTCATAAATTCTTCCTCATATGAAATAACACAGTTATAGCCATTTCTATAAAAATGTCAAAGCCTTTATGTGAAGTAAGTGTTCCTTCAGAGCATGATACACAGTCCTACAACTGAATAAAAATTGCTAGTGGGACTACCTGGGCTTTTTGGAAGTACCACTCTGCAAGGAGAGGGATGTGAGCTCCAGCAGCACACTCATCCTCACACAGGGTGTGAGGCAGCACGATGAGAAGAGCTCAAGTTACAGTTCAAGGCCTGAACAGGGGAAACTGAGGAGCAGGCACAGAGAAGCAGTGCCCTACCAAAGGGGATCTACTAAAAAGGCACGTTGCTTTTTCTGGTTTGGTGATGTTTCAGCCCTATTTTCCCTTGAGAAACTCCAGGCCATCGCCCAGGATTCAGAGATAACAGTGATGTTTCTCCAGCTCAGAGATGGATCAAACTCCCAGCAGATGGGAGGTGGATGGATAAGGTGACCAGGCAGCAAACCCAGCACTATGAAATCAGTTTGGATACTGGGGACAACTTACAGAAGGCAGAGTCAGGTTTTCAAAGGCAACTGGTGACGCTCCGTGCAGAAAAAGTTACTGCAGCAGCTGGAATGGCAGAGCTGTGAGCAGCCTGACTGCAGGAGATGGAGGTGGTGCTGCAGGAACCTCAGCTGGCTGCTCCATGCAGTTTCCTCTCTGGCCTTGTCCCCCTGGGAAAGTTGCAAATGGCCAATGCCACACCTGGGCCAGTGCCTGGCATGCAGTGCTCTGATCCCTCCGAGCTCAGCCACAGCTCCTGCAGAGTAACAGAGGTCAGTGGAGCCCAGGAGGCCTGGCCATGTCCTCCAGGGAGCCCCAAGGCGTCCAAAAGCACTACTGTAAAGGTTCTCTACTTTCATTATTCTTCTTCTTGAGCAGCCCAAGGAGCTGAACCCTGTCTGGATCACAAATAGCAATGACTTTCCCTCGCAGACAAATACACTTTTCCTACTTTGAGATGCTGAGACTCTGCCATCACCATGACCCTGGAAATTCATCACACCACAGCAGGAGTGTGAGTGCTATTTTTCAATGAATTGAGACACCACAAGTCATACAAGTGAAATTTCAGTGCTCTTTCTGGGTTAAAATAGCCTCTGAAAGGCACTGTAGAGCTCAGCAAGCAGTCTGAGGAAGCTCACATTTCTTCCCACAGCACCCTGTTGTGTCATGTCTACATTTCTGAGAAAGGGCAGAGAACAGCAAGTGCCCAGTTCCTGCCTGCCCTGCTGTGGGCAGGTACTAGTATAAACTCTTTACATTGTGCACCAGAGCTCAGAAAAGATGAACCTTGAAAGCGTGTTATCAAAAAAGCAGCATTACAAAGAGGTACCCATGGAAACCTACTGGTGGTTTCAGCATCCATCACAGCGGGTCCTGGAGCAGCATGAGGGGATCAGATGACCAAAGCAGCAGATGGAGACCTGCTGGCATGGCCAACCTGCATGTCACTCACAGCCTGAGCCCTGCACAATCAGCACCTCCAGTTCTGCCCATTTTTGGTTCACAAAATTCACATGATGTAACAGAAAGCAGACCTGTGGCTGCTTTTCTCATGGTCTTGTACACAACAGGTGAAAGGCTGGAGCCTACATGGGTCACTGTTGGGTGACTAAGAGCACCTGAGCGCAGAAGCACAGCTATGTTGGCAGCAACAGCCACCCACTCAGCTCAACTTCTTTCTACACACCAGTATCTCCAGTAGAGCCCCTGAACCAGATCTCTAAAATAACACCTCCACAGCAGCCTGCTGGCGTGGCACAGGTGACAGGAACTCATTGAAAGAAGCACCCGTGGCCAGACCCCAGGAATTCACATTTCACAGGGTTTTGGGCACTTGCTCAGAGAAGCCAGGTAGTCCAGGGGACCTTTAGCACCTGATATGATTCTGCAGGACTTGCCTATGGAAGAGCCAGTGCCATCAGCTCCCTTTGGTCCTCAAGGTTTCTGTAGAGCACAGCTCTCCCACACGTGCTTAACCACATCCTCATCCAGCTTTTCATCTGTTCTGTGACTGACAGTGGGAAGTAAACTCTACCTTTCCAGGAGACTTTCAGTTCACATGAAATAAATGAAATGTGATCTAAGCTTCTTCCAAATCCATTAGCTTTTGGAGTAGCCTGGGCAGACAGCAGAGGAGCTGAAACAGGTCTGTGTCCATCCACTACTATCAGGATGTCTTTCTAATGAGCAGTCTGTTGCAGAAGGCAGGGTACTCCATCCTAAAGAAAGAATCAGAAAGGCAGAGAAAAGCAGCTTTGAAGTCAGGGCTTGCCTAGCAAAATATGATTTTTTAATAAAAAAAACCCCCACGTTTCACCCAGGCAGTTAAAATCTTTTTCATGTTGCTGTCACAGAGCCTGCACGAGAGCTGAAAGGCAACAAGTGCTCACCACTGCAAGCAACAAAGTGCTAGAATACAGAGTTGATCTCTACTCAAGCTTTAAGTACAGTTTAATTAAAGAAAATGTACAAGTAGTGAGTATTCAGTGTTTCTGCAATGCCAGTATAGAACATCGCTTATGGATGCACAGGGATATGCAGTAAAATATATTTAAAGATTAAATTTACTGCTGATATATAGTCCTGGCTGCAGAAGCAGCCTTGCATCCTTGCTGTGCAGCCACCCCTTAGAACATGGATCCTGCCCCAGGGCAGTGTCTCAGGGCTGGCTGCCTGCAAGGCTTTAACTTAGGCTTGTCTGAGAGACAGGCTTATTGAAAAGGAGCTGGCAAGTAAAATCCTTTCAGAAACTCTGTTCATTAATGTTGCAGGCAGCTTCAAAGGTGTCTATGTTCACTCATTTTAAAAATGAAACTGCCATTGTAGGAACATGCATCCTTCCCATCACAGGTGGAAGGGCTGACTCCCAGCTCTGGACGTGCTGGTGCTGGCAGAAGGAAATTCCCCGTAGTGGGTGAATCTCTTCTTTCCCAGGGATCTGTGCCCTTGCAGCTGGACAGTGAAAGGATGATGAATCCCATCGTTTGGAGAGGCTGTTTTCTTACCCCTTGCTAGGCAGAGGTCCCAGGTCAGAGGGGTGGCCACGGCCCTGCCTCCCGCACCTGCACCATCTCTATCAAACACCTGCAGGGGGGTGAAAGAGGCACCAAGCAAAGCGAAGCAAACCTCCTCCTCATGGAAGGAGTCTGTCTGGTTAAAAGAAAGTAAGACCAAGGTCAAAGGCAGAAGAGCAGATCTCCAGAGTGGGAGAGGAGGGTGTGCTTCTGCCTGCAGAACAGATTGGCAGCGTTGAAGTGTGCACTGGGACTTTCACCAACAACAGGCTCCTGATCTTTCTGTGGATAACTGGATTTTCCCTGCCCCTTTCCACTGACCCGTCTCTGCTCAATGTTAAACACATCTGGACAAAAAGGAAACAGCTCAGCTCTGGCTGAGTTTTTCTGGTCTCACCTCAAGCACACTTCATTTCTACAGCCTGGAAGCACTCTCTGCTTAGCATGTTTGGAGAGAAACATTTCAAAGACATCAGCTTTGTACCATCTGTTTTTCCAATCAGCATTTTCCCTTCTACAGCCCATAGAGTTTCTGGGTGATACAACAAAAGCAATGATATTCATGAAAGCAACCTTTTATTAACTTCATTAGAAAAAAAAACTTTTACCAAGGGAAAAAATAGACCACCTGTTATTTTAAAAGCCATTTTTCTCCAGTCCCTTAAGTTACTCTCAGATGTAATAATACTGTGAGTCCAAGTGAAGATTTTCAGGCCATCCCAGAGCCTGGAAAAGCTTCTTGAGCAATCTGCGCAACCCCAGCAGGACACGTGCTCCAGATTTGGCTGCAGGATGCTGATCCAGCAATTCTCTCTTCTGCATTTTAAAAATATTATTTTATATATATATAGATACCCACATCTAAGCATATAGCTGGATCTCTGTTGTCCCACCATAGTGATTAGCAGCACATCCCTTTAAAGAAAAAAGGAGAAAAGGGCTGCTGTTACACACCAACTTCCACAGGTGTGGAAGCCATTCTCCTTGAAGGAGGAGTTACAATGTATGGGGAGAATAAATCATCCCAGGAGTATTTGGGGATGTCCCACACTCCCTCACCACTCCCTCAGGAAACAGAATGTGGAGAAGCTAAATAAATTGGAGAGATGAGCAGTAATTTATTATCCCGTCTGGAAAAGATAATTTAACTACTCAATTAAATATTGCCCAAAGCCATACTATTAGAGCTGCACATCCATCTGTAATACAGACAGATCTTGCTCTCTTGCTCTACTGGTCTTCATGCTGTCTGGTACTTAAAAATTCTGGTTTAATTAGATGACACCTTCTACAAATGCTGAGCTATTGGCACATGATAATTCAAATAGTATCTAGGAATGTTTGCCATCCAAGAAACCTTCTGTAGGAATCATATGTTCTCTTATCTCTGACACACAATAGCAGGTTGCAAGCAATATTGAGTAAACAGATGATATATTATTTCTTAACTCGTGTTCTTTTGAAGCACAAGGCTTCAGTCTGAGCTATTTTATCTCATATGTTCAATAGTTTCCACCCAAGACTGTCCTCATATCAGATAGTTTCACAGTGTATTTTTTGTTGATTTCTCAGAAATGTAGATTTAATATTGAAATGGATCATTTTAATACTGAATTAAGAAGCAAGAACCCTAATATGAGAAGCTTTAATTGTGATTGCACTTATTACACATAATTATAGCTGTCTTGAAACAATCAAGCTAGTTGGAGAGGTTTCTGAGTGATGCCTGGACAGGCAGTCCACTCTTTGATATGCTGAAAGAAGTTCAGTCATTTCCCTCAGCATGATGCTGAGGAACTCTGCTGGAGCATTAAAGTGGTCCATCAAACACAGGCTTCGAAGACTTGTTGCAACACCTCTGCTGTCCTGCACCACACAGTGGGCTGGGCATCCTGCCTGGCCAAGGTGTGGCAGCAGGTGTGGCACAGGAACGTGGTTTTGTCCTTGAGTACCACCAGCTCTTCACAGGCTTGTAGGTGGGAGCAAGTAAGCCTGACTTCCTACCTCTGCTTCCCTCTGGATAGGAACTTGTATGTGTGCAGGAGGGATATTTCACAGGGGGCTGTTTTCAGGAATGTCTGACCATACCTCTCCTTGCTGCTCCCTCACTCTGCCTGAGCCCACAGTGCAGCAGTTCCCTCCAGCACACACAAACCCCATGAGTTTAAGGGGTTAAATCCCCCCTCAGTGGTGGGTCTGTCCATTCTGCCAGCCAGCCCACCACCAGCACTGCATGTTTTAAAGCAGCTATGAAACAACACTTACCAAGAGCTAGAAAAGAAAGAAGACTAAGGTTGCAGTTAACAGTAAGGCTCCATCCACCTTGGATGATCACCTAAGCTCCCTTGCGAGGCTGCAACCCACCTCAGCACTGATGTGCCCAGACCTCCACCTTTACTGAGGTGCTGTTCTGGGTGTGCTCCAAGAAGACTCCCTCCTTCTCTGTCTACACACCTGCACCATATTCCTGGCACATCACCAGGATGGAGTCATCTCCTCATGCCTCCCCACAAAGGCTCCTTTATTAATAAGTCTGTATTTTGTTCCGCACATGCCCAGCTTCTTAAAGCTCAGTCTTGCAAATCATGAGGGGATTGGGTTGCAGGAGCTCTGCCACAGTTTAAGCAAAAGGAATCATTGCAATTCACAGAGAACCTAGAGGTGTTACAGATAGGTAAGGATTGTTCATGCCAAGTCTTTCTCTCCCCTCCACATAGACTTTCCCGTGGTGCTAGGAACACTAAGGTGCAGGCTTTAGAACCTACCTGCTGTGCTGCTCAGCATCTCCCGGTGGCAATCTCAGGGTGCCTGAAAGATAAACAAAATGCACCAACTTTAAGCCCAAAATATGAGAAGATCCTCCTCTCTGTGGTAGCTTCCTATTTGCAGTGGTGATACAACTAATACGTTCCAGTAAGGCTTTACACATGCTACACAAACAGAAAGGGAGAGAAAAACCAGCCATGGCCAGTACATGGGACCATCGCCCACTGCTGCTGCTGGTCATGATGCTGCCAGACAGCAGCTCCTCAGCACCTGCAGCCTGAAGGCACCTGGCAAACACCAACCTGCAGACATTCCCACTTGACCCATGTGCGTTATTATCCCCCTTTCTTGTGCATGGGAGACAGGAGGATGCAAGTAAAGAATTCTCCCATCAGGAAGCAAGAAACACAAGTCATGAACAGAACCCAGATGACTCTCCTTCCCCCCATCACCATCTGCCTTAGCCCATCAGCAGTCCACCCTCTGCAGGAGGATGACAAGAGGCACACAAAGTGCTGTGGGGAATGCGTTTATATTTATGGACTAGTTCAAGCATTTCCTCCGTTTGTTTTGTCAGATGATCTTCCATCTCTTCACCCCCTGCCCACCCCCACCATCTGCCTAAAAAAAATCATCTGCTTAAAAGTTTGGGGGAATTTACATGCGATTGAGAATTCTACACTGCAAGTACAACTGAATGAGGTGGATCTTCTGGCATTTACACGTGCCCAGGAGATGCACTTCATATTTCAGATCCCCATGACCTCTTCAGGAGGTCCGCTCCCTGAGCTCAGCAAGGGACAAGACAAATGTATTTTACCTAACTCTTTTTGGCTAACCACTTTTGCCAGGATGGGAGATTCCCTTGTGCCAGGTGCTGTAGGGACACAGAATCAGTGTTTTATAAAATCCTTGATGAAGACACTGCAACTTTTGGGAAAATGGAAGGATTTCCACATATGATGAACACATCTCCTGTGGCCACAGCTTCTGGATGCTTGGGACTGAGCAGGGAGCTGGGCTATCAGTGGGCATCTTTAAGCATAATGAGCAGGATATTCTATATCCCCTATCATCTGAACATCTGTGACTACAACTATTCTGTTGTTGTTTGGCTCATTTTTGTAACCCTACTAAGTTCTTTACAACGCCACTGTTGGCTGCACAGTGCATTGTTATTTCTTGATATTGCTCTACATTTACGAGACACAGGAACCAGCCAGGGGCAAAAAGGATGATCAAGATGCAAAGCATTCATTTAGATTGTTTAAGTAGTTTTCATTTGAATCTATTTTCACTCCTCTACCACTTACTTGGCAGCAGTGGTTTATGGAAGAGCTTTGGACAACTCGTTCAGCCTTCAGACATCCCCAGAGAAGGCTGGAGCATTGGCTGCTCCTAGACAAACAACTGTCAGTACCTTCTGCATTCACTGGTCCCTGCAGGTTTCATTAAATCCCATGAAGACAAAGCCAGGAGGCTGACTTCTTTCAAAGAGCCTTAGAAATAAATCATTCCAAAAGATTATTTCTTCACTGTTAGATCTGTATCAGAAGCTCATCACATGTATCAGATCCCTGAGTACATATGCAGATGTTTCAGCCATATGCAACAACATATGGCACCCTTCTCACAATAACTAGTCTTTTTTTTTTTTTCCTGTGTGAGGCTACAAAACCACAAAAACATAAACATGGAGTGTCCCAGCCTCCTCAGGATAGAGGAGGTGTCTCTGCTGCCTTCAGCTTCCCCTGCCAGACCAGCTGTTCACCAGCCAAAAACTGCTTCCTAGTTATCCTGGTACAATTCAAGCTCTGCAGAAAATACCTTTCTCCCAGAGCAGGGAGCAAGCTGAGGCACATCTGGCAACCTGAGCAAGTCCCTGACACCTGAGAGCTTTTCCTTGCCTTCTTCCCATGTGGTGGTGGGGGGGGTTGCCCCACCACAATGAGCCTCAGAGCAGCTGTATTATTAGCAATGAAATTACAAGTAAGCACCTTTTATCTTAGTTGCACAGCCAGGTGTTTGATCACGGTGTCTGGTGCCTCTGCTGGAAGATCAATAACAATAAATTAAGTGCTGCTCAACCTCCACTGATCAGATCACCTCCCTGCCCATCACGTCCCCGTGGTTGCAAACACCAGCTAAATTCCTTCCTTGGCATCCTTTAGCAGCAGCACATGTGTTGAAAGCCACTGGCTTAGCAAGTCTCACTAAGTGCCAGACATCTCCTGTCTGATTAGTGATCAGTTTTTGCATTTGTGAAAGTTATTTGAAGGGCAAAGGTTTCTCTGGATGCTGGAGGCAATGTTGCTAGCTCAGATGAAATTCAGCAAAAGGACTTGAGATTGAAAAGGTCATGGCTGTTAGACTGGAAAAAAAATTACTTCTTTTTGGTTGTAACAGCCACAGAGATGGAAAGAGAAGCTTGGGGGTTCCTGCCTGACTCACAAAGAAATATGAAGACAGATCTACAGGATATTTTAAGCTTATAAACCAAAAAGCACATCAGAGCTCTTGATGAAATAGGATCAATGGAGAGATGTTTCAAAATGTTACAGAATTCCCAACCCAGGGAAAATCAGAATAGCTGCTGGGGTTAGGGAGGACTTCATCCAAATAATTCCAGGGGCTGCACACATCAGATATACTGGAGAGGACTGAAGACCTTAAAGCCAAAAGCCTGCATCAGGAGGGCTCCCACTCACTACAACAAAAACCTTGTGGTGGCTTCAAGAAGCTGTGATTTAAGCAGGTTTCTCTAGCCAGGTATGAGTGGATGGCTTTCACAGATGCACCAATCAAAAAGCAGACTCCTTCTACACTGAAATCCATCTGGACAGTTTGATTTGCAAAACAGTTATGATTTTTTTTTAACACTTTCCCCACCCCATAACATATTATCAAACTTTGCCAGTTTCCCTGGGGCTTCAGAAATGAAGCCCTAAGAGTACTTTGCTCTACACAACCTGCACCATCACAAGTACATCCTGCCAACTCCTTAAACACAAAATTGTCATTTTCCAGTAGAAAAATTAACTGGGGCATCAGTACAGCAATTAAAATAACAGAATTACTATTTTTGAGATTTTTCAAACTACTGCTTTATTCACTGTCAAAAAGGGGGTACTCTACTTTCAGACAACTTTCTGCTCCCTAAATGACTGTCAGAAGCAAGAATTATTTGAATGTGAGTCTCTGGAGAGACAAGGCTATTTCAGACCTTTGCTGGAATTTACTGGAGGCAGTAAAAACATTTACATAGGAAACAGAATGTTTGTTTGGGAGGGAAAAAAAAAACAAACACAAAGCTACAAAGATATGAAAGCATAAAACCCGTTTCTTTTCAGGTTCTGCTTCTCAGTTCCTTGTCTAAATAAAAAACTCTGCAGCTCTAAAGCACCATGGCAGTCTAAAGCACAGGCAGTAAAAACATTTACATAGGAAACAGAATGTTTGTTTGGGAGGGAAAAAAAAAACAAACACAAAGCTACAAAGATATGAAAGCATAAAACCCGTTTCTTTTCAGGTTCTGCTTCTCAGTTCCTTGTCTAAATAAAAAACTCTGCAGCTCTAAAGCACCATGGCAGCTCTAAAGCACCATGGCTGTGAAGCCCTGAACCTCTGCCCACTTTCTCTCTGATCGCAGCATGAGAAGTAGCTGTGGCAGATATGGAGCTGTGAACCAGTGCTCTGCTCATTTGAGAGCAAAGGAGGAGCAGGTTCAGTTATGAAAGGTGGAGGATATTTTCAGGTGGTCCCCAGCCCATCCTGCCCCAGCTGCTTGCAAAACTCCAGCCTGGAAGGAGCCCATCCTACTTGGAGCCTGCCAGCCCCATGGTACAGGGCAAAGCAATGAGCCATAACGTGCAGTAAGCACATTTAGCAACATTTAAAGCAAGATTTGGGTGCAAATGCTGCCTTGGCCTTGCTTCCCTTACTCTTTTTGAGGGCCAACACCTGCCTTGAGCCCTCACCAGGAGTAACAGAGCTCTGGCAGTGCTGGCAGGGCACACACCACGTTCCCAGGGGAAGCAGGGCTAGGATGCCCACTCTGTGCCTTGTTTCAAATAATCCTCATTTACTCCTCATCTCCACCAGCAGCCTGGTTCTGTTTTAAAAATAAAGGGAGCCACACAGCAGAAGTGCTGCTGGTGCCATCCAAGAAAAGGTGCTCCTCTGCCAGGGCAGCTCTCCCCAGAACAGTGGTTTCCCAGGGAGGTGGCCAGCTTGTCCCAGGGCCAGCTGAGGAGTGCCACCCTGTGATGCTCAGAGGGGGAAAATGGGCTCACAGGGTATGAAATGCTATGTGCACCACCACCTGACTCTGCACCAGCATCAGTTCTGGCTGATGGCAAAGGACATTTCTTCCAAAACAAAACAGCTCAGTACAAATTATAAGTTCATCTGTCTTTCTAACTGCCCTGCTCTTCTTCAGGTTGTCCTGGTGTAGGATTCTGCTGGGTCAACAGCTCATGTCAGTGCAACAACCTACATGGGGAAAGCAGCATCGGGAGATGAAGCCCTGGGCTGGAGGTCATTGCAGGGATGAAGGGGATGCCTGAGCAGGGGCAGGGAAGCAGCTGGTGCAGAGGCACAAGGGCTGCCTGCAGACCTGGGAGACAATCTGCAAGTTCATGTTGCAAGGCAGGGAGGGGCTCAGAGTGGGATGAAGGAATCTGTGCACACCCCACCCCTCCAGGTGCAGCTGATGGCTGGGGATGTGCTGCCCCAGACCTGGGGAGAGCAACAGCACGCCCAGCACTGCAGAGCTTTGCTGGCCAGGCTGGCTTCTCTCCAGTCCAGGTCATGCACGCTAATTGATTTGTTCCCTGGCAGTGATGGTGAGCATTTGTTTCTCCTGCCTGGGCTTATTATGCTGCCATCAGTATAAATTTGCTACCTGTGCTCTGCAGGAAGACTCAGGGAGCCTGATGGAGACATTTGATAGAGAAGAGCTATTGCCAAGACTGAACAGCTTCCAGGTGCAGAAATGTGCATCTCCTAGCTCTGCCACCCAGAGCATTTTCTTATTTAAACTATTTATTTTGTTTATGACCTAGAGGCTTAGTGGCTTATTGTGCTGGATGAAGAATACCTCCATCTATTAGAAAACAGAAGAAAACCACAACAAACAACAAACCAAAACCCACACATTAACTTTTCTCCTGGGTTCCTCCTGGCAGCTCTACAGCTGCTGTTTTACTGAACATATGTACTAGGGGAAGCCAAGTTCATCTCTTAGGATAAAGACTCAATCCCTGGCCCAAGGTCCAGCCATCATCTGGGTACTTAACTTGAGGCTGCCATTAAACCACCACCACCTTTCAACCAAGGAGCTGGTAGGCTGCAGAAAAAAGAGGATGTGAAAGGCAAAGGAGGCTGACTGGCATCCAAGGAAAACACCCGACCAGCCAGAAGTGGATGACAGCAAATAGAGTAACAGCTGGCAAACACAGCCCAATAAAAATGTCATATGTTGGGGAAAGAAAGGGAAAAAATGGATATAACAATCTGTGTTTTTGCAAGTTTGACAGCTGAACCACATGTTCCGGAAAAGATAAAAATACAAGTCTCTTTAAGGTTATTTCTTTAAAGAAGATAAGCTTTAGTGTATTCTGTGTTTCTCTCCAGAGCAAAACCACATCTAAGGAGCCACAGAGATGACTAAAGGATTAGAGGAGCTGACTCATGAGGAGAGCCTGAGAGCTGGGACTGTTCAGCCTGGAGAAGTGAGGGCTCCAGGGGATCTTATACCCAATGAGTGGAAAAGCAAAGACAGAACCAGAATCTCCTCCCTGCATCTGGGCACAATGAGGGACAACACTTAAATACAGGAAGTTTTGTTTCATAATCAAAGCTGCCTTTTTTTTTTTTTTTTTTTTTTTTAACTCTGCTGGTGGTTAAACACATGAACAGGTTACCCAGAGAGGTTGTGGACTCTGCATCCTTGGAGATACCCAAAACTTAAGTAAGGACAGCACTGGGCAGCCTGTGCTAGGTGACTCTGCCCTGAGGAGAGCTGGACTTGCCCATTTCCAGATGTGCCTGCTCACCTCAACCATCCTGCTAGATTAGACAAGACCCATAGCCAGCATAAGAACAACCTCTCATCTGGTGTGTGTTGTACCACCTTTCATCTTGTGAGAGCATGGAGTGGACCCTTAGCTTCTACTGAGACAAAGAATAAACTTGGTGAAGGACATTATTTGCATATAGAAAGAAAAACCCAACACCCTTGATGCCTTCTGGGCATACTTTGTTCTTTTCAGAGAGAGAAAGGCTTCAGAATAACCAGTGCAATCAGGAACCCAATTTCTTCAAACAAGAAGCTCAAATGAGTCATCCCATATTCCTGGCACAAACTGCTGCTAGCTCTTGGATGCTAAGTGAGATGGGCAGGACATACTAAGCAACTGCCTGACTGTACACAAATTGAGAGCTGGATTTGATCACACCAATTATTTTCAGAAATTAGCCTTTGCAAACACACTTTCTACAACCATATCCATCATTGGCCCTGTTCAGGGCCCCTGTTCATTCTCCTCCTCTGTCAGCAACCATCCTGCAGCAAAGCAACCAGCTGCTTTACACACTGAGCTAGCTTAGCAATTCTCACACCTGGATTCTGGTTTCCATCCATGTCTCTTTGCATGGCCAAGGCACACCTAGCACAGAGCTCCCACTGCTTTTCATTCTGCCTGTATTTTAGCAAACAGAATCCAGAGCACACCAGGGTGAAGTCCTCACTCCAGACAGGACAGAGACATGACACATTTCTGTGCTTACTGACAACCTTGACACACTGTTGCTGTAATAATTTATATTTTGTCATTCTAGAACAAGAACAAAGCAAGCCAATTACCTTGTTTGACTCTAAATTATTTTCCACATTGTCAAAACACAGATTTAGACAGGTAATTACCCCATTACTTCTGAATGACAATCTGAAGTTGAAATACAAGATCTCCATGGTCTGCTTATCTCTTTGCAGCTGAACTCACTGCAGATGCACACAAACCAAAAAGGAAGATAACCAGGAAAGCTTCATGGGGCTTGTGCCTCTACCTCTCACTACAAAGAGAAAGGCCAAGTAGTGCCCTAGTCCTCAGCAGGCAGGGTGGCTGTGAAAGCCCACACAGCTTGCATGGGCACTGGAGCAGGTATAACACCCTGGAGCTGCAGCTGCCCATCCACAGCAAACAGCCTGGATGCCCTGGGAAGGAGCATGAAGAGCAAAGCTGAAAAGCAACCACCTGCGAGGCCATCTCCCCGAGGCAACTGTTGGATAGACACAGGCTTGTGCACCCCAAGCACAAAAACAAGGCACTGGACTTTACATATCACCCCCCACCTCCAGCTACCTGAATTTGCGGAGGCAAATCTTGCCCTCTGTCCATCTCCCTTGGCTCCATGTGCTGGATGCTTCTGGCTGAGCTGCCTAGAGGAGCTCTGCTGCTGGGTACAAGTGTGACAGCTCACAGGATCAAAGGCACCCGAGAGTGTCCTGGGAACCAGGAGTTCTTAAAGTGCCACTAGAAAACGGTAGGAGAGAGCAGCCCAAACAAGCAACTTACCTTGCAAAGAGCAACTGCAGCCCAGCAAACAGAGGTCAACAGCCACAAACCTCCAGCTGCCCCTGCTTGAGTGGAGCTCAGCAATGAGCAGCTGGCTGGGTCCCAGTTAGGCTAAATTGGGTAATGATGTGAGTCACACAGCCAGCCAGGAAGGGGGAGAGGCTGGCAGCTTGGATTCATCTGGGAACCTGAGAGAAGTTAGCACCAATGTTGTGCTTGAGCCGTTGCTTGAAAATCTGGGTGTCTCACAGGTTCTTCATCATTCCTGCAGAGATTTGGGCTGCCCAGAAAACCCAGCCCTTCCTCTGCAGATAGACCATCACCCCTCTTACCATCCCTCTAGCAATACTCACCTATTTGATCTTGCACTTGCTTTCTATCAAATAATGCCTTGTTCTCATGATTTCCAAAGTGGATCATCATCAAGAACTGCTTGTTCTCATTCTTTTAGCAGTGAGAGAACACCCTGTGCTGTTGTAAATGTTGTGTCAAGTGTGCAACCCAGCCCATGCACATTCTTTCTCAAAGAAGTGTATCCAGAGCCTCTTCACAGGTCACTGCAAGCCCTGGATCCAGCTCAACGTGCACATATCACCTCCAAAACCACCTCCAAACTTCCATCTTTCTGCTTCATACACGGTTGTGCACCTCACCTGCTGTCAGAGCTTCCATCTGATGTGACCTCCACCAAAAAGTGCTGAAACAAGAGATAACCCACTCGTGGAATAACTGTCAGCTCTGGAATCTGCACTTTTAGCCTCAAAACATGATCAATCACCAGCTATAACCCTGCCTGACTCAGAGGTCACAGATCTTCAGTGTAACTGCTTTAGTATAGATAAACACTCATCTTCATTTTTTCCATCATAATTATACTGTAACTAGAAAACAATCCAGGCATGTTTTATTCAAGGTAAAATCCAGCAGTTACTAATATAAGCAGGTATGATGTGTCCTTCAAGACAAAGCTGGTCACAATTCAGTGTTTTTCCCCAATCAAAAAGTGTATTACTTAATTTTTTCTGGATCCACATGGAAGCTGATGTGAGGAAGTCCTCATCATTTATGTTTCTTGATTTAGCTTATACTATTACATATTAATCTAGGCTGCCACTTAGCCAAGACCAAGATTTAAGGTGTTGTTGTGCTCTCTTCAGGGTGCTAATTCTTCCCTAACTGCACTTATCAGATGGTTAATCACACCTCAGGTAATGGGTCTCAGGGTTCCCAGGGATGTAGCCACCTCTTTTATTTTCTTTCTTCTGTTGTTTTATTTTGGTGTTCTAAGATAATGTAGCAGGGTCAGGACATGGGATACAGCAGAGATAAACCAGGAAATTCCCTGCTGGACATGCAACTAATGAGGGAAGCAGGAGAGACCATCACTTCAGTGTTGTGGTGGGGTTGAGGGACCGTGACATCAGTGAGAAATGAGCTCCACTTGCTCCTCTAGTCATACCTACTGGAAGGGCTTTTGTTTTATTATAACCTCTAATTACCTGCTTCGGTTTCACCAGTTGCATTGCTGATGAGTGAAACAAATGTGCAATTATCACGTTCCATTATGCTGTCAGCAATTTAGCCCCATTAAAATATGCCTGTGTTGCAAACCCAGGCTAGCACTGAAGCAGCCCCTCCTTCAGCACTCAGAAACACAACCAAGAAGTGTCCAAAAACAGCTGCCCATAGAAAATACCTTACCAATCTAGGAAGGACAAGCATCACTCTCTTGCCCTAAAGCCATCTATTTATGCAGTTACTGATCTGCAAATAAAATCCATCATGGCTTAAAAAATGTTGCTCAAATTAGTTCTTAATCACCTGCCCTCTGTTGAGAGGTCAGATTATGTATTTGCTTAAATAACTCCTTTTGCAAGGCTTTAAATGGTCTGATGGTCTGGGCCACCAAGGTTACTGGAAGTTTTCCTTTGGAAAAGGAGAGCTGGAGGTACAACCAGGGGTCAGAAGCCCCTGGGAGGGCACGTCCCTCCATGACCACCAAGTCCCTGGAGGAACCTGGTCTCCTCCCTGGGAGAAGTCCCAGCCAGGGCTGCCGGGTCCGGCCCAACCGGGGCTCCGTGCCGGAGCTCCCCGAGGAGCTGTTCCCGCAGCCGCGGTGCTGCCCGCGTCCCCGTCCCGCGGCTGGGGGAAGAGGCAGGATTTGCACCCGCCCGTCTGGTTTTCTCACGCCTCTGTGATCCTGGGCCGGCTGAGCTGGGGCTGCTGCGGTTCCCAGCCAGAGGGACCCGCTGCATCTCTTCTAGGGTTGTGTCAGCAGAGCAACGTGTGCCTGGGGGAGGCTCGTTCTGAAGAGGAACACGCTCGAGTTCCCAACAGATGTGAAGGAGCTGAAACACAGTAATAAGACACTTGCCTCTACCATCCAGTCACATTAGGTGCAGCCAGGCTATTGACTTAAAACCTAAACTCCTGTTCTTAAGAAAATAATTAAGCTGGATTTAGAAGAGGGAAAAGAAACCTGCATTTTCCTGAGCCAGTGCCTGTGATTTTTCTGTGCCCTGATGAAACCTGAGAGGAATGCAGTGCAATAACCCAGGAGAGGAAACAGCTCACTTGTCACTAGGAAAACCTCAGGCAAAGGCTGTACAGCCTCTGCAAATCTTGTGTTACCTCTCCAGTGAGAAGCAATGAGGCTCAAACAACCCGTGAAAAGACTTCAAGGTGATTACACAGAATTAAGAATAAATCTGGAAGACTGAGGGAGCTGAGGAAACAGATCTCAGATGTTCCTGCTGCCAGGCTCCAGCCAGGCCCCTACCCTTGGCAAGGAGGCTGCCTGCTCCTTGCCTGATTTGGCTCTGTTGGGATTTGTAAAGCTCTGAGATTACAAAGTTTCCATGAATGTTTGTAACTGAATCATTATTCTTCACTTCTCCAGCATGTGAGAGGGAAGTTCAATAGCTGTGACAGTATTTGGGGCATTAAGTCTTGGGAAATTACCACTTCACAGCATTTGCAAAGTCTACCCAGAGCTACCCATTCCCATTCCCCTGAGTAGATTCCTTGAAAAAAAAATAAAATTAAGAAGTACAATTTGGATTCCTGTTTTATGTTACACCTATATTGATGTATCTAAAATCACTGCTATGATTACTCTGCATGCTGGTTATATAGCCTTTACTCTATATTTATTTAATATAAAACCAGAAAAGGTTCCAAGAAGACCCAGTGGAGATACATGACTCCTAGCAAAATTAGGTTCTGACTATGATTTATTCCAATTATCTACAGAAATAAAACCAAGAAAGTAATCAAAAGCATATTTAGTGGACTCTCAGATGATTAACCAATGTGTTCACAGAGACAAACCACTATGTCAGTCTTTTAACTGGTTCATTAGTTGCTCTTGGCATGAACTGATTTACAAACCTCTAAGCTGACCTTGACATTTGAGAAAAGTGAATTCTGACAACACCTTGATTTCTATCGGGAAAAGCTTATTTTCCAGAGAGCAGTTTGAAACTGGGTTTCAAATATTGTTGCTTCTTTCCCCCCTTGAACTGAAATTACAGAATAAAAGCACTGCTGTCCCCATACAGCACATGCAGTGCTAGGAAAATGAAACTGCTGTGAATTAAAGGGAAAATAATGCAAAAGATTCAAATGGATTTCTTCTGCTTACTTGCAATCACTGCTTGTTTCTGAATTACTCAATTATGAAACTCCATGGTCAGACACAGCACTGAGTAAGTGCTGAGGGTACATGAGTTAACTCCTGTACCCTTATGAGCAAGCTCAGAACTTCTTACCTGTATTAATAGAAGTGTTGACTGTGCCCTGTTCTCATAACTTACAGAAGTGGTATAATACTGGTTCTTTTCCTTGCCTGGATGACACCTGCTCATACTCAACGTGGTCTGTAACTGTTACAACTATACCCACTACTTGAGCTTTATTTTCACCCACAGTAGTAGGAAAAAAACCCAAATCAGAAACTATCAACATTTTCAAATTAAATCCAGCCTTGCTCACCACACTCTTCACATGCATCTTCTGTGAACACTCAGCAGGTAAAGCTTCATGAGAACAACTGCCACCAAAACTTCCCTTTAATCTATCCCACACTCTACTCTGCCCTCGATCAAACCCTATTTTACAGAATACAGAATACTAGGTAGCCTTGAGCAAGGCTCAGTAACTTTCTTCAGAATTAGGGATTTAATGCAGGACAGCCTCCCCACCCACAAAATTGAGTATTTAAATGTTTTGCAAAATTAGGACCCAAGTCCTACAGCTGTGCAGTTTCTGCTCACAGCTCATATCTGACCTGTCCAACCATCTTTCTTTTAATCATCCTGTATTAGTTACATTACTTCGGTAATATAGAATGATCTCGTATTAGTTTCTCATAAATATAAATTGCATTAAAAAGCCAAGCCCTCCATTTCAGTTAAGGTTCCTAAGTGACAGCATTACACTTCCCTATCTCATCATTTACAAAAATCAGGCACTTATGAACAAGAAAATTAATAATTAAGAACATAATAAATCATATACTGCCAACTTAATAAACACATTAAAAAGTAGAAAGCACACTTCATCTCAGTGTAGCAACCCAATGACAATTTCAAGGACAGCTTACAGGTGGAGGTGGCATTTTTGCTATCTCAACATCAGGACTTCCATGTCTGTGCTACCCACTCTGGGCAGCTGGATCCTCTGGTCACAGCCCGGAGGCGGGGGGGGCTTTTTCCCCTCCTGCCTCAAGGGGCTGTTGAGAAAATTTAGGTAAAGTGTAAGAAGCAAGAGAGGAGCATGAGGCTTGCTCTCTTTTCCAGCCACAGCATCTCCCCCAGTGACCCGTGGCAGTGTCCTCACGTCACAGCCCTGACCTGGCTGGGGGAGAGCAGTCTTTGCGTGTTTCTGAATGCTTAGGGCCAACCAAGGACACACCAGGATCTGGGACACCATGATGAGAAGGAGAAATACTGCATTGAAAAGGCTACCGGGAATTGTTTTGAATGCAATGCAGCCCTTCATAAAGCTCATGGGTCTAAACCATATGTTTCAGATGCTTAGAAGTGAAAAACGGATTAAAAAAAAGCTTAATTTTTTTTTTACTTGTGCCATTCCTGTAATTGTAGATATATACGTTTATCCAGACAAAGCTTTAAGAAATATCATTGACTACTGTGCTTATTAAGTTTAGCTGAGTTACCCTTTAATTAAATTAAATGCTTGGTAATTGGCTGAGAGCAGCGGAGCAGGAATACGCAAAAGACCTTTCTGTGTTGAACACGCTGTACGAGTGAAGGGATTGCAACACCACGCTCATCCCCACGGGCAAACAAAAACATCACTGTGAACTGTGATACCAACTCTTCTGCAATAAACAAACTGCAAGGGTCAGACCAGCCTATCCAGGAAGAGATTTATGCTTTTACAAGCTACTCAAGGCAGAAACAGACTCTCTGGAGACGAGTTGTGAATCCCCAACTGAGGTTCACCCTCACTGGCAAGTACTTATGGACACTGCTAGAGCCAGTAGCCATAAATATAGGCAAAAATAAGCTGTTTTATTCTCTCCTGTTGATCAGTGTGCCAATATCTCTGGAAGAAGGAAAAGAACAGCTGTAGGAAATCTCTCCTGGCTCCAAGAGTTAGGCACATGCAACAGATTTCTTAGATGCTGCCATAATAAAGACTACATTCTCATTACACTGATGAAGAGGATTTCTTTTTAAATTGATTGGTATTGGGACAGTTTCATTTTGCTGTAACAAATCACTCCAAGACAAACACAGTAAGGACTATATGCTGGGTAATTTTCTGTCTTTAACAGGACTGTTTGGGATAGCTTTGAACAGGAGTTTGCAGTTCATCATGATGAAGCATTGAGACTGAATTTAAAGATTAATCATTTTTGTATCACACTTAAGCCTTTTGAAGAAAGCTTCCTATAAAGACTGATATGATCACATCTAGGCAGTAAGTACAAGTTCTCACTTAGGTACAGTTCCAGTAGACACAAGAAAAGATAGAAAATTTAGTATATGGGATGAATCTTGCTTTGCTTCCTCAGTTCTCTTCTAAACAACCTTCTCAACCCACACCCCAAGTGCCTTTTGGGAAGGAGCCACACTCGTGCCAGGGTGTGGCCCCCATGTCAGCAACATTATTTTGGAAAACTCTACCAAAAAAAGCACAAAAAAAGCCAGATGGGAACCCTGATAGCTTGTGCAGGGCAGCCACCCTCAGCAGAATTGCCTCTTAATCATTCATCTCTCATAAGCCCTCTCATAAACAGATGGAAAATGAGAAAAATAGCCAAGTGTGGCTTTGACAGCACAAGAGCTTTTTAAAAATGATAGGAAGGTTACAAAGTAAAACACCTTATTAAAAAGAAGGGGCAAGTCCTTTTGGAAGCCTGCCACCATACCTGATTCATCAGCATGTTTCCTCTTTCTAAAGCAAAGCTACTCCAGCACTCCTCAATAGGACATAACGAGCAATGAAGGGAAAGGGTCGCTGGATCCATCGCCTTAAGTTGGGAAATTAGTTCTTCATACACTTCTTGGCACTGCATGGGCCATTAACTGAATGAATCTCCGAGTAAATTGCAGCCTGACCTAGAAAACACCTGCTCAAGGGACCTTTACAGTAGTAAGTAGGTGGCAGGAGAGATGGGAGGGCCTCAAAGTTCTGTCTTCACTGTATGCGGTTGGAGCAGCACTGAGTCCAACCCCTTCACACTGTGCAATGGCCCCAGCAGCAGACATGGGAGCATCAATAAAATTGTGGTAGGCAGGAGGAAAACTGCATTAACTACTTAATACTTCTCCACAGGCAGGCTATGAGCAGCTCAGATTATTAACATCATCTTCAAAGCATTTTTTAAATGAGTCAAAGCAACCTGATGTGGCTGCTGAACAGGGTGGGAAAGACAGTCCTTCCTTAGCACTCAAACCCCAGCCTGTCTAAGGCTGGGTGCCAACCCAGCACATCTGCCTCACATGATCCCTCCATGCCTGGGATGCTACTGGCAACACTCTGGCCTTCCAAAATCAGACCCAGCCAAGCACATTTCCGCTGCCTGGCCCAGCAGCAACAGCTCACCCTCCAGCCTTCTCTGCACCAAAATCCAACAATCCTGCCAAGTGATTTCTTGCTTCTCAGAAGTTTCAAAGCACATTACTAATGCTGCAAAAAAAATCTGCATGGAAATCCCTTCTGGTACCCTTGAACAGGATCAATTTTGATACGCTGCTTTTTTTTCCCCCCATTTGCCTGAATTTCTACTAGCCAACCAAGGTCACACAGCCCATCAGTTTAGCAGGGCTGTTGAATACTGTTACTGCTATAATGCCTCAACTGTTTCCCCAGCTGCTTTTCAGTAACTTTTACTTCATCCTTTTCCCTTAAGTCTCCACTGGGTTTTATTATTACTCTCTAGTCTTACAAGCTGCTGCAGGTTAAATACCTTCCCCTCTGTATCAGGATATAGATCACGCAGCAGAAATTATTAGCAGTTATCAGACAATGCACTTCATCAGCCAAACACTGCTCTAACATATGCTTCCCAACAGATTAGACGCCATAAATTTTCATCACTCAGGATTACAACCATGCTGAGCTGGCCTTGAGCTGTGGCTGCACCCTGGGAGGGGGTATTTAAAAGCAGTGTTTGAACAGGAGGAGTTTCTTTCAGAAGGACCTTTTGAAAAGAGTAAATTACAACCCCTACCTAAACTTAAAGATGCTGTTTCCCAGATAAAAAGGGGAAGGGGTAGAGAGAGGGTCTGCCATATAAAATGCAAATTAAAACCATATGATGCAAACAAGCTCTGGAACAAGTGCTGTGGTGCCCAGGGGTACAGGCCAGCAAAGGGACTGAAACCAAGTTTTGTCTCTTCTGCTAGTGAGTCCCTACCCACAAGACTCAACCCTGTTCCAAACTGATTTACATCTTTTACTCAAATGAAGCAGCTCCACAGCATTGTCCTTTCCTCAACTACCACAGTAACTTAATATGCAAATGGGTGTTTATTTTGTTTTGTTTAAAGTAATACATTTCAATTGAAGGGTATTTGGGGTTGTTGAAGGGGCTTCTCTTGGGTGTTACTCAGGTGAGCAATCTGCCAGCACCAGAACTGCATCAGTCCTTGAAGCTCCAGAGCCCAGCCCGACCAGCCCAGGTGCCAGGGCCTGACCTTTCCATAGGAACACTGCCAACAGGATCCTGGGAAGATCCTTAGGTGTAGTCTGTGCAAATATTTGCAGCCCATGTAAGCTGCCAGGAGCAGTATTACTCATGCTCTGGTTAAATGACAGTTTAAGCATAATCCCAGCTATGTTTTAATCTCTGTTCTGGTACCCACCATTCATACACACTCACTTTCAAAAGCAGCAGAGCTTAGTCTCAGGAGATTATATTCAGAGCTTTCAACTCAGTAGAAACAACAGTAACTTCAAGAATACAAAGGCCAGTAAATCTCTAAGGAGCATAAACTATGTTATTAACTCTCCATAAACCTTAGGTTGCCTTCCAGGTAAGTGAAAGCAGCCCCTGATCAGAAAGCTTTACCATGTGCATACCCTGTTCATACAGAGGGCACAACCTCAGCTATTCCCATCTGCACTGCATTCCTGCAACTCCAGGGAGCAGCTCGGGGATTGCCCAGGTCCCCACAAACTCCTCTGTTTCTCAGAGAGGAGGAAAAGCAGCTGCACTGGTGGGAGAGGTGGCTGCACCACAACCCTGCAGTCATTACAGCCAGGGCTGCCAGCTCAGCAATACACCTTCACTCTCCCCCAACCAAAAAGACTCTCCCATGTGCAGTTTTCAGGCTCAGACTCACTATCTGCTCACAAACCTTGCCACATCAGTGCACAGATGTGGTAATATCATTCTAAAATGAACAAAAATACAATCCCATTTGTTTTCTAACTGGCAAACTAGCCCATACTCAGAACTGGGTCCTGGTTTTCCATAAAAAACAACCTGTGTAAGGGGGCAATGATAGGAAATAAAAAATCAGCTAAAGCCATCTTCCAAATTATTACTAAGCTGAGAAATCACTGCCCTCAGCAAAAGCCCCACCTGGGTCTTATAACCAACCCCACAATTCTGTCAAAAACCATCAATTAAATCACCAGGGTTGAGACTTTGAAGATTTTCCATATTCTAGGAATGAAGACAGAGAAAACCTTGTGTGAACAGAATATATCAAAAAACCTCTTGCAGTTTGGGACTGGCTCATTCAAACTGAAGCCCTGAAAAAATATTGAATATTTTTATTTTGACCTTGAAAGTATTCTACTACACAGGAACACTGTCAGGGAAACATTTTTCTTACTTCAGAAATCAAAATATTATTATTTCCATTATTTCAAAACAATGTTTTTTAATTAAAGAGCTGTCATTTTTCCCCACACACTGTCTTGGCATTTCCTAAATTATCATTCAAATGTTAATAATCTAAATAGCTCACAAACTTTATTTTTAGTTTGCAGAGATTAAACATCCTTCAAGTTAATGAATCTTCTAATGTTTTACTTCAGTTCATTCATTTCCCTCCCTTAGTGAATAGCAGACTACTCAGAAATCAACACAGCTTGTTAGAAAAAAGACAAAATGCCTATTAAATTATCAAGTGCATTCCTCATCAGAGTGCATCTATCATTCTCTGCAAAGAAAAACTAGAGCTTAATTGACTTCCTAGCAAAAGCAATGTTTAGACAGATGGTACTGAGAATCATCTGACTGTTATTCTGTAAATTGCCTTGTTTAACTGACAGGGATGTTTGGGAAACACGAGCAGGCAAGAGTGGGCGATGCCTCCATCGGAGACTGGTGGCACCAGGGGACATCGTCCATCTCTGGCCATGGAAGCTGGGTAGCATCACACCTTTAAAAAACATCTTTGAAATCAGATTGCTGGGATTTTGTCAGAGACTCTCTGAGCTTCACAGAGGCTTTGTGCCCAGCACTGTGAGGCTCAGTGCCCAACAGTGCAGCAGGCAGCTGAGCACTGACATGGGGCTGCTGGCGGGAACGTGGGGGCAGCCGGGGCTTTGCTTGAAAATGGTTAGTGAGCTTTTTCTGGAAAAGAAATTATATCCTGAAAAAAATGAGTTGTCTTCCACCCAGCTGTACGAAAAAAATTTGTAAGGTCATGGGGTGGTATGGAGCTGACAGGTTGTGACAGAGCCAGTTGAGCATCCCTGAGCACCTGCATGGCCAGTTCAGAGCAGGGTGCCCAGAGGTTTGGATATTAGCTTACACTGGGAAACCCAATGTATTCCCTCAAGGAGCCAGTGTCCCCCTCTGCCACCATGCAGAAATAGCCTGAAGACTTTCCCAACAAAGCATGAGTACTTTACTGCTCACTCATCCAAAAACTGAAGATGCTGCAGAGGCAAAGTAAGCTGTAAGGCAGGAGATTTAAAAAAGAAATCCTATTACTGAGCTTTCCAAGTTAAAAAGATCCATCCATAAAGTGAGCACCAATACTCTGCTCATTAACAGACTTCTGGGGATACAAAGGTCATTTGCTCCAATTCTTCTAAATTTAATTTTCATTATTTCAGTAAATACGAGTATATTTTTAAAGCTCCTCCAAATTACCAGGGAAAGGGAAGGCTCTAAGTGGAACCATGTCACTGAAGGGAGCAAGGATCCCTGAATGGGGCTTTCCCTCATCTGACAGATGCTGTGCAGGGATAGTTCTAGGAGTACACACCAGCTGAGAGGGGGTGTATCCACCCAGCCTGCTCACTAATGATAGACCCACCACATCAGCAGGTGGGCACTGCCTCATTGCTGTTTTAGTCAATAAACCCCACTGGGTGAAATTACCAGGATGAATATTACAAATAATATTTGACAGGATGAAATTAGCACATAGATGCTCTTAGGTTGGTTAATGAGGTCTGAAATACAATCCTATAAATCATCAACAACAGCCATCTGGTGACAGACACATGAAAAGAAGAAGAGCAGGTGAGAAGAACACATCCACTTCATTGCAGTGACAAGAGTTTAAAGTAGCAGCAAAGCTTTACCTAGGGCACCACTCAGGTAGATGTACCCAGTTTGCACTGTTTCTCTTGCAAGAGACATGGTGATAGAAAGCCAGAATGCAACTCAGGACTGCTGAAGCAACCAAGCCTTCCACAACATCCACGTGCAGCATGATGGGTCCTTGAATCACCCTGTTGGATAAGAAAGATCTGGTTATGTTGTCCCCTCCACAAAGGAGAAGCAAAGGAGAAGAAAACTGCACCTACTGTGTTAGCTCTGGGTTTATGGTAAAATAGTGAGGAAAGTCTCCAGGTGCTTTCCAACACTGACTAGGCAAGTGCAGAGATAATAGTTCTACTGGAGTGCCCTACACTGGTACTAGTGAAAATAATAGAACATTATGACCAGTCTGAATTTGTTGAAAAAATATTTTAAAGGCTACATTAATTATCAATGTTTATTATCCAACAATTCCTCATTTTCATCATTTAGGAGGAAGTCAGGCTCTCCAAATATATGTCTAATTTTATCCAAGGTCTATAGTAAAACTCAGCAGAAGGATTTTATTACAGCAATTTTAATTTCCTGTCCAGAACTTTTTAATTGGGAAGCAAATTGGAAAAATACGACAGGTAGCAGGAGGTAAGAGAGTGTGGGAGGCATCACAAAATCCTCCATGTCCAGCTGGATCATGGCTGCAAGCACAAGCAGTTCTCTTAGAAGCTGGGCTTGTTTTTCCTGGACACTCCTGCTTTAGTAGCCAAGGTTCAGCCATTTCAGTGTTGGGAGGGCCAGGAGCCCTCTAATTTATTTTATTTTATTTATGACTCCCAGTCACCACCTGAGGTTGTATCTGAGTGCTCTGGGCAGCCCCCTCCCACCTGCTCCTCCTACCAACCATCACAGTCTTTTCATAGAAGGTAAAAAGAATCTCCTGACCCATCTTCCCACTTACCCAAGTACTTCCAGAGAAGAATATTCTTCCCTGTAGGCTGGGTTCTGGGAGAGGATTATATTGCAAGCAGTTGATACATGACTAAATGCTGTGAAAAAATGATAGCCCTAAGTCTTTTCTCACTGCTGCTGGCCTATGCTTTAAATTATCCTATGAAGGAGTTTTAAAATAGACAAATATATTTAAGCTTCCTCCTGCTTGTATCCCACTACAATCTGCTGTAGAGCTGTGGTTTTTACTTCAATTTTAACAGTGCTCATTTGGTTTTCCCACCCATGTGAATGTACTTCTAGCACTTCACCTCACCTCTGCCACTTCAATGTTCAAAATCATCCTTTGACAGTGTAAGATTTGCTGTGGTGACATTTTTCACAAGAACAACATCTTTCTTTTCTTTAGTCCTTTGATATTTTAAGTCATGTCAGACTCCCATTTGGGACCTAACTCTCTAGGTTGGATGCTGCAAGTATTCTGCTTTGAATCAGTCAGGAAACTTAGCAGAACATGAGTTACCAAGGAAACAACTGCACTCTAGAAATTTGGGATGAAGGAATATCTCACCTAATAAACAATAATCACTGTGGGGGGGGGGGGGGGGGAAAGAAAGGAAGAATAGCCCACTGATGAATTGCTTGATTTTAGTGCAAAGTTGCAACAGGTGTCGTGTCTACCAGCAACCCCCAGCCTGTCAACAAGTGTTTGGGATGTTCTCTGACAGCCCTGGTTCCTACAGAAGTCTGTGATTCAATCCTTTCTTCTGGCTTTCTGCAGGCCTTTGTGGGCTCCATCCCCCAGAACTGAACTACCACTGCTTTGCAAAACCCACATCTTGATTACCTAAAAACAAAAAGGAACCTCAAGACCACAGCCGTTCTTGAAGTGATGTTGATTGCATCTGCTAGAGGTAAAAAAGCAATTACTCAAAGCACAAGGATGGCAGAATATTTAAGGAGTTTTAGGAGCTTATCATGGATCTCAATTTTGTGACTTGTTTTTTAATTTCCTCCGTAAGTTATATGCCAAAAAAAAGAACAATAATAAAAAAATGAAACAGATATTGAAAATATCGTTTCAGTCAGCAGTAAAATGAAACAATACAATGGAAGATTAATTTCACCTCAGAGCATGCTGAGTGATGACACAAATACTCATTTCAGAAGATGTAAAAGGCATTGTACCCCAAAAAGATGGAGTGTGATTATGAGCTTAATGGATTGTTTAACTTGATAAAGGGCCAATTTCTAAATAGCAACTGTGCTTTAAATATTTAATACATTTTTTAAAAATCTCTCATTTTTTCTTCGGCCAAAAGCAGACACCAAAAAACTACATTTTCCTTAAAGCATCCAAAAATGTTGATACAGAAAATAAAGCAGGAGGAGGAAGATTTATTTCAATTTTAATCTATTTGGGTGCCTTCTTGTCAAAGCAGTGAAGTTTCAGTACAGATCCCAGCACCCTGTAAAACACCTGCCAACCAACAACGAGGTTAGTCTGTGCCTTTTGACCTTCCAAGGGCTCACACACCTGCAAGGGCCCTGGTGTGATGGAGCCACCTCCACCCAGAGAGCTCCCTTGAGGCAGAGGAATCCCCAACCTGCCTCTGAAGGACCTGGTGCTCAGACACTGTGGGAGCAATGAGCTGATGGCACAACAAAGCTCTTTGTAGCTTCAGCTTTGAGCCCACAAGGGCTGGATCACCCACGGTGAGCTGCCCACACTCCCCATGCTGCTCCACTATCCCCTGGCAGGCTCTGTCCAAGGACAGAGGTGCTTCACAGTAACCCAGCTCCAAAAACTCAAGAGGCTTTTTCCTTTCCAAATATGCCCCCATGCCCTCTCCAGCTGCCAACGCTCACAGGAGAGAAAAGCTGCTGCCTTTGTTTGTTTGTTTGTTTGTTTGCCACGGCCAAAGCACTGTGCTTGGAAAGAAGGAAATGCTTTTGTGATGGAACGTTTTACATCCCAGTGACAGATTGTCCTGTCCCTGGCACGTGCCTCAGCCCCAGCCCGGCCAGAAGACAGGGATGGGATCAGCCCCTCTGGCTCTAGTGGGGCTCTGCTGCCTTCAGCTTATTGCAGAGTTGGGTCCTTGGCAGCTGGGAGCAAATTAACATTCAAGCGAGTCTGTTTGGATAACAGAAAATGCTAAAACTCCGCATGGCAAGTGATCCCTTTTACAGCAGCATTACAGGCCTGGCAGGTGTCCAGCTGGCAGAGGAGCTCTGAGCAGCAAACACACAGCACTTCAGTGGTGAAGTATAAAGGGCACTGCTTAACAATTTCCGCCTTGAAAACTGCCTTGTGAAATCTTCCAACTTGGGCTGTATTCATACACTGCCCGAATCAGCTGTGCATCATTCAGTGCAGCCATCACTCCCAGGCTGTAAATAAATCCAGTATGTGTCACCCACCAGCAGTAACAGTGTGACACTTCTTTTTGGTTGTCTGTTTTCCCTTCCATTTGGCACAAGCAGCTGGTTGATGAGAAGTCATGGATACTTCCTAGAGTGACTGTTTTTGCACCCTTCATTTTTTTTAATCCTCAGAAGCTCCCTGTTTTTGGAGCTAAAAATACCACTGCATCCCAACCTATAGCTTAAAATTCCCTTTTCCAAACCATTTTCACTAATGGCCTCACTGGATGAAACTTGGCAGCTGACTATCACAGGTGTGCTGCTCACTTACTGTATCACAGAGTACCTGAGCAAGTAATAGGTACCTCACAGCCCAGCCTGACTTTCCTCAAAAGGACCAAGTCTCTGCTTTACCAAGTTTCATGGGCACAAAGGGAAGAATCTGAGTGAAAATTCCTCCCCAGAGCCTTGGAGCCCCCATCTCCTTCCTTGGGTACCAGAGCAAAAGCCACATCTCCTTGTGGAGAGAGCAAACAACCATGCTGGGAGTCCCATCCAGATTTGACTTGCCCCTTGCTAAAAGTTACCACTTTTAATTGTAGTCTTCCACATTCTGGCAGCTCTGCAGAGAGGCACATAGAGAGAGAGCACGGCAAAGGCAGCTTTCCCTGCAGGAAGATGCAATGGGAAAGCATCAAGCACAGCCTGGCTCCTTTCCTGCCTCCCCATGGTGATGGCAGCCTCAGCTCTCCCTCTGACACCCTTCAAACACACAGACCTTGCAGCCTGCCCTGCAGGGTAACACATTTGAATTGCTTTGTTGCTGCTGCTGCAGAAACAAAAGCAGCAGGAGATGAATTTCATGGGACACCCAACACCAGGCTGACAGGGTAAAACAGCCTGCAGACAGAGCAGGGCAGTGGCAGACTGGAGCACTGCACCACCTATCTCCTTTGCTACCAGTCTTGCTCTTTCCCAGAAGGTTTTGGTTTACTTTGTGCTCCCACTGCTGTTAGGCTTCTAGGGAATTTCACAGATCAGGCAATTGAAAACCAAGCAACTAACCCAGGTCTCAGCAATAAGCTTCTATTCTCTGCAAAGAGGTGGTGAAAGGGATTTGGATAAACTCAAAAGCCACTGTTGTGAGAGGGGTGTGGAACTCCACCAGGGCACCCTGCCATTCACAGAGGAATGAGAAAGACCTAAGGTGCAGACCAGAGATGTCACTCACCTGTGCAGGTTTAAGTGTGACAGTCACAGGATCCATGGAGACCTCCAGCCCCCTGGAACATGCTGAACCAGCACCGCTCAGAAAGGCCATGAGGAGCTAAGGAACTCAAAATAAGAAAACCTGAAGCATGTTCTTCTGTAGGTCAGGTTGCACTCCCATACACACCCCCCTGATACCAGCAAGGCTTCTTGCAGAATGAATTCCTGGTCAGCATGACCTAGAGAGACAAAATCTGACCCTTATGGCTTTTTGTCACTGTCTCATTGGGACGTTTTTCACTTCTGATCACATTACTTCTGTTCTGAAACCCATTATTTTCTCTTGGCTTGCAGCTATCCTGACAACAGCCAACTTACAAGATTAAAAATTAAATGCAAATTAAACCCCGCCAAACTAACAAGAAGCAATCTGAACAAAACAAAATGCAATGAAATAACTACATGCAAATAAGCAGCTTGCACAGGTAGCAGAAATGGAGAGAGAATAATAAGAATAGAGGAATAGATACTTTGGTAACTTAAGTAGAACAACAGAAAACATTTTGCCTGGCAAATATTTTGCTTTTCAAGAAGGTTGAAGTAAAAAAAAAAAAAGATCAGCAATCATGGGAATAAAAATGCTTAAAGACCCTTTGCTCACTGCTTGTCAGTGCTGAACAATTTCTCCTAAACCCCCAAAACCCAAATCAAGTCACAGGCCCAGAATGACAACCAATGTTCAGACATTCATGCTGTCTGCCTAAAAGAGGAAGAAGAGTCACAGCAAGAAGACATATTGAAGTGCACTTCTGCCTAGTAAAACAAAAATAAAAGCTGCATGAGAGACTTGTGTGAGACCTGCACTCCATGGACTACAAGGGGGGCATCGCTTGCACTTGCCACCATGTTTCTGGTACCTCCAGCCCTATGTGATGGTCCATCTGGAGCCCCAGGGCTTGGCTTCCTCCTGCAAGGGCTGGTATTTACCCTGTCCTTGCAGTCCCCTTGTGAGCTGTGATCATTGCCCACCCTTACTGTCCTGTTGTTCACATGGCAGTGAAGGTCTCCTCCTGCAATGCCCTGCAGCCCTCCCATGAAGCACCAGCCTTAGGCAAGATAGCAGGGTGATGGCACCTGAGAGCCATCAGGCAGCACTCAAATGTCCAAGCAAGGAGCAGACAGTATCTCAGGAAGCACTGCACGTACCTGGCCAGAGGCCAGAAACATGCCAGCTACAGCACTAACTTAGCAGGAGCAGACAACTCTGCAAACAGCCTGCAAACAAGTTCCTGCATAAATCAAAGGCCACGGAAGAGAGCCTCAGACAGGGTGAGAAACCCCAGCCAGAGAAGTTCAAGGCAGTCAGATACCATTTCCTAAAAAAGCAGGGTGGATGCAGAGAGCTGGCCATGGGATACACAGAGTCCCTGGAGCAGCAGGCTGGGAGGTGGGCATCTCGGAGACCTGCCCACCATCCCCCTGGCTATCAGCAGAGTCCAGTTACTGAAGTCCAGTGTTTATATCTTAGCTTTGTGTTTTCCTTAAGCTTGTCGTATTCTTATTCTCCTCATGGGAACACAGCTCCCAGGTTTGTCCCATCTCTTCAGTGCCTCTGCATCCCTAATAACTTCAGATCCCACTGGCAAATCTCAGCCAAAGCTGATGTCCCTACGGCACCATGTCTGGCCAGTTCTGGGAAAGTAGCAGATGGGTAGGATTGTCCCACTGCTGCAGCAGAAAGGCTGCAGAATAAGCAGAGCCCTTCATTGTCATGCACCACAGGATCTAGCTCTGCATCCTCAGACAACTTGGTTTCCATGCTTCTGGAACAGTGAAATAGACTGATATTTTTTAAGATCAAATAGTCCTTTAAAAGGATGTGTCATGCAGGGCCTTTTTAGATAAAGGGGTTTTCAACAAAATGACTGTTTCTAGTCCCCTAGAAGGAATTCTTATTATTTGATATAACTCAAAGTCATTATTAAACCACTCTCAATCTGCATTTAATGAACAAGATCACAAGAAAACTACTACCATAATTATCTGCTGTGGTAATTTCACATTTTCTTTCACTAAGGGAAGGAAAAATAAAGTTACCACCATTTTTTGAGATTTCAAGTGCAGTCTTACTCACAATTAAACCATTAGATGATACTACAGTTTTCTCTAACTGCCCAGATGACAACAGGAGGCAGCCCTGGGGTGCCACACAATGTGCATTTCATAGGCAGAGAAAACAGGCTATTTCACCTACCACAGGATGTGGATACCATAATTTTGGAGTCTGGCTATGGGAACCAGATCTTGTCTTCACCAGCATGAATGAACTCCAGTGAAGTGCCATCAGGGTACAGCTGGTGTCAGCCAGATCAAAAATCACTGTAGCCAAAAGATCAGTTTCATGATTAATGTGCTGTCTCCTGGGTGGCAGGAGGGCCCGTGCTGGCCTGCAGACACTGCTCAGCTCCCCAAAACACCCAGAGGAACAAAATCAGCCCCTTCTAGGAGCGTGGGATGTTGTTAAGCTGCAAAGGTGTCAGTGAAGGGAATCTCCTGTTCAGTTGTGGTACCTGTGACATGACCCAGTGCAGGGGTGAATCTCTGTACAGGAGAAACATTTTCAAGGATGGGATCCTGGTCCTGATTCCTGGACAGGGGCAGAGAATTCCTTCAACTGGAACTGCTTCAAAGCACCAGCTCTCTGTAGGGCCCTGTCTGAGAATGTACCACACCAAGAAAAATCAGTCTGATTTTACCCAATAGGGTACCACTCAGATTTATAGGCCACCCCTAAACAACCCCCTGTATGTTTTCACTTGTGCCTCTCAGGGAGCAATCTGTGCCCAGACCCACATCTCTGTGTTCTGCCCTTGCCCTTCTTTCAGCAATCCCACAAGGTTCCAACAAAACTCCAATCACCACCGTGTTCTTCAAATCACCAGGAAGACAAACATACACCAGCTAGCAAACTAAGCACAGCATCCTGGAGTTAAGTCTTGCCTTGGGGAGTCCCTACCATTAGATGTGACCACGCTGACCTCTCCCAGGAGTCACCACCACCATCATCAAGGTTAGTGCTGCTGCAGCAAGGAAGGTAGTAAAACACTCCAGGCTTCTGCTCTGCAGGGAAGTCTATAAACCCAGTGACCTGGTGCTGTTTGACAGGCAGGACAGTAGACATTCAGCATATTGAGGCTATTGGCAAGAGTCAGGCAACAACAAACAGCATCCGTGCTATGAAATTCAATTGAAACGCAGTAAAAATCCCAAATGGGAAAATATGTAGATCAACCTGAACTTTGCTACTTTGCTGAATTACTGCATGTTTAGTGGCAGGGATTGCTTTTCAACTGGAAAGTAACAGATTTTCCTACCTGATGTTGCCAAGATCTGGACATGAAAAGCCGTTTTCTTGGGATGTAATGGTGGAAATGCAATAGATCTTCTAGAGGAGGTCGCTTCCTTTCATCCAAAGGGATATCTGTTTTAAGGAGAAGTTTTAATCAAAGTTCTTTCTTATGTTTGTCAACAGTGGGGAAAAGTGACAACTGCTTGTTGGTGGTTGGCTCAGCATGAGCCAACTGTTTGAATATTATTCTGGTTGATTAAATTTGCATTGCTAATAGGGTAGAAGCCATATGCCTCACACACCTGTGGAATACAGCTCCGGGTTTTGAAAGGTCGTTAGCACACTATTATGTTCCGGCAAGGATGGATTTTTTTGGAGTGGGGTGAAATGCTCCAGGGAGTGGAGAGGAAGGCAGCAGGTCCTTCCCACACTGCACAGGTCCCCTCTGCACAGCTCACTCTACATCCAGCCATGCAAACACTAGAGTTGGTGAGTGGAGAAACCTGCCTTTCCCTGGGCAAAACCACTTGGTTTCTCAGGGAAATGTTTATGAGGGCAGTGTGGAGTCTCACTTACTTAAAAAAATAATAAATAAAAATCGAGCATGCAAGACATTTAAATCTTATGAAATGACTTATATAGATAATGGAATTGCTGCTGTCTGGCTGAATTTCAAACAGCTTCAGTAAATATTAGGGTTTGTTTTTCCTGTTGTCCAATTAAGAACTTTGTCATCACTAGAGATTGCCCAAATTATTACTTTTTCCTTCAGGTTATAATAAAAAAAATTAAACAGATTTCTCCTACACCCCTTAAGACTTTGTAGAGGGATTTTACCCTGATTAAAGCATTAAAAATTAATGCCACTCAGACAAGTCCCTTTGGATTCTAGACTGAAGCTACTCCCTGCCTCCTCCAGGTATTCTGGTTGACATTATCTGTAATTACAATTTCGTGCCTCAGCCACTGGCTTTTTTCTCAGAGAATTTCCAGCAGTGCTCAGTGGGGACCAGCCCTGCCTGCTGTACAGACCAACCCTGAATGCCAGACAGATCTAGCCTTGCCCTCTTTGTAGCATGCAGCTTTATTAGCAGCAAAGCAAACATTATTTTAAGAAAACTCAGCGTGCAGATAACTTTCCAGACTAAGGATTCTGCTTCAGGATCACCTCTCAATACTCATTAAGTCCAACCAGTAAGCCAGCACTGCCAAATCCACCACTAAATCATGTCCCTCAGCACCACATCTGTGTGTCTTTTTAACATCTCCAGCGATGGTGATTCCATCACTTCCCTGGGCAGCCCATTACAGGGCGTGACAACCCCTTCAGTGAAGAATTTTTTTCTTCTAATATCCGATCCAACCCTCCCCTGGCACAACCTGAGCCCATTTCCTCTTGTCCTATCACTTACTACTTGGGAGAAGAGACCAACCCCCACCTCTCTCCAACCTGCTTTCAGGTACTTGCAGAGAGAAATAAGATCTCTCTTAGTCTCCAGGCTGAACAACCCCAGTTCCCTGAGCTGCTCCTCACAAGGCTTGTGCTCCAGACCCTTCACCAGCTTTGTTGCCCTTCTCTGGACACACTCCAGCACTTCAATGTCCTTCTTGTAGTGAGAGGCCTAGAACTGAACACAGGATTCAAGGTGCAGTCTCACCAGTGCCCATCACAGGGGGACAATCACTGCCCGAGTCCTGCTGGTCACACTGTTGCTGATAGAAGCCAGGATGCTGTTGGCATATCATAAATAATTGTTCAGAGCTGGCAACAACACTGTTACTACGATGAATTAGTCTGAAAATTTGTTGGGGGTTCAATATAAATTGCCTTTTTCTTTAATAGCAAAATCATGTATGTTTTGATAAAACTTGCTGTCAATTTCCCAGAAAAGCCTGAGGTGATATTTGCCATTTAAAAAACATTCTTCAGGGAAAGTTTTGTTTCAATGAATATGTCAAATTATGAGTGTTTTTAAAAGTGACAAAACATTTTCTTTAGGTATTTCCAGAACAAAAATACGTGGGATGACAGGATGGGGGAGACTGTTGTGATGAAACAACTTTTAAAATTCCAAGTTTTTGACCTAACACAAGACAGCAATGTCAGACCCTCAAAAATAACAGCAGGACAAGAAACAAACCACCTAAAGGAACGTTGTATTAATGCCTCAGTGCCCACACAGAGTTCACAGTAGCATCAGCCATGGTCCACATGATATTGTCAGGTACCTGCTTTACCTAGATTTCAATAACTTGGCTACCCAAGCACAGCTGAGCTGCCTCCTCCCGTGGCAGCCCACCTGGAGTAGTCAGGAGCGTGGTATGGATGCACAGGCTATTCCTCTTGTCTCTCCTAGAGTTTTAGAGGTGGCTGTGTGGTTGGAAAAGGCTTGTTACAGACAAAGGCAGTTCTGCTCAATGCAAGGAAGGGACAGAGCACAGGTTCATACAGCAGGCTGGTTTTAAGCTTCCCCAGCATTTACTCCTTCCCAGGCAAGAAAACAACAACCAAGAAAAGCAACCATTCCACATAATTGCAATATTCTAAAACTAATAAATTCCCTTTGGTAAAGGAGCACGTTACTAACAAACGTACAGGACGAAGACTGAAATGACGTTCCAAGGTAATGAAAACTGTGCAAGGACTCTAAAATAATTTACTGGAGAACAACAGAGCCTGTCCCAGGCTCAGCACTGACATCCCACATCTGGGAAAGCTCACCAAAAATCACCTATGGCACCAGGCAACCCCTGAGCTCAGGAGAGGGGCAAAAAACCTCAGAGGAAGAGAAGAGGTTGGAGCACTCTTCAGGGTGAACTAGGACAACTGAAATGGTGTGAGACAGAGAAGCCAGCAGCACAGCAGACTGCAAGAGACAACCACCAAGGCACAAACACACCCCTTTAGGAAAGCAAGGCAATCCCTTCTCAGCCATACTGTACTGAAGCCCAAGGACATGCAGTGTTTCTGCACGCAGATCTCTGCTCTATCCATTGGGAAGGACCTTGGATGCTCTGCTTAAACTTAATTTATAGACACACAACCCAAAGTTTCTTAAAAGAGGACATCAATAAATTACCATCAAATTTTGCTGCCTTGTCAAGGATTAGCAGCTTTAATCCATTTCAAGCATAAACTGGGAATTAGAAAATAGTGCTGAGATATTAAAAACAAGTAGTTCACTGTGTGCCCTTAATTTGCTTAAATTTAAAGGACTGGTAGGAATTTTTATACAGAGTAGAGAAGGAGCTGAGCAGATAGATTAAAAAATGTCTTAATACCATAACATAGCCAGAGCTTTTTAGGCTATACCTCTGTTTTCCTATTGGTTTTTACATCAGACATTTACTGGCTGAACCTCTTAGTAGCTGAGGTATCTATTAAGAGTAATTAATTTTCATTCATTTGAGTAAGCAGGAAAAACTGTTGTGGACAGAAGCACACAACTGTGCTTCAGCAGCAGCCTACATGTTTGACTTTTACCTTGAAACCAAAGCATCTAAGTTGTTAGGCTAGCTTGCTCCACTGAATTTAACAGCAATCTTCCCAGCTTGACAAGAAGGACCCTCCTTTTATAAAGATCCTTTGGAGCTGAAGGATCTGGTTTCTGAAAAGGCTGCATATGGTCTCTCTTTCTCTAGCATGAACACTAAAAAAGGATCCATGTTTTTAAATCAGAGGGTCAATCTTAAATGAGCACCCTCATAGCACATGAAAACAATTGTTTGCATCCATGTGATACACCCTCTTTTATGGACATGTGCATTTAAACCTGGATTGTAAGCACCTGGATATTCTGCATGTGTTAACACTGTTAAGGCAGAATGTGTCTTCATGACTTAAGCTACACACTATGAGAAGTGAAATCCCACACATAAATCAACTTAAAGATGTGGGGATTGATCCAGGGTTAAGGGACTGGCCTTGGATTTTGGGCACCAAGGCCCACAGCTCCGCCTGTGTAGCTGAACACACTCACAAAGGAGTCCAGCAGGCTCCCTGCAACCCACTTCTGCAGTCAAATGGAATTACAGAAATTCTGCAGCCCAGCCCAGGGGTTGCTGCAAGAGCAAGCACTTCCCAGCCTGGGAAGAAATTGGCTATGAGCATTGAAGAAAGTTATTAAACAGTCTTAATTTCAGATGTAAATTATTGTCATCAGGAAATACATACCCAGGTTCAGGGGATGAATTTGCTCCTATCTTGAGCAGCCCTTCACCTCAGCAGCATGATCACTGTGTCTTCAGCTCACAGATCAAACAGTGACATTCTCCATTTGGGATCTTCAAAGCAGCCTTTGTGTAAGACATGCTTTTTTCTCCCAGCCATGCAGCAAAAAGAGTAACTTTTTCCATCCCTTTAAAATCCACATCCAATTTCCAACTAAATTTCAATCCAGTGCTAAAAAAACCCTGTGAGAAAGAGGAGTAGCAAAGCTACTAGAAGACCTTCTAAATATACTTCTCCCATGAGCCACAGTGAGCCAGCCCTGCACACCTGGTGGTGACTTCCATCCTCCTCCAGCTCCTCCCTGCCCATCTGGCTCCTGCCCTCCTACCCCCAGGCACTACAGCAGTCCCTGCTGAGATCTCTGTAGCAAATGTGGTACTGTGGGTTCCAAGAATAAATAAATTCACCTAATCTTTCCATCAGCAACTGGGAAGGCAACTGAAGATGTGCTTGAATAACCAGAAGTTGCTTGTTAAACCTAATGAGACACAGTCTTGGGGCCATTTTGTGTACACACTCACAGCCTCTCTTTGGACATGGTACCTGTGCTTCGAGGAGCCTCCAGCCAAGGTGCTGTGCTTCCAAAAGCATGACAGGTAGGGATGAAGGAGGTCAGATGCACCAAAGGGCTTATAAACTGATTGTCAGCACTTCAGGGAGAAAATTAACATACCTCAGGTTGTTTGGAGAACGCCCACAAAGCCTGCTCCCCAGCACAGTCCCATATATCAGCAGCTTAATGGGTGCTAATGGGCTGGCACCTTCAAAGCTTTTCAGTCAGCACAGATGTTTGCCCTTTGACAAATCACTTTGATCATTTATGCTACTAATTATTTTTCACTCAGAAAATGTCATATGAATTGTTTGAAATGTGCTGTACAATGGTGCAAGGTATAGCTGATTACTACAGTTGCAAAGCAACTAGCAAAAGTTTGGTCCAGGCATGTAAAAAGGAATGCAATGAATACAAATAGAGTTGTAAGTTAAGGTCCCCTTGGTGCTCCCAGATAACAGTAGGTGACATTAGGATAACTTGTGCAAAGAAGTTGAGACAAGACTGCAGTGTTATGGTCATACATCACAGTGTCTTGACATAACCTCATTTACAACATGCACCTTCTTCCCATGGCCCTTGCCATAGCAGAGGAAAATGGAGAGATGCTCCAAAACCAAGAACAAATTGCAGAACCAAAGTGAAGAGGGCAGAGACCATGCTCATCATTAGCTGCTTTTCTGTAGCAGAGAACAGTTCTCTTTTTTCTAGACAGAATGAATCTCACCTGGTTACACCGTCACCATACATTGCATCTGAAGTCCACTCTGACCAAAATTTTCCATCAGTCCATACATTTGCCCTTTTTAAAATAACTGCTCTAGTTTACCTGAAGCAAAACAAGCAGGTGACAAAAACCCAAGCTAAACCCAACAGTTTTGTGTCAACTGAAACTACTGGCATTTGGACTAAGAGCATTTAGTGTGATGCAAAACTAATTTTCGAGGGGTTTCATTTCAGCAGG
>NW_009953098.1:4326758-4338146 GCF_000747805.2 Chaetura pelagica | reverse complement strand
GAGCAGGAATAGAAAAAATATCAGTGTTTGTAACTCCAGGCAGTTCAGCCACCCATTAGCAAAACCAATAACCAGCTATTTACACAACTCCACTCATAACCTTTGTCATAGAGCGAGGCAGGGCAGACTACCTCTGGATGGCCCCTTGTTTATGACTTTTCCTGACCTGCATTTTCTGCCCAACAGCACGTTTGGAGCTCAGAGTTCAAAGTGTGGCATGAAGGACACACAGGACAAACTCTCAAGTGGTAACATTTTACCTGGTGCTCCTGAAGACCCGTGTCTCAGAGCACAGCAGGAGATGTGGGTCACACAGGGTTTGCTAGAGCCACCATGAAGAGATACAGCTGACCAGAGAGACAGGTAAGGAGGGATGCTTTATTCTTCCTCCAAGAAGCTTGTCCTGGACATGTACTTCCATGGGCAAGAAATCCTGGGCAAAGTTGATGACTCCACAGAGCTGGAAAGCAGAGTGAGAACAGTGTCTAGTCTCATGTCTTAGGGTAGACAGAACCATCTAGCACAGCACAGTGCAGTTGCCCCTTACTGAGCCCATAGGAAGGCTCCTGTGACACAGCATCTCCCTGCAAGGTGAGACAGACATCTGCCTCAGCTGCTCCATCAGGAGCTCTGGCTGTTGGTCAGGAAATGAGCTCCCACCATGGGATGTGCAGGACTGCTGACTGGTCCCAAAAACCACCAAATTGTTAGGACAGGTCTTCTAAAAGGAAAAGGAGGTATTTTCTTCCCTGGTCAGATTAGGTTTCAAATATTTTCCTAGATAACAAATTGTTCTTAAGTAATATCTTTCTGACAGGTTTTGTTTTTTTTTTTCTGCTAAAATTGTAGTTATAAGTATTACCTATCAACCATTCCATACCTGTTTTGCTAGGGTATCTTAAGCTAAGACAAAGGAAATCACAGAAACGGTACAAAATATGGAAATAAAAAGGTTATTTTAAAAGAATTTAAAAGCTGTAAACAACCTATTTAAATGAACGACAGTTTGAACAAACATGGGGAAGAGATGCATCCCACCTCCTCCTTTCCTTTGTAACAGGCCAGATCAGCTCTCTGCAGCTCCAACTTGTTGACATTATCCCAGAAGTAATCATGTTGCTGTCTAACCAGGGAAGATTGATGCCTATCTGTGCTGACAGACACGCTGATGCATCTTTTCCTCAGGTTTCCAAGGTTATGGAAAGGGCAAGGTTTGACAGTCAATTAAAAAGTTCTCTTTCCCAAAAAACTTTGGCTCCACTGACCCTTCTCTTCTTCTCTTCTAACACCTTCATGTTTTCCCCTTGATCACAGGGATTTTATTAGTTCCCTGTTGCAGCTGCCTTTTTTTAGTGACCTTCTTCATGCTCTTTCATGGCACAGCGGGACAGCACAGCCCCCACAACCGGGCACTCCCCACAGCTCCTGCAGAGGTGACAGAGGAAAGTGAACTTCACAGCTGCTCTCATTTCCACAGTCACAACCATGTACCACAAACTCCCCGTTTTTCCCTGCTGCCTGTCCCAGAGAGGGACTGACAGGGTCTGTACCCCGGCCCCTGTCATCACCCCCTCCTGCCTGACCGCTGCTGTGCACGCCAGAGCCCCTTGCCCCCCCAGCAGGATCCACAAGAGCAAACCTGGAGATGTCAAAGTTGCACATTCCCAGCTTTATTCTTCCACCTGTAGATGGCATGGATATACCTTGCTATCTTAAGCAGCTCTCCACCTCTGCTCACTCACTTGGTAAGCAGCATTCTAGAAAGCAGCACTTTAAATATGAAGTATCATCTACTGGGAGAAATTAAGTCACATCAGATGATAGAAAACACATCTGTAAAATATCTACTTGAAACATCAAGGCTTGTAAGGGTATTGAAAATATTCAAGTGAGAAACAACTGTGGGAACTATTGCACTTTGCTTTGCAATTAAGTCTTTTGGCAGTGAAGAGTTTCCATGGCAAATGGGGTTGACCATAGAGTGAAAAAAACAAACATCCAAAGCATCAAGGAGGGGGAACCATCTGAGTGACATTCAAGCTACGTGAGGCACAGGACTACACAGAATTACAGAATCAGAGAATTTTTTGAGTTGGAAGGGACCTTAAAGATCATTGACTTCCAACTCCCCTGCATGAGCAGGGACACCTTCCACTAGAACAGGCTGCTCAGAGCCCCATCCAACCTGCCCTTGAACACCTCCAGGGATGGAGCCCCCACAGCATCTCTGGGCAGCCTGTTCCAGTGTCTCACCACCCTTACACTGAAGAATTCACACCTGTAAATTCAGCTCACTGAGACATCTCTCTGCAGATACTGCTGCTGAGACAAAATGCAGGAGGCTACTCTAGAAGAAACAGCTTATCTGGCTAAATTTGCAACCATACCTGTCTATCTCTGGGCTGGGGATGCAAAAAGTATTTAATTGCCTCAAGGTTCAGAACAACAGTTAATGAGAACGTCAGGAAAAGAGAAAACCCTAGCAAGTATGACTGCAAGGAGAATGAGATACCTCAGCTTTTCTCTAATTCCCAGTAAACAATCCCCCCCAAATTTTAACCAGCTAAATACCTTTGTAAATCAGATCCACAGAATCTTTGTTTAGGTACTCCTGAAAAGTTTATCCTTACTTATGAAACTCAGAATTTTTCCAAAACTCTGCATTTGATTAAAATGAGACATTTATTCTGTGCAGAAAGAAAATATCAATACAGAACTTCTTTAATACCTTCAGATGGAAGCCCTACAAAAGCAATTCTGTGTCTGCAGGAAGCTGCAGACAATCTGTAAAACCCTGCTCACTGCATTGCAATGCCTTTCCTCTACAGAAAAATAATAATGAAATTAATTTTGGGCTCTCCATTAAGCTGCAGTGCTCAGAAGCCATTTCTGCAAAGACTTCTCACATGGTACCATTAGCACCTACTTGCAATGCATCACATTAAGAGTGTAGGCAGAACTATGGAGAAGTCAAGATAATTCATACGTGCAGCTACCCAGGGCACTGCCAAAAGACAAAACAGAACTCCTGAACACATATTAATATTTCTCACAGCTGTTTCAGCAAGACATCAGTATTTTCCACTATACTTAAAAGCACCAAGCAGCTCCAGGTCACCTCAACTCTTCACTCAGAAAAGTAAGCCCTCCTTAGAGCAACAGCTATTTGCTGAGAGTGTATTTATTTGTATTTATTTTACCTCTCCCTCTAGGCTAAGGGCAGCTCTGCTAGTCATTACAGAACATCTAAGTTGCTCACTCTTTGGAAATGAAAAATAATTCGAAATCTGGGCAGACTTCCTACTGCAGACATGCCATAAGTTTGAAGAATTAAGTTGGAAGAAAAAAGTAAGCATTAAGCCATGCATACATCAGGGACAAAATTCACTGAGCTCTGTTATTTTATCTTGTGCTTCTTTATATAGCTGCAAAGAGGGGCAAAAATTGACAGATTAAAAAATTACAGAGAGGATAATTTAATAGTGGCTTCTGTATGTTGAGTTTCAAAAACACACAGATACTCTTCAACAAGTCTGAGAGACGTTAACCTCCTAAGTGACTGAGAAGGTATCTTGGTCATATGCATAAAAATCCTGACTTCCTCTGGGGCATGAACTATAACAAACTGTGTTTATCCTTAAAGAAAAATGAAATGAAGCAACTGGAAATGCAATTAAGTTCCTCCTAATGCATAAGAAACTATACAGGCAATATCCCTAGTTGTGCAGATCCTACCTGTATTTAGTACCCTGCACCAAAACTCAAGCTGGTGTAAGATAGAAAGCCACAGGGGGAAATGACACTGGGAGCATAGCAGCCCCTTCCAGACCTGTGAAATATTCAGGGCTGTGTTTCAACCAACTAAAATGTTCCAGATCAAACCAGGACATTATAGGGCAGTGCCAGAAGCAGGGAGCTGGCTCCCTTCAGTCTTGTGTACCTAGATTTCACCTGAATTTAATCAACACAAATGGGCACTGCCTTAGAATTTGCTGCATTTGAAGGTTTCCTAAACACCTCAAGTTTGTGCTTTAATGCAAATTATCAGATTAATATAGAAATAGAGAAAAAAATGCTCTAAGCTCTGTTCTGATGCTTGATTTCTCAACTTTTAAGACCAAAATATTTTTTCACCCTATATTTACAAATCATACGAATTTTCCAGCTCTGTCCCTCATTAAAACAAGTAATTGCACAAGTTTTAGTCATCTGTATTCATTTAGATGAGAACTGGCTTCTGGCTTTACTTTTAATCCCGTTTGATCACTGTTTCCACATCTCCTCCCTCTCCACACCAAAATACCTATCCTAATCTGTTTATACAAAAGGGTTGTCTTTTCATTCCACCACCTTCAGCTTCTTACAACCATTCAAGTTCTACCAGACTGAGATTTATTAAGCAAATATGCTTTTCTAGAGGACACACTGTGACTCAGACAAAAACATTCAGTGAAAATAACTGCAGGTTTACCTAGGAGACTAAAGCCAAAGTCCTCCAGGTACCTTCACTGGAAATATTGCCAATGCCTTTAGGTCTTAGCTTTTTCTCCACGGTCCTCTGCATTTCTCAGCACCACCACCAGGTTTCACGCACATCTTGCAGCACGCTGACAAGGTGCTATTCTAAGGAAACCAACAGTCAGTGTTTATTATTCTGAAGGCTGAACACACACACAGGATGCATCTCACATTACTTATGCCAAGTGTTCATTTGTGATACCAGATTTACTGTAGCTGGAAACAACGCATCTTCTTTCTTTCCAGTGCCATCCCGAAACTCACATTCTAAATACATTTGGGCAACTTGCCCTAACATTCCACCAGCAGAACTGCAAAAGTTATTTTTTGTTAAAATTACACTATTTTTAGTAAGGTACAAAGAGTCCTTAAGGTTCAGCCAATCCCCATCACTGCACCTTCTCCACCCTCAATGCAGTTGTAGCAAAACAACCCACGTGCTAAGGGCACAGGAGGTCTTGGCGACTTGGGATGAGCCAAGCTGTAACTCATTTGCCTCTTAGGCACATCCAGTTCTCACACTTTGCAATGTTTATAGCTGTATATGCAGGGCTACCCTGGGTTTTGAAGAGCTTGACCAGTAGAGCCAAGGCAGCTGTTTACCAGGAGCTTGCACAAGGGATGTAGTTCCCTCCTGGTGTCTCTTCACTATTCCCTTGGCTCTTAAGGTCACTGAGATGCCCCTTGTTACAGTAAAATCTTATGCCAGTATCTCAAGTAAAGTATGCCAAGTAAAGTTGTAGGTGACCAAATGGCAGCAATTTTCTCCTCAAACATCAGCTAAATTCAAGGTTGTCCCTGAAATGAATGGTCTACAAGTCTCCCAAACTGAGTTATAGTCTTCTAGGAAGAACTAAATTTGATCTTCAGGGGGTCTTTCATGGAAAATAAGTGCCAAATTGGAACTCAAGCACTCTTATAGAGTCAAGCTAGAGGTAACAGAAAAATAAAGACTTAGAAAACATGTCTAGAGAAAACTTATATTGGCATTGATCACTAATGCCCCAAATCAAGGGACAGCTGGAAAGTCCAGGAGCCTCAGAGGTTTGCTCTTGCTCCAAGATTTTCACATGGCTGACAATTTCTGGGTCTCACAGCAGAGTCATTTGGCTAAAGAGAGAAATCCACAGGCATCAGTTATTATTTTATTTCCCCTGACACCCATTCATATCTATTAGTGTTGACTTCTGACAAAACCTGGAATGCTATGGATGTTCCAGAGAGCTGGAAAGAAATAAACAGATGGCCAATAAGCAGATGGCTAAGAAGACTTAATGGTGTATGAACCTGAAGTAAAATCGTAAAGAAGCTAATATGGTGCACAAACACGAAAGAATTTTAAGAGAGCATAGCTGAACACCCATCAAGGTAACTTTGTTGTGAAGTTATCAGCTCTGACTGACAAAGATCAGCATGTTGGTCCAATGTGTTTTAGTAAGGTTGTTCATGTAAGTAAGGGACTTTATGACTCCTGATGTTGCAGGACATTATGATCTAAAGTCAGAACACTATAGATAACTCAACGTACATCAAAGTTAATTGAAAGACCATTAACTGATAAATAGCAAGAAGCAGTAGTAACATCACCCATCATAAGCCATCTCATATTTCAGATGGAGTTCAGGCAAGTTACTTTTGATTTTCCATAGAGATAGAGAACTTCACAGGAATGGATATCACCAGTCAGCTGACAGGTAGCAGGAGCCTCACTAGGTCTGTGAGCCCCAGGACAAATCTGCAATTTCACATTAGATCTGAAGATAATACATCTACATAGTTTGGTACCAGATCCAATCGTTCTGCAGAGCAACAGACACACCCATCGGTCTCTCCCCGTTGTGCTGCCAATGGAGGAACTCCCAGAGAGTATCACCTGTACTAAGTTCCCCTTTCAAGAACAGAAATGAGAGATCAAGGTCCTCAAGATGCCTGGCAAAGCCGAGGACTTCAAACCCGTGATCATACCTCTTCCTGGATCACTGATTTGAATTAACATTACATCTCTTGCCTCAATGGTTTCCCATGCGGAAAGCACAGGCCTGGAGGACCACTCATCCCCAAGAGGTGCTGGGAAAGAACTTCTGCTTAACAACGCTGTGCTGCCATTAGTGTTTGAAAAGCTCACTATCATATTTTACCATGCTAAGAAACAGTTACAGTTTTAAATACAGCAATGAAAATGAGAATGTCAACACTTCTTTGTCTCTTGGATGACTTCCAGACTAGCTCTGTTCATTAAATAAGAAACCATGACACGACCACCTGTTTAGCAAAGTCTCTGCAAGTCTCTTGCTAACCTTTGCATTTCATTTTTCATAAGCTGTTTATATACACAAGAGGGCTTATTCCTAACTGGAGCCTCAGGACTTCCTGGTAATTTTAATAAAAAGGTCAAACTGAGAAAGGAGTGACTGTGTGCTGAGGTAGCCAGCAAGGCTCGTGAGAATGGTGCTCCTGCACGGGCTGCAGCACAGAGGGATGCTGTCAGTGAAACACTTGGAATATTGTTCTTATTGCTCAGTTGGGCACGTTTTCACACCAAGGAATCTATGAAGCAGATACTCCAGTAATGGAATGTGATGGGATGTCTGACTTTATGAATTGGATAGAATGGTTACAGGTGAAATAACATGGAAAAACAGATCTCTGCAAGAATCTCCCATGAGGCTGGACTCCCACATCCCTGCTGCTGAAAGAAAAATGGCTTTTCAAGAACACCATCCTCCCTCTCTACTTTGACTTGTGCTTCTCAGACACAGCCTTTTACCCATTTCTAGCTAGTTTGGTCACTCTCAGAGTACTCTGACACCTTTGGTCTCTCAAAAGCACTCCACTGACACAGCTGACACCCCCTAGAGTGCATCCCCACACATCCCACTGCAAGCAACTCGGTGTGGGGAACAGCTGGGTGAAAGGAAGGAGGGAATAGAGTCTGGCCCCTCAGGTTATCCTCACTGTCATCACACGGGAGGAAGAACCAAGCCCCAGCATCCTGGATTCACAACTGATCCTGCAAAATTGGTAGTGAAAGTGATGGGAATAGGGTTTACTTGTAGCATGTACATTTATATGATAAAAGTCTGAGAAATACCTAATCCTCTTTTTAAAAAGAAAATCTTTACTTGTAGTCCAGTCATGTTTGACAACCACATCATCAGACACTTCATAGCTATTCCCAGATCCTGCCACCAGCTACTGCTTTACCTGAACAGGCAAAGAGACACTGCACAGACAGGTGAACATTAGGGTCAGCCAGGAGGGTCTGCACAACCTTCTGCTTCCTTTACAGGCTTTACGGAAGGAGAAAATCTGCTGCATCAGGGCCTTGAGCAGAGCTTGCTTATAAGTTACAGTCTGTGCCTTGTTCGTAAAATTTTAGTGATGTTTTAACAGCAGAGGTGTAACTGCAGCCTCTTCATTGGCCGTTCCCCTGAGGAAGCTCTGCAAATTCAGAGGCATGATTTCAACAGGCAATTTGTCATTCCAAACCAGGAAAGAACAAGCACTGCCTCTTCAGGCCAGAGGATCATCAGCATCCAGCTGCCACCCCCGGGACACTGCCTCTTGGCAGCACAGGGGGGGAAACCACGGAGCAAAGACTCTCAACTCCCACACAACCAGTTGTTAAGTCTCTTCTGGCAACGATGTGCAGATTAAGGAAAATTATGGTGTTTCTCATCGTGTGCCTGTGAGAAGCAGTTTAGCACCTTCAAAGAGATGAAGCCATATTCTGCAGGAGACACATACAGTGACTCTGCAGACCACTCAGGCCCTCCGTGGAGACCATCACCTTCAGACTCAGGGCTTTTGCCTGGAGATCCTCTCTGAAGCAGCTCACATGGCACATTGAATACCAGGTCCTCCCTGCATTCTTACAACCCCCAGGAGAGCACAGCAAGCACAGGCATCTACCATAACTTGTTATTAGTTTGGGGGGCATCAAGGACTGTCAGGCTTTTGTTGCTATGAGTTTCATGCAGGTGTTAAGAGATTTCTTCTGCACTCCAAAATAGACACTGTGCCAATCACCTTTCAAAGCCCTTAGTCCTCCTCATACTCAAGTCGTTTAGGTCACAGAAATTACTTTAAAGTCAGCAAGGAAATAAAAACCTGCTGTCTTCCAACAAGTACATAGGGCACACAGCTGACAGCAACTGAGCATCGTCTCTGTGCACTGAGAGACAATAAATCCCTTTATTGGCACAGATTACCAACCGCTTTGCTTGCATACAGATTAATGCCACAGCATGAGTCCTCTGGGTGACTGCAGAGCAGGGAAAGCAGAGGGGGTGAATTTATGTGCTCAGATGTTTGTGACATTTATCTATCAATCACCAAGGAAAAAACAAAGAATTCATTAGCTCAATTCCAAAAATATCTTTGCATACAGAGAACAGAGCACTGTGAACATTACCAAAACTAAAAGAGGAAAGGAAGCAGCCCCAAGGTAGCTTATACAAAACCCAAAAATCAGTTGGCAACCTGCCCAGGGTCAGTGTGTCCTGACACCACACCTAAGATCTCCCCTCCAGTCACAGGGTTTCCTAACCTGCTCATTCAAGCAGCAGGTAGCAATAACACAAGGAGCATGACTGAAAGCAGAGATGTAACACGTGAAAGGAATCATTTATCTTCAGGAGTCTCGGCAAATTCTTTCCATTTCCATTTTTAATTCATCAGCAAATACAGTGAATTAAAGAGAGGCTGCAAAACCTTCACTTGGCAGGGAAGATGAAGGAACAGCCCTTCACATTTTTAATTAACTCTGCACTAAATGATGAAAATTGATATTTTATCAACCCCTATTTCATGCTCCTTATCCAGCCCCTGCCTGTCTAGCTGCAATCAGCCATAGACTGCACAGTTTGAGCCACAGAGAGGGTCCATCTTCCCTTTCCACCCCCCTACCCCCTCCACCCCCCAACTCCCCTACAAACCACTAGTGATGCTGCTGCCAGCAAGGAAGGACCTCTTCTGCACAGGCATCAAACTGCAGAGGCCCTGGCCCTGTGACACATGGCACCAGTAACAAAGAGCTGTCCCTGAAAAGGCTCCAGCAGCTTCCATGGAGGATGCAGCCTGGGAGGTTTCTCCTCCTCCAAGAGTCTGCTAGGAAGCAAGAACCTATTGCTCAACCAACCCACCCAATATAATGACCTGTCCAATCACGGAGTTATTGCTCTGCTGCCCAAAGGCAGGCAGGTGCCTGCCTAGGACCCAAGTTGTTCTGGGGTTCTGGGCCTGGCCTGCCTGATGCCAGCATTTTTTGCCACTTGGATGTACTAGCTTGGCACCCCTGGGAAAAATCAGTCCTCACATTTGAAAACTGGCCTTAAACATGAAAATATGACTTAGAAAACCGACACAAAGTGTGCTAAATGATGACAGCAGCACATCCTCATTTATTTCTTTTTTAATTTTCCTGAGCTCGGCAATCCCTGAAATCTTTCACTAATGAAATTACTTAGGCAAATGTCTCAGGAGACAATAAACATCACAGCCTCATTTGGCATAAAGGAATTTTTCAAAGCTGAATTGACTCTCCTACATTAAAATTGAGACCTGCTGTTAAATACCCTGTCTCCCCCAAACAGTGGACTATAAATCCAATAGTAAACACAATTACATATTTATCAAGGAACTAGAAAGCAGAACTAATGGAAATTGTCTGTTCCTAAACATATTCCAGAGATCGGAAAGCACAGCCTGCTTCCATTTCAGATGTAAATACTTCTTCTCAGTCCTAGTATCCTTTAAGGACCACTTAAGCACGTGGTGGGAAACACAAGTACCACCCATGAGTAACAGACCAGTGGGTGCTCCTCACCAGCTCTCCCCTTGCTCAGGGAGAGGCTCCTGACCAGGGCACCCAAAAACTGCTGGAAAACTGGCATCAGGCTCATCCTGGGGGCCAGGATGCTTTCAGTGGGTGTTTTGCATCACTTCCCGGTCATCTCCCCACTCCTCTCCTGCTTGGATTTGCTATACACCAGCCCAGCTGTTCTCATCTTTATTCTCCTTCCACACTTGGAGACCAGCAAAATAAGTTAATTAAACAGTGTGTTCATCAGCTCTTGTGGGTTCAGCCAGAACCTCCAAGCCTCCATGAGGCTGGAGTTATGCTGTCACATGCATCACCTGTGTTTTGCCCAGCTTGAGGCAGATAACTCATTGTTTCAGTTTTCTGAACATGAGAGCACTAACAATAAAGAAAAAAAAAATTAATCAAAGCAACCAGCACAAAACCATTCTAGCCATCTACTTGATTAATTTGTGTTAATTATGCATAGAACTACAGACAGTATTTGGTTTCTGTCTTGCCACTACTTTGTGTAGGCCATAAAAGTGACTTTATTTAATATTATCTATGGGAAGTGGTGTTGCCAAAAGCAAAAAAATAAATAAATTTCCAAAGTAACTTCAAAGATTTAAGTTCAACCAACAGGGCACAATTTTTGAGTAACTTAATTTAAAAAGAATAAGTAACAACATCATAGCAGCACTATCTGGACACAATCCAGTCAAGTGGTTTTCATTCAGGACTTGAATATAAAATTGGGTGGAAAACTTGAAAGGGAAAGTCAGTATTGACTTGCAGCACTTGCAATTATTTTACTGATTAATTTTTTTAAGTTGCACAGCAAGGACTAGTTTGTACAACCTCATGGGGCTACAGCAGTGCCCCCACACTGAATTGCAGCAAAAGCTGAGGACCCACCTCCTTCTGAGAGCATCCAGCCACCCACACTGGTCCCTACCAGGGAAACAGGTCAGGAAGTTACTGCCAAGTGAAAACAGGAGGAAAAAAAGTAGGACTAGAAACAGGGATGTACCTAAGTGTTTGGGCAAAATAAATAGACCAGCTCTTTC
>NW_009953098.1:4318876-4326262 GCF_000747805.2 Chaetura pelagica | reverse complement strand
CTTTCCCTATTTCCCCTCCTCTCCCAGGGGAAGTAACAGCATGTCTGAGGTTGGCATCACAGGTGCTCCTGTTTGCTGCTTGCTGGGTTGTCCCCTTGAGCTGCTTTATTTCGTCTAAGCATATAACACATTAATGAATCCTTTATTTTGTTCTCTTTCCTCAGCCAGGGCCCCAGTCACCAGCCTTCTGCAAGCAGGGAGCAGGCTCAGGCTTTGGGGCTGAAGAAAGCCTGCAGCCCAGGGTACCAGTGAGAGCTGAGTGCTTCTCTTACTGGAGCTCACCCAGGTCGGGGCCCTTCAGCATCACACAGGTCTCATCCGTGCCCTCAAAGAAAACAAAACAAAGCTACAATAACAGAGAAATGTGCTAGCCCTGACCAACAACTTCTCCAAGGAGCATTAATAAAATCTTACCAAAAAAAAGCCTTCTAATTCATGTTAGTCTGATGGACACTGGGATGTTATCAGCAGAGACCCACCCTCCAGACAGGCTGCCCCAGATGTACTTGTGCAGCACAGGAGTGCTCTGGTAGCACATCCCACCTACCTTTTCTTCCAGTGCCCCTGATGATTTCTTCTCCAGAACAACCCCACACATTTCTGTCTCAAATTATGGCTCAGTCCTCCACGCCAGACCCGAGATGGGTGGGCTGCAGGACTGCTCACCTGGCCCAGGGGCCTCGCTGGTTCATTATGGGTCAGGTTCTATGGTGCCTCTTTGCTCCGTTTGCCTCTACCCCAGGACAGGAGCAAAGGTGGGTTGAAACTAACTTCCCCTCCAAACCACGCTCTCACCAGGTGATGGATCTTTTTTCTCCTGTAATAGGTCCCAAGAGACAGCCTAAAAGCCAGAAATGCCAAGTACCCATTCACCCCACCTCTTTCTCTTCATCAAAATCCCAGGCTTATACAGTCGGATATAAACTAATTCCTGATCATGAGATTGCAAGAGAACATGTGGCTTAAAATGCAAGATCAGACCAGCTTTATTTCACATAATCTGCTTTTTACTCATTAATCATTGCCTGATTCCTTGCCTTTGAGTGAGCTGGTCCTTGACTCCAAATTTCTTGGTCTTTGCCAGTTTATTTAAGTGTGAAAGAGGAGGAGGCACAAGTCTTCTCCACTAACAAATAAAATATCAAATTCATATTTGCTTTTCTCCCAGATGAATTTATGTGCTTGTTATTTTTTAGCATTCTACACTTTCCCAGAGCCCCAGTTGTTTTTGCAATTCTAAATCTCAATCCTGGTTCACAAAGTTAGGGAAGCAGTTTTATTTGTTTTCCTTTTGCCTAAATGGATGTAGAAATCACTGAAATAAACAAGATCAGAAATATCCAGTCAGTAAGTAATGAAGGAAGGTTTTCTTGCTGGTTACAAGAGTCTCTCAATAATCCTTTATAATTTCAGGAAATACTAGAAAAAAATCTTCACAAGAATTTGAGACAGAGCTCAGAACTCTAAATGTCATGGAGGAAAGCACAGAAACCTCATAGGCCATAAAAGCACTGAAAACTGGGAAATGACAGTAAGTCATTACTCCCTATTTTTTAAACCATCCACAAAAAGTCACAGCTGTAAATTACTATCTCCAGCTATAGGAGGTGCTTATGGATCTGCTTTGCACACAGCCTCGCAGAGCCCAGGACAACCTCAGTGTTTGCATAAACACTTCCCTGAGATGAGATTATCAACTTGCTCACAGCAAATAGCATGTTTAGCATTTAGGATGCTTAAATAACTGTATGGAAGCCCTTCAATAAAGCTGTCAGCTCTGCTAGGCATACAGCTACAAGAAAGCTGAGGATGCTACAAGTCTCTCTGAAGCCTATCGAGATGTAGGACATCACATGGAATCACTGCAGCCTGAGCTTGACCCCAAAATCCTCTAGCAAACATTGTACAGATGTCAGTTAAATAGTAGACTGCTCTGGTGACATCAATGCTCTTTCCAAAGACACCACCATACCCTACTCAGGGTCTGGGTACTGGTGTAAAACAGAGGTGAGCAATACTCTGCATCCAGAGCTAGTACGAGTTTGGAAAAAATCATCTCTCTTTGGAAGGCAATAAGTGAGTTGCCAGGAGGCAAGTGAATGGATAATACTGCCTATTGCTGCCTATATGGTGCATTATCACCTCCACTTGAAAAGTCCCCTTAGAAGGGACCCAGCCCTCACTAAACCTTGTCCTTCCAATCAGCATGTGGAGCAGTACTCTCCATCAGGACAAAACTTATTATTGTAGCTGATGACACTGATTGATTCAACTTAGCTCGTGTCATTTTTTCTGCATTTCTTTCATTGTGCTCTTTCTTCTGGGATTTATTGGTCCAGCATGCACTTGCAAGTGATAAACAATTTTCCATTAAGGCACAGAGAGGAGGCTGCTGCTGGCTTGTGTTCTACACAGTTTGAGGGGTTTATTTTCCCTCCTTTTTAAAGAAAGTTGGATAGTTAATGATACACATTTCAGATCCAGTTTCTATTTCACACAAACCTGCTTTTCTCCCTCCAATAAAATCAAGCACAATATATACATATTAAATCCCAGGAGAGTTCGTTCCTTTTCCACCCAGGGTCCCCTTTTTGTTCCTGTGTACTTCATCTGGTCATGTTTCAGGCTGAGATCTGAATTCTGAGATGTGAAACACCTCAGCTAAGAAGGGACTGAGCTACTCGGTCTCCTCACCCAGGATCACAGGAGGGAGCCCACTGTGGAGAAGCAGAGGGCCTAGGAGGACATTTCACACCACTCAAATACAAGAGTAAGCTCCTCAAATACACCCATTCTACATTGCAATCATGCAGAACTGAGCATTGCAAGGGGTCTTGCCTACCAAACCTTGACATTCATGAAACAAACTTTATGTAATTCAAGACCATTCCTCAAGCCAGGTGATAAGTTCTACTTCTACAGTGTTTAAATGTCACAAGCATCTTTAGAAGCACATCAAACAAACAGCTTTGCTGCACTACACAGGCTGTTAAAGCCTTCCTCTCAAAATGCAGATGGTTCTAGTGGCAGTGCAACGTTTTATTAGCATATAAATCTCTCTACATTTCTTCTTTAATGAAGCAGCTTCAATCTTCTGTCCCAGATCCAGCTCATGGAGGCACCTGCATTGATTCAGCGCATTGTACAAGCACAAGTGCTGGCTGCAGAGCACAGAAAGCAGAGCCTCCCCCCACACTTCAGCTCATCCTTGTGTTTTACAGGAGTGTGAAATAGGGTGAATTGCATTTGAGGTAAACAACAGTCACCATTTTACTACTGCAGAAAGGTGAGAAAGCTATCAATTAAGATGAGGTCCACCAACAGTGAATCTCTCCTCAGAAACTTGACTCATTGCAAGTGACAGAAATCTGCTTTGAACTGGGTTAATGTAAGAGCCAAAGAAGATGGAGGGAAAGTCAGATGGGGCTATATCATTCTTCCCTTTCCCACACCCCCCAACCAAGGCAAAAATGTTGCCAAGCTCTCATCCTGTTCATGCCCAGGATATCTTGATGTACCAAGCACCAGCTTAACTAGAGACAGAGCAGAAAAAGTCTGGTCATGCAAGAAGCCCTCCCTTTCTGAAATACTGGTGATTTTCTAGAGATAAATATGGTTTTCATGCTTTTGCCAAATCTCTATTCCTTTCTTTACTGGCCACTCCATTTGTGGTCTGTGCTGGATTCAGCTTCTCATGACTGCACTGAATGTTTCCCTGTTGACTTCAGCAGATGCAGAAGTAGCTGCTGGGCTGGCCAAAGACTCCATTTTTTAGTTAATGAGCAACCTCTAGACCTAATGAAATTGTAGGGGCTCCAAAATTTGCAGTGTGAAAACCCAACAGTCTCATTAATGTTACAGCACTTGCTGTACTTACAGACCAGCCAATATCACTCTCTCCAATTTCTGGATTTTAACTTAAAAATTAAGTACAATCAATGGTGTAGCTTCACACATCTCAGTTTTCCAAACACATAGCCTAAAATCTTTGACTTCATTTCTTACTAGCATGCTTGCAGCTTTGTGGATCTTTTCAGCCTCAGTTCTGCACACCAGAACTCAAGATCTCAACTTTAGGTAAATGTTATTCTGCATAATTGAAATCATTTCAGTAACACACTTTATTCCTCCAAAACCACTGATTTTCTAGTATGCATAAATACAATGGAGCTGCAAACCTGATGGGGGAAGATACAGATGCACTCAGCTCTGCCAGGATAATCTGCAGTGTTCTACACCTTGATAAAAGATACCTGTGTCTAGGGCACCCACTACACACCCATGGCATGTATTTTTATTGTTGCAGACCACTTCAAGATGGTATCTAAAGATTTTTTAAACATTCTGGATTAAAAAAGAACTAAATGTTTTCTGACGACCCTAAGTGCCACAGAATATTTTAGTCCAAATAAAAACAGATTGTGGTGGTTCACTCCAATGTGTCAAAACTACTTAGGGTCTTACCTCCCTATTACCTGGTGGAATTAATGAATATTCAAAGTTGTTAGCCATTATGTTGTCAGGGCAGGCATGTCCAGTCCTTTATAAATTATACATGGACACTTTGCAGACAGCTGAGAAAGCCAATTATCCAAGTGGAATTTGCATATCAATGGAAGAGAGAGTGTCCCATGTTCAGCTGCCATATACATGGTGCAGGGCAGCACCCATCCAAGCAGCACAAATCCCAGGCCATATGCACAGGCTGCACCTGCTTTTGGAGCCCAGGAACTTGGCTGCAGCAAGAAGGTTTTGGGGCTGCCCTGTCTGAAGCTCCTGCCTACCTGACCACACACCCCTGCTAGAAGCACTGTGAGCACAGAGGAGTAATAAAATACACTCTTTGGGTTGGAAGAGACCATAAAGATCATCTAGTTCCAACTCTCCAGCATAGGCAGGGACACCTCCCACTAGAGACAGTTTCTCCAAGCCCCTTCCAACCTGGCCTTGAACACTTCCAGGGAGGGGGCTTCCACAACTTCCATGGACAACCTGTGCCAGTGTCTCAACACCCTCAGAGTAAAGGATTTCTTCCTAATATCTAACCCTACCCTCTTTCAGTTTAAAGTCACCCCCCTCATCCTATGACTACATGCCCTTGTAAAAGGGTTCTCTGGACCCACTGGTCCAGGTAGGCTCTGCAAGGTGATCCTGTAGAGGAGGCACAGAGGGACGTAGCAGCTCCCAAGCCCCACCTAAGGGTTGAACTCCCATTCATACTAGACTTTGAAGAACACCTGCAGAAAGCACAATAGCCTGAAAGTCAGGGCAGGGTGTTCAGCAGTCTCAAAAGGGAGCCATAAAAACACCTGGAACATCCCAGTGGTCTCTGAGACCAGCCCAGCACTGCAACAGCTGCTTCACAGTGGGCATGAAGCAGCACTCTTCTCTGATCCCATAGTCATTACTCTCTTTTTCAGCCCACATTCATCTGCACTTGTGATTTATCTCACCACGTTGTGATCTCAGGTCTTATGGTCTCAATCTACATGTACCAACTCTTTTCCTGCTCTGTAACTCCCTGTTTCCTTCTCTGCAAACCCCATCAGTCAGGAGGAGCTGGGACCAGGTCCAAGTTGTTTTTACTAGCTCAGCAACCAGCTTCTGCAGTTGCTCCATGTGGGTTGACATAAGGCTATATTTAGGGCATGAAATCCCTCTCTTACCTCTATAAATGCTTTCAGTGACTCATCATGGGGAAAACAGCAGCTCTGCACAACCATGAAAACAGAGAGGATACTGTTGGGAAACCTGCCAACACCCTTCCTCTCCAATGGGAGTTTTATTTGGCACCAGCATTTGTGTTCATATTGATCCACGCTCTTCTACACTCAGCACCAGTATTTATCCATGAGAAGGCATAGAAACAGTAGAGATGAGGCATGTGGCTACAAAGCCATCTGGGAAAATGCTTCTCTGCTATCAGCCTGCACTTATTGCAGTGTCTGTTTGCAACTCAAGGTTTATACAAACTCAGCAAAGAGGGTATTTGCAGTCAGTTGGCAGCATGCAGATGGTCAAGCTGCTACATCTCAGCTGACTGGCAGTAACATCCCCTCCTGTTCTGATGCTGTCATTTGGAATATGGCTGGACAAGGCCCTGTTCAAAATGACATGCTGGGGAGAAGCTCTGCTATTTCATTCAGCCCTCATGAGTTAAGAATCCTACAATGGGAAAGTCTCAAAAATAGGTGAGATAATTTGTGTTTGGGTTTTGTTTCCCTGTGTGCAGAAGTTACCACCGAAATACTGCTGTAAATCAGGCTGTTCCAAGAGCTCCCACAGCCCTTTGGCCACGTCAATCATCTGACTGCCTTCAGTGAGAGGGTTTCCATGAGTGGGGACTTTTGGCAGGAGTAAAGTTTGAAAGATGGAAGCACTTGCACATAACGACAGATTCATAGAATAATATGAATATTTATACACCCTGGCCTAGGACCACTAAGCTTTTACAGTTACTGATGTGCTGTGTTCAAGTATGCCATTCATCTTGGCTACTTGCAGCTGAGAGCTGTGTGGCTGGCAGAGGCAGCCAGCACACCCCCCACCACACTCTGTACCTTTGGTAGCCGTGCTGGTTCAACGCCGCAGCTTCTGCAGGGCGAAGAAGCCAAGGGAGCAGAGGCAGATCCCACCTCAGCACTATCACCAGGACCACAGGGGTTCACTGCCCTCACTGCCAGCTTTACTGGCTGGGTCTCTTGTACCCACAGCTCTACTTCCCCTTCCCTTTTGCATGATGCCAGAGGGGTGTGTTTTTTTACCCCTCACTGCCATCCCTAAAGGACTCACCAAGGCTGAGGCCACAGAGTCAGAACTTGGAAGCACTGCACTCTCTCTATACAAGTTCATCCTTGGGGCAAACACACCCTTTTTGGGTGCCAAAGCAGGATTTCCAAGAGACTGGAGTCAGCTGCAGCGAGGTGAGCAGCTGAGCTCAGACACTGTAGAACTGGTGTGCCTGCTTGCTGCCGGGTACTGCAGGAAAAGGAAATATTTTGCTATTGCTACTTCTCTTATCAATGCTGCTGCAGCAGCGAATCCCCAAAATTCAGCTAGAAACTGTGGAATACAAATGTTGCAGGGAAAAACTGAGACATCTCACAGGACAAGGGATGTGAACAGGCACAGCATGGAAAAGTTGGGGATCTCCTACCCAAGAAAACCAGCCTGAAGAGAAGCATCCATCGTAGTGAGGTAAGAAACCATACAGACCTACTTACAGTATTTAATGAGGTGTTTTTTCCTACCTAGAGTATTTTTCTTTCTAGACCAGAAATCAGCAGAGAAATAGTACTGCACCCACAGATTGCCAGCAGCAATATGACAAGAGACTTGGGCAAGGAAACCACAGCATGCCCTCCTGTGTAGCACCTTCCTGATTAT
>NW_009953098.1:4307184-4318050 GCF_000747805.2 Chaetura pelagica | reverse complement strand
CCCCTGGTGCTACACACACCAAATTCAGATGCTAAGTCAGAAGCAATTAGCTTCTGCTCAGCTATATCCTCTGCTGACAGATCAAATGCATCAGCACAAACGTACCTATGGACACTGCAGGATTTGGTAAAATACTTAGGGAAAGTTGCTCTGTGTGGCCAGCTATGCCTGGCTCTCAAAACATAGCATTTAATCCAGAAAAACAAAGAAAGAGAGACAGAAGGCAGGCTAAAAAGTCATCAAAACTTGTGCTGCATGGTACAATCTGGAATAGTGCCCCAATGTCTCCCAGATCCATTACTTTCTGCTCCATACCAAAATTCAATTTATTGCCTTTCCCCTCTCACCAGGGGAAAAGATTTATGCAAGACCCAATCAGGCCTGCATCCAATCCAAAGGCATTAAACATACAGAAGGGTACTTCACCTGTCACAATGCAAATTATATCAGCTGTAAGCCATAAAAAAGCTCATTTCAAACAACAGTAATTTAACTGAGTTATTCCAAGGAGATGTAGTGGCTATATTTGTTTTCTTTCTGATATTGCAATAGCAAACCATGTGTGAAGTTTATTAAGCCATGCTAATTGTCTTTCTGTTCTAGTACATTTTAGCCATATGGAGAATCTGGCTGGTGCTTAAAAGACAAAATTGTTATTTGGGGAAAAATATCCTGAAAAGCTTTGACTGCTTCAAATGTTAATTTCTTCAATGGTGCGAATAACACATAATGGAAATGCCAGCCTGGATGTGGTACATGTTGGAATCCATCAGAGAGAGGTAATTTGCAAACCCTGAGGAGATACACACAGGAAAACAGCTGAGTTCACCTAAAACATTTGGCATTAACCTGGAGTTCATGCTGACTGGGGAGAGCAGATGACTGCCCTGGCTACAGCGCCCACCCAGAAGCACACGCCAATTCTGTGCTATGGAAAAATCCCTACCAGAGCAGTCAGGGCTCCAAGTCAAAGGCTGGAGATACTAAATCTGTGTGAAGTAATCAGGGTCATGCTCAGATTCGCAGGTCTTCTTTCCACCATGACCATGGGAGAAGCCCCAAAAAGCCCACATGCCATTCCATCCACAGAGACAATCCCTGCCCAGGACATTGGGCATTAAATGGGAGAGAGATTTTCAAAGGGAATAAGGTTGACACTTGGAAGAAGCCTTCTTAGCATAGATAACCCCTTAAACGTTACATACAAGTAATTTTTCAGGTGGAAAAAAATCTATTTCAACGGGTGAAGTCTCATTTGTTTATTATTCACTTCAGAAATCTCAGCAAAGGCTAAGACTTCAATAAAGTTCATCACAATAAACTATCTTTGTTAAGCTTCCCAGCTGTGTAACAAATGAGCATCAACACAAGTTTAAGAATTCATGATCACTTGCATGCCTTGCTTAATTATTTTTTACTCAAACATGTAATATTTATTTCATTGAGAGGTGACACAATGTCAAATTACTGCCAAGGAATGTTTCACATGCCACGATTTTTTTCTATCCTCAGCACACTTTGTTCTTGTGCTGCTGTAATTCATGCTACCATTTGAAACAGCAACTTTCAGTGAGGTTACCCATTAAACAAGTCACTGCAGATAGTTTTATTACACAATCCAGTTATTTATGAGAAGGATATTTTATTTTATTATTCCCTTCTATCCTAAACAATAAAATGTAATGATTACTGCTGGGAAGAAAGATAAACGAGCACCTAATTGTGACATAGAACACAGTCAATATGAATAATACGGAAGATTTTTATTTGTAAATATTTTAAATAACACTGGTTGTGGATTAATAGACATTATGGTTGCATGATTCTCAGCTTTTTCATGACATGGGTCTGAATTCTCATAATAGCAGAGTAATTCCTGTATTATGTATTTCTTTGTAACTCATGGATTATATAAAGTGAAAACTAAGAACTAGCTAATATGCACAAAAGACCCTAGACAAAACTGTCATCTCAGGGGGCTAAGGAAAATCCACATGCAGACACAGCACCATTACCAACCGATTTAATGGTTACTTTGAGAGATAATAGACTATCTCCAAAACAGAGGGCAGGCTGTATCAAGGCCTTCATCCAGATTACCTAAGTGGTTGCTCTTGGATGAGCACCACAGCCCTGCCTGATAGCACAGCCATTCTCAACCAGGTCTCATCAGAATTGGAGGAAAAGCAGATGCTTTCCTATAGACAAAGCATTGCAAGCCAGAAAGAACAGTCAGACAAGGCTGTGTCCCACCCCCAGACTCTGCACAGGCAGCTCAAGGCAGCTCCTGCTGAAGCACATCCTGCTCTGCAGCCCCTGACCTCCTGCTTAGCTATTGTGAAGCTGCTGCCCTGAAAGGTGGGGCTGGAAGGTGATGAAGAGTTGCTTGCTGCAACTTCATCCCTGTGAGCTAAAACAAAGCAGGCCTGCTTTACACCAAGAGTCTACCACCATAAATTGCAACAAACTACTTAAAGAATACAAATGGACTGGGATAATTGGGAATTGTGCAACACTCTGGCATTGATAGTCATCAGGGTGTTTTTTTGACTCAAGCAGTCACCACAGAAGAGGACAAAGCAAGATCAAATCTTCTGCTGTTTCTCATTGTTTACATGCATTGTACTACAGAGCAAGGGTTTCAGCTGACTTTTAAAACAAAAAATAATGTGCTGCTACTGGACTCAGCACAGTTGATCCTGAACATAATTACACTCCAAAGAAGTTCAGATACCCACATTTATACAGCCTGACTGAACTTCCTTCCAAATGGAAACTGCTCAAGGCTATTCTCCTTCTATGTAGCTTGAGTGATACTCACAAGAAACCAGATGGTGTGAACCATCTCCCAAGAAAAGACTGCATTTGCTATGCAGTGAGAAATGTTAGAGGGCAAACAAGCCCCTCTGCCTATGCCTGACACATCTTCCCCACGTCAAAACAAACCCTTAATTTTGCCTGCAGAAAACCAGCAGAAAAAGTTCTTAAGAAAATAATCACATGTTGCCACATAGGCTGTCCTGCTTAGGCTACATGGGAAGCTCCCATGACTCCCTTATTGAGTCAGGCAGCAGAGGAACAGGAGAAACTGCAGTGAGGAAGAGTAACTTGCACGACAATTTCTTATCCCAATGAAGTTCTATTTTCAGCATTAAAAGCAGGTTACTCTTTCCACAGTACTTGTACACAGGCAGGCACTGCAGGCCAGATGGAGAGAATCCCCATGCCATTTCAATACCTTTATAAATACATGGGAGCAATTTACTCATCCAGGACCTTGATGGAGGCTTGTAAAGCAAGAGGAACAGCCTCACATGATTCTTCTTCCCAGCTGGCAGTTTTGGAAAGCCAGGCACAAAGACCTAGATTTGTGAGGCCTCACAGAGAAGAACTGGCTTCAGAGCTGGCCTTGGTGGAGGTCTCCAGGAGTCAGCCCTTCCTGCACTGAGCTAATTCACCAAAGAAGAATCCCATCAACTAAAAGGGGAAAGGACTTCCAGCCCAAACCACCAAACATGCACAGAAGGCACCTGGGCAGCCTTCTGGTATCTTGCCTCATTTCAGCAATTTTGCTGCTTTTTTGTCATTCCCTGAGCACCCCCACACCCTCCAGGTGCCACTGCAGCACCCTGGGCACTGCACTCCACCTTGCACCTTCTTGTGCCTACCAAGGTGAGGGGCTGCCTCAGGCTGCTCCTCTTCACTTGCTGCCCTTCCATTTAATCCACAAATAACATTTTCAAGTGAGAGATGGGTTTTTGCAAATGGGAAAGGGAGACTCTAATGAGGGAGAAGCAGGAATATTTTTCATCAAACAGTAATTACTGAACATGAATCTTTCTGAAGATTAAAAGGGTTTTTAAAAAATAATGAATACACCTGGGTTTATGCATTCAGTTGACTCTTAAAAACTCAAAGAAGCTGAATTAGCCTCATTTCCTCAGAGAAGACAATTTTTTATAAGTGTAGTTTATACATGATAGAGACTTAATGTCACCTGCAGTGCTGTGAACCAATTCCAGAAACTAAGACACAAGTCTGGAGGAAAACAAAGATAAATTTAAGTGAAACATCCTTTCCATACCTCATTTCTGGTTGATTTACCTTGGATACACAGAAAGCAAAGAGAAAAATAAAGCAAAATATCTTCATCTGTCCACTCTTACTAGTGGCACACACATTTCCTCACCTATACAGCCTTCATTGCTATTTGCATTTTAATTAGTTTTGCATGGTTAATTGCACTGTCAGTGAGGTACAGACCTCCATAGCATCCTGATCATCAGAGATGTTAACCCTACATTTATCTGAGAAAGTAGGCATCAGAAAATAAATTGACTTCCTAGCACTGCAGTAAAACCTGCAGCCAGGCTTTAGCTGATGCAGTGTGAAATAACAACTAGAGGAACTCCCTGGGCCACAGTCATAGGGCAGTCCCACATGTCTTATCCCTTAACCTTGAATGGCCATTTCTTCCTAGAGGTGTGCATGTTGCACTCACCCTGCACCACCCACCCTCCAGCCTCCCTGCCTGCCCTCTGCTTCTTCCCCAGAATTCAGGGGGCTACAAATTCCAAAGCAAGGACATTGCTGCTTGCTGCTACATGATTTCTGCAGTTCAGTTCCCCTTCTGCAAGCTGAAGACCCCCTGTCATGGTGGGCCTGGGCCCAAATGGTTCCCTTCCTCACTGCAGGACACACTGGGCTTCCCCAGTCTCCACTTGCTGGACTTGGCTCTACCTCTGCCCCATCGGTGCAAGCAGCACATTTATTGAAAGATCAAGCTTTCCTCAAGGACACTTTCATGTGCCCAAAGTGCACAGCTGCCATCTGCCCTTTGAGCTCTGAATAGTCTTAAGTGTAGTGGGGTCAGACCAAAACGTGTAAAGATCACAAAAGCCACAGACCCCAGCAAGTTCCCTCCACCCATGCAAAGAAGTCCAGTCCTACACCCAGGTCTGTTTGTAAGCTTCCCATCAGGATACTGTTCAGTAACACAAACTTGAAAAATGGGTAGAGGAAAATAGGTAATTGCTTTTCTGTCCAAACACCCCCAAAAATCTCCTTCTCTGCTTTAGACCCCACCACAGCTGAGCTTTCCCAACTTTTCTCCAAGTTACCAGTTCACTTCCCAAAGCAGGTCCCACAGCCATGGGATAAGGCAGCACCAGCTGGCTCAGGGTCCCCCCCAGCCCCTCAGCTCCAGCTGGCTGAGTTTTGCATGGTTAATTGCACTGTCAGTGAGGTACAGACCTCCATAGCATCCTGATCATCAGAGATGTTAACCCTACATTTATCTGAGAAAGTAGGCATCAGAAAATAAATTGACTTCCTAGCACTGCAGTAAAACCTGCAGCCAGGCTTTAGCTGATGCAGTGTGAAATAACAACTAGAGGAACTCCCTGGGCCACAGTCATAGGGCAGTCCCACATGTCTTATCCCTTAACCTTGAATGGCCATTTCTTCCTAGAGGTGTGCATGTTGCACTCACCCTGCACCACCCACCCTCCAGCCTCCCTGCCTGCCCTCTGCTTCTTCCCCAGAATTCAGGGGGCTACAAATTCCAAAGCAAGGACATTGCTGCTTGCTGCTACATGATTTCTGCAGTTCAGTTCCCCTTCTGCAAGCTGAAGACCCCCTGTCATGGTGGGCCTGGGCCCAAATGGTTCCCTTCCTCACTGCAGGACACACTGGGCTTCCCCAGTCTCCACTTGCTGGACTTGGCTCTACCTCTGCCCCATCGGTGCAAGCAGCACATTTATTGAAAGATCAAGCTTTCCTCAAGGACACTTTCATGTGCCCAAAGTGCACAGCTGCCATCTGCCCTTTGAGCTCTGAATAGTCTTAAGTGTAGTGGGGTCAGACCAAAACGTGTAAAGATCACAAAAGCCACAGACCCCAGCAAGTTCCCTCCACCCATGCAAAGAAGTCCAGTCCTACACCCAGGTCTGTTTGTAAGCTTCCCATCAGGATACTGTTCAGTAACACAAACTTGAAAAATGGGTAGAGGAAAATAGGTAATTGCTTTTCTGTCCAAACACCCCCAAAAATCTCCTTCTCTGCTTTAGACCCCACCACAGCTGAGCTTTCCCAACTTTTCTCCAAGTTACCAGTTCACTTCCCAAAGCAGGTCCCACAGCCATGGGATAAGGCAGCACCAGCTGGCTCAGGGTCCCCCCCAGCCCCTCAGCTCCAGCTGGCTATTGCAGAGCACTCTCACAACAGCCTGTGCTCCTGACAAAGCACATGGCATCCTATCAGGGTGTGTGCTGTGACCTTGCAGGGAGCAGTGACCAGCATGAAGGGCAGAACCAAGCCACTGCTTGCCAAGACATGGCTGGGTCTGGCAGGAGGCAGTGCTGGGGAACAGCCCTTGGCTTGATTTGGTTGCTGCTGCTGGTCACATGTATTTCCCAAACACCTGCCTTGACAGGACACCAGATGGGGCAGAAAAGATACAAACCATCCAACAGCCACAACTTAAAAGTGCATTTTCTTTTAACAGGTTTAATAAAGCTCTCTTTTGTTATTTCAGTGGCTGAAAAAGAATCTGAAACAGAGCATCACGTGGCCCATCACTATAGACAGGTCCTGTAATAGCTGTGGGGTAAGAAGGCAAGAACTCCAGGTTCAAAAGAAGTCTTGAAAGCAATGCAGAACACCAACCCCACCAGATTGACAAAACTTGCTTCCAGCCAGTGCTCTCATGCAGCCATTTCCCTAAGGTGCAGGCATCTATAAAAGCTGAGACACCTATTAAATGACTTCTGCCAGGATGCAGAGACAAATGCAAGCTTGTGCTCCTAGCACAGCTTTTACCAGTGAAAGTGTTTTAATCCAAGGACCTTGTTTCTTTCTCCCACAAACTTCTATATTGTACTGCAGGCTGGGAACCTCAGCTGGTGAAGGGAGACTTCTCTAGGTTACAGTACAGGAGCACTCTGCAGCCACCACTGTGTCACAGGACTGGGTGCACACACATATATTCCCTGTTCTCCCTTATCACCACGTACATTTAAGCCAGGAAGGCCTCATTCAAGGGAGCCCACCAACTGCTCTGTGCTTTGCTTTGGGCCAGACAGAGCTGAGCTACTCCACACAAGCTGAGCTGTGGTAACTGCATGTGCTCCTGTTACTGCAGAAAAAATGCAACAATAAGTTTTTAAATCACTGTGTTGGGGAGCAATCCTCACAGAGCCATGCTAGGATGAGATAGATAAGCTGTAGCAAAGCTACAAGCTAACACCAGATCTCCTTCTTCCCACTCAGATGCTTTTAGCTGTGAGGCCATCTGGTAAGAGGGATATAAAGTGAATTTTAACTTGCATTCACAACACAAGCACAGTTGAAAACTAGATTAACCATAGCCCATTTGAGTTCACTGGAAATGTACCAACTACTAAATTAGATTGATCACCACTAATCTTCATCTCCATCACTGCTGGTCTCCGGTTGAACCCAGGGAAAGAAACCAGTAGAGCCACATGAGAGAAAATTGAATGGAGTTTTGATTGTGTTTCTTTGATAATTTCCAAGGAACAGACTGGGAGACCAGGCCACTCTCTGAGCTTTCAACCCCTTGAGGTGGAAAAGCTGCAGGGAATTATTTTGCAGAAAGTTGGTCTAAAATTTTGAACCATGATGAAAACACGATGACAGCCTCCTTAACCCAGCCAATCAGTTCTGACCAAGTCTCACTCCTAACTGCATTTCAGTAGAACACAAGGATCTTTCATTTAATCCTTCTCAAAACAAAACAGGCTGTACATTTCAGAAAACAACCCTTATACATTCCCCGAATGTCAGGCCCAGAGGATTTCCTTTACACTCTTCCATCAGAAAAATCTTCTTTGTTGCCATGGCCAAGTTTTCCTGTGAGCAAGGTGGAATTCAGATTCCAGGTCTTGAAAAGAGCACCAGGATCTTTATCAGAGTCTTGGGCAGAATCCCAACGCTTCCTGGCATTGCAATTCCATGCAGAAAAACCAAGGTGGGGGGTAAGAGAACAAGAAAGTGTGTTGCTTTTTATTTACACTAACCTCATTTTTTAATCCCGAGGCAGACTTTAAACCACCACTTCCTAAGTCAAATACCCATGAACTAGCTGTGCAGCATTCAAATGAAGACCCAGTGTCCTCCTTTACAGAGTGATTCAGGGGTTAAGTATGATTGCTCAATGCAGCTTTCACTTAGACACAGCTTTCTAGCATTAATAGCATTTCTCAAAATTATTATGTTGACTATTTCTACTTCTCACTGACCCTCAGTCATATCTTCATCTCTCAGCTGTCTTCCCCCTTGCTACTGCTCCATTTCCTCCCTAAGTTTTCAACTAAATCCAAACCCATTGACGTAATTCAGGCATTTGGAGGACAAAACAAAACCCACCCTTGATCTTGAGCCAGAACTCTTTAAAAGCCAAACTGAGGTCAAGCTGTCAGGATTGCTCAACTGGCCAGAGGAGCAAGTAGAAGGAGCACCCGGGGGCTGAAAAACTCAGCAGACAAGGACTGTTTCTTAGACTACAGCAGCTTCTGCTGTCACACTAAGGGCCTCAGCAGCTGCCAACATCAGTTCTTATAGAAGTTCTCTCAGTCTTACATAGCAAAGTGAGATTTCACTTATGTAGCATTTGCAAGGATGAACAAAAATGAGATCTTAAGTGTCTCACATCAAAAACCCATGTAGGAACCAACCTGAGAGGTTTAAGCTCTCAATTTCCAGACCACTCTGTCCCTTCCTTCATCTAAAGCAAAACTACTCTCAGGGGCTCTCCATTTGACATTTATGAGTTATTATCAGCACTAAAGTCATAATTTAAACTTATGCCAGATTTTAGATTCAAATATTGCTGATCTGTGTCTACTGGTTTTGAACTTTTGATATCTGCCCTCAGAAGGACATATCCCTGGTGTTATTATCAACAAAACTTGACTCTGAATGTGATTTGAGAGGTTATGGAAGGAAAACCTGAGACATCTGCCAGGAAAAACACCAGAGAAAAACAGTAGCTAGTGATGAGAGAATCAGAAAAATTGTAATTGAACAGTAGTTAGAAAATAACAGCATCCAACCCACATTATAACTACACACCCTCATCTCTAGAAGACATCGCTGTACAAATTTTTTAGTATCTTGGTTATTAGCAAAGCCGTTTATAAAATAATGATGTAACACAACAGCATTTCAGTAGTTTCAGATCTCTAGTACTACTTGAAAAATTTCTAACCCTGCAACATTTTCTGGTTTAAGAATCTGTCAGTCTTTGCTTCACTACCCTTAGTAATCAAATGCAACACCAGCAGAAATACTAACCTTGAAAACTGCATCGAGTGCAAAACTGGACAAGTATTTTGTCAATTTAACTGCACTTTTCTCAAAGCAGTTAAATAAGCTATGTGATTTCCATCTGCTCTGTGTGACTAGCATGCTGGACAGATGTTGGAACGGATCTTTTCTGCATCTGGTAGGTGGATTCTCTGCTTCACCCAGGCATGAATCAAGGTCTTAATCAAGGTGCCAGTACTACTTTGGCAGAAAAAGAAGACTGACAGTAGTTAGGCTGAGCTCCTCTCAGCAGAAAGTAGACCTTCTGGATTTGGATGTAGCTTTCAGGAACAACAGTAACTCAATTTCACAGATAAGGGACTTGAGCCAAGAAATTATGCTCTTATGTGCAATTCCATGGAAAAAGGGCAGTTTCTCATATGCGTATCTTAGGAGCATCTTCCAGCTACTTTTACTGAGGCTGCTTAAACTAGTGAGCCAAGATACACATTGAGCATTCTGTTAGCTGGCCATGCTGCAGCCCGAGAGATGCTTGCCAGCTTGTTCATAATAAAGCAATCAGCAAATGCTGCTTCAGACATACCTGTCTGCATCTTGGTGTGACTTGTCAATTGGATTGCACTACCATGATTGCATGAGAGACTGGGAAAAACATCTCAGGACAAAACAGTGGTCCCACCAAGCCCAGACACTAGTTCCATCACTCAGGGGAATAAAAGGCATTTGAGCCTGTGCTGCCCTCAGTTAAGTCCTCTTTGCATTAAAGCTGCCCCTTCCCTGCTAATCAATGTTATTCTCCAGAAATGCACTGCAGCCTTAGAAGAGCTGCACACTCCAAGCAATCTGCAGCCTTTCCTGTGACTAATGTCCAGATTTTACATTATTGTCTTTGGTGCAGAAGTATTCAGCTCCCCACAGGTCTCAGTTGGGCTGGAGACAGCAGGGACAAGCTGCTTGTGGGAAACCCAGCCAGATGCTGCAGCAGCCTGACCCCAGCCTGCTCTGCCTCTCATACTGCAGCATCTCCCTCCATCAACCCCACTATCTGTCCTTGCCAGGAGCTCCACTCATCAATTCCTTGCCCATGATAGATTTGCTTGCCAGATAGATGCCAACCTCTTGTCGTGTATGAAAAACCAAAGTAAGAAAAAACCCCCACCGATGTAGGGGCAGTTCCAGCACTCAGCAACTCACTGGACACTGAAGCTGACACAGTGGTGGGTCCCAGGGGTGGCCATGAGGAAGAACCAGGCTTTTGGAGAGCAGTGAAAGAGTCTTCCCAAGACATGGAAAAAAAGAAATATATAAAGACTAGCTGTCATTAGCAGTGCATACAGACTGAAAGGGAACAAAAGGCACTAATAGTCTTACCACAAATATTCTTTCAAGACACAATCAGAGTCTCTCTAATATATCCTGATATTTATAAAGGTAAATGCATGCTATGGTTGCAATCAACACAAGATGTCTATCCACATAGGACATTACTTTTCCTCTTAAGGTCTACATGTGTCTCCACCAAGTAAATTCACCTCACCAATTAAGTGTAGGCATTTCCTTGTTGGGCCATTCAGCAGG
>NW_009953098.1:4304282-4306989 GCF_000747805.2 Chaetura pelagica | reverse complement strand
AGCAGGAGTGCACCATCAGCACACAACCAAATTCACTGGAAATCATGCAGCGCTCTCCGATGGAAGAAAACCTGATCCAAACTGAAAAACTCCTTAGTTTTTGTGATAATTAGGTGCTTGCAGCACCTTCTGCCTCTCAGGCAGGAAGGGAAAGAAGAAATTAGCAGCCAGCCAAACTCCCTGCTACACAATGAGGGCTCCCACACTCCTGTCAGCTCTGACAACAGCCAGTGCTCCGTGGGCAGCGCCTGTTTGATTCACTTGCCGAGCAGCAACTGAAAGAGGCTGGTTTCACTGGTCTGCCTGGACTGGCATGGGCAACACTTGTGCAGGTTATAAACTGTGAGGCTGAAACGAAGGAGCTCCTTCTGAGCAGTCCCTAGAACATTATTCAGAGGTAGAGCTGGTGACTTCCAGTCTCAACACTTAAAGAGATGCAATCTGGAGAGATCAGCTTGTGGGATCATGTCTGGCCAAAGCCGGTCTGCAGCACACACCTGCAAGCCACCTCTTGCCAAGTGCAGCACAGCAGCTTTGAAAGCAAGCTAGGAGAGTGGGATTGCTGTCCTTCCCCCATGGGTAACAGCCCTGCTCTCTGAAGTCATGGGGTGGCTGCCTCCTGCCTGAAGAAACAGCAACAGCAGAACAGGGGTCTTCATACTGTGCCCAAAGATTTCAGTAAGCAAGTTTCCATCAACTTCAACAAGGGCAGAAGGAATTTCTTACATTTTTTCTTCCAGTTGAAAGAGGTGACATCAATTTGACTTGTCAGCTTGAATTAGCATTTGTAGTATGTTCTGCTCTGAAGAAGTTGTTCTGTTTTGACAAATAAGGGGGGAAAAGTGTAATACATAACTCAAGCCTAGAATGTAGGATGTCAACATGAAAGGCAAAACTAATTATGATGCTTCACAGAAGATCCCAGTGCTTCCCACAGACACCAGTGACATGATGCTTTAGACAGGCATTCTGTGCATTTGTGTATATACAAACACATCCAAACAGTCACAAAAAGAAAATTAACATCAATTAATACTAGCAATGGAACAGAGACCAAGACTTGCAACTAGGTTCAAGCATAATACTGGATATTGTTGCAAGAACACAATCCCTCTTTCAAATAACAGAATGTAGTGACTCCAGATAAATAGGCAAATAAAGGGTTATCAGCAGCAGGCAATAAATGGAAAACTAATTAAAAAGTACAGATTCTCTAGAGCATATTTGGTTTGTATCTCCTGCTGTTGACAGTCAGTATTATATACAGACACACCTCCAGGGACACCAATAGAAATTTAAGCATAATTTCTTTAAAAAGAAGTTATTAGCCATACTAGATATTTCAATTGACTGTGAAGCAACCTGACATCAGTTTTTCCTTTTGTTTTTTTTTTGACACGGGATCCTTCGTGACCAAGGTGGTCTCTTGTACATTCCTCCTGCAAACCTAACTGTTCACTTGCTTGCAGCATGCATAAATGTGAGACAGAGTTGAGGGAGGGCTTGGCGTGAAGGGAGACGAGCATGGAGGAGAAGGCATTAATCTTTTTAAGATAATTCCTCAGTTTTACCTCAGGACAACAGCTACTTATTTTTTAACAGGCAAGTTGAGGCTCTTGGGAATCAAAGTTCGTATTGAAGTACCAAATGGCCTTTGATTCCTGGCAGTGTGAACACTGCTGCTCTAATGAATCACCAAAATTAAAGCTGAACTATGCCATAAAGACATAATTTCAGAAAGGGGATTTGTTTTGTGGGGTTTTTTGATAGCTGTAACCTGATCAGAATCAGATTAACCAAAAAGCAATTTCTTTTTTCCTTAATACAACAGGGAGAAGAGTGCAGACAAGAAAGGTAACTCACAAAAAATGGAAGCATCTGGGTTAATGGACAGGCTGGAGTGTTTCAGTGGAAGAGAAAGTGTTTTGCTGCATCTTCCTCTTGTGTCCCAAACTCTCCCCTCAGAATCCCACTGCATTAGGACCACAGCATGCCAGAGAGAAGCCATACTCTATGATATTGCAGAGCTGAAACACCACAACCCCTTCAGTGAGGGCTCTCTGTCTACCTCAGTGGATCTTGCCCCTGTAGAAATCATCAGGTTTTCTGCCTCCTGCCTTTTCTGAAATGCCTTTATCTGGATTTAATTATGGTGGGCACCAACAGAGGAATTCAGGATACTCCAGGGATTTAAATCTCTCCTCCCTAGAGCAAGAATAAACTACTCAAGTTCAAATATAGGCTTTAAATTTTGAAGCCAAAATGGGGGCACAGCCACTCTCATTTGTCAGATGGGATCGTGCAACCCTCCAAGATTAGACCCTAAAGATGAACAAGATGAGGCCTTCAAATAACGCTGCTGGGCTAAGTGACCTGTATTTCAGTGAAGCTCCTCCCTGGGCACCTACATTATTAGTAGCTGTGTGCACAAATACCTCCAAACTGAGGTGCTGAGTTGAACACCACCCAGAACGGGATCTGTTCTGGCTTCCTGCTAAGTTTAACAGCAAGGCTTCCCATCATGAAGCAGCATCATGTTACGGGATTTCAATGTCCTGTTGACAAGAGGAATCTGCACCATGATGAGGATCAAGCACAGCATGGTCCTATCATCTTGTTTTAAAGCTCTACCTGTACAAAGCAGCGTCATGTGAATGAAGTCTATGGTATCAATCTACAGATCTGTTTCCAGAGTTAAATTCTTTCC
>NW_009953098.1:4293576-4304138 GCF_000747805.2 Chaetura pelagica | reverse complement strand
CCCTAAATCAACATGAAATGAAAAAGGCTTAAAAATCTCACCAGGTTCAGATAGATGGTTCTTTTTCACCATGAAATATTGATGGTAATATAGAGCATGAATAATTACTGAGTGTTACAAGACACATAAATTACATTATTTGGATAGTAGAGGAAATAATAAATGGTTCACCTTCTAACCCTGCCTAATAGGCAGTCTCAAGAACACCAAAGTAGAGTAATTGCTATAATGGCACTTTGCCCAAGTTAAGCCTTAATAATGTTATTTAAAAAAAAAGGTCTTTTTGGCTCTTCTTTTTATGATTGATTCACCCTAAAAAATAACCAATAAATGTAATTTTTCACCTTCTCACTGCAAATACCTGCTTGGTATTTCTAACTTTTCTTGCATTCAGCTTTACTGGAGTCCCACAACAGGGAGCCACCTGGTCATTAACACTCCAGGTATCCCCTCAATCTGGAACTGGCCAGATATAGCCAATGGGACAGAAGTGGAGACAAGGAAAGACTGGAGCAGTAACCCTGACATGTTTCAGTCTTCCCTCCAGACTCCTTAGACCCCTTTTCCTATCACTAGACTCTCAAGCCTATTTTTCCCTGACAAGAAGAGACCTAAAAATAAACATTGGATGAGCACAGGCCAGGGTTTGGCTGGCTAGCAAAGCCTCTTCCACAGACCTTTCCAAGCAGTGCTGTGAGCTGTAAAGGACTCGGTGGCAGAAGTGCATCCCACAGTTCAAGCCACCAATCCCAAGGCAGGGTGATTTATGCCAGAAGTGACTGCAGAGCTCTGGACTGACCAAGCACGTAGATCCCATGACCAGAGAGCCCTCAGAGCCATCACTCTTCAGCTTTGCAGACTTCATTGGTGTTACTTTTCCCTTTTGAATTTTTTCCCTTTTGAATTATTTTGAATTAACAGAAGGTATAAAATGAAATGTCTTCATTTCACCTGGTTTATTAGCCCCTATAACCAGTTTCTTATTAGAAATAAGTCAAATGAAGAAATTAGTATACTTCCCATTATAGAAAGAAGCAGCATAATGTTAATTATTTTTATGGGCATAACAATATTCTGATACCTCAGCTAGAGCAAAAGGCAGTCCAGTGGGAGCCAGGCAGGTGCTCAAAGATTCCCATGCCCAGCCCAGTGCCAAGGTGGTCTCTTAACTGAGGCCCAGGTTTCTCAGGATTCTTGCCTAACTCCATTAGAATACATCGGTTTAGGGTCATATTTGAGCACTGAAATCTCTCATATCACAGTGACAGAGCAATGGAAAGGAGCAGGTTTCTAAGGAATGGCAAAGAGCTGGGGAAGTCACTGCATCAGCTGCTTGCCTGAACCTGGCACAGAGATTTAGGTGGAATTTCACACAGCTGTGTGTGACTATAGTCCTTAAAAGCAGTTAAATAATTTAGAAAAGGATGGTTAAAAATGCTCTAGATATCTTTCAGAATAATTAAACCCAGCAGGTAATATAACTGAATATTTAATTTCACAGTAGCTGTGAACTTGGAAAACATTTACCCCTGATGTGTCCTGTCTACCCAAAACGCATTGCAGGTGAATTACAAGCAGTATGAACTTGGTCTAGTTGATGAACTGAAGCAGCAGATGCAATTTCACAACTAATTATGACCAAATATTCTTCTAGAGCACAATTTATATGCCTCTCTTCTGGCAGGTTTCACTCTAGCTTAAAATATACTCTTTTTTCCCCCCATTAATACAACTTAGAAAAACTCCAACAGTCCTAATTTCTAACTGATAAAAGCATGCTGGATTGGGCCCAGTTCTCCTCCTACACTAGCATAACCACAGCTCCAGGCACACTGGTTTTGTTCATTCCACTGGGAAACAAAGCAAAAGGGTCAGTTCTACTGTTTGCTCCCTAGTACACTTACAGTAGGAGTTTAATCCACAAATACATATGCATGACTCAAGGTCTGGAGAGAAAATTATTCAGTATGGCCAAATAGCATTCAGCAAATCTGATAATGTTTCAGTACTGCTAATAATTTTCACCAAAAAACCTGGCTCATTTAAGGTATCACAACTCCTGCAAACACCAGAACTAGACAGTGCACATTAGCATGAGCAACAAATAAACTAAAATTAGTCCTATGTTTGCATTAAAACAACTCAACAAATATCACAAGGAAAATTATGAATTAGCTTGATTGGACTCTACTGTGTTACTGACAATTCTACATTTAATCAATTTAAACACGGTATCTAGATGTGGTCTGTCTTTCCCCCACTGCTTTTGACTGTTCTCACAACACTTGCTCTGTTACAGGCAAAAGGATCATACACCTTTCAAGGCTGAACAGATCACAACCCCATCTGTATAGCTGGAGATGCTTCTTGCCCCTGTGTTTGACATCCAAGTGTCCTGCTAAGATAACTCCCCCCTGTTGTCACAGCTGCTGTTGGCAAGTTATTATCCTCCTAAAGAGACCCATACCCAACCTCCACATGAAGCATCAGTAGCACAGTGCACAAAGTCCTGGCTTTCATACACCATGTTCAAGGGGGAAATCATGAGCTAGAAGACCAGATCAAAACTCTGCTGGCTTTATCTCTTTGTTGTCAGTGGTTTTCTGCCACATGGTCATTGGGTTTTGGTGGGTTGGTTTGGGGCATTTTCCCTTTCCCCCACTGCCTCCACCCCCACAGAAGCACACACACAAATCAGGGCAGTACAGCAGTGTAACAACCTGTTACCCACTACCCAAGTTTTCTTCCAGGCCAATATAATACAAGGGGTCTGCAAAGTCTTGTTAACAGCTGACTTTTTCAGTCCTCTACACGTCCAAGAATGACAGTCACCTTTCATTTTCATTTTAAAGATCCTGCTTCAGCAGGGTTAATGAGAAAGAAAGAAATTAGATAGCAAATTAAGGCTTAATCATTGTACAATTCCCTTAGATAAATGTTAACTGTCCCATCCTCAGTGCTTTGGAGTGTAATTAACTATACCTCTGTACCAAAGGGAGAAACTATAGTGTGCTTCCTTTCAAGGTCAAAAAACAAGTGAGAAAGAGATGAATAGAGGGGCAAGACTCCTGACTTGTCACCTTTACTCAGTCCCCTGCTTCAAGCACTGGCAGCATCCACTCTTCAAGTTGACCAAAAAAAATGACAGAAAACCAAAGTGAATGACAGCTACTAACTAAAAAGCTATGAGACCTGGGAAAAGGGAGTCTTTCAACATTGATCATGTAAAGGAACTCAAGTTTAAATCACTGTTTGACATGCAATAATTTTTACAAATAGACTCATATACAAAGTTATCTAGCACGTTTTACATACCCTTGTAATAAGTACAGTAACTATGGTCTTACAGATTCAAGTACACCTCTGAGCTCAGCTGTAATTTACTCTTCTTTGCTGAGCTATTTAGCATCCTAATGTCCCTGGCAAAACAAAAATAAATTCTACTAGACATATCATTAAAGTATTTAGTAATCAGTACAAGACAGTGATATAATTCACTAAACACAAAATACCACAAAATTCTAGCTGCTGCTACCCCTTTACAGCTGCTAAAGTGCCTAAATGAAATTCTCTCTGGCTGCAAAGTGAAAATATGGACGGATTTACACAATAGAAATAGTCCATTTAATGAGCAGCTAAGAGGTTTAATGGTCAATATTAATTTCTGTTAAACAGTGAGCCACAGAGCCAGAGCTCTCAGCTGAAAGCACTGGATTCAGACAGTTGTTTGGGATTCATTTTACTTCAGAGGCTCAAACAAAGGTGAACTTCAGGTGCCACTCTGCAGTGAAGAAATCTAAGTTATGACCAAAGAAACAAACATTCAGAACTAAAAAGACATATAGAATTTGCTACACGAAGGCCATCCCGTGACCACCATCATCTCAAATAAGTGCTTGATGCTGCAACCCCAGGTGACACCACAGTTTGAGAGGTGCAATTTGTTCCTTACCCAAAGGCTTGATCACCACACTCCACAAAGCATGAGGATACAGACATGGCAGAACTACCATCCCAGCTATTATTACTGAGCATGGTGTTCTGACCCAGCTCAATGCCCCTTCAAATAGGTCACTTCTTGTATATAACAGGAATTCCTCAAACAAAAGTACCCACGAACATGCTCCAAGGCAACCAACCTGCTACAAGCACTTGCAACATGCCTCCTCTTTTAGGGCAGGAGCAGGAAAAACTGTTATTTACTTTTCCAAAATTTCAGCATCAGAGGGAGACAGGGAGAAGAGTTTGGCACCTGGAACAACATGGTCTCTCAGCCCAAGGACCCACAGTTGCAAACAAACTCTTGATTTCCTTCTCGGAATAAACCTGTTCAGATCTCCCCAGCCTGCAGATGGGATCAGCAGGGGAGAAGCATCCCCATTTGTGAGCTCTCCAGAGCCTCACTCCTCCTGCAGAGCTGGACTCACGCAGACCAGCCAGCACGTCTTTTCATCTTCTACAAACTTCATTTTCTAAACCTGCTGAGCACAGGAACCCTCCAGTGTCTGTACTACCAACCCTCAAAGTCTTTTTCTGTGTAGTCCTAAGGACACACCAAAAATAAACTGAGGTTTCCATCACCTACTGAAAAGCAAAGGAAAACACATGCACAGCAGCTAAAGCAAAGCTCATTTTACACTTCCCAGTCACCAGCCTACAAAATGTGAACCCCTGCATTCCCTGATATTTCCTCAGTAAAAATAAAAATATCAGCCTTCCTCCACATGCACCAAAAAAAAGGGACATTTTTCTTTGTTGCTTACAGCTTATTGATTTTCAGTTGTTCAAGTATAAGTGAATCTGTAAGACTTCACCTCTAACCACCCTGTGTGTGCTTTTATGTTACAGAACAGTTTCAGGCAGCAAAATGTCAAAATAAACAAGATAAACAGGTAATTGTCACAAGTTTTCCCAAGGGCAGAAAAACATTATCAGCACCTGCTGCGTTTCCCACCTGCTTTGAAGTACCCAGGAGAAAAATCAGAACTTGTATATATTCAATACTTTGTAAGTTACAATTGGTGCAGACACCTTTAGTAAAACCCAGGCTCTGTGTGTATGTAGATATATAAAAATACTTCTTACAAGGAGGAAAGCAGTATAACTAAGATCTATTCTGCATTCCAAAGGTGCAGCTCTTTTCCCTTCACCTGTCTATTCCTCTGTTTCAGTATTAGTCTGCAGGTAAGGACCTGCTGACCTGGGTTCCTATGGATGAGTCCCCAGCGTTGCTTACAAGACAGAGAAATGGCAATGCAGAAAGAAAGAAGAGGTTAATTTCTGGTCAAGGACACAGCAGGAGAGAGTTTTGTGGAAGAAACTGCCCTCACATTTTGCACCCCCGCTTTCATGCATGGCTCAGTTATGAGTGACCCAGCTTGGGCCTAACCTGGCTCATTGCCTAATTATTTATTGTTCCTGACACCTCCCAGGCTGAGCTGGCTGTATTGGAGCTCAGAGACATTAACACAACCACAAACACAGCAGCTTTGCAGGGTTAAACACCCATGGTGTGGAGGTGGGCTGGGTGGTGGGTCCTGCCAACACATGACAGCAGCAGGGATGGGTCTGGCCAGTCAAAAGAGCCTCTTGCAGTAGCCTTCATGCCTGCATCACCACCAGCAGGGCAGGGAAAGCCATAACCTACCAGAACAACACACCGCTGTTTTTTCCAAAGGAAATACCTGCTTTTTAAAACATGTTTTGATTTTCCAGCAAAAAGAGCATTGTACCAAGAAACCAAGCCTCCCTACCTTCAGCAGCCACCACTCCCAGGCCAGGACAGCCCCCTCCTACCTCAGCAAGGTGTCTCTCAGAGTTTAGTCTCACCAGTCCCCATTGCAACTGGACACGGGCCTGGGTTTGTGCTGCCTCCATGTGCTGAAGCCCTGGAGCAATTCAGGGGCTCCTCTAGCACCTGGGGCAGACACAGTGGCCAGAACACAGCACCTTCCTTCTCTTCCAGCCATACTCTGCCAAAGCAGGAAAAGCCTCTCCCCAGAGCAATTACAGTTAGCGGGGTGGGATTCAGCCCTGCCCGGGCACAGCTGGGCAGCTCCTCAGCCCCAGCCCAGCTGCAGCCCAGGTTGCCATCCCTGCAGCATAAGAGCCCTCCAAAGCCACTGCTGAACACAACCAACAGGGTCATGACATAGAATCATAATGATAGAATCATACAATGGTTTGTGGTGAAAGGGACCTAGTTTCAACCCCCCCTGCATGGGCAGGGACACCTCCCACCAGACCAGGTTGCTCCAAGCCCCATCCAACCTGTCCTTGAACACTTCTAGGGATGGGACATCCACAGCTTCTCCAGGAAACCTGCTGCAGTGTCTCACCACCCTCACACTGAAGAATTTCTTCCTAACGCCCAACCTAAATCTACCCTCTTAGATTTTAAAGCCATTACCCCTTCTTCTACTGTGACATGCCCTTGTAAAAAGTCCTTCCCATCTTGTACCCCTCCAGGTACTGGACGGCTGCTATAGGGTCTCCCTGGCACCTTCTCCAGGCTGAACAATCCCAGCTCTCTCAGCCTGTCTTCACAGGTGCTGCAGCCCTCAAATCATCTTCATGGCCTCCTCTGGCCCTTCAGGAGCATTTGACAGTAACCAGTTCCTTTTACAAGCTGATATGGTGCTATGTCAGCCACGACCTCCTGAAATGCATTTTTCAACCCATTTCCTCTTTCTGGAGAAGCTTGAGAGAATGTACTTGTCCCCAGGCACGCCAGGCTGACGTTGCAGGGTGGCTGGGGCGCTGCAAGGATGGCAGGAGAAGTATCTACAACAGACGAGTGTTCAAGTTGACAGAGAGTGTTTTGCAATATTTCAAAAGTGTTATAAAGGGAAATGTTCATTTTTCATTTAAAAAAAAAAAAAAAAAGGAAAAAAAAAGCACAGGAAAACCCCAATAAAAAGCAAAAATCTTAACTTTTCTATTAACCACCTATACATTTGTGTACTTAGTATTTTCAGACAGGCATTGTGGCTCTCTCTAGTTCCTTTACTTTTACCTGTTGTATTGCCTTCTCCTGTACCTGTGCTGCAAGGATTCCACAGCCAGACACTCAGCTCCCTGCTGACGGTGCATCCCAGGGCCATAAAAATGCCTGGATCATTTGTAATATTAAGAGGTTCATTAACTGAACTGGCCAGGTCCCAGTTTAAGTAAGTACAATCCAAATACACCTCTCATATTTCAATCACAAATGTATTTTTCAATGTCTTTCCTGAAAACTGTTTTGTGCCTTTTGTTTAATTATTTTTCTTTTTTCTTTTTCTTTTTTTCTTTTAATTGCAAAATGGTTGCCACTTTTCAGCCAGGAGATGGTTGTATTTTGATGTCACACTAATACCTCTATCCTACACACTTATTAAAACCACTGGAAACCACTTTACCTCAAGGCAAAGCAACCTGCTTACAGTTGAGGAAACTATTTTAAATCCTACTTGCAGGGAAATTCAGAAGTTTTGCTCACAGGAGGAGGACAATGCAAAAGAAAATACATGCAATTTATTAAATATATTACCTAAAAAATATTCTACATACAAAATAAATTATGAGCTTCAGCTGGAGATCTATCAAACGGATTGATGGCTCCGTCTAGTTAAAAGGTAATCTAAGCAAGCTGTGACTGCACAGCCATTGCCATTGCCAATCTAAAAGACGTTCCTCTGGCCTCTTAGAAGCTATTATTTGAGTTAAAAACCTTATCAGGATACCATGCTTGAGAGAAATCAGAGAAACGTATTTCAGTTAATGGTGCAAACCCACCTTGTTTGCTCTTTAAACTGACCCCATACTGTAAATTCTATCTCTGCTGTACAGTGCATTACTTACAGCAGATAAATAACGGGTATGATAAACAAGCATTACAAAATGAAATTTCAGTTAACGATATTATGGAGTTTCCATTCACAAATGTAGTTCATGAGTGAAACAAATTTTATGGTTCTTATCACCAATGAAAAAATTGCATATCCCATCACCAAGTTTTTGCAAGAACACATTCTGCATTTCTTATCTCAGAGCTTTTATGGTAAGAAAGATTGCATTAGGCCCAGTAATCTGCATTTTTCCAATAAAATTCTAAATACATATGCAGCAGCTCTTTACTTACTGGCTTCATGTTATAAATTATAAGCTTGGAAGTAAATACATTAGGACAAATATTGAGCTCTAAATAGTCACCATGAGTGAGATTTTATCCTGGTACTGAATGATTGCACCTCTTTTACAGCTGTATCTTATCTCCAAGCTACTACATTTTGTGGCAAGTAGGTAAATAAATAACACTGCCTCACTTCAGACAGTTCAATTAATTCAGTTCTACGTGGTAGAAATACCAGGTATGAGTCTGTGCAAGGGGTTTCTAGCAGCTCTACTTGGACAGACATTTTGGGATCTGCAACAGTCACAAACACTGCTTTCAGCATGTCACATCACCAGGCATTGCAGGCTTTACTGTGGGAGCACCAGATCAAGCCCAGTGCCCGTTGGGAAAGATGAGCAAAACAAGCAGCAGACTGCTCTGGGATGTTATTGAAGGAGCTGTGCTTGTTCATTCAACATGTCTGCTCCACGGCTGTTCAGCAATTTTTTGTTTTCATGGATAAGCTCAGCCTCTATTACTTTAACACTGTGATTGCACATGGCATCTGGTTAGGGAACAGGAACAAGGCACTTGGTCTGTGTAAAAAACAAATAGGGAGCTCAAGTGGAAATTAAAACTGGTCTCCATCACCCCTGCTTCAAAAGTGGCACTGAGACTCCCCAGAAAACAGCTCCAGTCAAGCCAGCATGGAAATATAATTGCTGCAACCTACAGAGTCTGAGGAACTGCATGAATATCACAAAATCTGCTCCCAGACAGAGATGGGAAAAAAAACAACATCTTGGATACAAAACCCCTCATCTTCACAAAGCTCCTCAATGGAGACCTAGTGTGTGGCAGTCCTTACTATGCCTCCAGCCCAGGGGGACTCTCTCTGTCCACAACCCTCCCCTACAAACCTAATGCCACCTCATGCCCTGCCCTGTGACCACCTTGGCTCCCACACCCTCAGCCAGGCTGTGCTTTCCTTCCCAGCTGCAACGCTGGGTGAGGGGACGAGTGTGTCTTTGCTTCCCTGGTATCCAATGGATAGACATAGACAGAGGGAAGGCAAAGAGCCTTGAAAGGACATCCAGCAATGAGACCCATGGCACTAGAGAGACAGTTTCTTCCCTGATGAGGGAGATCACAGTGCATCTGGCAGATGGTTACAGGCAAGTGGAAGAAAAACACATAAATCTGAGGTAACCTGGGTGCACTGCATCATTCTCTTCCAGGTCCGAACTGGGCAGCTCAGGTATCCCTGAATTCAAGTGCATTTCTCAGTTCTGTGTGCTTTCTGGAAGTCAAGAAAACCCAAAGTTTTGTTCCAAATATTTATTAAAAAATAGCTGGAAGTGGAAAAAAAAAATCACTAAGCAGTCCAATGGCAGATTTATTACAGTTTTAACAGGCAAAGGGAATTAATCTACTTTATGAACAAAAATAGCAACAGGGAAGTATACTGAAGGATTCTTAATCAAATGATAAAATGGAAACAGCATATGCAATATATATTTATCTATAAATATATTGGTTACCTTATTCTTAAATAGATTAAACAACATTCATAAGCAACGTCCAAAAGTATTTCTTTGTGGCAAGAGATTAATCTTCCCTCACAGTAATACTGCCTCTCCATGCATTTATGATCACTAAGACAATTTTAGACTTTGGGGCTAGAATAGGTATTCAACACCATCAGAGCAAGTGATTTAAAGTCAATTTATAGGAGATCTCAACATTATTTCTGAGACTTAAGGTATGCAACAGATGGAATTGGCAGAGCATGGATTAAGCTGTGGGATTCTCCATGAAAGTTCAAATTTGGATTAAAGCTAGATTCCCACAGGGAAACTCTCACTGCTCAGAATTCCAAGTCTAAACACACTTCCCTTTTTCTGTAAACAAATGTTAATAAAATAAACTCTCTGTACCCTGTTACCCATTTCTTAACATAAAAATAATGAGCTGCTTGGGTAGTCAGGAATATAAGTCAGTATAAAAATCTATTCTACCCTACATGCTCTCTCTGTATCAAAGTGCTAGCAAATGGCACAGTGCTTTCTGTGTGAAGCCATGTTCCCTGCTTTTTATGTTTCATATTGCAAACCTCAGCTACAGCAGGACTGAGCTCAGGACTCCCAGCTGTGGCGACTCAATCACCCCACCTCTGGACTTGCTCTTGGGCAGCCCTCACTTCAACTGGGACACCCAAAGCACTTCCAAACAGGTGGTGCTAGGGCAAGTTCTCTCTGCTGTCGGATGGAGAGATGGTGCCCATCACAGACCCATTCCCACCCTGCAGGGTGGTGGCAAGGTCTGCACAGGCAGGGAGCTGCTCAGGACCCCCTCCAGAGCAGCAGGTACTCAGCCTGTCTCCTGCAAAGACCTGGGCAGGAGTCAGGCTCAGACCCTACAGCAGAAGATGGGCAGAAGCCCCTGTACTTTGCATGGTTTGGTTCAG
>NW_009953098.1:4258136-4293523 GCF_000747805.2 Chaetura pelagica | reverse complement strand
GCAGTGACCCTGCAGCTCCTGGGGAAATAATGCCTTTATCAGGCTCCTGCTGCTCCCATTCCTACCAGGTGCTAGCAGAGACTCCCACAGCTTGCCTGTTTGAAACCTCTTTGGCTTACTTGGTTTGGTTCAAATGCTCACTGGCTGTTACCTTGGAGCCTGAATAAGAAATAGTGCAAATACAAGCTTAAAGAAAAAAAACCAAAACAAACCACCACATTGCCTTCACTGACCATTCAGTTAAATAGACAAAGATCCTTAAGATGAAACCCCAGTTGTGGGGTATTTGAGACATTTGGCAAACCTGTAGAAGATTCTTCATGATTGTCTCAAAGAAGTATATTTGGCTTGGTGTTAGATGCTTAAAATTATTTGCTAATGTTATTCTAACTAACATTGTTGTAGCTAATTGCAAGACTTTGAAGACAAATCCCAGAACACAGGACATATCCTTGGCGTGATGGAAGAAATGCTCACTGCAGTTATGGATTCCTCAATGCTTTTCTTATCCAAGTTTGACTCAAAATTATTTTGTTTGCATGGAATGGTGTTAATTCATCCAGACTGGTTTTGTTGGAAGGCAAACAGACCACATTATTTCTAAAGGTTAAAATACCTTTATTTGGCCATGTTTGAGCAGATTAAGAGGCCAAAGGAGAACTCAGCTCAATTCCTATTTTGGGAGGCTGGCTGCCGTGCATTTTAAAACAATAATCATCTCAAGTGGCTGAGACGTTCATGTTTGAAACTTCATGAAGTGCCAGGGTGCCCTATAAATGCAGAGACCTGCCTTGCTCTGCAGAAACCTTCACCACATGGCAGCACACACATTGCAGCCCTCACTGAAGCAAATGAGCCATCAGTGGTGTTTGGCCCACTTCATAAAGGGGGCTTCATTTCTCTCAACTCCTATTCCCCCCAAAAAATCAACAAGTTGTTTAAGCAAGCAATGCACAAATGACTCATTAACCTCACTAAGGATTAGGCACTTAGTTTGCTCAGGGGTTTTGTAAATCCCAGAAACCTTCATCTCTAGGCACACACATACTATTGCAAAGTCTGGTTCTCAGTGTTTCAGGGTTCAGCCCTGGCAACTACTCCTGCTTTGGCAATGATCACAGAGGGAAGACTGCACTCTTTGATAAGGAGCTGGGCTCACCCCTCCTCTTCAGAGCCCCGGGGCTCAGACCTGTTCCTCTCCATTGCACAGCACTTGCTGTGCCTCTCAGCCCACCAGCACCAAGCCAGGTTTCCTAGCTTGAAGGCAGAGTTGCACCAGGAGAGTTTTACCTGTAGATTTTATAGAATTCACACAATTAAACCACCTCCACGCTCCATTAATAACAGAGCTGTATCTTTGCCCATGTGCTTATTTCTAATGGGATACCAGCCTTCCCAGCAATCAGGACATAATTTCTGATGACAAAGACAACTGATTCCAGGTTTTAACAGAAAACTGATGTATGGGTATGTTTCAGTAGCTTTCCTCTCCCAGCTCCATGAATTAACTACAAATTTGTACAAGGATAAAATGGAAAAAAAAATCACCACTTCTTTTTCCCTCCCATCAAATTCATGTTGTGTGGTGGGCAAAAAGAGAACAGACACTTCCCCCTTTCTCAGCAAGTGTAAATATCACTGGAACTTAAAAGCCAGCATGTGCATTAAACGGATGGGACTCCACTATGTTCATCTTTTTTGTGATGTCTCTGTAGCAGGGACTCCTGAAAGGTACTTGGAATGAATGCTGGCCATGACAGGATACTGCCTAAAATAGAATCAGGCTCCAAGTATCTTCCTGCAATTAGATTATGTCATATGTTATACTCTTACTCATGGCCTGGGAAGGAGAGTGCAAGGGTACTTAATATCTGTAGATACTCAATTAAAATGAGTGCATCAGACACTCACTAGGTCTGGCTTTTGCCTGCCTCTCATCTAGCCAAGGCTTCTAAACCCTAAGAGAAAAGAAAAAGGAAAACAAACACACACACAATAGAAGTCATCATGCCTGTATGTGTGCCTGCTGCCTAATACTGTTACCTAACAAAAAGGTAAAAAGTCATGCAGTTTACACCTTGTTTGCTATAGTTTGGGTAATGTTGATGCTAAAAAGATAGAATTCAGAGGGAGGGGAGGAATGTTTGTAATACAAGGCAATTTTGCTGGCTCTTGGAGGGTGCATTTCAAGCATAACTGCATTTCTCCATGCACTCTGAATGCTTCCCTTTCCGAGGGTACTGGCATGCTTGTGGCAAAAGCAACCAAACCAATTAATTAGGCACACAGTGAGAGATGACATAGGAAAATCAATGTATGAAGATCAGTCATTTCCATTCTGAAAAATCCTTACTCAAAGCCTCCATGTCACAGCAATAAGCTAAGCACAAATGGTTGCAGACTCCCCCTTGCACGAGGGGCCCAGCGACGCCAGCTGTGAAATGCACACATAGAAAGGCTCTGATATATTCTATATACAACTGTAATCCAGAATAAATAGTACTGTTCCAGCTCATAGGTGTATTTCAGCGTGGTTGTTGTTGTTTGTTAAAGCTGGAGATGGCTTGCTTTTCATCCCTTCTGTCCCACCCTTGGACACATCGATGAACAGCAGCCTGGGAGTCCGGAGTGTCAGCAGTATCCTTTTGTATTCCTTCCGGAAATTCTGGTTAAGCAGCCCATAGATCACAGCATTGAGGCAGCTGTTAAAATAGGCCATAAAATAGCTCAGGACAAAAAGCCATTCTGGAATGTGTGGTTGCACTTTTGAAGGATTAATTGAAACAGCAAGGCCAATAAAGTTTAACGGTCCCCAGCACACAGCGAAGAGGACAAAAACCACAAACATAGTCAAGAAATTCCGGATGTCAGCTGCTCTAAGCTTCTGCTTGCAGTCTTGTCTTACCCGTTGTTTGACTTGAATCACCAAAATCCAGATCCGTAGGTAGCAAAACGTCACGATGGACAGAGGGACGATGAAGTGAACCACCACCACGGTGATGGTGTACGAGGTACTCACCGTCTGGGCAAAGGTGCAGGAGTAAATCCGGGGGTCATACTGCAAGGAGCCAACAAAGAAGTTTGGCACAATTGCCACCACTGTGAGTATCCAGGTCAGGCAGAGGTAGCAGCAGGTGTTCTTCAGGTTGAAGAGCTTATCATAGCGGAGGCTGTGGCAGATGTAGCAGTAGCGGTTGATTGCGATTGCTGTGATGTTGAAAATGGACCCGATGACACTTAAGCCCATCAGGAACCCACTTATCTGGCAGTGAACGTTTCCCATGGTCCATCCATTATGGAAAATGGCACTCAAGATCAGTGGGTATGGATAAACTGCAACCACAAGGTCTGCAACAGACAAGCTGACGACAAAGATGTTGCCTACAAAAAAGAAGAGATCATGAGAGGTTAGCATGGGTCCAGATAGACAACTTGCAACTCAAAACTCCTCTTAAGGGCTAATTTTTCTCACAGGATTCACTCTACCCTCCATTTGGAATTTGAAATGCTAGAAAATAAGACTTTGCTCTACTGGTGACAGCAATGGAGAGTAGGCTTGATTAACCTGCATATTCCGTAAGAAAATTCTAAACTGGGAGCGTTACTCTTAACTCAGCTATAGCTGTGGGTCACATTCTTGGGTTCCTCTAAGTTGTGTAGGACAAAAGGATTTTGCTCTCCTTGTTAATCAGCCAGCACAACTGTAGCCACTAGGCAGCACTTGCTGCCCTGCAGAAAATTTCATTCATTTAAATACTATATAGAACACAACACTTTCTATAACATCACATAGTGACACTTTACACAAGGTCTGACCATCATGGGCCAAAGAGGTGGGGCAGGCAGGTAAAATTGTCAGTGGTTTATCTATGGCACTGACAGCAGTTGCATGGGAAAGGTCTTTTTTGGTCTTTTGCATGTGAACAAGTATATTTTCACCAGAACTTCTGCAGTGTTCATGCTAAGGAGTGTGTGTTTTTCCAGGAGCTGGGGTGCAGGCAGCCTTTATGTGCTTATCTTATTTGGTATGTTTTCCTCTTCCTTTCATATTAAAGTTGTCCAGTGCAATATGGAAGGTCAATCACTCCTATGCTGTCTGGGTAGGGAATATGATTAATAAGCTGCTGTCAGCCACCTCTGCAGAGTATATGCTGCAGGTTGTCCACTTAGGCTCTAAAATTAAGAGCTGACAAGTGTCTGTGCAAATATGAAATAATTTAAGCCATGTTGGATTGAAAATGGCACATTGTGTGGGACAACACCTGTCAACTCCACTGTGTGGAGCAGCCACCAATGACCCAGGCAACCAGTGACTTCCTAACAGCAGTTACTGCTCATTTTTTAGGTAGGCAAACAGACTTTCTGCTCAGTTTTCCAGTCAGAGTAGAAACGTGCATTAAGAAATGGATCTGGATATCTTCTGAGAACTGGTGTAACTACAGGACCAACAATAACGTTTAAAAAGACATCTGTCAAAATTTAGCTTTTTGGTAGCTAGACAAATTGTCATTTCAGGAGGAGTGGGACAGTGCAGTTAGAGGACAGCACACTATGAAAGTGGTTGGTTTTCCTACCTGTATTACCTTCAGGTATATGTACTGTGGCAGGAAGGAAAATATTACTGAGTACTAGTAGAGGCTGTGTTTAATACATATAAGTATTAAGGTGTTAAATTAAATATTTAAGGGATAGCTATCCCCCTATGTGTTACAGACAGGTTCCCAGCTCACTGATCACACCCACACCTTCTCTTTGAACCTTCATATCCTGCTGTCTACCAGATTATATGAAAAACAAAAAACAACACACTAAAAGGAGATATTTTACTGCAGTATCCATGAAGGGGCTCCAAGATCTCAGTTCAGCTAGATCACTGGCTTCAGCACTTGGAAAGTACACCCAAGGGCTGGCAGAAATCACGGCCGTGTAGCCACTGTAGTTGCCTCACGGCTGTGTTTGTTGCCAACAAAAACTATCAGGGCAAGTCAACACTTCATATCAGGCAGCAGAGTCCACTTCATGCTGACTGGAAAACAGTCCAGACCTGAGAACAGCCCAGGGCAGTGTGGGGCTGAGACAGATGCCACGAAGCGTCATTTTAAAATAAACACTAGCAGAGGTCATGTGCAGTGCTGAAATCTTTTTAGAGAGAGATTTCATGTAGAAAGGTTTACCACAGCACACAACTTCTATGGGTGCTGTGCCTCAGTGCTGCTTTTTTGCTGATTAATATTTTACTTAGAGCTGTTTAAAATGCAGGCACTGAACCTGGTCCCAATATAATTAGGTCTGTTTATGCCCAGTGCCAAGGGCAGAGCCACCTCTGGCCAGGCTTGGTGCTCACACAGGCACCCTAGAGAGGGAATGCTCTTCTGTAGCAAAACATGTATTTCTTTAATCAAAAATATGCCACCTCAACAAAAAGCAAAATGTTTCCCTAGCACCATAATCTCCTTTTGGAAAGGTTTCCCATAACAATTTTCAAGACAACAAAACAGAAATAGAGATGTATCAGCAACCTGATATAGGAGACTTCCAGAGGATGCTGGAGACACACACCACTGAGGGAACCACAACCCTCCCTCTGCACTGGACCTGTCCCACTTGGATACATGTGTGTATACACAGGCAGAGAGCAAGCATCTGCATTTGCTGGGGATAAAAGACAGCCACATTCAACACCCGTTTCTGAATCAGGCAAAGCAGAACAAAGTTGGATATTTCCTACTTAAGACAGAACATCAGTGGATTTAATCCAAAGCTTAGCAAAATCCTAGGGAAAATTAATAGCCCCACATCACTGCCAGCTGCTGGGAGAAATGAGCAGTCCATGCCAGTCTTTCTTCACTAACTTGAATAGTTGCAAGGAAGTAAAAATATATGGGGGGAAAAAAAAAAAAAATGAAATTAATATTCACAGATGGACGTAGCAGCTTGGATTCAAGCCAAGTGCACAATATCATGTGTATTATTTTGATACCACTTCATTGCATGTTGCTCCAGCAGGGAGAAAATGAGATGGGTTTACGAAGACAAGATTTAATAAATCTCCTCCTTTGCTTGCAGGGCAAACCTGCCACCTGTACTTTGAACTCCCAGCCTTGGCTCTCCTGTCAGCTAGAACACCTATCACCCCGGCAGTGTGTCAGGTCCCCTGATCCAAAAGCTTCCCTCAGTGCTATTTCACAGAAACAAACCCATCTTCCATTTTATTTGGCAGTGCAGCCAACTTCATATTTCTCTTGTGGAAAGATGAACATGAAGGTCAGACCCATATAATAGCCACTTGCCAGTCAGTCTTGAAAATCAGGACATTTTTAACAACTGAGTACTGAAAAGAGGGAGCAAATCACATGTCCCCAAGGGAGAACATGCCCTTCAAAGTGTAGGAACTGGCTGCTGGCTAATTATTAGAGGAGCTTGAGTTAAACACTACCCTGTTGAATAGTAACAGGCTGGTTTTAAAAGTTGTTTTAGCCTCACAATCCCTGGTTTGCTATGAAACCACCAAGTGCTGGGCCCTGCAGCCAAAGGTCCTTTCCCTCTGTAGGATGAGATAGGACCCACACTCTCAAAACCATTGCAAAATGGGAAACCCTCTAATGTGTGGCTCTTAAGGAAGGTAAATAGCAGTCTTCTGCCAATGACTTTCACTATATTATATATCAATTTTTTCACTATAAAAACAAGAGTCCTGCTCATAAACAATACCAGAAGGGCTTTGTCTCAAATTTAAAATTATCCACTTCTGTGATACTATTTTCAGATGTATCTTTTTCTCTTTGTGGACATGTGACTATATCTCCTCATTAGCTTTCTACATTTTCCATCCTGTTGTTAAATTCTACTTGCTATAAATTGGCTCTCGTGCCACTGTGCTCTGTCCCCTGGTTATGGAGTCATCCACGAAGAAGCATGAACTGTGGAGAACTGCAAGTCTGTCACAAACATACTGGCAATATAGACCTGGCCACCTTTTCAGAAAAACTTTAAACTTTATATTTTTTACTTTACAGAGGTCCAACACAAAGCTATAGATTATAGAGGTGTGACACACTCTTCACAGTGTAATCCATAAATTGTTGGGGTAGGGAAACAATCACAAAACAACCAGAAGCCCAGCAGCAGAGCTTATTTTAAACACATGTGAGTAGTATAGAAGGGAATTTATCCCAGAACATCTTCTGCCCTAGTGCTCTCACCTTTGAGCCACTCTCCTCCCTCCCATACTCCTATAATCCTGTTCCTGCATTCCAACAGCCTGCTCCCTGTACTCCAACAGTTTGGTGGTCCTGCCTCTCATTTTGCCTGGATTATCCAACAACACAGGTTATCTGAGGACTTATTGTCAAAGCCTGGTGGACTAGGAAATGTGGAAATACCACAATAAGTACTGCAAATCAATAAACCACATACGTAAAGGTCTTACATGGCAGGCTGCTCAGGCAGCACATGACTTGCATAAAAAAGGACATAATTGTTCTACCAATTGTAATTGGGGATTTCATTGGTGTATTTAGGGGCTTTGCTCAAAGAGAGGAAAAAACAAAAGTAAGGAAAAAGCATTCAATCAATTACCTATTATCATTACTCCATCAAGGGGATAAAGCCTGGCTTCCTGCAGTTCCACAGGCAAGGTAGCTGGGTGCCAGCTGGCCCCAGAGCCTGGCTGTGCTGCATGAAATGATACAAAGGGTAATAAACAGACCAGCCAGGAGATGTTGCCAGCCCACAGCATCCTTAGGATGAAAAGTTAAAAAACATGGAATTATCCAACTTAAGGACGTCATGAAGGTCCTAGACAAAAGCATACAATTCCTAAGAAATTTAACTTTTTCCTGGAAAAAGTCCTTTGAGATCTCTCAGCACAATAGCATGGCCAGAGGACAGAAGTGTGCTCAGGGCTACCAACCATCACCTGGCTTACTGACATCATTCCCTACAGGAAAACCGTGGGCACTTAGTGCTGTTCCCTGCCTTGTGCCAGCCCTGTTTCCATGCAGAGTAGGAGGCAGTCAGCAAAGCAAGCCCAGCCTCTTCCAGTGCCCTTTCATGATCAGATGTTTTGGCACCACAACTTGAAGCTTCATTAGCCATCTCATCAGTACATCATGGAATCATAGACTGGTTTGGGTTGGAAAGGACCTTAAACACTATCTAGTTCCTGTCCCCCTACCATGGACAGGGACACCTCCCACTAGTCCAGATTGTCCCAAGCTCCATCCAACCTGCCCTTGAACATTTTGCCATGGCTACATAAAAGTTACCTTTCCCTCTGGACCTGTGAGAAAGTCTTGCTTTCAGGAGGAGGAGAAAAACCTCTCAGTATTTACTGAAGTAGGAGGGACCAGCTCCCCAGCACTTGAATTACATTCATTTTGTTACACACCATGTATTATTTTGGCTGATGGTTAAAGAAAGGGATTGCTTATATTGCCAGCTGGAGGACTGGATTACTGGATATTTAGACTTCATTTTAGGTCATGACCTTTAATTGAATTGGTGTCATAAACATATTTGACCTATGCCTTCAGCTGCTCTAGCAGCCAAGGACATTCACTTGCAGCGTTTACATCCCAGAGATTCAAAACTTTTGTTTGCCTAAGGCCAGCCAGATTCAAAGTCATATCTGAGCTCAGAAGTCTGTGGAAATGGGCTGGAAATTAGAGACCAATTATCTTTTCATGTATCACCATTACACTGGAAACAATGTTGAGGTGATTTTTCCCTTGGTGTGATGCAGTAGCTGGACATAAATTGTAATTACATCTTGTTCTGAACCTTCAAAAAGGGTTGGCTCTCTTTTGGGACCAGTGCAGAGCAACTTCCCCATCTTCAGAGTTTCAGGTATTTTTAAAACAAAAAGCAATTTTTAGACCATCCCAGAGAAACACTGTTAGGAAAGCTTCCCCCTGTTCCTCCACATTAATCCTAACGTGCCTTGCTCAGCTGAGGCAAACCTTCCCAGAAAGATTATCTGAAGATATTACAAAGACTGGGGAAATGATGTGAAGTTGGCATTTTACCTACCTCCAACAATTTTCAACTTAAAAAATAAATAAATACTACTTTCCATTCATTCCAGCACCTTGTTATAACTTCTTTCTATATTTTCCTGGAAGTCCTGATCCTTCACACGAGGGAAAATCACAACGCTGTCATTCTTCTGGTTTTCTAAACTTAGGTTTTGTTAGTATGATGCTTTTCCTGGATGCAATTATGGCAACTGGATCTGCTAGTAATGGAGGAAGAATAAATGGTGGTCTTGATCTGGCTCCAAGTGCTAAAAAGTACCCTTTCTGGTTATGTGCCCCAAACTCCTGCCATTTAATAGAGATCAAACAGACAGCCTCCAGTAAGGCTGGGAGATGGCAAGCCAAGCAGCTTAAAAACTTGGTTCCTCCCTGTATAATTTTCAAATGCTCAGGGTAAAGATGAGCTCGGAAACACCACCTGTGTTCAGACTTCATCCCAGCAAGGCTGATGGAGAGCAAGTGTCAGAGGTGGGAAGCCCCTGAGGTCCTGCTCCAAGTTGCAGCTTGGAGCAACCCAAACCATTCTGTGATTCTGCCCAAAACCCCTGCTGAGTGGTACTAGGTGATGTTAAGCAGCTGCCTAATTCCCATTCAGGCTGCGTAGGGAGTGCAGGCTGATGCCCTTGTGTTTATCCTCACACACCAGCCACAAGAGCACAGAGACAAGCTCAACCAGCCCACGTTAACTTCAAGCCCATTATTTATCAACTGGTTTGTAAAGTGCTCTGAAACAGGAAAGGCCCTGTGTAAACATAAATAGGAATTACTGCCAGCACTCACTGAAATGACAAACCAGCATCCATCCCCCCCCAGTCCCAGCAGCTGTACCACCACCATTTGCCATCTGTTACTATTCTAAAGTAAAATCTGTGAACTCAGGCTTAATAGACTTAATAATGCTCCTTTCCTGTTGGTGCTGGTCAAAATGTGTTTCTGGCCTGGGGAGAAGCTGTGTGCAAGAAACCAGTTCCGAGGTGGCCAACAGACAGAGGGCATAGTAAGATTTTAAAATACAGCTGATTTTAGTGATAAAAATGTCTGGCTGCCCTAGTGATCCCCCTTGAACCAGCACAGCTGAGGCCTGCTCCTCCTGATGCTTCACCAACATGGTTTCTTGACTAAACCTTAGTGACAGCAACAGTCACTAAACCCAGGAACCTCCACTGCGAGAAGCAAACGTTACCCTGCCACAACTTACAGCTCCTTTTGGCCTCCCAGCCCTGCAATCCCAGGGATGAGTCCCTCTCCAGTCCCAGCTCTTCCTGGTTAGTTGGCAGGAATGGGAGGCATTTTTTTTTTCCTTGCAACTCTTTTGAATTGCATATGGAAATTACAAAGGTATTAAAAAAATTCACTACACAAAAATATTTCTACCAGTGAAGGACATTTAGCCTTTAAACATTCTGGATCTAATCTTGTCCAAGTCTGCTCCAAGCAACACATCTTCAGACTATGGTTGATTTGTTGGTTAAGCCTTAGGATGGACCAAAGAAGTTGTGTGAGGTGAGGACTGTCCCAGGCAAAGAAGTGGAGACCCAAAGCAGCCAGCTTTCCTACAAAGACTTAAAAGTGCTTTTTACAGGGCTTGTTTGTGCACCAACATAAGTTCACCTTTGGGCTGCATGAGATGCTGCCATATCAAATGCAGGTGCCTTTCTCAAGATATACCCTAACATCCTTTTTGGAGATTCAGACTTGAAACATGGTAGTAGAGTACAATGCACAACTTCAGAAGAGAGCAAGCTGAGCTTAGGCCAGAGAGAAAAAGCTCAGTCTGGACACCGAGCAGGACAACACAACATGCTGCCCCTAATCCAGCCTCACTTTCTAATGGAGGCTCAGGACAGACCTTTAACACACACTGATCTGGCATCAGTATCACCTCTATCATTCTATCCAACAAGAACAAGAGACTAACATAAAAATAAGTCAGTTGCTATATAAAAATAGAGGTCAGACAAAAAAGCAGAGGTTAGACTAAAAAGTAATCATCATGTGAAATAACTAAGCCTAAATCAATAATTAAAGGAGTAATAATAGAAGAGCTTGAGTTAACAGGACAGAGTTATGCCAGGCAGCTGTGCTCTGAGCATCCTGAGCTCAGGGATGCTGAGATGGGCTTGTGTGCCCAGAGGAAGCTGATCCTCTTTTCCCACTCTGAGTTGCTCTAAGAAAAGCTATTTCCCTTACCCAGCAAATCTTGCCTCCTCAGGAACTTCATGAATTCCTATTCTCCACTGCCAAAACAGATTACTTGGTGACATACAAACTATTTAGCTGAAATTCCTCTCTCATCTGTTTCGGAGAGGGTGAACAAATGCCATTCCTTGAATCAGAATCTGAACTGACATAGGTAGAGCATATCTGAACCAAACTCAATGTAGGTTGTCAATCTGCTACCTCTGCAAGCTGTCTTGAAATACACTGCATTGAAGTTGTACCAGCCTGCACTTTTCTTACAGTATTACAGGGCAAATCTTAGGTTTAGTAATTAGAAACCTGCAAGCAGGTGTCAAAGCCCAAGGAAAGGGAATGCAGGGAGGAGAGGCACATGCAAAGAGCTGCAAGATGCAGAACTTGCAGGGGAAAGCAGAGGTGCTGCCAGGCAAACGGCCCCTGCAGGCTGCTGTGACAGATGCAGCTGATGTGCCTGTGCCGTGGCTGGCAGGAGATGGAGGGACAGCAGGCCTGGTTGTGTCCAGCTTCACTCTCCCCTTGGCACTCTTAGATATTCTCCAAACTTAACATGCATGGGGCATTTTGTCTTCATCACTCAGTCTGCACCCTGACACCCCAGGATCTGAGCAGTCAAAAGCTGGGTGCCTTGCTAACAACCAAAGCTGGCTCTCTGAAGTGCCCTTCAATTTGGGCCAGGGGTGAGGAATTCACTGGCCAAGAAAAGACCTCACTGTGACTCAGGTGCAGGGGCCAGCACACGCTGGTGTCAATGGAGATGTGCTGAGCACACACAAAATTTCTCACTAATGGTCTTTTTGCCAATCACTGTAACAGCCCAGCTCCTTTCTGCTCATCTCTTCAGCACTGGAAACAGAGGGGCTGCTAGGCAAGTACCAAACTGAATAGAGGTTACCTAAATGAAGGCTCAGGAGTTAGTGTAGTAGCAGGGTGAAAATCAGGGTATGATATTTATTCTGCTTCTCTACAGCAGTTGTCACTAGAGTTAGGAAAAAGAAACAATCAGGATCCCGTTTATCTCCAAGGTGGTAGCCTTGCTGTAGGCTCCAGCATAGTCCTGCTATGCTCTGCTGCACTGCCATTCATTGGCTTTTCTCCTGCTGACCTTAACATATTTATACAAACATTTGGTGACCAACCTTATAAAAGCAGGTTATACAAAAGCAACTTGGTGTAGATTTAGCTCTCAGAATTCCTTCCAGCCCACATTCTTTTTCTCGTGTGGCCTCAAACTGGAGCTGGCAAGGAAGCAGGTACTGCTACAGAATGCACGTGCAGTGAGGATGAGGCTGGAAGAGAAACAAGGGGTAGAAAAGCAGCATATCTGAGGGAGCTATTTACATTCCTGTGCAACATCAGTCAGAACTAATGGTTCAAATGGGTGTGCTCTAACTGATCTCAGTAGGGAGCCTAATGGTGACTAATACCCAACTGGCTTGAAGGAGGGTAAGACTTCATGGGACTATGACACTTGAATTACTGAAGGAACCTCTTGAAGTAAGTAGCCATACTATGAGGCAGCAATATATACATTAAAAGGGAGATCTTGGCACTTGGGATCAGAAGAGAGGAGGCTGGCAGACACCCTTGTCATGGACAGCTTCCAGTACCAAAGCATCACCGGATTCTGCTCTTACACAATCAACGTTTTGCCCTCAGGAAAAAGCACCAGAAAGAATAAAAGATGCTGAAGAGAAAAAAAAAAAGGTCACCCATGTAAGCCAAAGAAACTTGGAGGTGCTTAGCTCCATTGCCTAATCCTGAAATATCTCCCAGTCCTACTTTATCACCTGTAGTGACAAGGGCAGACCTACTTTTAGGGTTGTATAATCACCATCAAGTGATGGTGTTTTTAGTGTTCCCTTAAACTTCCCCACCCCCCGTGTCTCTTTTTATCTCTATTGAACTTTTCTCAGCAAAAAATAAATCACAGAGATTTCTCCTCTCTGAAACTACTTAACATCCATATCAGGATACTTCAAAGCGGTGACACGTAACTTGAGTCCTGTGACTCCCATTAGAGCCAGGGAGGCTTAGAGAGGGCTGCCTGCAACCCTTTCAATGCTAACCCCAGTGGACCTTTTAAGCCAGACACTGGTTAGTTCAGTGTTTGTGTGATCTAGTGTATGACTAAGAAACCCATCAGGGACAACAGAGCTGGAATGGACCCTGGGAGATTAGTCGACCATCCCCCCCAGACACAGCATCTCCTAAAAATTACTGACAAGAGGGAGCATTTCTAGATCAAGGACATTGCTCTTACTCAAATTCAAGTTGTATTCCACCCCACTTGCTACAACAAGAGGTTTTAATCATATTCTGGTTGAGCAAACTCAGAAACAATGGAATAACTCAACAGCACCTTAAGTCAGTGTGAGACCTCCTCCCAGGCAGGGCCAAACAGAGGAAGAGAGACTGTGTTTTTACACTGCCTGTTGCTTCTGAAGTGTTGAAATTCCTGTCAGTTTTAGAGGATGCACTTTCATTCATCATTTTTCTGTCCCCAGTGAAGTGTTGTTGTCTATCAACAAACTCCAAAGTAACAAAAGATTTAAGGATTAAGTGAAACATGGGCTTAATACCGAGTCTTCTAGTGAGAAGTCCTTGTGTTCAAAAGCAAACACCAATGTCACACATTCATTGTGAAATCTTAAGGGTATCTGCAATATCACAGAACATTAAAAATATCTTCCTGAGAGGGAATCTCTTCCTGAGAGCTTTGACAGGCTCAGAAAGGACAAGACTCTCGAGTCCTCAGCAGGAGTGTAACACAGACGTGTCAAGGTAGGCAAAAAAAAGGCAGGATTTGCAGCTTCAGTAACAGATTTACACAGAATAACAGAGACCAACTCTTGCAGCAAACTCTCTGGTCTCACCCACCCAGAAACCTCCCTGGGGACACACTGTGCCAAGCTCTGGCTGCCACATCTCCCTGGCTCCAGGGTGGGGAAGATGCACCCCAAGGGGCATGAGCCCAAGTCTGGTAACCCAGCAGATGTAAGAGCCTTCATTTGGGAGCCCAGTGGAGAAAGACCCAGTGTTGACTGCACCACAATGGAAAACAAACAGGGAGCAACTGCCAGAAGCAGCATCTCAGTACCAGGAGTGCAGGGCAAGGAGTTCAATTGCTAATTAGGATCAGGCAGAAGAGGGGAAGAGGCTGGCTTTGGTTCCCTCAGAAGTTCAAAGTCTTTCCAAATTCAGCCACATAACACATCCTTTAGAAGGAGAGTGATGACTTTTTCTACACTAGGAACAAAGCAGAAGCCAGGACTGCCTTCTGATACTAACTGCACTTTTATCATCTACTCCAGAATAAAACACTAACAAGGCAGATTTGTATCAAATGGCAAATAACAGCTGTGAGGAAAAGAAAAAAAGTGTCTCACTTCATTAGAACTCTGTAAGACTCTGACAGCCAGAAACATTCCCAAAGTGGCAAATACAGCCTTAAAGACAAGACAGAACTTACAGCAGCTTTTTCACCAAATGGGAACTTGTTAAAATTAAGGGTCATTTTTCCCTCTCTCATATTTAGTCTCAAAACACCATATAAAGAAATTCAACGTCATATAGAGACAGGCTGAGTCATTAGTGCAGAAGTGACATGAGACCCTTGCAAAGATTTCAGATTAAAAGGTGACTGTTAATGTCCATGTGGTTCCTAAAAACCTGTGAAGATATTAATTTGGTATCAGCTGGAACCCTCCAATATGAAAATCCTACCAGACAGAATTTTACTGTTATTCATTTGGTGTTACAATATTCCTTAAAAATACACAAGCATTCACCATGGAGGATGCTGATGGGTCTGTAGCATCAATACCAACACTGTCCTGGACCAGACCACACAATTCCTTTTTCTCAGATTGGTTAAGGCCACACCTGTCCCCAGGTATCAGCACTCCCAAATTCTCTACACAACCAGGCACTGGTTTCATTCATGAAGGCTGCTGGGGTTGTCACGAGGAGACAGGAGTGTACAAGGCTTACACAGCTCAGCTCTGAAGGTGATTTTGTGGAGGTACCACAGCAGTCACCGAGAAACAGCCGGGACTGAAAAGGATGCTGCAAGTCAAGCTCTACATTTTGCCTGAAGGATGCTGATTTCCAGAGAGGATGGGGTGATTCTGCTTCAATCAGGCCCAAAATAAACATGAAAAAAACCCCAAACAAATTAAGTATATAACCAACCAGCCAGCCCTGGATTATCCCACAGCATGAGGGTACAGTGCTGACAGGTTTTGCTCTGTATTTCCTTAAAGGGCAGGAGGTGATCACAGTGTGTAATTCTGCATTTAATTAGTCAGAGCTAGTCTCATATTGCAGCACTGACTGCAAGGGCAAACAAGAGACCCATTCTTGTTTCAAGCAAGGACTTTCCCAGTTAATTGCCTTGTAGCCCTGAGCAAACCTCTGCCTCTTAATGTTTCAGCTTCCTGCTCTGCCAGCAGAAGATCTGCCTTGTTTGCATTTGCTGATGTGCAAAAGTACAAGGATGTCATTCAGTGGAAGGCAGGATAAAAATAAAAATTAAAATACTCCTGAGGTGTTCACCTTTTGGCTCTTGGGCAGTTCTTCTGAATGGAATGCTTACTTTTGACCAGCCCTGTGCAGAGCAGCTGCAGGAGCTGAAAGAAGCAGGATGAAACCGGCAGAGACACAGCCCTGCTTACCTGTCCTGGCATTCCCCTCAGTCCCCAAGACCAGGGGGGCTTTAGATGAGAAACACTGACCTGCAGCTCACACAGATGTAACTTTAGTCAGCAACACTCTTACCACAGAACTAGATGGAGATGTCATCCTGCCATGGTACCAGAAACACCTTTTGCTGCTAAAGGGGCTGTGACTGGAGCTGCTGGCCCTGGGAAAGGACAGAGCTAAGAGCTGGCTGGCTTAGCAAACATCACAGGGGTTTCATAACAAGAGCAGTCTGCAGCAGAAGAGCCCTTGACTAACTCCTAACTTGGACTGCTGTACCCAGCAGTTATCCTGCACCTTCCACTTGCCTTGGAAATACTTCACGCTCTGAGCTGCAGGCAATGGGATACGGTCATGGTCCATTCCTGGACTGTCAACACTTCCATGCTTGCAGCCTGTGCCACTTTGCAAAGCACCTGAAGATCTTTTCCAGGGAAACTTCATCAGCAGATTTCCAGGGGATAATTGGAAAGGTCCAGTAAATCACACTGCATGAGAACAAACACACTGTTGTGTGTTTCTGGCACAGGGCAGAAGCTGCCCATGGCCTCGCAGGTCAAATCTGAGAACACAGTGATGCAGCTCATGGGTAAACTATGAGTTTTGCTTGTTTATTTTATGCCTGTTTTGGAACAGAGCTGGTTACATACAGCTTGCAGACAATTCTCTCTTTGTAACTGGAGCCCAAAGCTAATTTCTTGTTCCCAGAGAATATTGCCTCAGGAGCTGAGGTCCTGCCGTGGTTTCCCCTTCAGGCTCCTGCTGCTTGCACATCTCCCAGTGGGTCTCACTTCACAAAAAAAGCTCACACACACACACCCCTCTTGGCTTCCCAAAACTGAACACTTGCTCATGTGCCAGGAAAAAGAGCTTTGCTATGTGCAACAGTATGGCTTCATCACCCTGGCCATAACATCAGCACTACATCATAGCCAAGACCACTGAAGCAGCTAAAACTACCAGCAGCTGTACAATATGTTGCTATATAACTGCAGCATCTGGTCAGGAAGGGAACATGTGAAGGACATGCAAGTGTTACTAGCAAATGTGATGAAATTTTCATCAAAAGAACAAGATGCTCCCTGTGCCTCCTGACAAACACGCTCAGCACAACACACTGCAGGACACTGTTTCCCCAGGCCCAACGTGGGAACATCTAAGGATGTGTGGCAGAGATTCAAAAGTGCTGTGGCCACATGGAAGTGATCCCTGCAGAAGTGTCTGTGAAGAAGCCTTTCCACCAGGAGCAGCTAGAGCTGCACTATGGACCTTGGAGTGTTCTTTGACACAAACACAACTATTCTCTTTACTCCACTTTATTATTTGGGTTTCCTTATCAGCACTTTATGCACAATCCTCAGGTGGTCTGGTAATTGTGAAAGACAGGGCACTGCAAGTCATTGTTATGGTAAATGCTACAGGTTTCTCAGACTGCCTGAAAGACAAGCATGGGCTGAAACACACCCAGAGGCTGCTTTGGAGTAATGGCAGCATTGACAACAATGTCAGCTTCCAGCAAGCCAATTCCAGTAATCACAGAATCACATCAAACAGGCCTGCTTCGTTCCTCCTCGGGAGACAGGGAAAGATCAAGAACAAAGACACGTGGCTTGGAGATTCCAAGCACCAACAAGATGTTCTCACAAGATCAAGGACAGAAACTGTACTGAATCTCCAACACCACCACGCCTATTGCTCCCTCAAAAGGCCTGGTATTGAGGTAGACATGAAGTTGCTGCTACATCTTTACTATATAAACCATAAATTACAAATATTCCTAACACATGAAGATGGCTTTCCTACCAACAACAGCTGGACATGAACACATTCTTCCCTCATAGGTATAAACTTCTGAATATCAGTGCTGCTGACCTCTGTTTTTCACATTGGTTTCCTGGAGAAATTAAGTGTCTCTGATCACACTGCCTGTTTGCCTTGCCCCAGAAATTTTTGTTTCTGAAGGCCAGCTTCATTCAGATTTTACAGAAGATTGGATGGCTCATTTGAAAAACTAATTTCTACACAATGGAAACTGGTCCCCAGCAGAGCAGAAGTATTGTGAGTGATAACACTCGTTAAAAAAACATATAGGGTGACCTCAAGTTTCCAAGAAACTGGGTCATTCAGTTGTTACCAAACCACACGCTGGGATAAGTTTCACTCAAGTTCATGCTCACATAATGCAGGAGCAGCCTATGGGAAAACTGCCCTCACTTGGATGCTCAGTATTTAACTCTTCTTCTGTAACAATGATGCTGAAGACCAAGAAAATCAGAGGTACCAGAGGTACATTAGTGTTGAGAGGTTGCTACTGGCTTCAAGTCAAACTAAGTCATTTCCCATGTCTCAGCCTGGAAGAGGAAAACTGAATAAGTCATTGTGAGCAAGGATTTATCAGCAAAGTCTCCTCTAAACCAAGACTTTTCCCTAAAGTCCAGATTGCTTCAGCAAGACTAACAAAGGCAGGAATAATAGTCAGCACTTAGGTTTCCCGGTAGGACATGCAAAATCCCAAACCAGGAAATTAGCAAAGAACCCATAAAAGACAGACAAGTTGTGTTCAGTTTTGGTCCCCACTCTACCATTGTAAACATTGATGAGGTCACCCCTCAGTCTCCTTTTCTCCAAGCTAAAGAGACCCAGCTCCCTCAGCCTTTCCTCATAAGGGAGATGTTCCACTCCCCTAATCATCTTCGTAGCTCTGAACAGACAAGTTGTGTTCAGTTTTGGTCCCCACTCTACCAAAAGTATGTGGACAGGCTGTTAGAGGGCCCAGAGAAGGGCCACAGGGATGATCAGAGGACTAGAGAACCTGCCAAATGAGGAGAGTCTGAGAAAAGTGGGTTCGTTCAGCCTTGAGAAGGCTTCAGGGAGACCCTATTACAATGTTCCAGCACTTAAAGGGTGGCTACCAAGAACATGGAAACTCCCTGTTTACAAGGAGTCACATGGAAAAGAAAAGGGTTAATGAGCAGAAGTTGCTCCTGGGGAGATTCCAAATGGACACAAGAGGTAAATTTTTCACCATGAGGACAATCAAACACTGGAATAGTTTCCCAAGAGAAGTGGTAGATTCCCCTACATTGGACAATTTTAAGCCTCAGCTTGACAGGGTGTTGAGCCACTTCATATAAACTATAGTATTACCTAAAAAGGTTGGACCAGATGACCCACCAATTCTCCTATCAGGAAACTAAAACAAGGAAAACAAAAACTGGTGAGACAACTACAAGCAGGCCTACCATGGAAAGCAGGAACAGGTCTCCTGAAAGGAAGCTCAAAGCTGACACTGAATAATACTGGACATACACATGTGCAATTAATAGAGCAGGCATGTTCTGCAGGAGCTGACAATAATTAGCATTGCATAGTCACAGAAATGAAGTCCCATGAGTTCTCAAAGAAATGGTACATTTGCACAATAATGCAATGAAAAAACAACACAAACCTAAGCTAAATCTGCTTTAAAAAAAACATTAAGACAGTAAACCTAGTTTTAAGCAAAACAACCACCATGTAATGCTGCAGTACAGCAGCAAGACTGTAGGTTACCTAAATTGCCACCCAAGAAAATATTTTTTAAAAGAGCAGGACAAAGAGGGTGAAATGGTGTTGGCCAACATAGATAAATCAGTTCACTAATGGATTTGATGCTAACTTAATCTTCTTACTTGGCAGTGCCCCGAAAAGCCTGCTCTTTTTGCCTTCCCTTACCTAAATGGGATTAACCTATTGCAGAAAATTAAGAACAATTTATCAGGCCACTGAAGGCAGACTGCTTGTTGGACATGGATCTGTGTTATTCCAGCCAAGAAACAAGAGAAACTTCATAATTTAAAAAACCTGAACATGGGAGGGTTGGCAAAGTGTTACCTCTAGAGTCTTGCTGCTCTTTTCTCACAGCTTTCTGGCTGTGGGGCACACTCCAGTGCACGGGTTGTACAAAAAACCCTTTTGTTTGGAACAAGATCATTTGGCTCCTGCTACAACACAATTTATTCTTGTAACTTCCAGTGCTTCAACCAAGGAGAAATTTCTGAATGAACAAAATGGGAACAGAATATTTTACTGTGATTTTAAGCTTTTACTTTCTTGATAAAACTGAAGTGGGATTTTTTTCCAAGAAAGTTTAACGTGGAAACCTTCTTTTCTGAAGATGTCAAAACCCCTATTTTATTCTTCCACATTAACAGAGAGGAATCATTTTTTGCAAGACTAACCTAGGAAATGGATTACCTCACTTCTCACCAACAACGATTTCTACTGTAAAAAGCAAGAAATGCAGAATGTATTTTCCTCCAGTACTAACTGCTTATATTCTGAAATGAAGGTTGTGGAAGAATAAATGCACCAAATTGCAAAAATTGGCTAAAGAATTGGCTGGAACCATAATTCTCCTTCAAGAAGGAAACCCTCTCAGGCAGAACTGCAGTTTAGTGCATCTTCCCTCTCAACCTTTGAGCTCTGCCTGCAGGAAACAGCAAAAATACACAGTGATCTGTAAAACTCTTAATGTTGATTTTTAACTTCTTCATTCTTGGGAGATGAAGCAGAGCAGGAGGAAACATGCTCAAGAATAACAGGAAGACATAATGGTTCTAAGCAAGGAGAAGCCTGAGGAATACACTCCTGCTGCAACACACTACACACCTGCAGCCACACAACTGTCTGCATGGAGCCCCTGCTCTCCTGTACTACTGACAGATGTGATTCCAAAGGTTGGCACCACAGATGAAAGCAGTGGGAGCTGATGAATAAGGTGTCACCTCCTACCACACTGCCTTCCTGCTGCAAAGCCAGCAGGACAATTCCCTCTCTGACAAGAGGGACACATACTTAGATGTGCTGGACGATGCTCAGAAGTGCTGATAGCTCATTTTAAATTCAGAAGCCACCCTCCAATTCATTTTGTGATGGACATGACAGCAGCAGCATAGTTCTCCCACCCTCCTGGGGTGGCTCCAGCCTGAAGAGCTGCGAGAAGGAAAATTATACCCTTTCCCATTTCTCTCCCTGCTGTTTGCATGTAGAATTGGGCTGGAAAAAAGAACAAAACCAGGAGATAGGTTGGGAGTGAGAAAGGGAACAAAGCTGAAGGGAACATCAGGGAAGTCGGGAGGTCAGGGCACCACACATTCCCTGTAGAGACCCAAAAAGTGCCTTCCACTTTTGGCACTTTCAAGCAACAACACAGGACCACGTTAGAATGCTCAGCCCTTGGGGACATCAGGGCAAGGCAGAATGACACTTCTGCATTTCAAAATTATCCATTTAAGCCATTCACAGATTATTTTCCCTCCCTCAGATTGCCGTGTCCTAGGAAGCCAAAGCCAGTTCTCACTGAATCAGGGTGACCTCTGCCAGGAGAAGCAGCAGATCTTAAAACATATGCTACCTCATTTCCCATAGGCAAAGCTGGAAATTAAAACCCTCTGCTCACAACATGCAGCCCAGCTCCAGGGTAGCTGGAGACTGCGTGGGAACAAGCCCTCTGAAAACAACCCCAAGTTTGCTGCCTCTTGGAAGTGTCAGCTCTGGTGCTTCTGGGCACACAATGAGAAGGGCGTTTTGTGCATCCTATGACACATATGTGGGTGATGTGTCCAGATCACACACCCACCACCTTCAGGCTCTGACAGCACCATTTTCTTCTCTAAACATTTACCTTCCCTCACTTATACATTGTCCTGTGATGTTCAAATAGGTTAAAAATATGATATTGGGATTTAGTGGAATTATTATACATGTATGGAGTTATTTTGTTGTAAAGGAAGTTTTGGCTGTTCTCACGGTTCTGCTGATGCTATTTAAAGTCCAGAGAAGGAAAGCCTGACTTTAGTGAGCATCAGAGTCTTCTGATCATTTACAGATTTCTTTCCATGGATGTGGTCTTATATTTACATCCACATTTTCAGCTGCTGCCACAGTCACACAACCACTGAGAGGACAAAATGTCAAAAACTCAAAAAATGACATGCCTGCTAATTATGACTAATGTTCATTACAATAGCATCCAGGAACTCTTCCAATCCCTAATACAGGGTAAAATAGAATTCAGAATTTGCTCTGGAGATGCATTTTGGAAAGTTGAATGACATAACGTGAAATAGGTCTCATTACCCACGTAATATCCAGGATAAAACTAAATATTAGATAAAGTCCAGGTTAGAAGCCACAAATTTCTTCAAATCTGTAGCTCACAGGCTATGCAGTCTTTTAAGTAATGACACAGGTTTCAACTCTGGCACATAATATAACATGAATTATTACCTACCTTCACTAATTTCCCAGAGATACAGTCACAGAGACCTTAATGGAGGACACCACACAACCTCATCTGGGAAAAATAAAATAAACAGACTTTATCTTCACAAGAGACTGTTGAGGCACTGAAAGGATGAGGCAAACTGGAAGAAGCATCTGTGTAAAGACCATAACTGATCTTTCTCTTCAGAAGGGTAGAACTGGATTACTGCTTTTCACTGAGAAAAGCAAAAAATCATTTGCAAACATGAGTCCTGTAGATACATGAGACCCATATGTCTACACCCCACAGTCTAAAGAATCCTTCACACCCTTACCATTCCTCTCCTCTCCCTTCTGTCCCACTGCCTTGGTGCTGTCATCTATTTTTCAGCAATTTCAGCATTGCTGTAGTCAAACCCACCCACCTGGTACATCCCTTCTCAGTACTGAGAAGTCTCATGGGTAAATCCTCTGGTTCAGCCTTTCTGACCTTCCCAACAGGGCTGATCATCCCAGGGCACTGCAGTGGGTGTCAATGCTCTCCTGCTTCCGCTGCAGCCTCATCTAGAGCATCACTCTTACAAGACAGTTGGCACACAAAGTTTTCACTTAACAAGTGATATAAACTTAAGTAAAGAAGAAAGTATGTCAGAAAGGGGTGGCTGAGGCTAGGCAGGGAGGGCAGATGCTGTGCCTGGCACCAGCTGATGCTATAGGAGCTCTAGCTTGAATGGTGGCCAGAAAAGATTTTGGATGTATGAACAGAAAAGACACACTTGCAAATCTGACAGGTCTCTACAAGCCTCCTCCCAAGATAAATCTTCATCATTTAAGGCTAACTTCCCAGTTATCTCTGTGATCTCCAAGGAAGCCATACCCTGCTGTCTTGGTGAGAGTTGCACTGGGCATGAAGCTCCTACTGGTGACCAACAGCAGAACTGGTAGAAGCAGCCACCCATACTTGAAGATGACCTGGTTACCCAGACCAGATGCACTTCTTGTCTAAAGCAAAGCCTCCACAAGTTATAGAATGATCCAAGTTGTATTCACTGTACAAGATATTCTGGAAGAAAAGATGTGTTTCCTGCCACATCCCAGAGGGCTGCTCCTCCCACGGGCAACCTTTGCATCCCCAAGGAATGGCTGCTGGTGGCCTGAAGGAGCTGTGACCCCATAGCAGAGCTGGGGGCTGCTGGGATCCACTTCTCTTGGCCTGCAGGGAATTTTGACTTTTTGTTGCAATTCCAAACACCAAAAGCCAAATCTGGACACAGTAATTCCCCATAGAACAGAAATTAAGAGTCAAAGCCATTCTCTTTCTAAAACAACACACAAGGCCAAACGTGTAATCTCTCTCTGACTTTCCCCACTCAGCAGAGGGGAATAATCCTGTACAATGGCACGTCTGTGGTGATTGCTATGCAGAAATTAGAGGCTCACATCTAGAGAAGTAAAAATCCTGCTTTACTAAGGTTTCCTCAGCTGCAAGGGAAAGAAACATTGCCTCCTGGTGATTAAGAATGTAATTATTATTATTAATTCTAAAACACTTTGAATTACATGGTACATTTTCTTTAAATGGGCACTATCGTTAGTGGAGGCTGATTTGAACCAATGATTTATTCATGGCTTAATAACCCTGCTTGTTTCATAGGCTCAGCACATTTTGCTGAGCATATTGTATTACTGGATGGTTGCTATAAACAGCCCATTTAAATTTAGACAGAAGCATTTGGAAAAGTTCTATTTAGAACAGATATGTGAATTAAAACACTAACTACACTGATCAGTAACCACTGGTTTCTTCTAAACTCTTACCATTTCTGTATGTGCATTAGGATCTCAGGAAAGCTCACAGCTCATCACCAGCTGAAGTTCATATTGAAACAAAGTTTTCTACTTAGACTGATCCTAATATCCAGCCATTTGAAAATCAAGAGGAAGTCTGACAGACAGCACTGCCAAACTGTGACATTTCTGGGGATAAATCAGAACCAGGCTTTCCCCCTGGTGCTGCTAATAAAATGCCTCCAACCCCGTTGATTAATCTGCAGTGCCCTCCTCCACTTTCCCAAGTAACTAAACTAGCTACGGCAAAGGAGAAAAAAAAAAAAGCCTTTACAATTTGCCCAGACACATTTCTAACAAGAAATGATAATTTTTTAACCACTTTGTAAATACAATGTGCTTTTCTTACTGAAACTGTCCCAGAGTTTTGGCTTGAAGGTGTTGGATGCTGAGCAAAACCAGAGCACATCACCAGCAATGTACACAGCTGTACAACCAGCTCCTCCTGGGTTACTTCACATTTGAATTTTTAAAAATATCCCCAGGAAACAAGGCCAGTTGTTTTGTTCTCCACAGTTGCTACACCCCTTTAAAAGGGACACATTCCCTCTCCTAATACTTCCACGCTGCATTTTCTTAATTAATCATCATTTTCAGGATGACAGTTCTTATTTGGCTCTTTGGAGAAGGAAACATTCCCAAAAGGAACAACATAGCCCAGTATCTGCAAAGTTGGCAAGAGTAACACCTGCTCCCTATTATACTCCTTTTAACTACTCAGAGCAGGAGATGAGATGTGTAAGTAAAGAGACATACAACCTGCTCTAAACAACCCTGCAAGACACTAGGTTGCACCTATGAATTTATATTAATTGCTACCCCCTCACTATCTTGCTTTGTGAATTAGATGAGGAATAAGGTTGTAGAGGACTGGGACACTAGAGTCAAAAAGTGCCCCATTTTTCTTTCCTGTTCCTTCTTCAGGGAAGTTTTCTGAATGGTATGAAAGGTTAGAATCTGAATCAAAAGTTGAAGTGGGTAAAAGCATGAGCTAGGATGATGTATTGGTATCTTATGGATGCAATCTTTTCTTTTCTTTACCCAACACACTTCAAGAAAACACCTGGATATCAGTTATGCAAAAAGCCCAACCATCCTGGTTGGCCATGTCTGGCAGCACATGCAGCTTTGAAGGCTCATCTCCACTCTCTCAGAACAACAGTGTAGAACACACACCCCTGTAGAGTTTAAGGAAGCTGTTCATGCAAATCCCTGGGCTGCCAGAGTCCCTGAAAAAATGATTCTTTTCTTCTAATAGAAATCACAACTTTGGGGGAGCTGACAAAGCATGTGAGTCTCTTGTGCTGGTCCCAGGTGAAGCAACACAGGAGCTCAGCACCAGGCTCCATCCCCGCAGGGCTGGCACAGCCCCTGCCCACTGCCTGAGCACACGACAAGCAAAGGGACAGGGGGACAGAGGCAATTTAAAGTCACTTGTCTTAGACCTTTCCAGCCACTTAAACCGCCACTTGAACATCCCCAGGTGCAGGTTTGCAAAACAGACATCCCAGAGCTGGACTGCGAATCAGACACACACACACAAGGTCTTTCCTCTCCACAACTACCCAAAAATGTTGTGTGGCTCCAAGATAAAACTCCACAAGCTTAACTCTTTGAAGGCAATTACTACTATTGCTTAAATACTTGGGAATTCTTGCACACAGGTTGTGGTTGGGATTTTGTCTCCCCCAGAAACAGAAAAAGGATTGGGTTTGCGTGTGTTTTTTAAATCTGTGCTACATTCTTAAAATCTAACAATGGCAAGTAAAACCCTATTTTTTAGCATAAGCCAAAGAGAAGGGAAGTCATATGAGAAGATACATATTAATTAATAAAGTAGTTCTGAGGTTCCACACTCTTGGTTTCAATGCAGTTATAATTATAGGAGAGATTATGCATGACAGCATCCAGAGATTAAGGGAAGGAGAAGACAAGCAGAAGCGAGCAAATATTTCCCATGCCATGAAACCCTGCTCATTGGCTTTACATCACTTCCCAGTGGGAAGCTGTCTTGGCCCACTTCCAAGGAAGCATCACAGGAAAGGGGGAGACTGAGAGGATGGCACAAGGGGTGACCCCAAAAGAGAGTGTCCTCATCATAAGGCAAATCCGAGTGCCCGAGCAACAGGCTTCATGTCACCCTTTCCTACAAAGCCCATCCAAGCCCATTCACACAGACAGAGGGCTCTTCTTCTGCATCATGATGCAGAACACAGATCCAGAAGGCTCCAAGCTGCTTCTCAAAATTGTTTTGGACTCATCTTGCTCTATTTCTGTCTTTTTCCTGCTTACATAGAGATGTTTTTTATCACTCATCTAAACTGTTTTAATGCAGATCATTTACTACTTGGAGAGAAGGGAAAAGGACACAGCAGCTTTGAAACAGAGATGCTTGATCTCCTTAGAGATTTTGCAGCATTTCCAAGTTCCATGTCAAGATTTTCTTGTGCTGTGTTGAATTTTATCTGGCATCTTATGTCTCAAGATACTCTCAACACAATTCTAGGCAGACACTGATAAATTAGTGCAGCATGATTGTGAGGGGAGATGTTATTGCTCTCTACAACTACCTGAAAGGAGGTTGTAGCAAGGGGGGTGTCAGTCTCTTGTCACTATTAACTAGCAATAGGATGAGAGGAAATGAACTCAAGCTCCACCAGGGGAGATTTAGGGTGGATGTTAGGAAAAACTTCTTTACAGAAAGGGTTATCAAAGCACTGGAACAGGCTGGCCAGGGAACTCGTTGAATCACCATCCCTGAATATGTTCATAAGTTATATGGATACAGGGCTTAGGGACATGGTTTAGCAGTGGGCTGGTAGAGCTGGGTTAGCAGAGTTAGGTTAAAGGTTGGACTGGATGATCTTACAGGTCTTTTCCAACCTTACAATTCTATGATTCTCTGAAGAAGACAGGGAAATAAAATAACAGCTCTGAAGCATTATCAGACATGTACATTCTGCATTCATTAGAGTAAATATGTTTAAGCAACCCATAAATGTTTGCAAACACTAGAATAATTAATTATAATACACTTGCTGATAAGGAACACAGACAAATTGTGTTCTCTGTGGTGGAGGTTGAGTTTCTGAATGTCAGTAGCTTTCCACAGCTTGGAAAAGCACTTAAAAGCTTAAAACTTTAAATTTTAAAAGTGGGGGAAAAAAGAGTAAGACAGAGAAACTAATACAATGCAGCTGAAACTGTATCTCCACAGACAGCTGATCTATAGGTCTCACATCCTACCACCAGCAGTACTCAAGAGGAAGAAGCATTATCCCTGATGCATCTGTTAAAATGCAAACTGCACATTTCTGGCAGAAATAAAGTTAACCTGACTATGGGATGGATATAAACACAGCTTCAATCCAGCTATCATAGAGCTAAATCTCCTTGTCTCAGACAGGGAAAGCAGCACACAGTGGGTCTGAATTGTATCATCCAGCAGCAGCCCCCTGGAAAGGATGCTCCTGCTCCAGCCCACAACTCATCACCATGCTAAAGAAATCCATCTCCTGTCTTATTTTCCTAAGTGTGAAGGATAAGAACAACAGTTGTCAGGCCCAGTTTGGTGGCAGGGCTATCAATAGCATTGGGTTTTATTCCCAGCGGCCCAGAAAACCACAACAAGAGTTTTCCAGTTACTCACACCCCCCACAACAGGAAACTGAAACCCATTTTTGACAAACACGTAGCCACAAAGATCACAGGCAGAGGTATAAGAGAAAGGCTTAATTCAAGCAAAAGCCACTATCATCTCTTTTGCAATTGACTAACATTTCAGCTTCAGACTGTCCTTTTACCAACTTTGCAGGGAATTTCCACTCCTATTTCCCCTGTTGCTATTCCTGTGCCACATCAAGGCCACTGCAACAGAGTCCTCGCCTGCTTTAAAGTTGGCCCCAGTCAGAAGGACAAAAGGTGTCAAATCAGGAGTCTTTTATGTTGTATCTTTTTAGCATTATTTAAAGTACCTATCTCCCTATTACAGCAGAGATGTTCAAGTATTTTGAGCTCCAGGATGCCTAGGAGGGAGATAATAATTCTTTCTTCTGAATCCATCCTGTTTTCCCTCCGCTCCCTTCCCTCCCAGATATGCACACCACAGAACAGCACAGCTGCTCATACCTTACAGACACCACCCCACATGTTGCATGCATTGCCTTTTGTTGTGCCAAGCTCTGCAGCCCCTGTTGGTGTGGCAGCCCATATGTTGGTGCTCCAGCCCTCAGCAGGGCCTGTGGGGCAGCCAGCCCTGCCCACAGCACCACCACAGCCTCAAGCAGCACCCACAGCCACGATCATCTCCTCTCCACGAGTCCAGTGCAAGGGACACAACAGGGACAGACATGTCCTGGGACCAGCACCCACTCTAACTGCATTACTATTAGAATGATTAGCATTAAGATGCCAGTGCTCACGCTCAAGATCCACAAAAAATAATCTAGAATTATAGAATAGTTTTGGTTGGAAAATACCTTTAAGATCAAGTCCAACTGTTAACCCAGCACCACCAGATCCACAGGTAAACCAAGTCCTAAGCACCACACTGACATGTCTTTTTAATACCTCAAGAGATGGTGACTTCACCACCTTCCTGGGCAGCCTTTTCCAGTGCCTGACAACTCTTTCAGGGGAGAAATCTTTTCCTAATACCTAATTTAAACCTCCCCTGGTGCAACCTGAGGTCAGTTCCTCCTGTTCTGATGCTTGCTACTTGGGAGAAGATTGAATCTCAAGTGCACTGAGGTACCTTTGTGCTTCTCTGTCCTTGCAGAGCTCGGGTGCCACTAGTTACTTGCAGTGCTTAGTGGGCTGCTGATTCAAATCCCACCCAATTATTTTAAGAAGGATTAGGGAACATCAAGCTTAAGGGAAGTCCAAGAGTTAAAAAGGATCCATCAGAACAAAAAGGGCTGCTGGGTTTCCAAAGACAGAAGTGCAATGCAGTGCCAGGTGCCTGCCCAGGCTGGCACACCCCTCCTGCAATCAGCAACCAGACACATTCAGGTGCCCTGGACACAGCAGCTTTCCCCTTCCTTCCTTGTTTCCTCAATTAAAAAGCAGTTTCAGCAGAATTAGAGAAGCAAAGGTGTGTGGAAGGACATGCACTAAGTTAATGCTTTGCAGGAACCGGCTTCTCTGTCTCTTCTTTAAAAAAAGAAGTGCTTTTCTTGGGTGACACGGTGCAGAACAACCAGTCAGCTTTCTGTTTCAAAATGAACTTGTCCTAGATATCCATGGCCGAAAGCTAAACCAGGCAAAGGGCTGCTCAGCAATTCCTCTTCATTGACCTGCTGTATCCTTCTGCCTCAGCTGGGGGGGATTTCACCACAGCTCAGGACAGCTTGTGGCTCAGGGCTTGGCCCAACAACTTGCCAACTTTGCAGTCAGGACCCTTACAGCACCAGGTATCACCCACGTCCTACAGCCATATGACAACAAGCACAGGACCACAGTGCACAACAACTTGGCAGCACAACTACCCTTCCCTTAACACCAAAACTACCTTTGTGCCAGCCACCTCTCTGCCAAATTTTATCTTCTGTGAGTAGAAACCACCAAAACCTCATGAGCAAACCTCACCAGTGAGATATATACATGGGTGCACATCCATATTAAACCATAGGGTAACATCTGCTTGGAGAGGTCCATTCAAAAGCTTTGTTGATTTTTGGGAACTGAAACTAATTTGAAAACAGGGGAGAAGAAAATAGAAGCATTGATTACAAGCCAGGATCACCTTCCAGGAAAAATATGTCAGAGTTTGGTCATTTGTCTTCATTCAGGAAAAGTGGGTCTCTTTCCACATTTATTGCAAATAGGCAAAAGAATCACTTTAAACATAAAAAACTGGGAAAGACTAGTTCAGCAGAGTAACAGGAACAGTCCAACAGCAACAACTGGGTTTGTAAAGCTAACAATCAATCAGAGGAAATCCAGCCTCTCCTGGGAGAAATTTGTCTCAAAAAAGAAATAAGAAATGAGAGTACTGACTCAAAATACCAGTAAGGAAGAACAGATGCTGCCACAGGAAGGGTGAAACAGTCTAGCTCCTTGTAAGCCCTCTTTGTGGGTTGCCCACTGCTCTGTTTCCATATCTGTGTAATTTATTCCAAAACAAATTTATTATTTTAAAGACTCCACAGAGAAGGCTGTCTGTGTGCTAAAAGGCACGATGCTGGTGTTAACTCAGTGCTTATTTCTTGCTCCCACACTAATCTCAAAGGCTTTGCCTCACCTAGAATTTAGCAAGACTTTTAATTAATGGATTCCGATGGTACATCCACACTGGGAAAGCTTCTCTCATTAGCTCATTAGTCTATTGTCCTAATTAAGCAGGGCAAGCTGGTTTTTCTGCTTCATTGTCCTGCAAGGGAAAACCCAGTTTTCCCACCTAAGTCAGTTTTTTCCCCACCCCAAGTCAGCTCCCAGCTCCTCTGTCCCAGCTTGCCTGTCAGGAGGACTTCAGTAGGTGGTGGCTGCCAGCATCACCTCACCTTGCAATGCTAATCTACAGCAGGCCAGGGATGCTTTGTTCACAGCAGCTGTTCTCCTGAAAGCAGAGCCCTCTGAAGTTCCTGGCAAGACCTTGGGTCAGCATCTGCTATGGACAAACCAATCAGTGGAACAGATGAGCAGCTCCTGAAGCATCTACCCTGCAGTGCACAGAAAGAAAAGACATCTGCAATTTCAGTCTTGTGGCTGATGCTGGTGGGTTTGTGGTGCTAAAAACAACAACAACAACAACAAAAAAATCAATCTCAACACACCTATATATAATAGATGGATTTCTAGGGCAAAGAAATCCTGCAGTAGCTGGAAGAAAACCAATCCCAGCTCTCAACTGCTTTTGAGATAAAGAAGCAGAACACAGTCCCACACAACCTCTCTGAAAGGTCAGGTTGCCAAACTAGAAACAAGCAGACACAAAAATAACTGAGAGAAAACACCTAAATATAAGCAAATGTGACAATGCTTATTGGGAGATGTTTAAAGATGCCTTAGTGGAGCTCTCCTTTCAACCCAGAAGAGGAAAAGTATAATCAAAAAAAGTTAATTTGGTTTAAAATAAGAATTTAAGACAAGAGCCAAGTTAAAAAATAAATCTGTAACAAACTGGAAATCCACTATAAAATTCACAGCTGGAAAACAACACATTTTATAAAGAGAGCTAAAAGATATTAAAAAAACCTAATGGCAATAGGTGCATCAGGAAAAAAAAAACACAACAACACAAGAACAATTATCAATAAAACAGACTTGATGCTAACAGAAGCACCATAAAATTACCCTGATACAGGAGATGTAGAAAATTTACGTGTTACTTTTTATCTTTGCAGATAAGGATGCCTTCCATCTCAGCTATAACAAAATTCGCTGAGAAGCACGTTGGGAAGATACCCAAGTAAGTCTGCTAGCCATTTTTCACATCTGTAACTAGGAAATTTGTGTATCAGAGTGCATGAAAGAGCTCACCAAATCCCTAGCATTGACCTTAAAAAAAATAAAATCAACAGAAACACGTCCCAGACCAGCCAGGAAGTTCCAGAGGATTTGGAACAATAAATAAAAAAACCCACTCAGGCAAACACAAAGTGAGTGTTGTGCCAGTATTTTGAGAGGGCAAATGGCTTGACCCGGGAAGAGCAGGCAGGTCACCCTGCCTGTGGTCCCAGCGGAGGCAGGGGACAGCCAGGATCTGGGGACACAAACACAACCAGTGCTACTCAGCACAGTTTTCTGGTCCAAGGGCTTGTCAAACTGATCTGGTGTTTCTTCTCAGAGTACACATTTGGCTGACAAAGGTAACTGTGCTGACATAACACATGCAGACTTCTGTGTGAGGTTTGACTTTGGCCAGTGTAACAGCCTAAGAACAGAATCCCCAGCACTATGCAAACAGCAGCAAATAGTGGATACCCAGAGGATTAAAAGCCAGTTGAGCCCTGTAACCCCATTAGAGTTACATCTGCAACACCCATCCCTTCAGAGGTTTCAGCTCCCTGGAGAGATGTTTCCAGGAGAGAAGAGGGCCCAAGAGATGGCAGGAATTGCTCTCTGCAGGCAAAGCTCCAGGCAGCACTGGTGGGAGATGTGGGTCTGCAGGGAAGGCACGTTTTGGCTGTGTGCATCAGCTTGCTGTGGGCTCAGGAGACCCAGAGAAGGGCACTGCCAGAGGCTCAGCCCAAAGAGCAGGAGACTGAAACCATGGGCTGGTTTTAGTGCAGATTGTCACACTTGTAAAGCTAGCAGGACCCACAAAGGAAAAACTGTAGACTCAACCATGCCAGCAGCCTTTGGCTGGTCACAATCCTAGACATGCCACACAACACACAGCTCACTCACATTATTTCCTGCATGCTCAGTGCTCTGAGCACCCTTCCAGTACCAACACAGGCCACACCTACACCCACCTGACATATATTAACACCTTCCCAGAGGAAAAGAGGAGAGGAGTGATTGCTCTTGGAAAGTTTTAAAGGTCAGGTTTTTTGTTTTAAGCTGCACTGGTGCTGGGATAGCAGGGTTGCCAGGTCTGTGAAGGCTTCCAGCCACCTAAAAAGTTTACTCCTTCTCACCTGCCTCTGACAAAGACATCTCTCCTGCCAGAGGAGCAGTTATTCCCCATGTCCTTCACTCTCAACCACCTAAATGTCCTCTACTGTGGACATCTGGACCAAAGCCTGGAGCTTTGTTTGAAGCTCTCGGACCATATGAGCAGCTCCAAGTGTCTGGGTAGCTGGATGTTACTGTAGGAAAGCTTAACACCAGCTGTTCTCCAGCATAACTGATTGAACAACCAACTGTGAACTATCCACCACAGAGGAAGCCTGGGGCTTTCAATGACTCTGGATTTCCTCTGCCCACAGGCATCACTCACATCCTTTTGCTTGTCCAGGTCCAGGCAAATCCTGCTGTTCCCCAGGCAGCTGACCACACTGGTGAGATTACCCCTTGTGAGACCCTGCTTGACAGCCACACTTGTCCTCTCTCCATTGCAGCTACAGGCTGTACAGAGGTGTTGAAGCATGCCAAGTACTGCAGAGAGGTCCAGGGGGATGAACCAAAAACCTCAGCTCCACAGGAGCGATCACACACCACCGCTCCCGGAGCAGTGCCAGTTTCACATCCCAGACTGAATCCAGCTTATCCTGGCAACAGTTTTAGCTGGATGACCTTGTAGCTGGGCTCTTTCCACCTTCCTGTGAACAAGCTCCAGAACAGAGGGCTTGGCACTTCCAGAATTTGGCAAGAGCAAACACATCCATAACGGGTGTATTTTTCCTTTTACTGGGCTGGCTTAGGGTAGGTTTGAACATGAGCAGAAAAACTCTTTGTCTAAAGGACTTCAACCTGGCTGCTGTGCTCCAGCTGAGCCTTCTTATTCATGGTGCTGCTCAGGGGTCAGGAGGAACATGAACTAAACTCAGGCCCTGACTTCTGATTCTGTGTCCAAGGGAGGCAGCCAGCCTGCTTGCTTCCCAGCACGGCCAGATGCAGATTTTGTCTGCACATCCTAAACACACATGATCTTTTCAGCAAAATGAGATAACAGTTAGATGCTGGTTAGATGTTTTACCTTACCGAACACTTCAGACTGTCACCACCAGTCTGACTACTTTGCTTTCCCAGTGCTAACCCCCCCCCCAAGTGACTTGGTAAAGACATTCCCAGTTTAGGCTGTTGACTGAAGGAGGAACAGGCAGAACAGCTGCCGCTGCTTGGAAGCGCGTAACACGGGATTCCCCAGTACTCCCAGTGCAGCTCTGTGTGCAACCAGAGCCACCTCCCCTCAATCCAGGGAGGCTAACAAAGACTTCACTTGTGTTGGTTTACTCGTACATCCCAATAGGTTGTATGCAGAGCAGACGACAGGCTGCTGACAAGGATTAAGATATGGAAAATATCTCCATGGTGACTTCAAGGGACACCTGCTCTTTTTCACATTTGCAGGAACTTCCAGCCAACTCCCAGCAGAGGCAGCCTCAAGACATGAAATGCATCCAAGTGATTAACAATTTGAAAGGCGATAAAAGCAGCTAAGTAGTTTTAAATCCACTTACTGACCAACCAGGCAGCTAACATACACCGCTAGTTATTCTGGGGAGAAGGAATGGGTGTCTCAATTGTTCTTTCCCAGAACCACTGATCACAAGCTCACAGTGCTCACGTTATAAAGCAAAGCTGAAGAGAATGGAAAATACTTTTCCCAACTATATTAAAAGTTCTCAGAAAGCCAGTACAGCATGTTCAGGAATTGTGGATATTATGGGCTGTGTTTTGTGTACCAGACAACAGCTCCCTGGTCGAGGACACTACACTGAGTGCCTGCCCAAGCCAATAGCCATTTGTGTGTTATCATTAATAGATCAATCAAACATTGAAGGCACTGGGTGGAAATTGTTCCATCAGCTGCTGTAACTGAACGCTGAGTTACTCTGCAGTTACAGAAGACTGAGAGACAAAGAGAGAGAATCAGCATCTCCAAAATGCTTACAATTTTGTCTTACACAGTATAAACACTGGGGAGATATTTCATTAAAACCATTTTACCATAAAACTAAGGCTCATTTTATATCTTTCTGTAAAAGCAGACAGGGGTGTGTTCCTTAACAAAACATCACCTACAGGACATTTTAAGCAGCACTACCTGGGCTACTTGAAACTTCTTACAGAGCAATTCATAACTGGTGTTATTTCTTTACTAAAACCTCTATCCACTAATATTTCTTTGCTAAAATTACAAGACTTTCAGGGAAAAAAAAAATATATATAAAATTCACCATCAAAAAATACAACCTTCTTAAAAATGGTTAATATCAACTTAATACTTTTTCTAGATTAATTCCTTAGGGATGTCAACACACAAGGCTTCAAAGCAGCCTTTCAGATTACCCATGGGAAAAAGGACAACATGGAAAAACATTCACTCTGCTTTCAGTCGGTCACCTAAAGCAACTTCAGGATTAAAATGCTAAAAACATACATAAGGCTGGAACACAAAAGCAAATTTTCAGCATAGTAACAGGCTCATCTTAAAAACCCGAGCAGTTTTCCTCTGCACCTGCCTCTGGCTCTGGGAGTTTTCCTGGTCAGCGCCTGCTCCCCTCGCTCCGTCCCCGCACGGCTCTGGCTGCGGGACCGCGGCTTGACCCGAGTCGCGCCGTGAGTTCAGGCTCCCCGGGCTGCAGCTGCCTCTGGGAGACACAAATTCCGAGAAGTTGGAGGACAGAAGCAGCGGGACGGGACGGACGGAACCGCAGCGGGAACCGGGTCACCGGAGAGCAGAGACGAGCGGGTGCTGCTCCGGCTCAGCGGCAGCTCCCGGGGCCCCGCAGCCCGTTACCGCTCCTGCCC
>NW_009953098.1:4239300-4257482 GCF_000747805.2 Chaetura pelagica | reverse complement strand
GGCTCCTCTCCCGCCCCGCCGGTGCAGGCGGCAGCACCGCGCCGAGGAGGAAACCGAGGCAAGATGAACGGTACCCGAAAGGCTGGAGCGAGGCGGCCGTTGGTCTCTTCGCCAGCGGAAACGGGCTCGTGTTGTGCCAGGGACCTGCCTTAGACCCTGGGGTGGTCCCGCTCTGGCAGGGGGGTTGGACTCAAAGATCTCCAGAGGTCCCTTCTAACCCCTAATTCTGTGATTCTCTGAAAGGGCTGTCAGGCTCTGGCACGGGCTGCCCAGGGAAGTGGTGGAGTCACCATCCTTGGAGGAGTGTAAAAGCTGTGTAGCTGTGGTGCTCAGGGACAAGGTTGAGCAGAGCACTGGGCAGTGCTGGGTTACCAGTTTACGCAATGATCTCGAAAGTTTTTTCCAAGCAAAATGATGATACGATACTTTCTTTTGTCCAAGGAAGAGGTCATGGTGTCCTGCTTTCTCAGGGCTAGAATTTTAAAATCAAATTTTTAGAAGACTGCAACACTGAATTCTATGAAAACAAAGTCGATAAGGCACTTTGTTTAAGTTTGCTGCGAGCCGTGGTATTCAGGTTGCCATAGTGATCAAGGTCTTCAGCAGTTCTGAGCTGGCCAGGTGTTCTGCCAGGAGGAGGGAAGCTCAGGGCAGCTGACCCAAGTGGGACAACACAAGTATTCTGTACCATAGATCTGATTTCATTTCAATCCTCAGGTCTCCTTTCTTTTTCCTGATTTCCCATGTTAGGTGGGGAGGTTCACAGGGCGATAGAACAACTGCCTAAACACACTCGAGCAGCAGCTCCGGCTTGTACCACCCTCTCCAGCAGGAAGCTGTGCCTCCAGGAAGGCCCCAGGAAGGCAGCTGCTGGTGAGCACCTCTGCTGCCCCGCAGAAGCAGAGTAGCACCCACAGCCCTGCCAGCCTCAGACAGGGGTACCAAGAAGGCAGAAACTACAAGGTGAAGTTTTGCATGTTTTCCCTGTTGCGAGTGTTCCCCTCACCTCTGTTTCCCCTGCAAGCGCTGCCGGGTGGCCCTGCAGCCGCTGCCAGGCCCCAGCCAGCCACCCTGGAGCCAAACCCGTCCTCACAACAACTTTTCCAGTCACTTTTGTCAGAATGAAACAAGTCGCTTTCCTTTCAATGCCTTTTACCAACCCCGGCGTGCACAAGGCAGAAACCCCAGCAACAAGTTCCTGGCTGCAGGAACACAGCTCTCAGCAGGGATTTCCACCTCCCGCTGCCCGGCCGCGCGCTGAGGCTTCCAGGCACCTTTTGTGCTTTGCTCCACACCAGCACGAGCAGCATTGTGGCTGCATTACAGCAACCACATGAATGCTCAATGTTCTTTAGAAAACAAACCCAGAAAATAGTTGTTAAGGTCTTTGGAGATCAGCTGAGACGCTGTGCTAGGGCCTGGGTGGGGCAGGAGAGAGGGCAGGGGTGCTCCAAGGCTGCCCACCCTGACACCTCCCCTGGCTTTCACCCAAAACCATTTCCTCTCTGTGTGCAGGTCAAAGTGCCCGAGCTATCGTCCAGTCTGTGTCACAGCCTGGCCTGGGGATTTTACAACTGCCTGGCTGGGTGAGTCAGTAGCAAAGCTAAACCCAAACGCTTGGCTGGCGCGTTCCCTTTGCACAAGGAGCAGCAACCAGGGCCTGCCCCAGCCCAGTGGCCAGGGTCAAAGTCACCCTGTGTCTGCATGCAGGCCTTGGCCAAGCCAAGCTGCTTTAGGTGCCTTTTTACCTTTTCCCCGTTAGTGGAAAGCACTCACCTTTGAAACAAAGTAGTTTTTTTAAGAGAATAATCCAAACCCTGGATTTTCAAACTGTCAAAAGGAGGATTTTGGCTTGAAGTTTGGTTTCTTTGGGCTTCTTGGTTGACACTCTGCACTGACTTTGGCATAGTTTTGGAAATATTTTCACTCTATGTAAACCGAATTATTCTGTTCAGACTTTCATCTGGTCTGTGTTCAGGACTTACCTGTGGTACAGGAGCAGGAGCATGTGGACACATCCTCCCAGCACCATTCACCTTCATGCCACTCTGCTCTGCCAGCTGTTTGCACCATTTTCCAGACACGCTCAAATGATTTCAGATGTGGAGAACTGCAATGTGATTTTAGAGGACCTGAACTTGATGTCCATGTCTTGGACTTGCTGGTAGAAATGGGGTTTGAAACTAATGAAGATGTTGTTTGACATCAAGGAAAAAGCCACCTTTCTGAGCACTGTGCCTAAAGACACATGCAACAAAGTTGTTCATCCCCCAGCTCTGGAGGCTTTCAAGAGCCTCAGCAAACCTGCACGCAGAACAATTGTCTCCTTCTAGCACCAAACCTGCTAGTGCTGCCTTCCAGCCCATTCCATTGTGAGCCCACCATGCTGGGATGTCTCACAGGGTTCTCCTAGTGACAGCAAACAGTTGTTGATTGCTGAAGAATGGGGAAAACATTATTGCAAATTCTGCTGAACCCCACTGACCTTCACCAGCTGCAGCTGGTTGTGCTGGGCCAAGAGCACTGATGGAAGAACCAAAGCTGTCCAATGAAGATTTTTGGCTTCACTTTAAAAAAATAACAATTCTTGCTAGCACAACAGCACAAGGTAGAAGTGGGACCATGTTTTATGAAACTGCCACAACTAGCAGAAACACCAAAATGGCTTTTCATCAGGTCACTTCTTTTGGTGCATAATTTGGAGCACCTCACCTGTGAAGACAGACTAAGGGATGGCATTGTTCAGCCTGGAGAACACAGGGCTCTGGAAAGACCTTAAAGCACCTTCCAATACTAGAGGGGGACCTACAGGAAAGCTGGGGAGGGACTTTTTACAAGGGCTTGTAGCAATAGGATGAGTGGGGACAATGTCAAACTAAAAGAGGGTAGGTTTAGATTAGATGTTAGGAATAAATGATTTCCTGTGAGGGTGGTTAGACACTGGCAGAAGTTGCCCTGAGAAACTGTGGATGTCCCATCCCTGCAAGTGTTCAAGGACAGGTTGGATGGGGTTTGGAGCAACCTGGTCTAGTGAGAGGTGTCCCTGCCCATGCAGGAGGGTTGGAACTCAATGATCCTTAAGGTCCCTTCCAAACCATTCTGTGATTCTATAATTTATACCTGCAGAAAACAGTCATCTTCCAGGGCCCAGTGCAACTGCCCTAGATGGGAAGGTCTGCATAGCTCTACCAGGCATGTGTGCATCTGCACAGTTATAGGAGCTAATCTTTCATAAGACACCTAGAAGAAATTACGATAGATGTAGCGAGGAACTGGTTTCATCAGTGGAGTGATTTAGATGAATGATACTAAGGCTGTTTCCTCCCACCTTCCTGCTAAATGGACTCTTCACCACTTCAATTAAGAAAAGGTGAGCGCTCTAGGAAGCAGTAGCAAGGGAAAAAAAATTAAGTAGAGGTACCAATAAAACTTTTTTAATTACACTTTACCTCTAATGTAAATCACACCGCAATAAAAATAGAGTGTTGGAAGACTTTAGGCTCATTTGATCATGCAAGAACCATGAATGTGATCACAGGAGAAGGCAACTGAATTAAGGTCAGAAACCAGAGCCCTTCAGCACCCAAACCACACTGTGGAGGGTGCGTACACACACGCAATCAGGGTGACCAAGCAGAATGCAGTCAGTGCAAAACATCAAACACCACAAATGTTTTTCAACCACTCCTTTTGCAAAAATGTAATAGCTTTGCTCACGGTGCAGCTGGGAGGGGCAGCACCTGGCACCCTCCTGCCATGCCACTCACACCCATCACAGCAGCCAGGAGCAGAGAATCACTCATCCCTGGAGGAGTGCAGCACTCCTGCAGCAGCATGAAACCCCCTCTTCCCAACCCTGCCTACCAAAGCACGTGGCTTGGTAAGAGTTAATCCAGGTATATTGTAATAAATGAAAAGTTGCATAATTGAAAAATAGCTGAGGCATTAATCTTCCTTCTCAGTACCTTGAGTCCTCTTTAGAAAGATTATTTTGTCTTCAGAGACAGCTTTAATGCTACTTAAGAAATTGCTTATAAGTGAAGGATTTTTTTTCTCACTATACAGGGACAGGTTGTCTACTACACTGATTTTGTCAGAGACAATTAACCTTTGTCAAATATACAAAGATAATGGCTGTTCTCCACAAATACTATTGTACTGAATTTGACATATCTAAGGTCAGTTTGTCTTACCATTTTGACTGAGCCTACTTAGCAACAGTGACATACCCACTCCTTTTATCCAGACCCAAGAAACTCTTTGTGCCTAGCAAAATAATCAGTGGTCTCCTGAGCACCTCCAGAACAAGTAAGTTAGCTCTGTATAAGGAACACCATGCTGGGAAATTCAGAATCCCAATACAAGCTCATTCAAAGGTGTTTTGATGTCCAGCTTCAAAGGAAGGAAGAGCTATGAGAAGGAAGAAAGGAAAAACATAGAAAACTGGGGCTCCAGGAAACCTTCCCCTGAATTTCTACACAGAATCTATCAGTGGCAGAGAGGATGCAGGCACATTTTCTTTGAACTGTAACTCCCACCCTGCAAAAGCAGACACCAGGCAGGACCATAGAGCAGGTCAGTTGTTTCCTTGCTGCAAATAACTCCCAGTGAGCTCAAAAAGCAATTTTACAGCATGAAGTGGTTCATCACACAAAGGTCCCCAAGCAGAAGCACTCACTCCTCCCCTCTGCCTGTGTTCCCCGAGCACCTGCTCTGCTCCCCTGATCCACAAGCACAGCACAAAGATGCTGAATGAAACCAAATCCTTCCCCTCCCACCACACTAGCCTGGCTGAGTACTCATATTTATTTACAGCCAAAGCATCAGGCAATGAAAGTTGTAATTTTGCAATAAGTGGGCCTTTTGCCTCAAGCAGTGGCCTTTGGGAGACACACACAAGCAGATGCCAAAACGGGGCTAATCCATCGTTTGCCACGTTGGCTGCTGCCCTCGACAGGGTGTGGAGGAGCCCTGCAGGGCTGCCCCCAGTGAGGAGCAGAGTGGGTTTCCTCCACCCCTGAGCAGACCACATGAGGGTTCAGAGGTCTCTCCTGCCTCCTGTATCAAAACCAGCAGGCTGAAGTGGTTTAATGCCACCAGGACACGGTGCTCAGCTGTTGGAGAGCTCCAGCATGTGCCTTTCCAGCATAGTCTGGTTTTCTTCTTTGAGATTCTGGTCTAGACACCAGAGGTTCATTCCTGGGAACAGCCTTAGACTCCTTGAGCTGACAAATACAGGTAACATAAGCCATTTAGTCCCTCTGTGCATCATGGCTATTATCTTCAAAATATGGACCAATACCTTTCCCCACCCCCCTCTCCTCTCTGCCTTAAATCCAGCATGTGGCCAGGAAGCAGAGCTATTTCCAAACCATTACCAGAGGAACCACCATTATCTCCAGCCAAACACATACAGCAGCAGCTCCTCTCTCCCAAACTTTTTCTTGCCCATTTGGACTGCACAGCTATTTCCTGCAGAGGCAACACAGCTGTCCTGTGCACAGCCAAAGAGAATCCCAGTCTTGGGGGGGAAAAAAAAGCCCTAGTTGCTTCAGCAGTGAATAGATGAATACAGCAGCTTGCCCAGAGCTGCCATCGCAGAGATCAACAAACAAGCAGCTCTATTTATGCCATCGTGCTTGCACAGAAACTCCAGACAAACTAATAACCTTGTGTTCAGCCACTTCCCCTCTTTGTCCCTGAAGTAGCAGCCTCACGCAGAGCGCGCGGCTCGCTCGCCCAGAACAGGCTTTTTGGTTAATTGCTCAAGAAGCCGCCAACACAGGCCTGTTCATTCAGCTCAGCTGCTTAACACTGCAAGCTAAATAAGAAAAAAGGGAAAGTTTAATGCCACCAGGACACGGTGCTCAGCTGTTGGAGAGCTCCAGCATGTGCCTTTCCAGCATAGTCTGGTTTTCTTCTTTGAGATTCTGGTCTAGACACCAGAGGTTCATTCCTGGGAACAGCCTTAGACTCCTTGAGCTGACAAATACAGGTAACATAAGCCATTTAGTCCCTCTGTGCATCATGGCTATTATCTTCAAAATATGGACCAATACCTTTCCCCACCCCCCTCTCCTCTCTGCCTTAAATCCAGCATGTGGCCAGGAAGCAGAGCTATTTCCAAACCATTACCAGAGGAACCACCATTATCTCCAGCCAAACACATACAGCAGCAGCTCCTCTCTCCCAAACTTTTTCTTGCCCATTTGGACTGCACAGCTATTTCCTGCAGAGGCAACACAGCTGTCCTGTGCACAGCCAAAGAGAATCCCAGTCTTGGGGGGGAAAAAAAAGCCCTAGTTGCTTCAGCAGTGAATAGATGAATACAGCAGCTTGCCCAGAGCTGCCATCGCAGAGATCAACAAACAAGCAGCTCTATTTATGCCATCGTGCTTGCACAGAAACTCCAGACAAACTAATAACCTTGTGTTCAGCCACTTCCCCTCTTTGTCCCTGAAGTAGCAGCCTCACGCAGAGCGCGCGGCTCGCTCGCCCAGAACAGGCTTTTTGGTTAATTGCTCAAGAAGCCGCCAACACAGGCCTGTTCATTCAGCTCAGCTGCTTAACACTGCAAGCTAAATAAGAAAAAAGGGAAAGAAGGAAAACTTTGTATTCCTTTCATACCCTGAACGTTCAATGACAGCATCCACGTTGCCCTGGCATGCGACATCAAACCACTTCCTCTGCTCTGAGATGGGATTTAAGAAGAATGACTTTGAGGCTGACTCGCCATTTCAAATCTCTCATTTCCCTCTGCCCCCCATCTCAAACTCGAGGATGCAACATGAATGAAATCAGAATTAGCCTCGTTACAAACGAGCAAGGGGGGTGACCTAGATTCCCTTTGCCTCTCAGAAGGAAGTGACGGCAAAAGTTTACAACCCACCAGCCAAGGCTGTCGGCACGTTTGGGTCAAAGTTTGTTGCGATCCTTTCCTTTCTGGAAAGGCTTTTACTAGTGGGTTGATTTGTATGGCAGTAGCTGAATTATGCATGGGATTTGTACAGCTTCTGCTAGCAGATAACTCCAGCCCTTCCGTCGTGTGCAGAGAAACCCAAGCTCTTCCTTGCAGCATCTTCAGTGGCTTGACCCCAGCTTTGTGACCCTGGGGACACACATTGTGCTGGCGTGTTGGAGTAGCTCTCACCACCAGGCACATCAGGCAACATCCTGTGCTGTGCCAGCTGTTGAGGTGCTAGGAAGAAATGTGGGTTTTTTTCAATGATCTTCTTGAATCCTGCTCAAAAAAATCCCCAGTCAGAGAGAAGGCAGCCTGGTTGCTGTGCGAGCTGCTGGGGCTGCTTGCGTTACAGCTGAGTGGCAGCACAGGCCTCTCTCCAAGTGACAGTCACACTGAGGAAAAAACATGGAGATAATCAGGCTGGTGGGGTGTGTTGTGGTGATTCCTCACTCATCCTTTTTCTGCCAGTGAAAACTTGCCTTTCTCTCTCCTTTTCCCCCCCCCACAAGCCCAAGGTCTGTCCTAGTTAGAGGTCAGGGGGATGCACATCCACCCACAAGCATTTCACCCACACCCACTCTGCTGCCCAGCCCTAAGTCCAAGTTGCTTTTCCAACTGGGGACAGCATGAATCCAGCAAGGCCCAGGACAAACCCAGCTGGGCTCCTGCCAGCCCAGCTTATTGGCCCCTGCATTACCCACTTAACCACTCACTGCAGGGACAGTCAGAGCTGGTGCCACTCTCATCAAATTCACTCCATTGCCATTAGCAGCTGCTTTCCAATACTGTGGCTGAAATTGCCACAGATGCCCTCTGCGAGTGAAGAAGTAACGTGCTTGGGAAAGAGCACAAGGAGACCTCCTATCCCCCAGCAGACCCTCCTGCAGCCTGACCCGTGGGAGCTGTGCCCTGTGCAAGCTTCAGGAGCACTCAGTACCAACCTCCTGGTCACAAGCCACAAGCACTACACGCTGCACCCCAACTACCAAACTCTTAATTACATCCTGAGCAGCCCCTCTGCACCAGCAGTGATGGGGGCTCAGCTGGACCCATGGCTGTTGGCAGGATCCTGTTTTGCTTCATGCTCATTACAGAAAATAGCCAGCTCGGATCCAGCAGCCAGTGGAGATGTTTCCCCCTGAAGTGGGTTGCTTTCTCTTGCCAATTATGAGCATGGAGCTCTGCAGCCCTGCACAAATTGCTGAGTGAGAGCATGAACAGGAGTACATGGGAACTGATTGCAGTGCTGGTGGCAGGCTTGCTGAAAAAAGGCTGGTGGAAACACCGAGGCCAAGAGAAATGACAAGCAGAGGTGATGGTGATCACGGCTGGCACAACAGTGCCATGGGCCTGCATGGCCCCCTCCAGCCCCTGCAGAAGTGCAGACACCCACAGCAGCAGGGGTTAACAGAAGGGCTGCAGCCACTTGACTCCACCACCACAGTTCCCCCCCCCCTCCCTCTATGAAGATATTCCTTTTTGTCAGGGCATCACTTCAGTACACATCAGCAGTGTGCATCCCACAGCTGGGAATCTTGGCACCCTTTCGGGAAAGAGAAATCATTCCCCTCTCCCACCAAAAGCCCCAATTTTACCAGATGCTCCAGCACAACCACAGAGCCCTGAGAGATTTCTAAGGGGTGACTGACCAGATCTCCAGGCTGAGGTTGGTCTCCAAACCTTTATGGGGTGCACAGCACTGGTGCTCACACTGCCTTTGCTCCTTCCTTTGGGGGAAGGAGGTAACGTGTCTTTCTAGCTGTAGGTCAGCCCAGGCTCAGAGCTGGTTCAGCCAGGGGACAGCTTTCCTACCCACTGCTGGTGACAAATGGGTTGATTGCCCATCTTACAATGTTCACCTTGCTCTGCCCTCTAACATATTCACTCATGAACTTCCACTGGTGTGCAACCCACCACCCCTTGCCTGGTTGGATCTTCAGCTGTCCCAGTACCTCCAGCCTGTCACCATGAGGCGCACACCAACACTCAACATATATATGAAGCATCACTCACTCTTGCTCCCATCCTGCCTCTCTCTTCAATACATCCATCCAGAAATTCCCTGCTCAGCATCAGCTCTCCATGCTCACGCCCATCAGCATTTTTGCAGGCTCTGCAGAAGGGTATTGATTCCTGCTCACAGAGCAGTTCTGTCTGAGGAAAAGCTATTACATTTGCCTGGAGAGGCTTTGGAATCCAGCCCCCCCATGTTGTGCAGATCCCTTCCTCCCCTTTGCCCTTCTGTCTCCTCCACAGCACCACTGGGATGTGGGGTTTGCTCAGTCCCCTCACTTTCCATCTATACCTTGCAAGCAGAGCTGCCTGTGATTTATTTCCTTGTATTTAATCCTAAATCAGAGGCACCAGAAATCTGCAGCTGGCAATGTCAGGCTGCTTTCCAGCTTCTCCATCCAGACCTGCCAGCAGACGTTTTCAGTTTAGGTTCTCATATCTCCATTACAGTCTGGTCTCAAAACAGCAAATCCACCAGCCCTCCAACTGTGCACATTCAACTCCACAGCCTCAAAGCTGTTACAAATGAGCCACAAGTTCCTCTCACAAGAAGTGAGTATCCCTCCAACAAGTCTCTTTTGGCAGAGAGTAATACCCTTCAGATCTCTTTAGCACAGTTTGGTGCCTGGTTTTCTCCTCCTACCTGATTGTAAGCTGGTAAGCAAAGAGAGCTCCTCAGATCTGGTGATGTTAAAACTCTTCCTTACCAGCAACTCCACTTACCTCTGCAACAGGGTGAAATTTCTGCAGCTTTCCTGGGGAGTTGAAGCGATGCTGGACTGTAGGAACATCCACCCTCCCGCTGCCTTTCCCTCAGCTCTCCACTCCTGGGTGTGCTCTGCCCTTCCCATAGGCATTTCTGGGCGCAGGATTTATTCAGTCGTGGAGGAGAAATGAGAGCTGTAGTTCATAACTCATGGAAAATTTCACTTAAAGTTGAACTAATAATTTGAGAGAAGAGAGACGGGAAGAGAAAAGAGGGATTTCCACATATCACCCCACTTTTCTACTATCAGACTGAAGAAAGCAGATTTGGAGAAGTTAAGTCAGTTTTGAAGTTTAACAGGATTGCATACACTTAAAATAAAACCCCTAATAGGTGGAATGAACACCCCACCACCACCCCCCCATCAGGGTTTGTCCATGCTTCTGGCCAGGGGTTGAGCACTCTCCTCAGGTGGAAGGGACTCCAGCCTGGCACACAGCATACACAAAAGAACCCAAAGGAGAAGGCAAGGCTTGTTGGAGAAAAGCTGGATGTAGATCTTAAGGAGCAACACAGATCTGAGATACAGACAATGAGCTTGAAATTAAATATAAATTCAACAACGGGAAAAGTTGCCAGCAATATTTAGGGTTTGTATATGTATGTTACATATATATATATACACACATACACACAGATATATATAAAGACCAACAAATCCTATCTGTATGCAATGTGAGCAAGATGTTGCTATAGTAATCTTAATTTTATATTCCTTATGTTAAGAAGTTGTTTGCAAGTTGTTTGGCACCCAGACTGTCCTTATGCATGTGCTACATTTAACCCAGTAGGACTCTGTTTTCTGCCTCTAGGAGCTATGGAAATAGAAATAACTGCTAACAATAATAGCATCAACACTACACGACAGCCTGGGATCCAGTGTCCTTTAAAAAGAGAAAAAGGAAGAAAGAGGCAGAGAGGAAAAGAAACTGCCTATGTGAGTTAGCATTCTGAGGCTTGGACACCAGCATGTCCAACCCAAGGATGGGCAGGGTCCTGGGGAGCAGTGTTGGGAGCTGCTGGAGGATCAGGGCTGCCCTGGGTGGAAGCAGGGGGCAGGAGAGACAACACCTGCTGTAGATGTCATGTGCCACCAGCTGAAAATCAAAGTGACTCCACCAAAGCCAGGAGCTTCAGGTGGTGACAGCCCTGGGGGAGGTCCAAGGCTGGGGACCCACATAGTGTGTGGACACTTCCCATGCAGAGGCAAGTGCTACCTTCAAACACTCTCACCCAACATCAGCTCCCAGGTGTATTTAGTTTTCTCCAGATTGATGGTGTTTACAACTCCAGCCATTTCCTCAGTCATCTATGATCTCCGGTCACAAGCAGGTCTCTTTGGGATACTGAGTGACAGGTATTGTTATAGAGCCAAGGAGATGGGACTCTGAACAGCCTGTGGCCAGCAGATTGGTGTGAAATCATGATTTATCTGCAGGTAAATTAAGTTATGTCTCTCTCCCCTGGCAGTGGCTGCACACAGGTGTGCTGTATTTCTTCCTCTAAGCAGGAAACACGAGGCCATTTACCAATGGCCAGAGATCAGAAGGTGCCCACATGTCAACTCCAGGACAAAGCTCATCTGAGCATATCTGAGGGAGGGAGCTGACAAGAGACAAAGAGCCAGAGCTGAGTTTGCTCTATTTTGTCTCTCCATTGCTTGGAGAATCCTGGGAAGGAAAAACAAGTGAATTATTGTCATCTCCAGATTTAAAGAAGTGGAGGCTTCACACAAAATTGCATTGCTTAGACATTCAGAGGGGGAAATATTTACCTCAGGTGCGGAAATAAATGTTATAGTTTATGAGTCATATAAAGCCTTTTATGCTGAAAATCCCTCTCTGGATGAGGATGGGGATATTTCTCACTGTGGTCTTGATCCATCCAATTTATTTGCAGAGCAAAAGGATCAGTGAGGGCCTTATTTTCCAGAAGATCTGGCGATGGGAAAAGTTCTTCTGGTGGGGACTGGATGTCCATCTGTGCCTCCACATCCTGGCTCATGCAGGTCCCTTTGCCCACCCAGGTAGCCCCCATTGCCCCTGGCAGGAGAGGCTCTAAGTAACTCTTTGCACTGAGGATTTTGGGGTCATGGCATTCTGTGTTAATGCCATTCCTGTGGCCACTCCCCAGGGCCAGGGGATTCAGTGGGGCTGCAGCACCTGGGGCTTCTCCAAAACCCCGTGTTCACTGGCAAAATCAGGCTTCAGGGGTGCACAGAGCAGGGCACAAGGAGCAAGGGGAGCACAAAGATAGGTAGGATGGGCAGAAGGAAGATGCTCTCTTTCTGCAGCTCTGGGTGCCCCAACTTTCTGGGACATGGATTCCCTAACACTGGCACCCACTTCTGTCAGCACATGTGTCCTGATACCTGCATTAGTGGCCAAGCCAAGTACAGGTGACCCTAGCTCTTGGGGTGCACTACACCCTGGCCACTGGCACCACATCCTGGAAAGAGAGCTGGCAGCAGAACCCGGGAGCAGCAAAGGGGGGAAAAACACATTTGTGTGCAAGGGGTTTGGCTTTCAGGGTCATTGCCAATGGGTTTAAGCAGGGCAGAATGAGCCTGCCCCAGTTCCCTGGCCTTTTGGGAAAGATGTTGCTACCGCCAGAGCCTCATGCCTTCCAGAAAAGCACCATTCCCTCCACTGTTGATAATTTTAGGAAGAAGCCTCATTTTTCACTGATCGTTTTAGAAGCACAAAATGGATTACAGCGTGGAGTAACCTTGATAACTGAGAAATCCAGTGTATGCAAATGCAAGCCTTAAATGGCTCCTTCTGTGAAAGATTAGCTCGCAGGGGGGATGTCTTTCAGATACGGCACCAATGAATTGACTGGTATTTAAAAAGCAGGGACTTTGCCACAAGCTACATGACACGGCCCACTGACACCTACAAACAGCAGCTCTGCCCTGCCAGCATAACTCCTGTCTCTGCTCTGCAAACCTGCTCAGCTCCATGGCCTTTGGGATGCCCGATACACCTGCACACATCGACACAAGATGCCAGACTGCTAAAAGCAAACCACTAAGTCACCTCCAGCACATACAAGCTCCCAGGCCCAGCCATGCCATTCCCTCATGCCTAAACTGCAGCCCACGGGTGGCCAGGATGGAGCACCAAGTGCCTGGGGCTGCTTCATCCTCTGCCATCTCCTCCAGCCCCTCGGAGCTCGGGATTAAGCACAGGGATGAGGCAAAACTCGTTTTTTCCCTGGACTGATGCTGCCAGTTGCCTGGGTCAGCTGGTGCCAGGCTGCAGCGAGGATCTTCCCTTGGGCATCCCTTGCAGCACCCAGGCTGGACCCACCACCTCCAACAAGCACAGGGATGGAGGGGGATGCTGTGCAGTGTGTGGCAGCTGCCTGAAGATGGCAAGCCAACACTGCGGTTTATAATACATGCAAATAACCCCGCTGGAAGAAGAAGGGGGCTCCCTACAAATAACAGTGCTATATTTTCTTCGCAGCCCATGTAGTGCCAGAGCAGAATTTAAATTGCAGTGTTTATCAAACAGGTCTGAGCCTTTTTTTTTTCCCTCCTCTTTGTTAACCACTGCCCATCTCACAGAATTTCGAGCAGTGCCCCTGGTACTGCACCAGCACTCAAGCCCAAATGCAAAGTCTGAGGAAGAAATCGCAATGCATCCTTTGGCACCAGGGAGCCATAGAGCTAGTGTGTGCATGCAATAATTTATCCTAAGCCTTCTAGTGGCATTTTATGTCTTTTTGCTGTAGTGCTATTACAGCTTTGATTACTCCATTTTTATGTTTGTCAGCACAGCATATGGGCAAGATAATTTGTATTCAAAGTATTAAACTGATAATGTAAATTATTAAAGACCCAATTCATAAAAGCATTACACACCATATGCAGATTCCTTCCCCTGAACTCTCCCTTCCTCCTCCCCATTTTACAGACCTGGCTGCCAGCTCCCACCCCATGGGCACCAGGTTTGTCCGAGTGGATGGCAGATGAGGACCCACCACCTCCCTTTTTCTGATGTCCCCTGTACAACTCATTCACCCCCCAGTGCCTGTTGCCCAACAGCTCATCTCATTTCAACACCTCTGACAACACGACAGAGAAGAAACGGTTTTCCCATGTTTATCCCCAGCCCCCATTTGATGCAGAGCACCCTCCAAGGTAAGCACATCTCTGAGCACAGCAGTTGCAAGGATGCATTGGAGGGGAAACATGAGAAGGAGAAGAAGCCAGCTGCTGTGGTAGTCCCATCCTATGGCCTGTTTCAGCCTCCATGTATGCAGGATGATGGCAGGTGCCACTGGTTTGGGGGGGGGGGGGAGGAAGCTGCCATGCCTGTGGGCAAGCACCCAGCCCCTGTGGGCAATGGGTCATCTCTCTCCATGCTCAGCTTCAATGGGATTTCCAGCAGCTGCTCCAAAGGGCTGGGAGCAGCAAAACCTGCCAGCCCTGCTGGGAAATTGAGCTTTTCAGCTGCAACCCCTGCAATAATGGGCAACTTATTCCAGTAGCTGTTTACCAGACCATACACAGGACCATCATGTTGAGCAGATGCCATCTTCTGTTTTTCTCATTACCAAGATTTACTGTCTTATAAGCTTATTATTGACTGAGGCTTTAGGCTTTCTTCAGGGCTGAGGACAAGGGGCATGCAAACTTCTGTTTGCAGTAGCATCCCCTGCCCAAGCCATCAGGACTGAGCCAGTGCTCGGGGCAACCTCCACCTAACCTGGACCCCTCCACCTTGCAGCAAAGGCTCTGGCAGCCTTGAAGGCCTGTGGGGAGATGCAGCATGCTCTGTCTTTGCCATGGGCTCTCCTGAAGCCCCAAGTTCCCTGGGCCAGCCCCTCAGACTCTCACCTTTCCCCCAGCACAGGAAAGTTCCAATGCATTCAGCTGCTGGTGCTTCTGAAAAACGACACGAGAAGAGAGCAAGAATTGGGCTGGTAACGATTAACTGCACTTGGTCTGCATAAATCATGCAAGTCTCCTGGACTGCCCACACTGCACATAAATGCTCTTCTGGCCCCACTTCTGAGGAGAAACACTCCTCATCCCATCCTGGGGAGGAAAAGGAGGATTTTGAACCCTGCTTCCAGACGTTTGACTTCCAGGGGCCCACAAGTGACCCCAGGGGAGTTGTATCACTTCTCCACATCTCCTTCTACCCAGCCAAATAACGCTGCTCACACACACCAAGTTGCAGGCTCCCCAGTACACTGGCTCCAAGCAAAGGAGCCACTTTACCTGTGCATGCACGCACCACCCAGCATGCACAAACTGCTCTCAGCAGTGTCTCCCTGAGCTTACATGGAAAAAAAGAAAAAATGAAAGGACATCACATTTCCCAGCAGGACACAAAAGCAATGAAAAAGTAAGAATTCTGCCAGTGTCCACCAGGACTCAAATCTGCTGGCCACTGTGCTGAGGCCCACGGGGTGGATCAGCATGTGCACAGCTCGCAGGTAAAACAAGAGCATCCCACACAACATATAAAAACTTGGTGCTTTTCTTCTCTCCCTGAATTTTGCACATCTTTGACACAACACAGGCATGTTTCACCAGGTCAGTGCTCTCAGCAGACACTGCCACGCAGCTGCGTCGCACTTACTCCCCAGCCCTGCTTTTAATTCCCTAGGACATCAGCAGCAACTGGCACATGTCCTTCCACCAGCCCTTACTAATGCCCTGCCCACGTCCAGGTCCCTTGCTGCCCCAAGAGAGGTACTTGCCTCTCTTCTGCAACACTGATTACATTTTTTAAACAAAAATCCCCTTGGCTTTTATCATCCCAACCATGACCCAAAGCGCCACCGAGCTCTTGCATCTGCTTTAGGGTGACACATTTGTGCCTGGAGGTCTCATCTTTATCTTTCTCTAAACTGCTTTGCTTTGGCATTTCCAGGGATGGGCCAGGGTGGGAATGACATGGCTCACCTGAACATGGTACCTGTCCCAAACCTCTCTGTGCTGGCTGGTTCAGCATGATGCTTCCCATCCATGGGCAGGCATGATGCTGTTCAGGCAGCAGGGGATGTTTGGTGGGAGGGCTGCAAGGCTCCAGCTGTGCACAGCCATGGTTTGGCACGTTACAGCTGTGGCCAAAATTGAAGCTGCCAAGGCAGGTTGTCAGGGAAGGGGATGGAAACATGAGCTAAGCAAAGCACTGGAGATGTAGAAGGAGAAACTGAGCACATGCCAAGAAGATGGTAAAGAAATTACTTCTGGGGGAAAAACAAAAGCAAACCAAACCACTATTTGGCTATTTCTACTCGCAACATATTTGGAATTCCTTCTCCAATATTGTGTTTTCAAAAAAGGCAAAGGCATTTTTCAACTCCTATTTCATCATTGAATGAAAAAAAACACCCCACACATCTGTCCCCACTCCAACCACAGCTCTGCACGCTGAGCCATGTCCTTGTGCCTGCAGGGGGAAAGGGCATGGGAATAGTGGGACAGGGCATGGGAACAGTGGGACAGACAGGTGAAGCCAATCCTGAGTGGATGGTGCTGCCCACAGCAGATGCTGGTGCTGGCAGAAGCAGCCCTGTAATGATGGGCTCAAACTTGGGAAAACTGGGCTCCACACACAGGAGGAGTTCACAAGCCCCAAGTTTGGTTTCTCTCCACCTCTCCCACACATTTGCTTTTCCATTGGGCTCTGCAGAGCTGCTTCTGCCCAAAAACACAGGGAGCACCAGGCAAGGGAGGGCACAGGCACCCGCCGCCCGTGTGACACGATCCTCCCACAAAGCCCAATGCAGCTGGGAGAGGTGGTGCCTGCAACGGGTGCTGTGAAACCCTCACGTGCCCCTCCAGCTTCAGAGGGTGAGCTTCTGCTCTGCTTGCACTGCTGATCAGGTTTGCACTGAATACAGAGAGCTCTGCTGGGGAGGGCGGGTGCTCTGTAAACAACAACAGAAATTGTTATTTCAGAATATATCCACTGAGAGCAACCGCAGCCCCAGCACGCTGCTCATTTTCGACGTGTCTAACCCATATAATGAAGACACAACCCACCCCAGCAGACAAGCTCAACAGCAGGCTTCCAGATGTCCACCCTGCTCGCCCATCTCAGACTCCTAATCCCCTACTTTGTCTGAGCTCTAGCTGATTTCTGATGCATTCAGATTATCTAGCGAGCATAACTGCTAGTGAACAGCCGAGTATTTCCCCCTCTCCACCTCGCACTTCACCTTGGAGAAGAAGCACTTCACAGAGCCCAGGCCCTTCTTTATCAACCCAATTAGTGCAACACAAAAGCAATGAACAGGACGAGGCAAAGCTCAATGGCCTGTAAAATCCCCAATATTTCGAGATGAGCTGAGGCCAAATATGACTGTTGTGGTTTAAAAAAAAAAAACATATTAAAAAAAAAATGAAAAGCCAAGGGTGAGTAACCAGAGCACTGACCATTCCAACCACATGAAAAAGAAAACCCAGCAAACTTGTCTCACAAACAAGCCAGTTCATGTATCCTACAGAAAAGTTTACAAACACAGCGGCTATAATTCCTTCTATAACATTGGAGGAACAAAGTTTGTGAGGAACAAAAGGAAATGATTAACAGGGGAAATATGCATGGTACAAAAAAGACTTTTTAGTCCAAAAAGGGATGTCCATATTTAGAAACACTTGATTCCTGTTGTCAGGGCCCTGCTTCTTCCTGAATGTCTCTCTCTCCCCCATGAAAGAAAGAAGTCACAAAGGGAGTTTGTGCGCAGCCACATCACATGCACACAGGGCACTGCTCATTTTCTTCCAGCATTAAGGCAAAAATGCAAAGATTCCAGAGCAACCAGATGAATAAATAAATATTACCACATCCAGATTTATGAGATGGCTCCTAGCAAATGGGCAGCTCCTCTGGCAGGATCCTCTCTCCCACTACGGACACCCTGAGCCCTGGTTTGGGTGACACCCCCCACCAGGACCTTCCCCCAGGGCTGCCCAAGCACCCATGTCTGTGGCAAGAGGGCAGCTCTTGCCTGTCTTGCACTGCAGGGGCAGAGGCTCCAGCTGGCAGAGATTCCCAGTTCTGCTTTGGAAGAGGCTGTTGTCTGGCAGCTCTGACCACGCCGCGGTGCAGCCCCATCACCCTGCGAGGGCCAGCACCTGAGAGGGGCTTGAAGGGGAAAAACGGGGCAGACACCCTACCACAGCACCTCTGAAAGGGCAGAAAATCATCTTTAGCAGGATGAGAATATATATAAAGGCACTTCCTGCCCACACATGAATTAACACCTTACCTCACCCCACAGCAGCCTGTTCCCGTTCTTGCCTGGAGGATGTTCTCAGCCTGGCCCAACAAGGACACCATAGAAACCCAGCGTGGCTGCAGTACAGCCTCATGTGTTTTATTGGCCACAACCACCTTCGCAAGAGGCCCGAGCACAAGCAACAGCAAACGTTTTTTACACCACCCATTCCCTTTCACCCGTACGAGCTGC
>NW_009953098.1:4230152-4239258 GCF_000747805.2 Chaetura pelagica | reverse complement strand
TCCTCACACAGGGATGGCTGTGAAATACAGCACCATATGGTGCCCAGCACAGGGAGAGACCCTGTGGGCTGGATGCCTTCTGCTCCAGACCTGCATCCCTCAGCCAACTCCTGCTCCCTTTTCCCACCTCCATCGTGACCACTCAGCTCCCCATGCACTGCCCAGCCCAGCATGCTCCCAGCTACCAGTGGCTCACACACTGTAAGGGAGTGGCTGGGAAGAAAAAGCAACTCTACCCCTCGTAGCATCCTACCTGCCTCTCTCCTTACACAGACTCAGCTACAGCAGCGTGTAACGCCCAGGGACAGGGCTACTCCTACTCCACAGGTGTCGTGGTGAGGAACAGCTGGCCAGGAGCCAGAGGAGATGACAGGTACAGGGGCAGAGCAGCAGCACTCTGCAGTTTGGGGGCTCAAAAGTCAAGCCAGGAAACACCATCACAGCACACCATCCCACCGCCAGGCTCAGAGTTCCCAGCTGGGATTTTCCCGGCTGCTGGATTCAGGCAGGGACATTAAGTCATCTGCATCAGGGGACACAATTACAGGACAGGCACCCTCTTACCACAGTTAATGCAGTGACACCTCTCAACATCAACAAGACAAGGATTTGTTGTGGTACATCCCAGCCTCCAAAGGTCTCCACCACAACACCGGAGTCGCTGCTCCACACGATGCCTCAGGCTCCCCAGTCCTGGGCAGCTCACTTGCCATCTCTGCCCCAGCTAAACAAAAAGACTAACCTTGCTTTAACTACTTCATAGGTGTTTCTGGGAAGCTGTATAATATCCAGTAATAAGAGAAAGAGGTACTCAACACCCAGGTATGTAGCCACCAGCTCTAGCAGGGCTGTGGCTGCTTCCTCCTGCCTAAATTAGGATCCAGGTGCAGGAGGGCACTCAGGGACGAGCTCTTAGCAGCAGGCAACTCCTGCTTAGCCCAGGCAAGGAGCCACCCCTCATCACATCCTGCCTTAGCATGATATATCAGACCTATGAGAAGGATGAGATATTTGCAGAGCACTCTGAACACGGGTCACCAAACATCAGGCGCACACACCACACTCCCACCAGAGGCCAGCCTGCCAAAAAGGGATACAGATACCTTTTAGGGCATGTGAACTCCCATCAGGCGCAGTGGTTATTTGGTTCCTCCTCCACTACAAGCTGAAACAAGTTTAGAGAGCAACTGTTTGGCAACAGGGTCTCCAGCACGCCTCATTTTGCAGCACAGCTGCAATGCAATTCACTTTATTGCATTAAAATCTGGTGCAGATCTAGCAGAAAGAAATAAATACATTTCTTGTCACAGTTCCCCCATTGTCTTAGAGAAGAGCAAGCTTGGGCTCACTGTCACAGAGGGGAGCATGGAGCTTGTCAGAAAGTCCATAGCCAGGCAATCTCACAGCTGTGAATGCAGGATCCCGCTCTTGCCCTGGCAAATCCAGTGGGGGGGGGGTCCCATCCCAGCCACTTCTCCAGGTCTAAGCCTGGCTTCCCACAAGCCTCAGAAGAGGGCTTACTCAGGGGCTGTTTCTCCTCCCGGAGAACAACATCCTGAGTGAGCAGAGAGAAAACAAACTCAAAGCAGCTGCCAGGATTGTGCTGGAGGCTGGAAGGGAAAAGCTGTTCACCTGCTACTGCCTGAGCCAGACCCAACAGAAGCCCTCACACCTCGCTGCTGTTTTGCAGGGTTTATTCAGAGTGAGTAAAACTATATAAAAATCAGCTGTTCAAAAGGAGCAGACGAGAGGTGCTTCAGCTCCACCTGCGTCCCCAGTACTATCCCCAAAGCAGACTCTCACCTTCCTGTGGACCTTCGTTAGAGCCACAGCCATTTGCTGCTAATTGATTCAACATGCATTTGGACTATGATTTTTAATTAATTTTATTACAGAAAAATTAATGCACTGCTTCCCCACAGATGCATTATGATACCAACATGAGCAGCAGGAAACCATCCTGCAGTGCAGTGTTTGCTGTGACTGCTTGTGGGAGCCAACCCCACACCCACCATGGGGCTCCCACCCTAGACCCTTCTAGTCTAAGAGCTCACTTTCAGCTCACATCAAATATATACCTCGTTTCAACTGAATTTGGAAATGCATAGGCTACAGAGCAGTGGGAGAGCATCACCTCTCTCTCTCCCTGGGTCATGCTAAGTCTACCAGGCTCGTTTTCAGCTGCAGCAGAGTTGGGCTGCACAGAGCAGCCCAGCAGCCCCGTTCATCCCATTGTCCCCCACTTGATTTGATTTCTGAGAGATATGGTGCACCTTGGTAGTGACTGTGCTCTCAACACTATGTATGGTACTGAGTGCAAATCAAACAGTCCCAGTCACAAGAAACAACCAGCCCAACACAGGGCAGTGCTGCCAGGCAGCACCCTGCCTGCTTCTGCCATCTCTGCCCCACATCCAGCATCTCCCCAAATCAGCACCAGCAGATGCTTTCCCTTAAGCAAAAGCTCTTACATCTCTGCCACTGTCTTAGGCACCCAGAGGGACCGTACCACCCAGTTGAGCCACGCTGTGCCTGTTAACAGCTGCAGTACCAGGATTGTCCCTTCTTCTTACCCAAGCCCATGGTCCTCACAGCACATCTCAGTCTGACTGCAGCAAGCACAGGGGGAGGGTGCAACAAAGGACATTTTGGGAACAAAAGTGGTCTTGCAATCAGCTGTCAAATTCATTTGAGGAAGAGGCTCTCTTCATCCATCCTTCCCTCTCCCCCAAGCCAGTTAACATTACCCGTCTCTCTATACAAAGGAGTTAGTAAGAGACTATTTCATATTACTCTGCTCAGCTTGGGACTAAAGTCAAACTAGAAGTTTTAGCTGTAGAGCAACCCAAAGCAGAAATGTCTGCTCTGAAACACCACAAGCATGTCAAACCAGAAAAAAAGAGCATTTGGAGGGTGTTCTATTAAAAAAAAAAAAAGGAAGCCTAGTTAAATTAAGTAGTTCCCAGTATCTGAGATGGTATCTCAGAACACTAAAACAAGTGATGGAGTGGAGGAAGAAATCATGTGTTATTTACATACATTCACACTATGGTATTTATCAATGGCAGAGCACTGGGGGAAGAAATATCATCTGCAATATCCAAATTTCAGTCCCCAGGTTCTGCACTGGTGTTGTATTGAACAGCATTCCCAAGGCATGCCATATTTTAGGAATTTGCAGAGCAGGAATAGGCAGTGCACTATAAGGTCCAAGACCTTAATCAAGCCCTGCAACTCAATAGATTTCCAATATAATGAAGACAAAGAGGTGTCAGCTCTAGTTCTTGTTTGCTAATACTATCAATAGGGGCTCAGCTCACTAGCAGTTAATTCAAAGCCGAGCTCGATTTGCACAGCAGTGATCTACACTAATTCCCATATGTGGCTAAGGGGAGATTTTGCCAACTAGACAATAGAAACAGTATTACAGCTCCTGACACGATGCCATCACTTTTCTCTTCTGCTCCACCACTTCCCCATCAAATATCCACGTGCTGGAATCTCCAGTCGTCATCTCCCTTGCATCAGAAGACGTGTGGAAAGGGCAGTGAACACAAAGGTACCTATTTCTTTTCCAGACGCCGCTTTATTGAGGCTTTTAAAATGCAACTTCCCATAAAACTGAGCCAATTTGGACTTTTTTTTTTTGTCCATTAAAGACATTAAGAAGTGCCATAATTAAGCAATTATAGAAGTATTTCTAAGTGATCCAACTGTAACGTAGCCTTAAAAAAAAAAAGTTGCCACATGTTGCTATGTTTCATAGAAGTTTATTAGCTTGCTTCATCCAATATCAAGTTTTGTCTGGTTTTGCTTTCAGGTTCTAGTCCATCTGAACACTAGATCAGACTGTTTTGCCAAGACACAATGGCTGTTGAGAAGTCACAGGAAGCCAGATGTGCTACCCAATTAGGCAATAAGGCAGTTTCATCCACATTCAACGGAGTCACTGCCTGTAAGCCTGGCCCTCATTAATCTGCAGTTTGGCTCAAAGGAAGCAGTGGCAGCAGCACCCACAGCTCACACTGACAAGTTAACCTGTCCTCTTTAACATCAGCTGCACACAGGAGCCTGCACCAACAGCAGGGCAAGTATCCTCACACCCCCATCTCCTCCTCACTGCCAAGCAAACAGACTGCTAAACACAGCCAGGACAAGGCAAGCACTCAAGGGTAGCAAAGGGTGCTAGGGTTTTCCCAGTTCATGCACTTCCTGTGCTAAGGAAAAATGAGCTCAGAGTTGCCGGCTAGAGACCAAGTACTACCTTTCCCTTCCAAGGGCTGCAAAACATCCATGGAATTGCAAAGACAGCAATGCAGGGAAGAGCCCTGCAATCGCTCCCCCAACCCACCTCACAGCACCCAAACTCGTATCTAAGCTTGAGTCTCTGGAGAAAGGCCACAGACCAAGTACCTGCACCACGTTCCTACACCAGCAGGGAGTTAGACCAGGCGCCTGGCTCCTGCCACGAATTAAGATGCTAGAAAAAACCACAAGTCTGAAACAGTTTAACACAGGACAAAAAAGGCACATTTTAATATGTACAGCAATGCATTTGGGCTATAAATTTACCCAACACAACTGAAAAAAAAAATCCAAACTATGCTTTTATACTTATTCCATGGTGTCAGCCTCATTCCTAGCCACCTACCTTTCTCTGCATCTCTGAATGCTGCTATATACACACACAAACAAACAATTACGTCATGAATGTTCATTTAGGCTCCCAAGTTCAAGTAATAAAGTTCAAACTTGCATAGCATCTTATGCCACTCAGCCATAAACAGTTACGATTGCATATTAGCTGGAGCAGCCATCTCTTTCAATTCAGCCAGTTTTGGCTGGCCACCATTTATTTTTTTTATTTTTTTATTTTTTTTTAATCCTTGAGTCAGAATGTTTCCTAAGTCACCAGCCCTGAGGGATGCCACAGACTTCAAAATGAACCTCTTGCTGTTGTTAAGATCCTTTTTAAACCAGAAATTTAGAGTGTTGTCAAGAACAGTTTTAAAAATGTAATACTGTTTATTTTGCTTCAAAAACATTTCAGCATTCTAAACATACAAAAAAAACAGAACGTTGCAAATTCGTTTAAGTACAGAGTGTTTTTGAACTTCAGTTGCTGCACTGGCTCTTCACTTAGTTGACAATGAAGAGATGTCTACAGTTTCAGTTTAAAAACTACCGCACTTAACTAAAAAAATCCATACACTTCTCATGCCAGCTGAACCCCCTTCCACAACTAAGAATGGCAGCAGAATGCTATCTCACTATATACAGAAAGACAACTTTAAGCTAAATGGACGCCCACTGTAGTGTAAATAGATCTACCCTCACAGTGCATGCTTTGGGCCATGGCACCCCGGGGAACATACAGCCTTTCCCAGTAATCACTGCTCCTCTAAGGCATCATAACTCTAAGCATGTACCACAAGAATCTGTCTAGTTTTTACAAACTATAGATATGTACAGTTTATAACCCAGGATTTTCTAGCCAATAACCATATAGTAACACCACCTTACAAATTAAAAAAATGCTTGAAACATTTTTAAATGCTTTGTTACACCAACAGCAAAGTGCACAGAGTTAGGAGAACACTAGAGCGCCTTTTCATTTTAAAAATGTTTGGAAATATGTACAACTTTGATACAGTTTCAGGGTGCTCACTACACCCATGGCCACTTCATGTAAACCAGTTACAATTTCTAGAGCACTTTTAGAAACTACAACGCGATCGGAATCCAAATTTTTTTTTAATTAAGCCTAATAAGGGCAAGAGACACCATCTTAAATAAGAGGTGCTTCAATTATGGTGTTTCCCCTACTCTATGGTATTCACATGGAGACAAGTATTGTACAGTTTTATTCATCATCATCATCTTCATCCTCCTCTTCTTCATCCTCCTCCTCCTCTTCGTCTTCTTCCTCTACCTTTTTCCGAGCAGCTTTGGTTGCTGCTCCCTTTGCGCCATCAAACTTTCCTTTAGACTTGTAGTCTGCAACATCCTGCAAAGTCAAGGGGATGTCTTAATTTGCTCTAAGCAGCAAACACACACACAGCATTTGCACAGCAGCGGCAGTTAACGCAGAGCCTGGTCTTCCACAGCTGCACCCCCAAAAGGTGAGACAGCCAGCATCACAGCACACGGGTACACAAGACACCCACACATCCTCAACTGCCTCCAGGTATATGAAGGCCTTGAACCCTGTATTCATGGTTATTTCTTCGAGGAGAAGAGAACCCACACTCAAGTTTCCTGCTAAGGGGATCAAGCCCCTTTAACAGCAAAGCAACCCTTTGCTGGAGCCACACGAGCAGCCACTGCTGGGCATCACTGGGGTAAAGCTCTCCCTCCTGGCTAGAATCCTCCCTCAGCTCCCAGACTTGCTCCATCCCAACACACACCAGGTTTGGCTACAAAGGACGCAGCACAAGGAGAACAGGTCTGTAAGCTGGAGGGGCCACCTTAACTGGGTCTACGTTACAGAAACACATCAACACAAGAGCCGGTCTGGAAGAGATGAGTGAAGTGAAAACTAGCAAAACAAGTGAAAACCAGCCTTACCTTCTCGTACTTCTCCTTCAGTTTAGCTGCCTTATTATTATAAGGCTGCTTTTCACCATCACTGAGGTTGTTCCACATTTCACCCAGTTTCTTTGCTACATCCCCGATGGATATGCCAGGGTTTGTGGATTTGATCTTGGGGCGGAACTCTGAACAGAAGAGGAAGAAGCCAGACCTCGGGGAGAAGCACCAGAGGACAGTCAGCACCACAGCAGCACACCCAGGGAGCACCCCTTCCTCCAGCCCTCACCCACATCATCCACACGTGCACTCATCACATACAGAGTAGAAACTTTTTTTTTTTAAGTAAAAAAAAAATAAATCCAAATGTGTTTTGATTTTACCAAAGCCCAGACCTGCAGCCTTCCCCCCCTCCCGTGCTGTTTTTAATCAAGTATCATCTATCCCTCTCCTCAACTTGGATACCCAAGTCCCACTATGACCTTGTCCTTCCCATATCTCCCACCATCATGAGTTTAAGGGTACCAAGTACTGACAATTTCTGTTCTATGTCTTCAAGATTACAAGCTGCTTGGAAGATCTACAAGTATCAGTAAGCTATATTACCATTAACTCTACACTAACAGTGTGCCCCATCTACTTCCTTTATGAAAACCTAACAGCTGTATTACAGAGCATGAAAACAACCAAAACATTGCTATGTTTAACACCTCAAGGTTACTTACGGTGGTCGTTTTGGGGCATTGGGGTCCTTCTTCTTCTTGCCACCCTTAGCTGGTCCATAGTCCTTCATTTCTCTATCATATCGTACCTTGTCAGCCTTTGCCATTTCATCAAACTTAGCCTTCTCCTTGCTCGACATGGTCTACAAAACAAAAAAAACAAGACACTGAGTCTGTGATTACCCAACGGTTCAATAGCTGGCAAAGTAAACAAGCTAACACATACTAACTCAATATGGGAGTTTCAGAATTTGTTTGTTTTCTAACTGGAGCACCTTGGGGGCGAAGGTCCTGTACTGGGGGCTGCAGCCACAGCTGGCATATTCAGCAAGAGGGAAGCAACAGGAATAGGACAAGCACAGCCAGAGCTCTCCTTGAGGACACAGGCCTGGAGGGAGGTGGCTACTGTAGGACACTGCTTGGGAACGGGGAAAAAAAAGGCCAGGATGTAGTGGAAGCATGTAAAGGGGCAGATAGACTGGGCTGCAGCCTTCACGACCATTTTGGGAGTCAGCAGCACCCGATCAATGGTCAGGACACCTTGCCAAGAACGGCGCACAGACCGGAGCAGTGGCGGCTCCCTTCATGTTCAGACACATGCAAACCACCCCAGCAGCACCACCAGAACTTACTCCTTCAGAAAGTCACAAATGAACGTACCTTCCACCTCTCCGAGCACTTCTTGGAAAACTCTGCAAAGTTGACTGGAACCTCTGGGTTCTTTTTCTTATGTTCCTCACGGCATGTCTGCACAAAGAAGGCATAGGCAGACATCTTGCCCTTGGGCTTCTTCGGGTCACCTTTAGCCATCTTGACTCTGCAGGGAAGAGGGAAAACGGGGGAAAAATAAAAAGTGAATGCAGGATATGGATGAATTGTGTATACATCTCTGTGTATAGGTATATGGTGTGTGCATACCTGTATCTATACATACACACACACCCCCCACCGTTCTCTGAAGTGACGTGCCACCAGTAACACACTCCCTTCTCCCCAACACCTCCTACCATCCCCAATAGAGACTTAAATTACTCTTCTCTGACACTTGGATTGCAGTCTTGAGCCAAGTGAAACTGGTCACCAGATTTTAGCTTTACGCTGAAATGTATTTACATCACGTCCAAAGGCTGGAGACAGACTATTACCAACACTTACTCCTACCCTTTAAGGGTTATATATGAACTAATATAAAGTATTTGTTTTAGTTGGCTCCCACACAGGCCGGAGGGGCACGCAGTGCCAGGCTATGACTTATCCCTTCAGGAGCTGGAGTTCACATGTCCAGCTGCTGTCCAGGCAGAAAGACAGGACAGATTAATCCCCCCCTGTAAAAGTGCAATAACCTTTTGCATGTAAGAAGGTGAGCAAATAAGGGCTAATTTTAAATACAGCTTGACCCAGGGAGTTGTGCGAGGTGAGCAGCGTTTGCTCTTGCTCCACCAAGTGACATGTTCGCAGGCAGAGTGGTCAGTGCAGCGATGTTATTAGCAAGTCACCGAGAGGGCGATGCTAACTTCTGGGCTGTGTTCCCTCCCCCTCTCCCTTATCTCTTTAATCTACTAAAATAATAAAAAAAGAACATAAAAATCCCGCAGCAGTTATTTCCTATTTACAGCTCCTGTAGCGTTTGAAAATTTAATTTTTATTGGCGCGACGTTAATATTTAATTGCTCCCGTTAACCCCCGTGCGCAGCAAGAAGTGGCTTCGAGCCGCCCTGTCCCGCCCCGGCAGCTCCCGGGACGCTCCCGCTCCCGTCCCGGAGCCCCCGCTCCCAAGAACGGGGCACGCAGCGCCCGGCCGGGACCTGGGAGCGGGGCCGGGGCCGCCGCCTGTTCCTGCTCCCGCTCCCGAAGTT
>NW_009953098.1:4213927-4227724 GCF_000747805.2 Chaetura pelagica | reverse complement strand
TGAGAACCCCCTCCGAGAGCGGGGGAGACGTCTCCGCGGGGGACGCGGACCCACGGGACGAGAGGAGACATCTGCGGCCTCATCCCGAGGGAGAGGATGGGAACCTTGGCCTAAAACAGCCCCGTATCGCTAATTTCTGCCCTGAACCCGTAAGAGCGCGATTCCAGTTGCACTGGCACCGTTGGCAGAGCCGGTCACTGCTGCGCCGAGCGGGGAGGGAGCCGAGCCCAAACTAAACTCCGCGGACAGTCACAACAAACACACCAGGGATGGCAAAGGAAGCACAGAGCAAGACACTGCCTGTTCCTGGGGGGGAATCAGAGCTTGCCCACTTATTCATCAAATAAAACACCGAAACAATCAACTCAAATGACTATTTCTAACCTACTTCCAGAACTTGCTTGGTACTAACTTTCCAGGATTCGGTTGTTGTTCCAGAGGGTGGCTGTGTGCAGGGAAGCCTGTAAACGAGCCCTTCTGGCTGCAACCAACCCGGTGTGGCTCTGGGACCAAGGGCTCTTCTGGCTCTCTTGGAAGAGCTCCTTCCTATGGGGCAGCCAAACTGGTATTAGTGGCTGACCACAATTGTTGGTTGGCTCAGAAAAAAAAGAGCTGTTATTTTAAGGCTGGAGCGGTAAAACTCAGAAACCACCACGTACTGTTATGGGCTGGGTGTAACTGCCACCCTTCTTTTAAGATAGCCAGAAGAAACAGTTGCCCTCTTTAAGGAGCAGATAGTGGAAAGAAGCCTCCACCCTGGGCTGAGGTGCTGGCAGGCATTGGGGTCTATCAGATACTGCCCTGTGGAAGTGCTGATGGCTGTAACAACATATGGTCACAGGTTGCCCGTGCTGGAAGAGATCAAACCAAAACAACTGATGAGACACAGAGCCAACCTCCTGCTGATAAACCCACTGGGAAGTGTACAGAATTTCACCCAGGATTTTAGCCAAAGCCCTGCCTGGATTTCTCCTTCAGGGTCCACCTCAGCTGGACTCGCAAGCGCTCAGATCCAATCACCATCCAAACACAGAACCACTGAGGCTTATAGGGACCTTAAACCTGTGCCCTTGGGCTTTCCAAGGCATATATGGCAAAACCAGTCTTACAAGCTTCTCGCCCTATTTCTACCTTCTAAAACCAAAAGCATAAAACAAGGGGTTCATTCATAAACATTAATGAGGCTACCTGAGGGACTGTATTCTGTAGCATCATCATAAATAAGACAAGCAATACTACTGCAGGGTAATCTCTTTGTAGCTGACAAACATCCCTCTCACCTATTTTTAGGGATGCTTTAAAGTGTTTCAAACTAGTTGAATAATTAAGGCTTTTTTTTTGCTTTTTTTTTTTTTTCCTTGGCTCTGAAGTTGCACAAATTTTTGATCTGAAACACTTCCTTCATCGACCAACAATCTCAGCCTACAGAGCACACCAGGCTGGGAGTGTTACCAGGGCAAGGGGTGGCAGCCCTGATGGACAGGCTTACTTAGGAGCTTGCTTAGGACAGGCACCTGGCACCAAATCCACAGTCCTGCCAGTCATCTCCAGAGCATCCTTCCCATTTTTCACAGGCCAGCGGAAACATTCCCTGAGATTCCTGTTCTAGGAAGGCCAGGAAAGTTTTGACAGCTGGCCAGGGAGCAAAGGAGGTGTTTTGGTAGCTGAGAGACAGCTGGGATGAAGGTTTTGTCCTAGCACTCGCAGCATGGTTTTGAAAGCAGCGGAGAGCTGAGCAGCAAATGGGTGAACATAACCCCCATTGAGGAAGGTCCTATTCACCCCCAGCATCACCACTGCTCAGACAAACTCTCCTGCAGTGCCCTCTGCCCTGCACATTGCACCTGGCCCCCGCCACTGAGTGCTTTCCTGTGGTGCACCAAGAAAACAACTTAGGAAGCTGGCTGAGCAAATCCAACCTTTTCTGCAACTTCTTCCAGGACATGCAATCCCACTTCCTCTCACACCCCAGCTCTGGCTTTTACCTGACCCCTCTGGGACCCAAGGCAGCTCACTACTAACCTAACAGAAAATAAACAAAAACACAAATTCAGCCTCCTTTTTTGCTGGGTTGTTTTCTGCTAGATCAGTGGGCTGAACCAGGGAGTCTGGTGAGTAGCAGAGCTGAGGCAAAGGAGGAGGCAGAAGGGTACAGCCAGGAGCAGGGACACACTCCTAAGAAGTGTGGCTCTAGCAAATTGTAGGGGCCTGTTTTTTGTTTTGTTGGGGTTTTTTTACTATTACAGATCACAATGTATTCATGCTATAGGAAGCATGAGAAAAACCTAAACTAAAAGAAATGTCAAGATGCCTGGCTCTTGCATTGAAGGCAGCAAGGTTTGCAATGATGGTAGGAGAGCTCAATGCATAGTCTTGTACCTTCCCTTCAGAAACTCCTGACCTGATCTCCACCCTGATTGCTACAGGTAGGATTTATTTTACAAACACATGCAACACTTTTAAGCAACTGTTAGTCATACCCTGCATCCCACAGCAGGGACCCAGGCCAGGCAATATCTTGAATATAAGGCATAAGGCCCAAGGCATAAGATTTGGTTCAAGGTCCCACAGCAAGCAGATAGCTTCCAATACTTGCAGTAGCTTGTTGCTGAGAAGACTGACCACAAAGTCTGGTCCCAGCTGGAGTCACCAAAAAATGAAGGCTTCTGGCCCATCTAGATCATGTTGGTGCTGACAAGGAAATGGCACAGATGCAAAAAGCTGAGATGACATAATTATCTGCCAAGGTGGAATGACATCTCCTCTTCAGTTAGAGATGATAGAACATGGAGGCTGCTGTGAAAAAATCTGGAGACACGCGAGAGTCCTACAACAAATCGATGGAGCACATGAGTACATTTAACATTCAGGAAAGTCACCCATGTTTACAAATTAAATGCCTTCCTCTGCTCCCTAGAATTGCCTGAGGGCTACAGTGAGTTCACCTGTTCTTCAGCCAACAGCCAGATCTCATCTGAACACTAGTGACAGCTTGGTGGGCCTTCTCAGCTCTGTCCTGCTCCATTTGTGCCAGATGTCTGGCAAAACAAGGCCCAGCATGTATTTAAGGTGTTCAGAAATCAGAAGTGCTGAAAAGGTCCAGAGTGATACCTGATCTTTGCAGAACACAGTATGATGGATGTAGTCAGGAAACTGCATCCTCACCACCCCTGATAGCTCCACAGCTCATCCAGCCATTCTCACAATGTGCCTTGACCATCTCCTTCCCAGCAGTGAGACTGTAAATGCCTCAGAGGGATCCTGGAGGACAACTGTGTGTAAAAGATTATTCCTCAAGACTTTTAACAAGCTTCCCAGTCTGAATCCCAACTGTCTTGATGTAGAAAATTAGCCTGACATTATTAACTTATACGTGACCTCTTGCTGGTTTCACTAGACATTTGCTCAGCACTTGGGATGATTTCAGCCAAATGGTTGATTTGAATTGATGTTGTGTCCTCACTGAGTTTGTCCAGTATTGGTCAGCTACACACCAAGAACAATGCATTCCATATTGATCATGGGTAGCATCACCTACTAATAGCTGGGAAGAAGCTGGTATGAATTCACACATTGAATTCACATATTGAAATTCCAAACCATCCTAGTGAATCAAAGACAGACCAGTCACAGAAAAATTACTAGGGCCCTCGATGCAAGGATGTTCTCAAAATGAGCTACTGTGTCTGAAATCTTCCCAAACATATATGATCATTTTTCAGGAGGAATAAAAGAGTTACCTGGCTCCCATTTTGGAGGGGCAGCTCAGATACATAGTACATTGCCAAAGCAGTTTCTTTACTGAGGAGCTTCTTGGGCTCAGATTCAGCATCATTGCTGGGAATAGCCACAAAAGTTCTTCTGGTCTGCAGCATCCACACTTGGAGATGTGCTGTTTCAGCCCATCAGTTGATTTCCTGTGCTGATACCCAAGTTTCCACCTTCCTACCCACCAGCTGGTGCAGGTATCAAAACCAAGAGAGTCTGCAAATAACTGCAATGAGGGACTGGACACCAATGCAGGATCCTTTAGCCAGCTTTGGAATATGTTGAGCCCATGACTCTATTTAATTTAGGAGCACCCATGTTGTGCTCCTGACCACCTCACCGGGGAGACTATTTGAGGCAAGGAGTACAGGGAGTTATCAAGAAGTCTCAGTGAAGAGCCTGGGGCCACCTGCATGCTGTTCTCCTGAACCAAGAATTAATTTTCTGAGGCCTTCTAGGCCATAGAATGCTGTGGGTCATAGAGAAAATAGAAGTCTCCCAAGAAGACTTTTTTTTGCCATTCACAAAGTAAGGAAGTGCAGGAAAACGTTTAAGATAAATACTTCTAACAGGTATACAACTCAGTTACCATTAAATATTTTTTCAAGCAACCTGGACATCCAACATCAGCACATTAAAGATGTGCTGAAGACCATGGTAGGAGCACCAGGAAGGGGGCTACCCACCTCTACCACGAGAGATTAGTTGCAAGGCAGGTGGCAGCAGAAGGGTCCCTTCCACCAGCCCCACTCCCAGCCCTTCCCCAAGGCTGGGACCATCCTGGGCTTGGATGGTTCCCGGGCAGTTGAAATGCAGCACAGCAGCTCTGTGAAATGGTCCTCACACAGACACAGGGATCCTGCCACATGGTCGTACCAAACCACCCTGCCCATAGCAAAGCCACTTGTTCCATTGTGGTCTGCAAGCTGCAGTTTAAGCAGTGTAACCACAACTGCATCTGGTGCTTCCACTTCTGTCAGGGTCGCATCTCTTCACAACCCTCACCCACTGGCAAAATTCTCTAGTGAAGACTTGACCCGAATGAAAAGACTGATATAAACACATCCATAGGGTTCTGCCAGCAATTAGGAATAAGGGCGGGGGGAAATTGCTCCTAGGAATCTAACAAAGCCAGGAAACCTTTTTAAGCAGAACCAGCCTATCAGAGTGACAGAGTTGACATTTAAGGTTGGATGGACAATAGTGACAAGAAAAGTGTGAAATGACCTGTTCATCTCAACAGCATATTCATTAGGCTACTTAGGGGGCTGCTTCAAAAGCCTTCAGTTTGGACTCAGCTTCTCCCACCACTGACCTTCTGTGTTAACAAGCAATAGAGACGAAGAGGCTCAATTAACCCTTCTCTAACTGACATAGTTGAAAACTGTTTGCAGAGGGTTGATTTCCTAGAGCTATTTTTAAATTTGTTTGGTTTTTTTAATCGAGAGTTTGAATTCAGTAAAGATAAGGAGGCATCTCTCCATATGAAACCCTCCTAGTCTTACAACACGTGGGATTTCCACGCATGGATTTCCTGATACCCACAGGCTGAGGCTGAATTCCAAGTCCTGTAACTATAGTAAAATATTTGTAATTGCTCACTGGGATCTCAGCCAGTGATATTATTCCCTCTTTAACCTATGAAACAAAAAGAGTTCTCATAAATACATGCTGAAAGTAGAAAATAAAATTAGCAATGGTGTTTAAGGAGCTTGCCAGCATGCAGGTTCAGAAAGACAGAGGTTAATCTGATCCCAATTCAACTCTGAGAAAGCTAATGTTCCAACAATTAAAATATTAGTCCTGGTGAACAGGTTACCCCTCCACCCCCAATCCCCTAATGGGGTGGCACAGCCTGTTATCCCCTGTAGCCATATCCCATTAAGCTGACACCTCTGCATGAGTAGGATACACTCCCAGTTGCACACACAAAATTAATTATTGTCAAATGCACTTCATGGGGACTGAGGTGAGAAATACAAGTTAAAGTAATTGACAGTCATATTAGGCAGCAGCTCAAAACCTCCTTGCAGTATAACCACAGGCAAGATAAACAGAAACTCACGGTTACCTTCACAGGTGGGCTCCCCCTGCTCCTTGTCACATTGTTCCTACTCCTCTCGGCTTTTTCTTCCTTTCTCTCCCTTCTCCCCCTCCTGTTTTTGCTTCCCTTCACACCTCAGCTCTGGCTTGTTCCCAGCACATCCTGCCAGGCTCTCCAGGGGGCAGGCAGGCAGTTTGCCCCTGCACACCTGCTCCAAGAGATTTGCCACCACAGCACAGCATCTCCTATGCTGCCAGACTCCTGGAAATTGCCTGCCCCCCACATACTGTCTCCTTACATTCCCCGCTCATCTCCACTCCCTCATCTTACACATCCCTCCTGCTACAACACGCTTTCTTCAGGCGTCTCTTTCCTTGCTCAGCTACCACAGGACCATCTGCTTCCATGTATCCTTTTTTAAAAAATGCACTATCCCAAACCTTGCAAACCACAAGCAACCTGGCGTATGAGCAATGAGAAAAAATCAACTTCAGAAGAGCATTTCTGCTTCCATTTTGCATGCCAAGAACCACACTCAAAAAATTAAAAGCACTGGGGAAAAACACATAAATAAAAAAAAACATTTATCTACCTTATCTACCTACCTCACCAAGCCAAATACTAAAAGTAGGAAGAGAGAACAACTAGAAACAATCTCTGCAAGTTTCCCATAGCCTTCAGAGGTGATGGAATCTAGATGTAATTTTAAAGGAGAAGATTGTAAGTGTTTTCCTTGAACTTTAATTGGCAAGTAATCAAGACCACATTCAATGCAGCACAAGTCCTTGCAATCACGCTGTGACAGCAGACCAAGAAACTCTATTAGGAATCCAATGCAATTACAAACCAACAGCAGTCCAGCAAAGCACTAGATATCAAGAGAGGCATGACCCCACGTTAGAAAGAAGCTGGTGATGATACAGCTGAGGTGCAGTTCAGACACCATTGAAGAGACACTCACGGAAGCAATCAGAAGGGCTGGTGCTGGGACAAGAAAGCTGCCACAGGATGCTTATTTCACAGTCCTGAAATGTTACTATAGTCAGAGTGGCTTTCACATCATCACGTAACAGTTTCCAAAACCGTGAGTATCCCCCCACACTCAGCAATATCTGAACCCAAATGTGGGTCCTTTTTCTTTGGCCATCCTGCTGCTGTTCACACTTTGAAACAGGTCTGGGGCAGCCCCTGGCACTCGGACAAGATTGATACGTTAAACCCGCTCTGTCTCCAGTGACTGAAAGAGGAGAACGTTCTGCAAGAAGCGCAGCCCTGGTGCTGCACCGCCTCGCCACGCTGCTCCGCGCGGGGCTGTGGCTCTGGCCATGGCTCATAACTTTTAAAAGACAGGCTGCCTGTCTCCAGGTGCCCTGTCACTGCTGAGGCAGGGAGTGACGTACAAAGTCCTTGGCCGGAGAGAAGAAGGAACACGTTTTGTCGGCAGGAGCTGTGAACCCAGCCCTGGGTCTCTCCTGGGGCCGCGCGGACCAGCTGCTCCGGCGGGCTCTGGGGGCAAGAAAACAAGGAGAGTGTTGGGTGATCCCAGCCTGGTGGGAAAACACCCTGCAGCACAACAGGGCTTTAAGAGGGGTTAAAAACCCAATTGTCAGAAAAGACATCTATGTTACAGGCCCTGCAAAGACAGAGACTGACACACTTTCTTTATGTTTTTTGTTGATCTGTGACCTGAGCTTCACTGCTGGGACCCAAGATCTCCAGAACTGAATGTAAAGCTTGGAAATGAATACACTGCACATATGCGCATGGACTCCAAAAAGCAAAGGGAAAAAATGCAAATTGAAATTATAATTACTTACAGTTCAGGAGAACATTTAATTGGTCATAAAAAAACCCCACCAGAGTGCACTGCACAAGATGATACATCCAAGGCTTAGGTGCACCTTCAGTTAAAAGGGGAATGAGAAACACTGCCTCAGGAAAGCCCTCAAAGTCCCTTAAGCTTGCTGGACCCCCCACCCTGACCTCTCTGTCCTCTACATGTTTTTTCCTTCTCATAAATCTGTTCAGAAATACCATGTCCTTTTTGGTATGGGTTTGGTGCTATCGCTTCACCATAGCAACAGACAGCAAACAGCAGGTTGAAGAACTGAAGTTGTTGGCTGACTCAGGTGGGCTCTCCTGCAGCAGCAGGCTCGAGTGACTCTGCTTTTGGGAAAAAAACCACATCAGTTGCGTAATTCTAGATTGAATTCTGCTAAAAGAGAATATACACAATTAACTAAATGCCACCAATTAAACTATCAAAAAGGCAGGAATATTTTCAGTCACTGCACTTTGTATGCAGCTACACTGCAATCAAGATGTGACAGCAGCTCCTGTAGACACACCGAGCTGTTTTTAAAGGAATTCACTTGAGTCCTGGAGACAGACCTGGACCAAACCCCCCCAGGGCAGTCAGGTCCATCCCAGGCTGTTGCCCTGCCCACTCCTCTCTGCTGGCACTGACCAGACTGCCAGTGGTGCCTCAGCTACTGGTGCCTGGGGGCAAGATTTGGTGAGACACCAAAAGTCCAGGTCAGTCCCAAGCAATGCCCAGCAGTGAGGGTGGATCTGAGCATGAACTGAAGGCTCAATCCTGCTGCTAGACCATGGAGATATTACACTCAACAGGTCAGCAGGGAAGCAAAGAAGTGAACAGGAAAGTGAAGGCAAGGAAGGTGAGTGTTGCAACACAGCTGGGATTTACAGGAGTATCTTTACATTTCTGAAAAGGATAGAAGAGTTGTAGATGGATCTAATTCAGGTTACTACCTCCAGGTGCTTACATCTGTCCTTGGTGATGAGGAAAGGACAATTTATTTTGGGGTAAATTTATTAATGAAGGGTGTAGATTTCTGCCAAGTGCTCCTGAATTCCTTTTCTTGCTTTACATTTGTTGAACATCTGCTTTGTTAAAGTATTTAATCCCTGTTTTGCATAGACATGTAGGAACATTATGATTAGTGAATAGCAAATACATCTACGGTGAAATTGTTTTTAAAATTGAATAACTTATATGTGCACATATTCTTTACAGAGACATGTATGTGAGCATACTTACACTGAGAATCACTTTACAGCTAAGGGAAGGTGAACTTCCCCCAATAAAATTTGCAGCTATTTCAAATTTCTTTTAGGTTTGTTAACCCATTTTGGGTTTAAAAGACATTGTCTATTGAGATTGGGGTGTGTATTGTAAACCTATCATCAAAGATTCCATTGAAGTCAATTAACATTTTTTTCTTAATTAAAACTTCTCATATCAAGACAAAAGCGTTTGATAAAATTATCCCAGAATGTCTCAGCTTTGTGCTTTTTCCCAACTAAAAGTAGATGCCTTTCAAAGAAAAACAGCTTCAATCACAAAAGGAAGACAAACACACTGAAAAGATTAAAACAAAATAAAAATAAAAAACCTGCCAAACTTCTTTCCCTGTATCATCAGAGACAGCACACTTTCAGCAATCCAGCATATCTGGCATTCCAAAAATACCCAAATAATTCAGCCCCTGCACAGACCTTGCTGTTCTTTAATTTATAAAATAGTGTCCAAATCCTGACCTCCAGTCACAAAACCCCACTGAATTCACTGGAATTTCATAGCTGAAATGCAGGACAGAATTCAACTTTGCGCTGCTTAGTTATAATTGGCCTGTAGTATATTGGTTGGTGGGAGATGGGTTGTTGGGGTTTTTTCCCACCACTGCATAAATGGTAAGAAATACAATTTAAGAACTAAAAAAGGTTTTTTTTAGAATCCTCTTTTCCTGGGGCTGGGGGGAAATTGTAATTATATGGAAATTGCAAAGTTATTTGCTCTTCCTGTGAACATTGTAACTGTGGTCTTTGGGTCACCCTGTGCTCTTTCTGTCCTTCTGTCAGCTCATTTGTTTTCCATATTGCTGCTTGTATATATACAATTTTCTCTGGTTATAAACTGAACATGAATGTTATGCACTCAGATTTATTCCCAGCATGAAAATTATTTGAAAATGGGTGGAATGAGGGGGAGAAACACAACCATCATCTGAGGAACTCACACAGTAGAGTGCTCAAGAGCTTCCTTTCAGATTTGCCTTCCCTGCCAAGAGCAGGCATTGTTCAGTGACAGCCAAGAGGCGTGTGTTACAACAGGAAAATCATATGGGATACAAAATTAAAATCTCAATCACAGGTGAAAAATCAAGGCAGCAGAGGAACGTACATACAGCATTGCTCTTTTCTCCCTGCTGCCAGAAGACATTAGAAATGCCTCGTCCTTCCTGAGGTGACACAGTAAGACAGACAAACCCAAAGCAGGGTAGGTGAGCAGCCTCCCAGCACCACATCCCTCCTCAGCGCCACGTGGCCTTGGGTTCTGCTCAGAGGAGGTAAGCAGTGACTCTCCAGTCACCAGCTGGTTTCAGTACCCTGAGCCCTGCCTGTGCAGGAGGAGAAGAGGCTTAGGGGAGACCTTAGAGCCACCTTCCAGAACCTGAAGAGGCCTACAGAAAAGCTGAGGAGGGGACTTTTTATAAGCACATGTAGCAACAGGACAAGGGGTAATTGCTTTAACCTGGAAGAGGGTAGATTTAGGTTAGATATTTTAGTAGGAAATTCTTTAGTGTGAGGGTAGAGCAAACTGATCTAGTGGAAGGTGTTCCTGCCCATGCAGGAGGGTTGGAACTAGATGATCTTTAATGTCCCTTCCAACTCAAACCATTCTATGATTGTATTATTCCACTAGCCCAGATCTCTGGTCCTGTCAGGTCTGCAGCTCCAGACCTGCTATCACCCACCTGACCAACTGCTTGTCCTCCAGCTCCTCTGCACTGCTCAGGAGTGGGGACTGCATCTGCTGCAGGGAAGCAAGAAGAAGAGGTCACCTCTTCCACCCAGGCAGCACTCAAGAGCCCCTTCCAGCCCTGAGTGCACAGCAGACCTCCTCTACCAGCACAGCTGGACCTCCAACAGATCCTTGCCAGTTGATCCCATCAAAGGAAGAGCATGACTTTCCCATGCCCCAAGCCAGCATGGCCATGCTGTCAGGATCATACAGCACATCTCGAGCACCAATGTGACTTGTACACTGAGTTGGGGTTTCCAGAGGGGAGTGTGGGGCTAAGACACTCAGCCAAAGATTCCAATCGTGCCCAACGACTGTTTAAGACAAACTTGTCAAGCCCATGCAGAACCAGGTGGAAATCAGGTGGCATTTCTCCACACACAGATCACTGTATTTCTGAATGGCAGATTATGCTCCTCAGCTTCCTCTACTCCCAGCTATTCAGCATTTCTCCCCTTAGCAGTAATTATGGCTGACAACTCTCACTACTACTTACCCTCTTTGGATAATCACACCCTTATGGTACCTCTTGCAGCCTAATGTTTTACAATGAAATCTGAGAAGGGCTGAATAATCCTAATAGCAGTTTGGCAGGGGTGCTCACACAATTATTATATAAAAGGTAAGTGTGCCCCTACCAGCTCTCCATTCAAATGTATAGTGATTGGTTCCATACAGGAACATGGTAAATGAAAAAAAAAAAAAGCCCAGCCTTCATTTAAGAGGTTTACAGGAAACAAAAAAATGCCGAGGGTTGTGTGTTGGCCCCCAGTCTGTCAGCTCTCCGTGCAGGAAGGTGATTCAGGCTCCCTTTTTCCCAGGCACACATAAAATGCCGGGTGATATACAGCTCTGCTCTGCAAGGAGCGCAGCTGCAGTGAAGCCAGAGGAACTTGGGCTGCTGGTCCTAAGGAAACCTTCTCCACAAGCCTGGGTGCAAAGGGCCAAGGCAGAAATCACCCATGCTCTCCTGCAGCCTGCCTTCCCAGGGACACTCCAGCATCTTCCCAGGGTCTGGCGATGCGCCATTTCCCAGGTAAAAGACAGTGTGGAGTTGAATCCCTGATTAATTCGGCACACAGCGCCCTTACCGTCCGGAACAAAGGCTGGCAACTGTCAGACGTGGTAAGTAGCATCTGAATTATTTTTTCCACAAGGAGCACAGACCTTGAGAAGGTTTTTAAACCATCTCCAGAGACTAAAGGCTGCTCTGTTGTTCTGAATTTAAATTGTGGGGAAGACAGGACTTCACTTGTGAGGTTTTAATTGCAGAAGCTGCACTAGTAACTTCAGAAAATACACACTGGGTCTGATCCTTGGTTTTCTGAGGTCAAAGGCCAAGATCCTGTGCAAGTTAATAGGAAGAAAGGTGTGATTCTGCTACACAAAGCCAAGCATCTGGGGGATGTTCAGCCTTATCCTTCTGCAAAGTTCATCACTCCTGGGTGAAAACACCAATGTACCTGCTCCTGCAAGCTACTCCTAGCTGAAGCCACCCTGGCAGCTTGCAGGCCCCCTTCCATGAGACCCCACACCACAGCTTCAGGGAGAAGAACAGCCACTACAAGCCACACTCTCCCCAGTTTGTAGCATATGTGGAAGGCTTTGGAAGTACTGATCAGTGAAAACCACCCATGGCTGCTCCCCCCAGACCAGCTTTCAAGAAGGGTCCTGCTGCTGAGTCAATGGGCAAAGGCACCTGAGAGGTCTACATCACCTGCCCAGACCTTCCTCCCTTGCCATGAGCCTGTCATCTCTGCTCCTGCTAAGGAAGGAAGGACAGATCCTTCAGTTTTTCACACCTTAATCAAGCTGTTTCTCCAACAACACTCAACACCTTTGCACTGCCATGCTATCTTGGTCACTTCCCAACAGGCTCCACCACCCAGACTGGCTTCAGCTGTTGGCTGGGATGTCTCAGAAACTGACCCTACATGGAGTCAGTACCATCAGGACCGGCTCAGCAGAGCCCCTGGCCCACTTGGGAGCAGGCTAGAAGATGGTGGGATCAGCCAAGGGGAACTTGCTCCTTGTCATCAGGAAACACTGTTCTCTCCCCCAGGACATCCTGTGCTGTCACAGAGCAGTGCACGGGCCAACAAGGACTGGGTCAGCAACATGGAGCCAGATGAGTTCAGGAGTCCATAAGTACAGGCTGGGAGGGACAACCAGCGTGGCTGACTCCAGGAAACTCAGTTTTTTTCACTAATTTAGCAACTGAAGTAGGTCCGAAACCCTTTATTTTTGTGTGAAGCTGCTCTGGATCATGGCAGGTCAGGGATGATGCTGGCCTCTCCTTCCTGCCTTCACCATTTCTCTGAGATGGTGCAACTGAGAGGACTAAGAACCATTACCCATCCAGGGGCCACTGCCTCAGAGCAGTGAGGTTACTGGGGCACCACCAGGCTCTGTTGCAACCCTGGCACGATGAGCACACACAACTGATACCATTGCATCCGTGTGGGATGAACCTTTCTAGACAAGAGTATGCATCCTAAAAAGGAGGAAAGAGTCTCCCCAGTTTTCTGCTCATGCTCCTCCCCATCCATTTCCTCCTTCAAATCAATAAACAAGTGCATTGCTTGCTGAGCCTTGACCCTGCACAGCCCATACCACTCACAAGTCCCTGCTGCTCCCTGGAGAGGCCCCTCACCCCCAGGGCTGTCAGACACAGCACCCTCTGGCCTGCCCCCCTAGCCCTGGTGCAGCCTTTCCCCTCGCACACCCACACACGGGACATCACCTGCCCCCTAATTTGCTGAGATTTCATGGCAAATGATGAATGCCAGTGTTTCTATGAAGAGGGAGAAAATCACCAGCTGTGCAACATCCAGCGACAGGTCCCAGCTCCCAGCCTAGCCAGCTGGGGCTGGGGCTACCTGGCCATCACTGCATTCATGCATGAAAAGACTCCCCACATACTTGGAGAAACTCTCCCCTCTCTACAAGAGGAACAAATCAGAACCACCAGTTTGCAACTCTCAAGGCATCCTGGGGGGTCAGTGGTGAATCTGAGAGCAGGCAGGGGTCTGCAAAGCTGCACTTGTAAATCCCTCAGTGGGAGAAGTTATAGTCCCCCTTCCCCTGCTTACAGGATCCCCAGCGCCAGGGGCTTTACACTCCCCCGGCAGGGCTCCCAGGGTGCCTTGCACGCCTGCTG
>NW_009953098.1:4191905-4213771 GCF_000747805.2 Chaetura pelagica | reverse complement strand
GAACTAAGGTAAAACCGGACACTGCAGAGCTGTGATTTATATCAGCAGAGCAGGGCGCTGCTGGAGGCGTCTCTCCCTGCTGCAGGAGCTGCACACACTCGCTGCTCTTCCTCTCCTCGCGCGTCCTGCCCTCGCGTCGCGGCACAGCTGCAGAGGGGAAGCCTGTTAGGAGACTGTGACCGCTCCTCTTTCTCCTTTTGCAGCAGCCAGAAACCCCAAGGCGTGTGGCTCCAGTGCTGCCTTGCAAAGGCAGCAGGAAGGCCCAGGCATCTCAGCTGCACAGTGCCAGCAGAGCTCAGACCTCAGGAGCAGCACTGGCAGCTTTACCTTTCACAAGTGCTAACCGGGCACTTGGAGAGCTCCACTAGAGCTGACCAGCTAGTTTGGCTGCCGGAAGAGTTAACTCAGTGGATGAAGGCAGAGGAATAAATCACCTTCCTATCTCCGTTTGTCAGGCAACAGGTCACACATGCTTGCAGACAGATCCCAAAGCCTGTCTCTACTCTCACATTTCCTCTCTTCCTTTCCCTGACGCTTTCCTGACACATCTTCTTGTGCACTTTGCTCAGCTTTCGAAGTAACACTCCTCCCTGCTTGTTCTCCTTCCCACTCCTTGTCACCGGAGTCCTGCTGCTGTCATCACACTCCCATCAGACTTCTCCTTTCAACTGTGCGTTTCCACGCTGTCTCTCCCAACTGTCACATACGCTTCTGGTTCAAACATCTGTTCCTCCCCCTCCCAGGGAAGTTACTCCAAAACATGCTGCTTTCTGTCTGAATGGCAAGAAGGACAGATTTGGTTGTACACATGGTGCTACACAACCAGCCCTGCTGTTGAGTGAAAGGTTCCTCTTCTGTCATTTGGTCACATCAACTCCCAGGGCTACAGGCTCAGTCTCTCCTTATTCTGCCAGGAAGAAGAGAGAAAAGCCCATTTCTTGTACCCTACAGCCCAGTTGCTCAGGGCTGTGCAGGGAAACAAAGGAGAGGGATCCTCACTACCCTGCACAGATGGAAGGTCTGCATGGTCAATTTCTGTAACAGGGCAAACAGATGCCCTGCAAGAATGATTCAGCTCAGCGGTGGCACAGGGAGGCCACACATTTCACAGTGCCAGCAAGGGAGCAACAGGAGCAACATGACTGCCCAGCACCTAACAGCTAGTGCTGCCCAACAGTCTCAAAGGGCTTGTGCTGTTGCACAGTGAGACTCAGGCCAGTGCTGAATACAGAGGTGTTAGCCCAGACAGCATGCCCAGCAAGATGTCCTGCACAGCCTGAAAGCACCTCAGGGCTTAGGCAGAGCATGTTTCTAGTTCTCTGCAACTCCATGTCAGCCCCACTGCCTGTACACCCAGCTCTGCTGGCAGCCCTGGAGCTGCCCAGCCTCACTGATGTCATGGGGAAATGAGGAACCCAAACACAGGGTTGAAGAACAACTGATCTCTGGCCTCCTCCTTGCTCTATCCCTGTGCACAGGCTGGATGCAAAGGGACAGCAGGCCTCAGCAGTGTTGCTTTGTCTCCATGCTTGTACAAACTGAAACAAAAAAAAAACTAGTTCTGTGCAAATCCTCAGGGTAGAAAACAACATTTCAGTTCTCCAGAGCCTTTAATGTCACTCAGCAGAGACAGCAACTGGAGATGCAAGCAGTCTCTGGTCACATTTCACCTAGTGATCCTGTTTCCAGGCAGAGGGAGAACTGCAAACCCATACTATACATGTACCATCACACCAACAAGGGTCATTCAACACCTCAGCTCAGTCATTCCCACAGGCTGGGTACAATTGCCATGTTTTCATTCACCAGGCACACAACACGCAGCTTCTCGAGGCTGCTCCATATCCCTGACAAGTCCCTGGACAAGTGGTGCACCTGGCCACAAACCACTTGACTTAACACAGCTGAAACAGTTGGTTCCTCTCTTAGCGTGGTCACTGAGAGTCCCTCATTTTATAGGGAAAATTGGTCTTTGATGGGCTTCAGGCACCTCCCCAAACCAGGTGTCAGAACTTAAAGAAGAAGGTTCAGAGGGTTTTTGCTACTGGTGGTAAGTTCTGCCCATAGCTGCAACCTCAGTGAAGAAACTGAAATGTAGTTTCTATTCTATTCCCTTTTCAGCTGCTTATAAGTTTCTCAAACAGATTCTGATTCAGGGTGAAATGTTCAGTGCTTGGTCTCAGCTCAGAGATGATTTCTTTTATTTCCCCCTGCAGGAACTGTGAGCAAAATACTAAGTGCAGTAGATTTGGAGTTTGGGGAGCACGAGCAATCAGATATTTTCCCCTCGTTCCCTTTGATACCATATGTTCCAATTGGAAATTTTACACTTGCATACTGGTAACTCGTAAATGGTGGAGATGATAGACTCCAAATGTTCTCATTGAGAGGCAGAAAACAAACCCAGATTTAACAAAATAATTGGTTCAATACCATTAAGATGAGTTTAAAGAATTCTGATAATGCTTCTCCCTTCCCCAGTGTCCCAGGAGGGACCAGCACACACGTTTGATTTTAATCTATGTGCTATCATTTTAAGGATAGCTGATACACTGTGGTCTTTATTAAGATGTATCTATTTGCTTGGAAATCCAAAGAAGTTCAGTGCTTACAGGCTGCCAGAAATCACAGACCTATTATTCAAGGAACTTTGAGCTCTGCTGTCAAAATCATCAGAAGTCCGTAAGCTGAACAGCTCCCATTCAATGCATTTTTCTGCTAATTTACAAAATCTACAGTGGGATCGCTTGGAGCTTTATTCCCCTCAACTCCAAACTCACTTAAAACTAAAAGCAGAGATGTTTTTGTAATGACATGTTTGGAAACCTTCCAGGAGCAATGGAACCCACAATGTCAGCTAGGTCACCTTACATGTCACACACTTGGGGTTTTTTTTACTTCAAAGTCAGCCCAGCAAACCCCATGCAAGGTTACCATCCATGGCATATATGTCCTTTTGCATGTGGCTGGGGAGTTACTGTACAGCTGCCCAGCCCATCTTGCTTGCCCATTCCATCCCTGGTCCTGTTTACAGCCAAGAGAGTCACTACTGACAGCTCTTATGCATTTAACAAATTAGAGAGCAGATCACTACCAAGCACATAGTGGCATAATAAACAGTATATGAAAACACCCTGGTTGGGCAAGGAAGCCTCACAACCTGAAACTCACCAAACAAGGGCTGGCAGACCACTGAGGAAGCAGATGATGGCTTTCTTCCAATCCCGCTGACCAAAGTGACCTGGCAGCCACCTGGAACATAGCAAGAAATGAAACCTCTTTGGCAAGCAGCTCCCAGCCTGTTCTCTGCCTCCACGGCATCTGGCACGAGCTAGTTTCACATCTAGAGCTCCTGAGCACTTTGATCTCTCAGATAGTTATGTACCTTAATGATTCATGATTGTTACTCAAGTCCCACCTGCAAGCCAGGGAGCCTCCACACCAGCCTGCTAGGGCTACAGGACAGCTGAGGGCTCCCTCCCCTTGGGAGCTACTGTGTTACACCCATCTCACAGCATGGTGATTCCATTAAGTGCTATGGAATTAATCTTGATTTATGCCAGTGGGAGGGAGAGAATAATCACCTTCTGAGTTACTGGTGCTGCTCTGATCTTCATACTTCGAAGTGCTTCATTCCAGCCAGGTTGGTAGAATTACTTTGCTTCTGTATCCTTAAGCTCTGGTCATTCTTTGCTGTAATTCCTTGCAGCAGCTTCTGGAAAGGTGTTTTTCTGCCTCCACTCCCCGCAATAAATGAGTTTGTCACTTGAAATATACTGCCAATGTGTTACATGTCCCACAGTGTTTGTGGTTATATCAGAAGTGTTTGTTTATAGCACCATAATTCAGCAATATCTTGATTACAGGAGAGATGGTGTTGTAACTCACTATGGCTAGAGAGAATATTATTTTTCTTTCCTTTTAATATAAAATGTTGATTTTCACTCAACACACTGGAAGAAAAAAAGTGCAGTTGTTGCCCTAGTAACCAGCTGCCTTGTAAACCATAAGATGTTAGGAGCACAAGGTGTTAATTGTTCCAAGTGCTGCTTGTGGTCAGGGATAAAAGCTAGAATGGGAGAGATCATGAGAAACATCTGGGAAGATAAAGTCAGCTGGTCTCTGCTTGCTGAAAGCCTAGACAACAGCAAGTGGAGAGACAAGGCAAGGAGAAATAACACTGCTACCAGAGGAGCAGAGTGAACTGGATTGTGGCCATGTGTGAAAGCATCCCGGAGAAAAGCCTCTGAGAGCACAACACACTTCTGGGAGCCTGACAGGTTTTACTAGACATGCTGAGAGTTCAGCACCTCCACCACCAGATGCAGCAGCTTTTCCTGCTACTGCTGATTCCCTCCTTTGGACCAGACCCATCTCTATTTCCCCTTCTGCTGCACGTCCTGGAGTTTCCACGTGCTGTGCTCCAGGAGGCTCCTTCTTACACGCTACTTGCCATGAATTAAGGTGGTCTGTCCTGCAGAAGGTGCCATCACCTCTCTGCATAGCATTTTCTCTACTGGAGCAGGCCGGGACAGACCACCCTCCCTGTCACATATCTACCTGAGCTGCAGCACAACTTCCTTGCCCTGCTGAGCAGCTCTGGCTTTCAGGCTCCTTGCATGGCACAGCACATCTCCCTGCTCTTGGCCTGCACTCATCCCAACCACACTGTCTGCAGAAGAGTGGGAGCAGCTGGTTGCCCAGGGGGCAGACTGAACTCCACAAAGCAACTGTGTTTCTGTCCCAGTATCCTAAGAGCCAGAGCCCCTCAACTCCAGCAGGCTGCCCGCCGGGGCTGGGAGAGCTGCCCCAGAGGGCTCCTTCTGCAAGAGGTCTCTGAGGGACCAAGGCTGCACGAGGGCTTCTCTCCTCTGCCTAAGAAGAAAGCAAGCTGGTGAGACAGCAGCTTCATGCTCTGTAGCATCTGCCACCTCTCCCTCCTCTTCCCATTCTCCTATCCCCTGCAAACCGGAGAGCAAACATAAATACTGCTCTATCTGGAGCAAAGTTTTCTCCTTTAGCTCTTTTTAGCCATTTACCTGCTCTGGATGCTCACTGAACCTGCCAGTATCTGCATTCCCTTAGGAAATAAAGGCAAGGAGCACAGAAAAACCGGCATATTTATAAGCTAGGCCCTTCCCAGGGGCAGGGTTATGCTAATCAAGGAGCCTCTGTCCCAGCATGGTACATGGCTGACACTACCCAGCAGTAACATATGCCGAGGGAGGCTGATGTTCAGCACAACTCTGCCCACCCCAGCACATGTAGCCGAAGGGTTTCATGCCTCGTGTTAGCCACGGGCACTCAAGAACAGAGAAGCAAGGCCAAGCTCCCACTTGGACCTGAAGAGGAAAAGGACTGGACACCAGGGGTGGTGCCCCTGTGGGCTCCAGTTTCCAGGGATATATTCCTGATGTCTCATTAACTTCTGGGGAGTTTTTCCCCCTTTTGCTTTTATTTACCTGATTCTTGGCAATTGTACCTGATAATAAAGGCATATATTGCACTGAGCTACACCACACAGCCCTGTATGCAATGTAATGACACTTGGTCACACTGGAGATGAAGGCTACATCTAGCTACACAACCTTCATGTGAAAGTAGAGGTTTATTTTCTCTCTCTTGCTTCGCCCGGTACAGTTGCTTGTGATAATGCTGCCATCTCCATCTCAGCACAACCTAACAGAGACCTCTGCCACTGACTGGGGCTGGGACTTCTGCCATGCATCCTTTACACTAAGAAAACACAGTTTGAGCAAATAAAGCTGAGAAATCATAATTTTTTTCAAGTGGAGTGCTGGGCAGCATGTCACATAGCAGAGCTGCATTTATACTGAGGTCTCTAGGCAAGACTGAAAAATAAAGATGAATGAGTTTGGTTGGGTAATTAGATAATAAAATTGAAGGCTCTGGAGTTTAGCCCAGGAATATAATCCAGTATATGAGGCTGGCCAGCCTGTTCCCTCTCCTACTGCTAGCAGCAGTGTCTTTACCTGGCAAGGAGCTCTGCCCTTCACATGGAGTCCAAAGACAGAAATGCACTTGGGTAGCACAGCCATGTACTAGCACAGGATCAATCCCAGTCTTCCAGCAGCTGGTTTTGTTCCCCATGTGTAAGGCAGGGCTGCAGAGAGGTGTTGCAGGACTCAACGTGAGCATGCTTGCTGCTACAGCAGCACTCATAACTGTACAGCAGAATATACCCCATCCAAGGGAGGGTTTGCAGGAGGCTCTGTATTTGGTAGGAGCACAGGGCAGGTGGTTTAGAGGCAGCAACCTGGCTGATGGCTCAGGGGCATCACACAGCTCATCTGGGTGCAGAGCAAGTCCTCCCATGGGTGGCTGTGATAAAGACCTCTGTTCAGGGCCCACCAAGGTAAAGCTGGTTCAGGCTCAGAGGAACATTTGGCCAGAGCTAGAGCTAACCCTCATGTGTACCTTGTGTCAGTAAATACTAACATGGCTACATAGAGGGTGGTGTCTAAGGGTGGAAAGGGCAGCAGAGCCAATCTGAAAGGAAAACCAAGTTTGCTTTCGCTTTCTGGGGTGACTGCTTTCCTACATTCAGCTTTCAAATTGCCACAGAACTGAAAAGCAAAGTACAGGCAAGTTCTCTTTGACTTGAGAAATCCTTCAAAAATTAATCAAACCTGTTTTGAAAGGCAGACTTTGTCAGCTGCCCTATTTTTAGGATTGACTCCTACAGGTCCTTCCTTCAATGATAGCAGTTTTGCCTGAGCAATGACTAGGGACTGCAGGATTTAGGCTTTTAATAAAGCAATTGTGTAATTAAAAATAAATGGGTCTCTAGTGTCACTATTTAAAAAAAAAAAAAAAAAAGGCAAACTTAGATCAAATAAGGCATTTCTTTCTTTTTGGTTTAGACTGCTTGGATCATGCAGAGTTTTAATGACGCAGTCACAAATGTTGTATTTAAAAGGCCTCTTAGTTGCTGAGAGGAGCCCCAGGAGAGGACTATTAACTGGCCAAATTAGGCTATTTATTTTTGTGAGTTTTGCAAGTTTGAAAAAGAGAGGCACATTTTCACTTAGGAGAGTGATATTTCAAATAGGTCACAGGAAACTCTGGCAGGCAGGGAGCAAAGCAGAGCGTCAGTAGGAAAACATTAACCAGAGACATTCTGCAAGTACAAGTCAACATTTGGGTTCCTAATGGCTTCTGAAGTCCATTCAAACATCTTTCAATGGATGTAAAATAGGGACAAGGCATCACAGCTGTACAGGAGCCCTGGCCTAATCCTGAAAGCCTTTGAGGCAGCAGAGCTGTGCCTGCAAGTGCTGCTGGGGGAGAATCCAGGGCTGTCAGCACAGCCAGTAGGCTCAGCAATAAGCGCATGAAGGAGATGGACTCTACCTGTTGGTTAGGACAGAGCTGGTGCTTGCAGAGACGGCCAGTCAGTCCTGAAATGTCACTGCATTTTTCCCTCCTCCAGGTTCTTCAGACAGAAATATCCTTTTCCTCTCACCTTGTCACAGCCTGGAGCTAATCAGGAGCAACTTCAGTAAATCCCATAAAGCAAGCTGCAGGCACACCTTAAGAATCAGGCCCAACACTTTTTACATGCATGAGGCTGGTCAGAAAAGGTCCCTCTACACCACCTCAACTGGCACAGCACATGCTCAACAACAGCAACATCATTTCCTCTTTTTCACATTTGCAAATGGAATCAATTAACTTAAAGTCCCCTCAGGAAAGATTCAGGTGAAGTTACTTTGAAGGACTGGCCCATTTCCCATTGACTTCAGCAGCTTAGGGTGAAGCTACTCAGAATCTAAGAAGTCTCTGGAGCAACCTTGGGCTGTTGCTGTGTCCTGTCCCTGCTCCAGTAGGGCTGGGGTACCTTGAGCTACCACTGCTTAAGCATCAAGAGCTCTACTGCATCTACACGTGTTGGAAAAGCTTTGCAAGATCAGGATCAAGATGTGAAAAACAGATTATAAGATAAAAAGCAGTGTTTCTAGAAAGTGATGTCTAATGGGTTCCTCCTGATGGATTGTAAATCCACCTGTCATATAAGCCATAAAACAAAAATTAAAGTAACCACACTCCCATTAGAGCAATCATTTTCTTTCTCAGGTTTGGTTTTGGGTTTTCTTCATATGTAAGCCAGTTAATTGAGGACTCGGAGGCCTGGTGTTTCTGAGGCTGTGACTGTTTGTCATATCAGTGCTTTGGTCAGTGAATAACAAATCTCTATCAAAACACCTTTCCATGACTGTGACTGGCCAGGCTGTCGGTAGTATGTTCTCCTCCTCTGGCTGGATAACTGTGTGGAGTTGTAGGCTCTTTCTGTCCAGTTTTTCTGCAGGACTGCAGGTTTTTATGGTGCAGATGAACCAGCATTTTATTGGATCAGAATGAGGGAGCTGGTACTAGATGAAGGGAGCTGAAACGGAAATATGGAGCATACAACTCATCCCAAAACCTTGTCAGCCCATACACAAATCAACAAACAGACCTGGTCCCCAGCTTAATTTTTCCCACAATTGTTTTACTCAGTCTTACTAACATAAAACAACCCATTCCAACCTGCACAAAACCCAAGCAAACCCACAAGGAATTTCTGGCATGGTGAAACCATGGGCTGGACTGTATGCTCAGCAAGAAAAAAACAGAGATAGAGAGAGTCCCTCCAGCTTTGCCACGGAAGAAACTCCTGTTACAACCTGTAGTACCAGTAGCATGTGACAAGGCAGGTGTTAAAGCACACCCTACTTTGCAGAAGCAAGGAGGGCATTTATGGGTACAGGGAAAGGACAAACATGTCAATTGTCCATTTGGCATGAAAGAAGCTATAAATATTATGATATTTGTCTTCAGGAACCCAGGACAACCTCTGCCCTGACTTGCAACCAACACACTGTCCCTTTGGACTTTACTGAAGCTATTCAGGTTGTGAGCCACCAGCTCAGCTTTATGTTGTCGCCACTAAAAATACCCTAGGAAAAGCAGCCCTTCTCAAGGAGATACAGAGGCTGGTTGCCTCTCTCAGACAAACCCACTGAAGCTCTAGTTTTGCTCATGGCCCAATCATCCAGCTGTCCAGCTAGACCTTGTGTCTGCTCCAGGGTGGCAATACCTCCACATCTACTCTGCATATTAGCTTAGTCTGGCAATATTTATTTAGCAGATAAAACTTTGATGCTGCTCCTGTAGAAATAGTGTATTAACAAGGCCTAAATATTAGTCAAAAGGGTTTCTCATGTGCCTTCAGATGTTTGGTGTAAAAGAAGCAGCAGGTGCCAAAGGTCACAAAACAAATTGAGTCCTTACGAGAAGTTCACCATTAGATAAATTAGGATGACCTGGAGGTACAATAAACCCCTCTTTCCTCCGTTGCCTTGCAGCTCAGTGTGCTATGTATAGTGCTTGCAGGGTAACCACTTAAAATAACTAAATACAGATCCGAGTTCTTCAAGACACAAAGAAATAATTGCTCCTTTTCCCACGGATGGCCACAAAGCAAACCACACCGTGGTGCAGCCTGACACAAATCAGCATTTCGTGATCAATGTGCCTGCATAAACACCTCATGGCAATGAGGCCTGGCAGAGACAGGGCTTTCAGGAAGACCTGCAGGGCTTCGGGCCACTCTTGCTTTCCCTAAACCACCACTTCCCTGCCAAGGCACCGGGGCAACTTGTCCCGCCGCTCCCTTCCCTGGCCCAGCCACAGGCAGCAGTCCCTGGCCCACACCAGGCAGAACGTGGTGCCTCACAGACCCACAACCATGCTGGGGAGAGGGCTGCCCTCCCTGGGGGCAGAGAGCTGCCTTCCCTGGGGGGGACAGGGCCTCCTTCCCCAGAGGCTGGCTGTCTTCTCCAGGGAAGGGGACAGCCGTTCCCCATGGCAGCGGGGCGCTGGCAATGCCCACTGCAGAAACCTCTCCTTGGCCTGTTTTCTTTTTGTCTCTGTTTCCCCATTCAGGAAAAAGCTTCTGTCACAACAGCTGCTGATTCATTTTCTGACTTGGTGCCGAGCGTGCCAGACATAACATTCGTTTGCTGCCAAAGTGGTAAAAACAATGACTTACCAGCACATTTTTCTTCAGTTGATTATATTTGGGGGGAGGGAGGGGATGGGGGAAAGGAGCTTTAATTAAAATTAGATAAGGAGAAGAATAAATTGACTGAGACGCAAAGAGCAATGCTCTGCAAGGCAGGAGAGGGGAGAACCCCTGAGGTAGTGTGGGAACACCCATCATGGAACAAAGCAAACCAAAAGGGTCCGTGGTCAATGGCGAGGGACCCTGGTCACTTGCTGCCCTTCACCAACTTCTTGCTGTGCTTGCCACCTTTCAGATGTTAACAGCTTCCCAGACCAGTAACTCACAGATCCAACACTTTACTTCCCAAACAAAGAGAAGCTGCCTGAAGACGGCTTTGATGAGAGCAGACAATTACACTGAAGTTTGATCCTTCCCATCTTCCTTTCTTGACTTATTTCTGGGATGAAGGAGTCCCACCATCAACATTTATTTGCTTCTTAAAACCCTGACTAACAATTGGCCCAGCAGACAGAATCCACATCCAAGCCCACATTTTGGAAGTGCTGAGGACAGCAGTGACTGAACTGAGATTTGGGCTTGCCCATTAGATGTTAGAGACAGAAGAGCCAAGTCTGGACCTGATGAGTGAAGTCTGACCTGTTAGACTCTAATATTTTTCTCAGTATTTGACAGGGTGCTTTGGACAGATGGGAATTAAGCTGATCCATATCCCCTGACCTCAGCCATGCCACAGGTTGTATTTGGAAATAGCTCACCAGGTCACTAACTCTCATGGCAAAGATCCAAGTGAACCTTAGATGCCAAGAAAACAACAGCACACATAGCCTGAACACAATATTGTTCCATTGATGTTTAGCAACAACTTAATTTCCTAACAGACCAGCCCATTTGCAACCAACACAAAGGAAACAGCACCCTGGCCCAGCTCTGCTTGCCAGAATGGATGGACAACCATATTAACTCACATATTGAAGTTCTTTGGTCTTTATATTACAACTTAGTGAAGAACACAGAAGAGAGAAATGCTGATCCCCCACCCAAAGGCCTTGGCTACACTGTCTTCAGGTAGGAGCCAAACCAAGCTGCTGTCCTCCTCCAAGTGATTGATTGCCAGGGGTTTGTTTCAGTTCTTATTTGGAAAGAAATGGGAGTCAATCATAGCAAGGTAATGCAGAAGAGTCATAGTAACCAGCACCAGGGTGAGGACCAGCTATGGAAGAATCATCCAAAGCCATTATCCAAACACTACCACTACCATTGAATCTGATGATAAAGAAGAGGCTGAGTCATTCAAGACACCAGAGGCTACAAGAGAGATTTTTATGTCAGTTGAAGAACAGTTATTCCACAGGTCTCTGGATAACTGTGTGGTGAGATAATATGATTCAAACCAAGGACTCATCAAGGACTACTTACCTAATGCCTGCTAACCACTCCAAACATAAGAGGAAGAGAAGTTTTACCTTTATACTTAGGAAGCTCTTGCAGTCTTTGCTTTAAAAGGCTGTTTGTTCTCTTTATTTGAAGGGAATACGAAGAATGGCTATTTGGGAATGCAAAACCCAAGATCAAGAAGTCATTCTTGCTCAACAGAGAAAATTAAACAGACAACACAAGAGAACCTCTTAAGCAAGAATGAAGGATTTTCAAGAATACCAAATGAGGCACCTACTTACACCAACAAGCCACAGAAAAAGCTTTCCACCTTCTTGGAATATTTTTGGAAAACCACCTCATTATGTCAACTTCTATTCAGAACCTGTAGGAAGTATTTTCACCACCATCCTCTCACAGAACAGGGAAGAGATCTCTTACTTTCTCTGCTCTTCTCTCTGCTACACAACTAAACTGCTTTTCCTTGATTTAATCTACCTGCATGATTTCACGAGGGCTTGTGCACACTGTCCCTTGGATGACATTGCTAAATTACTTTACTATAGCAAAATGTAAGTATTCAAGAAAATCTCCAACCCAACGAACCATGTCATGAAAACACCCACCAAGAAAGATTTCTCCCTCCCATTCCCTTTTGCTCAATCAGAGCCTACAGAATGTAATGCTGCACTGCAGAGCAATGCTCATGCTGTGGCTCAACATATCTGACCATCCAGAGACCCCCTGCTCTTCCTGGTTTCAGTTGGACCTGTAGTTTCACAGCACCTTTGCATATTAAGCCTTGAAACTAACACATTAAATTGTATTGCTGCATAAGGACCTTCATTTCCAGGCTTTTATCTGCAGGAATGATATTGCCATTCTGTACACTAGACCTGTTTTTGTAATACTAAGGTTCATCAGAAGTTTTTATGTTAATGTCGAGTCAGAAATAATACACATGTGATTCATAATAATCTAACTGAACGGCTGCACTGAATGTATTGTAAGAAATTCTGGTTAGGAGAGAAACTCATTAAAGAAATAGTGACTACTATTATCCCACTGCATATATTGTTCTACTGGAAAGTTTCCTTGAGTAGTTTCTTTAATTAGCAATTTGATATTTTGAAATAGTGTGATCTCCACCACACACAATTTGTAGAACAGACTTGGCTGACAATACAGAGGAAAACAAGTAATCTTTTCAGAGTTTGCATCTCCAGGGCTTATCTTGTCATTTTCTAGCTATTCAGCTGCTGCATGTACGTGTATAACACAGTGACACTGTTCTTGTGGGATTTTGATTCTTTAAAGTTACGTAGATAAAGAGCTTTTTTATTGCAATGGAATATGTGGTCTTTTTTTGTCTTTTTTTTTTTTTTTAGAAAATGCACATAAAAATATTTGCATAACTTTGGCCTATTCAAACAGAAGGTGTTGACCCCAGCTGTGTTCTCGTGAATGAATCATTTATGTAGGAGCTCATTGCACAGAACGTATGGTATTTTATCTTTGCTGATTTTCTGCCAAATACAGTCTGTAACAATTTTTCCCCTTTGCCACATTTGCTGCTTGATATCCTTTAAAATATACCAGCTCCAAGTGTGAGAAAGCAAAACAGATCTGGGCCTGCTCTGGCTCAGAGCCCTTTGCATGGATACTCCTGTGCTGGCACTCAGACCCCCTTGTTTTGGAGAACGTCCATTCTGGATCTGGGATCTCTTTGTGCTCAATGCTTTAAATTAACATTGATTTAAACTTCACTGAAATCTGCAGGGAACTGCAAAAGCCTAGGAGTAAACACAGAAACACAGGGATCCTCTCCATGTACAAAACAGGAGCTGCTCTGAGGGGACAAACTTCCACTACCTCAAGCATCTGCACCTACAGGGAAAGCCTGGAGGAAGTGAAGACTTTTCTGCCTTAGCTCTTCCTGGTTATGACTATCCTCCAGGTATCACTTAAGTGGTATTTTGGCAAAATATATTTCCACCCTTAAGGGCAGGGAATAAGATTATTTCATTAAGGTCGGAGGCACTGAGTGGCCAAAGCCACTATTACACTGGGTTTGATTCCAAATGAGAAGCAAGAGGTCAAACTCTCTCAACACTGATCTCCCCAGGGGAGAAGAGATAAGGTGGTGTGCTAAGATTTCCACACTCCCACATGAATAGATAAGGTCTGAATGAGCAGCCTCGTCCATAGGATGCTTCCCTGAGTGGTTTTATAGCTTACACTGGAAACCTTCATACGCTCTACGCTGAATCACATAATTACGGTTTCCACAAGAAATTCAGAGCAGGATCTCCTCCTACAAAATTTCCTCTCACCTGCACTCCTTTCATCACCAACGATGACTGTTTGTCAGCACTACCCCTACTGCTGAGGCAGTTCACATGCAGCTCAATTTAGCAGCTGACGGAGGCAAGAACGTTCCCCCATGTGCAAGATTCTAAAATGCTGGCCCATGATTGTGCGTGGCATGAACAGCTCCACAAGGGACCCCTCGTTCAGGACTCACTTCCAGCCTTGGTGTGTTTGCCCTGCTAAACAAGGAATTGCTTTTACAACTGACAACCTCCTTCACTTGGAACTTACCTTCCAGTTTCTCAGGGAAGCATTGCTCAGGTGGAGATATTGCAGATGGGATGCAGCCTCATTCATCTCTTCTATCCCGGCTCCCTCATGCCTGAGCTGTTCTCCATCACAGGAGGTTCCCTCTTCATTACACCCTTCCTCCCACGTGCAATAAGAAACATAATAGCCCAGCTAAACCTGACCCCCGGTAAACACTGAACACACACAAAACGCTGCCCTGAAAGTCACCAGTTAATTCGTCTTTCAGAAGCAGATTGTTTATGATGTGAAACACTTGCTCCCATCCCCCCAAATTAACAAGTCAGGGTTTATACACAGCTCTGCAAGAAAGCTCTTCCTAAGAGAGTCACCCAAGAACTTCCGTTGACACATGTAACTATGTTACCAGCAGAGTTGAAAGCACCACTGTAATTACAGTTGACTATTGTATAACTGCTTTTGGTTGCTTATAACTCCATCTATAATTAATTGTTTTGGCTGAAAATGTCTCCAGCTGGGTTTGTCCTCAGGCAAAAACTTCTCATTTCAGCTGAAATGGCTCAAGTTAAGAATCTTTTGCCCCTGTTAAAAGGATCTTTTTGTCATTTATAGAAATGGCCTCACATCTCCATGCTTCTAAAAGCAGCACCTTGAAACACTGACAGACTCGACTGCTGTGAAATAACATCTTCCCATATTCTCAGGGGAGGGGAAGGATCATAATTTAGAATCATAGAATCGTTTTGGTTGGAAAAGGCTCTTAAGTTCATCAAGTCCAACCACTAACCCAGCACACTGCCAAGACCACCACTAGGAAGGTGTCCCTCAGCACCACATCTACATGTCTTAAATATCTCCAGGAATGGTGACTCCACCACTTCCCTGAGCAGCCTGTTTTAGTGCCTGACAGCTTTTTCAGTGAAGAAATTCTTCCTAATATCCAATCTAAACCTCCCCTGGCACAACCTGAGGCCAATTCCTCTTATTTATCACTTGTTTCCTGGGATGAGACACCAACACCCACCACACTCCAACCTCCTTTCAGTATATACTGAAAGAGTATCTACTAAAAAGAGCCTGTGATCTACCTACCTCCAGAGCAAGGTCCAACCTGTAGACAAGGACTCTAGGTGTACATGGATCAGTGAAAACAAGGCAAAACATTCAAGAGTTGTTCAGTAAACAGCTGCTGCTTTTCTTACCCAAAGAGTTAGAAGTGGAGAAAACAAGTATGTGATTACTCATTAAAAAGAGCACAGCACATCTCAACAGGTTTGAATGTGATCTATGTGAACAACCTAAACCTAACCTTTCCTTTTTCTGGAACATCTGAATTTGAATGTTTATGACAGACTAAAGATGTTGTGCCCACTTTCAGAGGGGGTACACACTCAGTGACTGCAGAAAATACATCTCACTACAGAGAACAAACCCCAGAAACATAGGAAGTCTTGAAAAATCTGAAAAAAATGCAATCTAGTTCATTCAAATCTATACCAGCCCAATAGAGTCCACAGATGTGATAAAAAAAGAAGAAAACCTAGTGCTCAATTGCCTAGGAGCTGGAAAAGCAAAATGGGCCATTCTAATGCAGAAATTAAAACACTTAGAGATGATTCTTACTACTCTGTGAACATGAGTCAGTACAAGTGAAAATGGTGCACAGATGGGCCAGCACAGAAGCAACAGAAGTGCCGTGATATTTACAAGGGGGGGAAAAAAAATAATCTTCCCTTACAAGTGTAAATATACCAGAGAAATCATGGGCTCACAGCACAAACCAGGGCTTTGATGTAGCAAACACTCCCACCAGGGACAGCACTGGGAGGAGTAGGGATGGCAGACATTCCATCTGGAAGACAGCACTGAGCTTCCCAAGGAGTCACAACTCGCAGAAACACTCCTGAAGACATCGACCACTTTATAGCCTTTATCCAACCGGCAGCAAGGGGCCAAGCACAGTCCTAGGCCATGGAGGGACACTAAGGAGGGAAGAATTGTGAGCATTGGCTCCAACACCTGGTAGCAGCTGCCTGAGAGCCCCACCAGCCTGGGCTCCAGATGCTCACAGCCTGTTCAAGGCAGGCCACAGCCACTCATGCCACCAGCAATTCAACAGTTTAAAGACATGTGAATTGAAGCTGGTGTTGTTCCACAGAAAGCCAAGAATTTTGGGGTCCCCTGTCCTCTCCTGGAGCAGCAATAACACATGGGGTCCCTCTCTCCAGCCTCTCCTGGGTCGATCCAACAATGCAAGATGCCCAGTTCTCAGGGCGGCCACAGGGCTGAGCTCTCTTGCCAAATCATGTTTCCCCCCACCTATCTTCCCCTCACCTAGAAAACAGCAGTAACAATATTTACACTTCTGCAGTTGGCTCAACATGAGGGAATGAAAATTTAATTATCATCAGTGCAATTTGCTAAGGAGCAGCTCATGGCCTGACTGTGGCAGGGACAGCAACAGAGGCCAAGGAGCAGGCTGAGCTCCCAGAGCAGAGCTGCAGGAGATAGCACAGAGCTCATCCCAGAGGTAAAACGGTCTGACAGCTTTGAATGGGAAAGAAACAACTTCCCCATCAATTATGAACTTGCTTACAGTGAATGATCACAGAATTACATAATAGATTTCCAAGCTGGTCAACCAAATTCCTTCCTGTTCAGCTGCTCTGACCACCATGTGGCACACACACTTGCATTCTACGAGAAAACCATTTTTAAACAATAAACCAACTTTCAGAACCTCTCACCTCCCCTAGGTCCCTCTAACAACTTCTGTGGGTTCACGCCACATTGTCTCACTCTCTAAGACTTTCCCCCCACACCCCAGTGTTGTGTGAAAGAATGAAGCACAGCAATTCCACCATCAAATGAACAAAATGAAAGAGTAACAGAGACTTACACTTTTAGTCAACCCTAAGTGTTTCACATGACAACAAGAGGGAAAACAGAGTCCAGACTGTTGTTCTAATGTTGATAATATTCCAAAACCTGCAGCGCTTACTAAGTTATCAGTGGAAATCAAACCTTTGACATCAGTGGGGATTCTGTTTGGGCATGGAAGGTGGTTGTTATGTTCCGGTATAGCAACCAGAGTCTATTTTGATGGTAAGATCTTTAGCACAAAGATGGTTCCTCTCCACTCCTCCTCAGAGCACCTGGACTGACAAGTAGATGATGAAACCTTGGTTGAATTTTGTTAGACCTGAGTAAATCCAAGCACACATGTGCTTTCTGATAGCACAGAGTCCGTTCTGTCTTCACTGTGGGCAGGGTTTATACTTTGCCATCACCCTCCAGCACCCAGAGGTCTGCCCAGCATGTCAGCCCACTGCTGGGCAGTGTTTGCATCTGGCTCATTATTGCCACCTACATCTCACTCAAAACCAGACTGGGATGGGACAGAATAAGGCTGTTAAGTGTTCCAAGACTCAGGAAGATGTAAAAGAATATAGGAGGTGAGGGGGGAGGGAAGAGGGGAAGGAAAGCATTATCATCACAGTGAGAGGGAAAGGAAAAGAGTTACAATTAAGACAGGAAAAAAAAAATCAAAGCTGTACGACTGTAAAACGGAATCACTTCAGGCATATGTCAAAACACTGTCAGATCTTTTTCTGTTCATTAAGTCAGCAGCTAAACACCCACCAGCACTGCTTTTTGCTAGCCCTGGAGTTTTGCTACACCTGGAGATCCACTCTGTGGCATCAGCAGTAGAAACCACTGGGTTTGTAGACAAATAACCTTATTCAGGAGGAGCAGGTTGAGTGAACTCTTCCACACTGACTTATGTTACCATGAGGTTCACCAGTAGAGGTCAGGTCACATACTCCATTCACTGAAAACCAGCCCAAGAGCCGGGCCCAGAGCACTGCAAAAACTATGGAAAAAGAGCCTGAATTTTATAGAATTTTCCTATTTTTAAGTCATACCTAATAGCACTTAATCTATGTCCCCAGAGTTTGATAAAAAGAAAATTACCCCCATAAAAATATCCATTTCATATCAATCCAACTAACGTGGCAGAGACTACCAGCCTGTAGCAAGCCTGAACAGTCCTAACAAGGGAAGAAACACACTGGTCGGAGAACAACTTGTCCCATCTCCAGCTGTTTGGGTTTCTAATGCTTTCTCACATTTACAGGAGAGTCAAAGGGAAAGTACCAGGCACATGAGCACTTTTCAATAGGATTTTGAACCTGGAACAAAATTTAATACAAAATCACGGCCCAACTACAAAGTTTTATGGCATGGTTGAAAAAAACCCCACATAACCCACACACAATAACTTAAGAACAACCCCAAACTTTTTGGATTTTATAAGTTAGTTTCCTTTTTTTGTACATAACTTCTGTTACACTTGATGGAACTTTTCCATTACAGGTAGAGTGACGAGTAAACATGCAAAATCTTATTAACAAAAGAGGGATAACATTGCACAAGATAGAGTGCATAACAGATTAAGACCATGGTAATTTCTTAAGACTGAATTTACATGAAAGAGTCTGGATTTTTTAGTAGTTTTGGCCTCAAAAACCTTCCCAAAGGACACGTACAATTTAGCTATACTAAAAGTCTTCTTTAGGTTTGGGAGCCAAGAAGACAGAGTAATTCCTCTTCTCCAAGGGCCAGCATCCAGGATTTGGCAAAAAAACCCCCACTTTCTTCCCAAGCAGTATCAGCCCTGAGTCATATCTGCTCTTTGCCAGTGCCCACCCCAACATTATATACTAAGCCAGCCACACAGATCATGTTGCCCACTACAAGGAAAAAAAGCCCCAAGCAGACACCTTGATTGCCTGACACTACCTGTCCTGCACTCAGATTTCCACACTGCTCAGTCTCAATGAGGCTGCTTTACACCCCATTTTTATTTCTACAGGCAATACTGAACCCTTTCAGCAACAAGGATGAAGATTTGTGTGAAAACAAGTTTGTTTGTTTGAGGGTTTGGGGTTTTTTCCCTGAAAAAAGAAAATTAAAATTCTCTGTGTTTGTAACTATGAACATTCCTCGCCAGTTCTCAGTCAGCCAAAAAACACATGAGGTCTTTCTGAAAAACTATTTTCTGTGCAATGAAGTTACTAACTGCTGGGAAGGGCAAGAAAGCTCTTTTACAGCTGCCTGTTGGTTCACTGAACGTCACCTTACACTCTGTAGCCCCTTTTGGATTCTGCAGATTTCTGGGGTAGACAGATCAAAAAATGAGAACCTTGGCCAGAGCAGTTATGCTGCTTCTTGAGACATGTTTTCTTTGGGCTCCAGCCTCAGTTTCTCAGCCAGCAGTTTTTGTCTCTAGTGGAAAATTACAACAAAACCAAACAAAAACCACCACCAACAACAAAAATAACACACACACACACAAAAACACACACCAAAAAAACCCCACCAGGTTTTCATGCTTTTCAGGAATCTAGAGAACAAACAGGAGTTTCTAATGCATTTGTGAAAGATGTGAATCGATGCAAATGCCCCAGTGTCCATTTGAGATTACAGTTATTCTGAGAAAACCAAGTCCTGAACATCTCTGCCTTTGTGTCCTGCCACCAGAAGAGCAGCTCAGCACCCAGCACCTGACCAGACACAGCACTGGGAAGCAGGAGAGCAGGCAGCCTGGCTGTGCTGGCTCTCGTTTGCACTGGGAACATCCAGGCACCCTGCAAGGCACATCCCTGTGTGCACTCCGGTCACACTCCCAAGGAAGGGGAGAGCCTGGTCCACATGATGCTGAAGTCCCCATCACCAATGCTTGAATGTGTCCACACAATGGCTTTGAAGACTCTGGGAAACCTTCTAACATAGGCACCGGGGCACAACAGTTACTCCAGTTTCAAACAGGTGCATGTAAGCCTTGTTTTAAGCAATTGGCTGTCATCCCAGAGTAGATGAGGCCAGAATTAAATTTCTCTATTTAATTTATGTCTCAAGGTTTTTATTCTAAACTGCACCCTGATGCTGGGGGACCAGCAGCTGCATTTACTCAGTAGGTAAACCATACCCAGGCAGCCCTGTTTCTTCTCACTCCTGTGCTCTCTAGCACGAGCACACCATTCCTCACACCCAATCTGCTGCTTAGCTTGCTTGCCTCTTTCCCCTTTAAACGGCACAGACAGCTGATGAAGAGCCAGGCACTCACCTTGACCCAGACTCCAAGCTCCATCAGACTTTCTCAGCAGTTTTATGAGAGGCAGTGCTTGGCAGGTGCTCCCAGGGGACTGGCCAAAAATAAATGCACTCTCCAGTTAATTTCCATCTGAGTTCTACTAACATTTCTCCTTTGAGAGTGCAGCTAAAGCATTTGATTTACAGAAGGTGATGAGGTTCTGTATTTGTTTGCAGTAGCAGTGGAAGACCTAACACGCCACAGGGAACATTCAGGCCCATTTTAAGCACCTACATAAGGCACCCATGCTTCCCATACAGACAAGGCACCTTCTAGGCTGTGATTCAAAGCACTGTAATTAGAAGCCTGCCTCTCACCCTTTATTATAGCTGGAGTCTAGACACCTAATTTAGGCAGAGAAATGACACGCTTAGAATTAGCTTATACAGATACCCTCCAATGCATCAGTTCTGAAAGGAACCAGACTGGAGGTTCTCTGGGAAGATGGGCAGGGAGCTCAGCTCAGCCGTGAGCTCCACCAGACCAGCCACTGCAGCCAGCACAGCTGGGCTGGGGGAGCCAGCCCCGACAGCCCCAGCCTCTTCCCTCAGCTCAGCTGCTGGCGTTGAAGAAGGAAAGTCTGTTGGATCTCAGCTCTGGCACAGGACCAGAGCAGGCAGCACGGAGACCCGCCAGCCCTCTGCCCAGGGAGACCTGCTCTGGCTTGGCCACCGTGATGCAGCTGGGACAGAAGGGGCTGGTGACTGCAGCTTTGCCACCTCATCCTACTGCCTTTTAGTTGGGGTTTGTTTGGGGGCTGTTTTGGGATTTGGGATTTTTTTTAGTTTTGTTTGTTTGTTTTTGTTTTGTTTTTAAAGGAACCACTTGGATCATAACTTTAATCAAGAGTTCAGAAAACAAGGCATTTAGAAAATATGACCAGATGCATCCCAGCCTCATAAGGGAATTTAAAAGGCTCCCAAATTAGCAATTTTTTTTCTTAGAAAAGAATAGTTGTATTTGAAAACGGGGTCATTAAACCACAATACCTCTGGCAGGAGATGGACAAAGGTGGCAATGTAATTCAGTCTCTGAAATTGCTAATTTTAAATTGTATAAAGTACTTTCATTTTCCATCATAGGTAACTCTGTCAAGGCTATGCTTTGCTACATGACAACTCATTCTCCTTTTAAAACAGCAGCATTTCAGTACCAGCTAAACTGATGCTTTTTATGTGTCCATCACTTATCAAGGGTAATTGATCAGTGCCCGCGAGGCGCCCTGAGATCTCACAGATCACATGTTCTGAGCACGCTAACTTCTTTGAGTAGATTTAGGAAGAAAAAGATTTTCAATCAGATTGTTGTCTGACCCAGCATTAACTTGCCTTACCAGCGGTTCCCCTGTCCTTTAAACATGTTTTGCTCAGAGAGACAAAAAGCAAGCTAAGCCCTGGGTGCAGATTTTCAAAGGCAGAAAGAAGAGTTAAACGTGATACCTGTTAAAAAACAATGGGAAGCAGGTATATTTTCTCACTGAAAGTTTCTCCGATGGCTGTTTGTCCCGCTATTTCAAAATTACAGCTTTAATCTAGTTGAAGCGAAGCAAATGACAAGGTGTTAGCCCCGCCGAGCCGGGATGAGACGATCCAGCGGGAAGGCAGCACCGCGCTCCGAGCACACGGCGTGCGGGGCTCCAGCCCCAGCACCCGCACATCCTCTGCGGAGCAACCGGGAGCCTTCAAGCCTGGGCTGCCTGCTTTAAACACACCCCTAGCAAAGAAT
>NW_009953098.1:4188787-4191401 GCF_000747805.2 Chaetura pelagica | reverse complement strand
GAAGGGGCTGGTGACTGCAGCTTTGCCACCTCATCCTACTGCCTTTTAGTTGGGGTTTGTTTGGGGGCTGTTTTGGGATTTGGGATTTTTTTTAGTTTTGTTTGTTTGTTTTTGTTTTGTTTTTAAAGGAACCACTTGGATCATAACTTTAATCAAGAGTTCAGAAAACAAGGCATTTAGAAAATATGACCAGATGCATCCCAGCCTCATAAGGGAATTTAAAAGGCTCCCAAATTAGCAATTTTTTTTCTTAGAAAAGAATAGTTGTATTTGAAAACGGGGTCATTAAACCACAATACCTCTGGCAGGAGATGGACAAAGGTGGCAATGTAATTCAGTCTCTGAAATTGCTAATTTTAAATTGTATAAAGTACTTTCATTTTCCATCATAGGTAACTCTGTCAAGGCTATGCTTTGCTACATGACAACTCATTCTCCTTTTAAAACAGCAGCATTTCAGTACCAGCTAAACTGATGCTTTTTATGTGTCCATCACTTATCAAGGGTAATTGATCAGTGCCCGCGAGGCGCCCTGAGATCTCACAGATCACATGTTCTGAGCACGCTAACTTCTTTGAGTAGATTTAGGAAGAAAAAGATTTTCAATCAGATTGTTGTCTGACCCAGCATTAACTTGCCTTACCAGCGGTTCCCCTGTCCTTTAAACATGTTTTGCTCAGAGAGACAAAAAGTAAGCTAAGCCCTGGGTGCAGATTTTCAAAGGCAGAAAGAAGAGTTAAACGTGATACCTGTTAAAAAACAATGGGAAGCAGGTATATTTTCTCACTGAAAGTTTCTCCGATGGCTGTTTGTCCCGCTATTTCAAAATTACAGCTTTAATCTAGTTGAAGCGAAGCAAATGACAAGGTGTTAGCCCCGCCGAGCCGGGATGAGACGATCCAGCGGGAAGGCAGCACCGCGCTCCGAGCACACGGCGTGCGGGGCTCCAGCCCCAGCACCCGCACATCCTCTGCGGAGCAACCGGGAGCCTTCAAGCCTGGGCTGCCTGCTTTAAACACACCCCGAGCCAAGAATAGCCGGGACTCCTGGGCGCAGGTCAGGGGATGCTGAGTCACTCGCTGGCCGGGGCCCAGGCCCTCCGGCTGCCCGCGGCCTCCCCTACGGACACAACTCGTGCCCGGGGTGGCACCCTCGGGTACCGGGGGGTTTAGACAAATGAAGGGTTCTAACGCGAATTCCCAGTTCCTACCGCCCCGTTTCCCTCCCGCGTGGCACCGCTGCTGCCTTCTGCCAATTAAACGCTACATTCATACATTGCTTTGTAATTATGAATCGACTCCCCAGCCCGGGCTCGCACAGCACAGCAAACAATATCCTGTCACGGGTTGCATCAGCTGCTGCGATGCTCGCTCATGCCTCCAGGCTTGCTAAAGCTGATCTAACTCTAATATAATAGCCTTTTTACCCGCCTCCTCCCCCAACAATTACCAGAGCCTCGGAAAGCCATTGAAATGCAAATAGCTGATGGAGGGGTTATTGGGGAACAGGACTGGGAAGTTACCAGCGTTGCCCTGCTAGTTTCCGTTACTTTGACTCAAACGGGACTGTAATCCTGAATTTCTCTCTGTTTCAATAGGAAGCGAGGCAATATTGTGAATGCACAAACGGCCTTGCAGATCAGCTGAACTGCATCTCCTTCAGCTCAGATTCTCTGAGGCCCCTGTTACTCCCCTTAGCTGCTGCAGCAGCAGAGAGAATCCTAGAGCACAGAAGTGTCTGAAACTCCAAGGGCATGATATAAGAGCTCTGAGCGATGCTAAATTACTGAAACCTGCTCTGGTGCCAGCTTTAGAGACCTTCCACTGGAAGGTGTGTGGAAGGAAAGGTGCTGGGAGACGTGGAACCTGCCATCTTCTAGCAGCCATCGAGGAAAATCAGTAACAGAGCATCCTTCCCACTGCTGTCCCACCTGATCCGTCAACACGGGCACTTCTAAGGAGGACTGTAACTCCTCGACACCCTGCTTGCTCACTGTCTTTTCAAGAGATGTTCCCACTAAGGACGAAAAATGCTGTCTGGACCCAAGGTGGTCCCAACACTCAGCTGGAGCAAAGTATTTACTGTATTATTAACAATTCCCTCTGCCATTTAAGAGATGCAGAGATGGCCTAGCACCTGGTGCACATGAACTACAAGGGGCAGCTCGTTTGCTTTGGCAAGGAGGCGGCCGAGGACAGATCTGATTACAGCTCACAGCTACTTAAGGGCAGTTATAAAGATGACAGAGCCAAATTCTTCTTAGCAGTAGCCAGCAACACAACAGCACGTGATGGCCAAGGAAGCCATCGGGGCCAGTGGAAGGGACAGAGCGGACCGAGGGGAATCGCCCTGTCTTGACACTGGGGCGGCCCCGCCGCGGGTGACCCCGGGAGGAGCCTCCATCCCTGGGGGTTTTCAAAGCCCTGGCTGGTGTGACCTGCAGCCCGTGGGTCCCGCTGCGAGGGGCGTTCGGGCTAGAGACCTCCAGAGGTCGCTTCCAGCCAACGTTTCTATGGCTTCGTCACTTCCACACTAAAAAAACTGGCATGAAAGGGTGAAAGTGCAGCAGCTCCCTCCCTCGCAGCGGCCCGGAGCACCCACCTACACCATCGCC
>NW_009953098.1:4181968-4187774 GCF_000747805.2 Chaetura pelagica | reverse complement strand
GGCCCTTCCCTTCTCCCCCCGCTCGGCGGCTGGGGATGCTCCCGCACAGGTACCTGGCAGCTACGGCAGTGCTGAGCCTGTCATTAGGTGACAGTACCGGTGATGAAAGCATCTCGGGATGCAGCGGATGCCTCCGCGTGAGAAAGTGTCTCCAAGGTCTTTAAAACAAAACGCTGCGGTGCTGCAGGTACAAAGCAGGTAGCAGCGCCCGTGCCTCGGATAATCCAGAACAGAGGGAGGCACAGAGTCGTCATGAGAGGAGTTGGGTTTTGTTTCCCAGCTTACCGAGCTGTTGGATTAGAGGATTCTCTGTGTGACCCAAATTTTTCAGGCTGGTTGTATCCTCACTCTTTTTTAGTCCCACTGCTGTTTCTGCAAATCAAAAGAATCTAACCCAGAAATGAGTCCCAGCTGGACAGCAACTGAGAGGAGAGGGAAAAAACCTCTGGGTTTTCTTCTGGGGGGAGGAGGGACAATTAAAATCAATGCAGGGTTTACCATAACCCTTTATTTGTTTGCTTTAGAAAGAAAGTTTGTTTGCTTGAATAGAAGAAAAAGTCCTCTTAAAGGTTGTACAGAGAAAATAGTAATTATGTAAAATGCCTCAGGAAAGTTCTCCTAAAAAAAGAATCTGCTCTTAGCTAGGAGGCATCCATCAAAACACAGGTTGTTTAGAGGATATTAACATAAAAATGAAGAGTGAACTGGTCTTCCAGCAGCTTTTGCTGTTGGAAGAAATTAGGTTTAGGTTTACTGTGAGTCAGCCTGGAATGTTTCTGTTGAGTACTTACCTGCCCCCAGCACTGGGAAGGGTAACAGCAGGGTACAGAGTGGCTTCTGCTCACCGGTTTGATGGCTACATTTTCAGTCGGTGGATGTCAGTTTGAGCTAAGAGACTGCATAAAGTCCTGATTTTAGATTACAGTGTGAACAAAATATGTTTAGTCAGCACTAAAACATTTGCATTCTGTATTGTTTGCAACATGGGCAAAGAAAAAGGCTCGTTTGTTTCATTTGGGAGCACTGGGCTGCCAGGTCCAGCTCTTACATATCTTTGGCTGTGTTTGTATCAGAGTGAATTCCACTGAAACGTTCATATATCATTCCTGCCAGCATGAGGCTTCACAGGTAATTGAACAACATTAAGTTAAGCTCCTTGTCTGAGCTGCTTTAAATTGCCTCTCCCTGGAAATAACTATATAACGGTAACTGGGCTCTGCTCTTGCAGTGGCTTCTGCCCTGCTGACACCAGGCACGGGGAGACAAGGCAGCAGTGTGTGGCTTCAGCCTTCCCACCTGCCCCCGGTGGTGGCTCTCCCGGATCCATGGCTGGGTGCCTGCTCCTCCCTCTGTCTCTCTCCCAAACATCTTGGAGTATGTTTGCAGCACCCCAATGGAGACTCGGAGAGCTCCTCCCTGCCCGAGCACTGACCTGACCTTTTGGGTACCAGTGGCTTCCCTGCTGTCATTCACACCCACAGGAAGATCTCGGGCAGTGATAAGGGAGTGGGTTTGTGTGGCAGGGCTTTCTGCCCCAGCTCCTCAGTACAGCAGCAGTAGAAATCAGACTTTTTTTTTATTGGCTCTATTCGGTGGCTTTTTTTTGGCTTCTTGTTCTGAAACAGTCTTTCCAGCACTGCCAGTGATGGCACGAAGACAACCCAGTCTCTTGCAAGACTGAAGGTTTACAATTGCCAAGAATAGCAAACTAGACAAAAAAAACTGGTACTGAGCATGACTCCTGCAGCTGAGCTCTGGTTCCACCACTGACACAAGAGCAGTGTGCACCTCAGCAGGGGCTGTCCAGTAAAGCAGAAGCAAAACTCCATTTCTTAACTGAAAAAACAGGGTATGTTTTGGGTATCTCTTTGGTCAGATCCTACTGTGGGACAGACCCATCTGTGCTGCTGTGTTCCCTCCAGCCTCACCACCCCTCTGGCTGCAGGTGCAGTGCTGGACATAGGAATTGTTTGCAGGGCACCAAGCTGTTTTCCAGTGCTGTGAAACTCCAGTGTTTTCCCCCCGTGCAGTGGGAGACAGAAGCATTAAAGAATTTTAAGGCAGTAGTGAGAAACCAGATGTCCTGCAAAGCCTTTTCACTGCAGCTGGAGCAGCAGCCAGAGGCACGTTCCCTGTGCCAGCTCATTGCATGATGTTTTAAACGCACAGATCCATGGTTTTTCCAGGAAGTAGTTATGTTTGAGTTATCCAGGGTTAGCCACACATTTGTTCACAGTTACAAGGAAAACAGTCAAACAGGGAACTTTCCACAGTTGTTTTTTTCCCCTCTCTTCTGTCCTCATTTTTTGTGGTAAGCCAGCACAGAAGTGCATCAATATGTCTTCATGGAAAGATGGCAAGTCTGAGGTCAGCATTCCTACAGGGAGCACACAGGCCAGGCAGAAGAGGCAGGTTCAGATTCAATGCTTTAAGTTGTGTAAGAAAAGTTTGAAGAAAAACTTGATGGTTACAAACAGGCACCGAGAGTAGTTGGGCACATCCTCCAAATCTGCAGTATCAGCGGCAATGGGCGACTATTTGTGTTGTCATCCCATGTCTTAATGGAGAGCACCTCTCCTCTCAAGTGTGACTACAGTATCCCACCAGCAATTACAATAATTACTTAAATGTGAAAGTAATATTAGACAGTATAATTAGCTATTTATAACGGTTGCACAGATGGCTGCAGTCACTGCAGGCAGCTCCTCTGCACAGCCTCTGCACAACAGTGCCCAGCCGAGAGCACAGAGAAAGCAGAAAGGAGCCAGCCCGTTTCCAGATGTTTTTCCAGGTGTCCAGGCTTGGCTATGCCATGGGCAGTGGTGGACACAGCTGGCAGCTAAGGGGCTGCTGATGCCAGGTCATTCACTGTCATTGGGCCAGGAGAGTTGCAGGGAGGAATTATGTGGAGTAGAAACAAAAGCCTTGGTTTGGCACTGCTGTCTGAATTAAAGGAGGTCGCAGCGTTGCGTTTACCTGTGCTACAAATCTTTGTTATAATACGTTATTGTTACTAAATTTATAATTAGTAGGTATCAGCAGTGAGTCAAAGTAATACATTTAAGGAATAATTTTTACTTTGATAGTGTCTTTAGCGCCTATGACAAAGCAGGAGAAGCTAAATTGGTTTTCTTACAAATTATCTCGGATCTTTGAACAAATATGCGTTAATTAAATGTGCCGTGCCCAGATATTTATATGCAGAACTTTGGAAATAATTAATTTCCATACTTCTGCTTGTATTTTGGAACTTTTTTTTTCTACCAGTCTCCTGATCTCTGCTTGGAGCAGCCATTTAGCTCGTGGGTGATTTTTTTCCTCTCTACCAAAATGTAATTTTTTCTTACATCTGTTGCAACTGCTTAAGCCCTTAAAGCACATAAACCTGAAGAGTCTATTGATCTCCAGTGTTGACTAGAAAAAACTTCTAGAACTGCCTGGTTTAAAAATAAATTTGTTTCTCCTTGGAAAAATATTTCCTGGAGTTTTAAGGCATTGACTTTACAGTTAACTGAAGGAAAAACAGGGGTTTTATAAGGCAGTGCTTCTGAAGCCATGCTAAAAAAAAGATATATGTTTAGCAAACTACATAACACTGATGGCAAAAAGAAAACCTTTGCAATAAGTCCTTTGTAATTTGATTCACTGATACAATTCACAACTGGTGGAAGAACCTGAATAGAGAAAAACTGGGGAAGATGAACGTGGCATATCAAAACACAGAACATGAAAGGACTTTTTTTGAAAGGGAAGCTTCAAAGTTGGGGATGCAGATGCTGGAGTCACTAGCTGTGATTTGGGATGCAAGCACAAGGATGTTTTTGCTGAGTGAATGGAGATTTTTAGAAGCAAACAGAGCCCCAAAACAAGTCCCTTCGCTGTCGCAGAGCGAGAGGTGAACTCTTTCCGTGCACTGGCAGGGATTTCAGTGGAGCCACACAGGGTCAGGTTTGGTTTTGATCCTCTGAAGCTCAGCTTGCTGGTGCTATATGAAGTTAATGCTAATACCTATTTACCCTTGCAGTGCCTCGCAGTCACTAAAAAATCCTTTTCATTGCTTCCCAACCTTGTTTAAGAGACAGAATAATTACTGCAATAGGAGTACTGGGGCCACAGGCAGAAGACTGATGCTGAGTGTAAGTTCCTCTTCCCAGAGACACCCAACCATGTGAAGGAGTGGGCCAGGTTGCTGTAGGGATTCAGTGCTGGCACGTCATACACATGTAGAAAAGCCAAAGAAAGCAAAACCAGAGGCATTGGTAAGATTTGGAGATGATGGCTCGGGCAAGGAAGGGCTCTGGCACAGGGCTGTCTGTCTGTCTTCAGTGAACAAGCTGCTGGGGAAAGACAATTGCTCAGAGTTTTGCCTGAGCAAAGAAATCTGGATAAAAAAGAACTTGTCAAAGTTGGAAGAGTCTTACTGAAATCCCACTTTAGACAGATGCACTCCTGGCTGGGTGTTCAGGGGTGATGGCAGCTTGGGCTTCAGGGGAGTAGAAGGCAAAAATAAAACAAGCACATTTCCAGACCCACCTGTGGGTGACAAAGGAGGTGCATGTATCGCAGAAGGGACATTAGATATGTGACAGGCTGTTGAACAGCACATTAATCTGTGACCACAAGGCATTGTCTGCTGACAAACATGCTTTTAGGGGTAGGAACTCAAGGAAAAGTCTCTATATCAGATCTCTATGTGACCTGTGTGGGATGAAAGCAAGCAGCTTGATGGAGCACACTGTCTCCACGCTGACCAGCCACCACCACTCAGGTGTCCCTGCTACTGCAGGACTCAAGTCACCTTTCCAGACAATACAATCTGAGCAAAGCTAATGCCAGACCCCATCTACCTCATTTGGAGTAAGAACCTCCCCAGATCCCATCCTGCCATCCAGTACATAGAATTCCACTCAGGCGATTTGCCCAATTTTCACTACAGAGCTCAAGGATAGCCTGGGGTATGCTTTCATGCCATGAATAGGTAGAAAGACCAAGAATTGGTGAAATTTAACCCTTTCCAAGCACATTTTCACCACCTTGGAAGTGTTTTTGGCTAGAGAAATCTCAATGCAACTTGATCCCAATGCAACACTGGGCTGAAGATGCTGCAGCCCCCTAAAACTGAACCATCCAAGGCAATTCTTCCAGCTGGTGCAAGCCAGAATCAGAATAATTTTAGTTGGAAAACACTTTTAAGGTCATCCAGTGCAACTATTAACCTAGCACACTGCCAAGTCCACCACTAAACCAGGTCCCTAAGCACAGCATCTACACATCTTCTAAATCCCTCCAGGGATGGTGACTCCACCACTTCTCAAGGCAGCCTGTTCCAGGGCATGACAACCTTTTCAGTAAGAAATGTTTCCTAATATCCAATCTAAACCTCCCCTAGCACAACTTGTGCCCATTTCCTTTTGTCCTATTGCTTGTTACTTGGGAGAAGAGACCAATCCCCACTTCTCTCCAACCTGCTTTCAGGTAGTTGTGGAGAGCAATAAGGTCTCCTCTCAACCTCCTTTTCTCCAGGCTGAACAACCCCAGTTCCCTGAGCTGCTCCTCACAAGGCTTGTGCTCCAGACCCTTCACCAGCTTTGTTGCCCTTCTCTGGACACACTCCAGCACTTCCATGTCCTTCTTGTAGTGAGGAGCCCAGAACTGAACACAGTGCTCAGTGTGTGGCCTCACCAGTGCCAAGTGCAGGGGCACAAATCACTTCCCTACTCCTGCTGGCCACACTATTTCTGATACAAGCCAGGATGCTGTTGGCCTTCTTGGCCCCCTGGGCACACTGCTGGCTTATGTTCAGCAG
>NW_009953098.1:4171137-4181935 GCF_000747805.2 Chaetura pelagica | reverse complement strand
CAGCTTTCCAGCCACTCTGCCCCAAGCCTGTTTTGTGGAGTAATCGCCCTTTGCCTCTAGGCAAAGCCCTGCTCTCTGACCCAGGCACGGGCTGGTTTCTACGCCAGGTGCTTCAGCTGGGACAGGCATTCAGCCTAGCCCTGCTCACCAGGCATCAGCCACTGCTGCTGGTGACAGACTGTCTCACGCACTGTCAGGAGAGGCTGAGTGGATGCCATGCAGCTTGTGTGTGATCATTTGCCAGGAAACCAGAATTTGTTATTTCCAAAAATCCGTAGGACAGCACTAAGCATTGAGCCCATGTGTGTTTTTCAAAATGCACACAGATCCCAATACATGTCGTTAGCCTCATGCAGAAAATAGAGCATTTTTAAGGGAGGTAATGATGGTCTTAACTCAGTGAATTATTTAAATACTTTTGCAGAGGAAATCTCAGCACCATAACACTTGAATTAAAAAAAAAACAACAAAACAGTTTGCAAACTGTTGGTTTTGTAGCTGTTGGTGCTATTTCCTCCACAAGTAGGACCAGAGAGAATGAGGTACCTGTCAATGGATTTCTCTTTGAACTCAGTGAGCTCTTATTTCTATGTTTAAATTATTTCATTCCACATCAACAGCAAACAGTGCTCTGGTTATAAGACAACTGTTCCTCTGGTGATTGGAGGCAAAACCAAGCAGCTGTGCACCTCCATCTAGAAAAGTGCTTTATCTCAGAATTAAACTGTCTTTCATGACTTAAAATGCCACTCTAAAAATTATAGTAATTATTTTAAACCCATGACATTCTGTAACAAACTTTCAGAATTTTTCCTGATAAATTAGAGCCACTTTTTTCCCTGCCAGAAGAAACAGAAAGACCTTTCCCACCTGTGTAACACAGGACTCTGCTGATGCCTCCTAGCAGCCCATCCAGGAGGCAGTGGGAACATGGCAGGTGATCCCAGCCAGAGGCAGGCTGCAGGCTCTGGGTGAAGCTGCCTTTACCTCCCCAGTTGCAGTCCCAGCCTGTCCAGGGCTGGATGCACACCCCAAACTCCACTTGGCAGATGAATTCTCCAAACTCCTCTATGAAATCAAAGAGACAAACTCACCTTATTGCAAATGCTGAGGGACATGGCATGGCTTCCCCCCACTGGTTGGGCCAGCAGCTTCCCCTGCTGCGTGTGAGCCGGGAAGGGGGGGCCTTGCTGGCAGGCTGGGTGTTGGTTAAGAATCACTGCCAGGTCCTGCAGCACCTGCTCCAAATTACTTCCAGCAGGTAGAATTATAGAATGGTTGGAGTTGGAAGAGACCTTAAAGATCAACTAGCTCCAAACCCCCTTTCCATGGACAGGGACACCTTCCATTAGACCAGGTTGTCAGAGCCCCATCCAGCTGAGCCTGGGACAGCTCCGTGGAGGGGGCATCCACAGCTTCTCTCTGGTCATCCACAAGATCTCTGCTGCTGCTTCCTATTTGTGGGGTGGGTGGGAGCCTGCCTCCCTGTTTTGTCTCCATGCAGGAATCCCCTTCCTGTGGCAGGACAGGGCAGTCCCTTGGCAGCACCAACCAGATCTCCAATGCTCCAGGAAGCAGCCCAAAGCACGGGAAGCGGGAGCCCTGCACATCCCAGCACATCTGATGCAGAGAGCAGTCAGCTGGGGCTGGATCCTCAGCCATTCCCCACCCTGCTCCCAAGTACCCAGCACGTGCAGGGTGAGGTGCCATGGGAAAGGGAGCTGGCGGCTGCAGGCGCCGCAGCAGCAGGCGGGCAGGAGCCCTGCATTGCAGGCTGCTGTGACAGGGAGCAGACAAATGCCTTCAGCCAGAGGAGAGGGCTGTCACCCCCCGTGCTCTCCTAGGGCCTGGCTCCATCTGCCGCTGTTGCCCAAGTCTTCTTTTCCACTGCTGCTCTGCTTACAATCTTAAATAGCACAGTACGACACGAGCAGCACGTCCCAAGTGATGAACCAGCATTTTTACTGTGTAATTCCCTATTTACTTACTTTTAACTACAGCATCTCCTCTTGATCTTTATCTGATGAGAGCAATCACTTTCCATCAGGAATCAGGTGATAAGCTTTTAATCTCCTGCTTCGGATTTCTTTGGGCTCCTGCGTTGCTGGCTTTGTCATCAGTTGTTCATACTAGGTTATGAACAAAATGCTCTCATGCCACAATTTGTTGTCTGGTTGATAAACAGGCATCTTTGGCTCTAGGCAAATTCATAGTCATTACTTAACATGTAAGTGGAAATTAAGTGGCTCATGTAAACCTACCTCATAATGTTTCTGGGTAGCATGCAGGCAAACATAAAGGCACCCCAATTTTCAGCCTTGCACCCACAGTCATAGGAGGAACAAGAAATTGCTGTGCTTTCTGACCCCACATCTCCCCTTCTCTTGCTGCAGGAGCAGTAATCCAGTTCTCCAGTAGACCCCTACACATTAGATCCTGGATAACACTATTAGTTGACAAAGTCACCTTTAACCATTTGCTAACCTGGGCAGTGGGGTCAGTGCTAAATTACCCCTTCACCATTTGCAAAGTGGTTGAGGTCTGGGAGTAAAAACAGATGCCACCTGCATCTTTTCCAGCTTTAGGTATAATAAATTGTGCTTCCTTAAAAATACACACCTAAACCAAACAGCTACAGAGTGAAAAGAAGAAACAACTCCCTTTCCTATCAGACACACATTTGAATTCTTGAAGGCTACCTGGCACATTTTCCTAGAGTCCCAGACAAGGTGAGGTTTGCTTTCCAGGCTCAGCAGTAGAGCTCCAGGGAGGGTTGAGACAGGCTTAGTTCTTACTGTCCTCATGAGCACTTGGTCACAATGTCCCAGGACCCATCTCCAGCAGGAGAAGCTGGGCATCATCTCACCCTCACCACAGGTACAGCCAGCTCAGGCACTCCCTGGAAAGGGGGGAGCCTTAAGTACTCATGCTCAAAACCTTCCAGCCTTTTGCTCCTGATGCAATTGATCAAGGACTAATTGAAAGCAGGTTTTTTGCAATGCTGTAGCAGAGACCTCTTTGACCCAAACCTCAAAGTACTATTATCTTATTTACACTACTTATAAAATGTCACCTGCACTATGTGTGGACATGTCAGAGAGCTTTGGAAACCTTGAAAGCTTTGAGTACTGATACTGAAGAAAACTGTTTCGATTGGCATCTGGTATTGCCAGAACAGGGCTTCCTGCTTTCTGACCATTCTGGGCTGGAAGAAGACCTGGTGAAATGTTTGTTTTGTGTGTGGTCAGACACAGGATGATGCTGTGGAGCCAAAGATGGGGCAGACAGGGTCAGCTGCTGCTAGTCCAACGCATCCCATGGGAAACCCAGGTGTGAAACCTTTCCTAGAACCAGTAGCGCTTCTCTTGATGGGGCTTTGCTTTTCACTCTGAGCTGCCAAGGGTTGCTGCCAGCACCAGGACATGTTCATCTGTCCACTGGGGGGTACTGCTCTGGCTGGTGCTGCCTGGGGTACACAAGCAGGTTGTGGAGCTGCTGGTCTCCTGCAGAGCTGAGGGTTCAAGCCCAGCCTGAGGCTTTGCAGCATCCTGGAGGCCAGATGCTTGTATTCAACAGAACAAGCCCCTGGTGCTCCCTGCAAAGATGAGGCCCTCCATGGCCTCACTGCCTTACACCAACTTCTGTCACATTGCACGGCAGCAACACAATGGCACAGGTCTCTTGCTCCCACCCCTGACTTTGCAGGCAGCCCTGAAACAGATGTTGTGTGACACCCACGGGTGCTCAGTACATTACCCCCAGGATTAAGCCATCTCTGGCAGGGCCAACTCTAGCAGGTCCATTGGTGCTTGCAGCCCCCTCCAGATTGCATCTTGAACACTGACGTGTGGTGGTACTAACACTGACAGAGCAGTGAAACTTGCAGAAATGCTTTGTTGCTGTGACAGCAACTTTGCTCCCTCATGTCTCAGTCCCCAACTGTGTGGGCTTGGAACAGGCTGCCCAGGGAGGTGGTGGAGGCACCGTCCCTGGAGGTGTTCACAAAACAGATAGACATGGTGCTTCAGGAGATGGTTTAGTGGTCATGGGGTGTAGGGCTGACAGTTGGACCTGATGAACTTGAAGATCTCTTCCAACCTTAATGATTCTGTGAGTGTTCTGCTGGCAGCTCTCAGTTTGGCCATGGTGGTGGAGACTGAGCCGTGGGCTGCTCCCTGGAGCTGTGGGACACCATGGGGTACGTGGGGCAGTGCTGCTTCTTCAGGTGCTTTGGGAGGAACCTGGAGGTCTGTCCTTCCACCTGAAGTAAGGAGAAGATGAGTCAGGACCTTTGGGCAGATGGACACTGGTGTCCCTCAGTGTCCAGTGCCTGGCAGGGCAGCTCCCAGCAAGAACTTGTCTTCTCCTGCCTACTGGGACAGTGGCCTTTCTGACCGGGCCTCACATCATGGTGCTAATGGTGTCTGCTGAGAAGCAGCCTGGAGCCCACTAGATGCAAGCTGGTTTTGCCAGGTGCATTTTCCTCACCACTCCCTCACTCTTGCTGGGTGCTGAGCGTGATCAGTGCTGCCACCAGGTAATTTAAATGATTCCTAGTAAGCCTTGAAATCAAATTGCAACAGAAATCTGCTCCTCATCTGGCTGCCCTGGTGCACAGAAACGCAGTTTTCCTGTGACTTCAGAACCCAAGGGAGGTGCAGTGCCTGGAGCTGCAGACAGCACTGCTGGAGCCAGGGCTGTGCTGCCCATCCTGCCCCATCCCGCCTGTCCCGCTGCTCAGTGACCAAGGATAGGGCAGAACTGGGGATGCTGGGGGGCAGAGCTTCCCTGTGGAGGGCAGCAGGGGGGATGGAGCCTTCGTGGGTCGTGGTGGCTCAGCAACAACTCGCTGACTTTAGCAGAGGCTTTTAGACATTTCTGTTAATAGGTTTCAAACATAACCACCATTAGTCCCTCCACAAAGAGAAAGTCTTCATTATGCAAATTCTCATCTTAAAGCTTTATTCATGTGCTTCCTGGCAGGCTTTCCTTTAATCTCAAGAGCAAGATTGCTTGGAATTACCATATACCCTTGTTAATTGCATTAAAAAAAAAAAAAAAAAATCAGCAGAGGTTGTTTTTGCCATAATCAAGACTGACTTTGATTAGTACTTCTGGAAATCAAAATGTTTCACTGGGAATGGAGAAAGAGGACAGCAGCATTGTCTCCTCCCCCATGAGGACAGGGCCCATCCCAGCTAGGGGCTGTGTCCCTCTCCTGGGACATGCTGGCCATGCCCTGGACTGGGATGATGCACCCCCAGGCTCAGCAGAGAAGTCCAGCTGCTCCAAGGATGTCCTTACCCTCCTGGCCCACCAGCACTGCTCCCAGTGATTGTCGGTAACATCCCAGCTCCAGGGAGCTCTGTTCTCTCTTCGTGCGTAGGACTGTGCTTTGGTCGCAGTAGTCAGCAAGAACTTGAGATGTGTGAGCAACTTGGCACTTGCAAGTAAATGTCCCAGGTGTTTGGCAGGCAGCTGGGGTCAGTGCCCAGGCAGAGGTGGTGGAGAGCATCAGGGAGTCTGAAGCTCTGGTCTGTGCTGACCAGGATCACTGCTCTGGCTGGCATAATTGTTCCATTGCCTGATCCAGGGGAGGTCCTTGAGGACCCTTGGTGCTGCCAGAGGCACCCCAGCTGCTGCAGACCACACCTGCACCCACAGAGGAGCAGCCGTGTGCCCCCTGCAGACCTTTGGGGCTGTATCTTTGCTGATCCAGCAGGACATGTCGCTGCAAGGATACAGTCCAGCACCAGCAGCACAACACAGCTCTGCACCCAAACCCCCTCCGTCCCAGCGCCCCGTGGAGGTCCCAGTGCAGCCGTGGGTGCCCCGTGCAGGGAACCACCCGCCCGTGCTGACACCACAACCCAGAGCCAGAAAGACAAGGTTGATCTGTGGGGAGACCCTGGTGCACTGGGTTACCTTGGCACGCTTCCCTGCTGCTCTCCCACCCGCTGCCCGCCGCGCCGCTCCTCCGGCAGGTGCGCACAAGCCGGGCAGTTGGAATTACTTTCTGCTGCCCTTGTACCTGCTTTGCATTCTCCCGTAATCTCCCAGGCTGTCAATCTCGTACCCGTCGCGGGCTCTCAATTCCCAGGGAAGCTAAACACATATATATTGCACAAAGAGATCCGGGGGCTGGCTCTAAAAATGGAACACACCTCGCTCCGAGTGCTGCAGAGGGCCTGCCAGTGCACTGGGTGTGAATTATGATACTGTAATTCATGCTTTGTCAAACAGTGGGGCTTAATTAGAATATATATATAATTGTAAAAACTAAAAAGCTGACGAGTACAATTGCCTGTTTGAGCTGTCTGCTACAGAAAATAATGAGGAGAGAATACATTAAGGCACAAAACCCTTCTACCTTCAAAGAGCAGCTAGCTCTGATTAAAAATACTCCCAGCAAGGCGAGGGGATGCAAAGAGAGGCAGGGGAGCCTGCGGCACCAGCTCAGCCATAACTCTCACCTCTGTTTTACAGCCTCCACCCACCACAGCTTCAGCCTTGGGTTCCCCCCACCTCCCTGCTCTGGCATTGGGGGATTCATGTTGGGTACCATGAGATGTCCCAGCTTAGTTTCTTTTGATTGCCATATTAAAGAAAAATACAGAAAACAAGTCTTGTTTGCCCATTTTCCCCCTGCCATAGACCTGAGGTACCTCACTGCCCTCTGTCAGCTGGCACACAGGGCTGGCATCACCTCCCAGCTGCCTTTTCTCCCAGCACCCAGAGGCAAAAGTTCTTCCAAGGACCCAGTGCAAGGGTGGGGAAAAAATCCTCCAAACTAGTCATCAACCCCAGCAAAGATCCTATACTGCTCCCTGTCACCAAGCAACCATCAAGGTAAATGTGTCCTGAGTACTGGTTGGCTTTTTAGCGTCTGGCTATGAAATGCTGGGTTGGTTACCCCTTAATAACTTAGTAAAAGAATGAGGGGGAGAGTGTTCAGCTCTTGGCTGTTGGAGGGAGCAGGCAAGTTTGCAGGCCTCTGACAGCAGTGCTTAGTTATTGATCCATAAAATGTGTAATATGTCTCTGTAACACCCTTTGCATGAAATAAAGTTGTTGTCAGCTGCAATTAAGTGGCAATCTATTAATAAACCTTGCCAACGCCTAGGGAATTCCTGGGTTTATATTGCCCTGGAAAAGGATCTCGGCTTGCTGTGGGTAGCGGTGGGAAATCCTTGGGAAAGGGGCTGTGCCAAGCTGTTTTACATCAGCCCCACAAGGGCAGAGGGCCCTGAACACCCTTCACCCCCCTGGACCCACTGGCAGCTCTTTGGAGGGTGATTTTGGAAGTGGAACATTCCTCTCGTCCTGCAGGGTGAGATGCCAAGGGTGGCTGTCACCGAGCCGGGGAGGTGTAAGTGCTGCTCAGCCTGCAGGGCCAGTGAGGCCCCTAGAGTCAGGCAGGGTAGAGCCCGTGTTTTGAGGCAGCCCCACGACCCCCACACACCCCCGGGCCATCTGCTCCCCCTCACTTTCACACTTGGTCTCCTACATCAAAGGTGAAGCACGGGAGGATGTGCTGACAGCAGAGCTCGGCGTGCAGCAAATCAGCCCTTAACATTTACTTAATCACAGAGAGCAGAGAGAGAGGGAAGGGACGACACCGAGCATACCAATGTGAGCCTTGGTGCTGCCACCACATCCTTCCTGCCAGCCTGCCCTGCCCACCAGGGAGGCAGGGGCAACCAAAACGAAAGGCAGTGACAGCACATTTCCTCAGTAGGGTTTGAGTGCCTCTCATCCTGCCAGAGACGTGCCGCGGTTTTCCCCTTCTACCTTCTTTTAAAACACAGTTTAAAATAGAAAGACAAGAATGACGGAGCCCGACTGGTTCCTGAAAATCCGGTAAGGGCTGGGGAAAAAGCTGTGCTGGGAAAGAGACCCTGCATGAAATTAGTACCCACAGTACTAAGCTTGGGACAGTCAGCCACCGCAGTAATGAGCTTGTGGGGTCTCAGCACGGCCGTGCTGGGGGTTTGGCAGCACCCTGTCCAAGTGTGAGCTGCGTGGTGTGTTCACAGCACTCTGAGTGGTCTTGTACCTTCCTTACTTTGCTCTTTTGCACCAACAGAGCACTTGGTAACCCTGTGACTTCATCTGGGCTGTCGGAGCAGGAGAGCATCGCCTGCCTCAAGCTGCCACTGGCAATAAGATGCAAAAGGCAAATACCTTGGCGAGGAAGGGGAGGGGCCTGTGGGGAGGCTGAGGGTGCCAAGCTCAGCCCTGTTGCACTGAGCAAGGAGCTCATCCACATGCCTCATTTTGTGGATTTTTCGTGGAGGTAACCGGGTTCTACCTGGAATGGGGCATCATCTGTTCCTCTGCACTCCCATGGGAAGTGTTGGCATCCTTCAGCTCAATGAGAAACAGCCCTGGGCTGGGACATCTTATTACTTACACAACTCCCCAGCAGCCGCTTAATTCCCAGCGCTTTGCCAGGGGAGAGAAGCCCATAGCAACTCTCCAGCCATAAACCCTGCATTTAAATCACCCTCAGGTTTGCTGAGTGTACATTTAAATGGACGGCAAATGAAATGAGATGTGATGTGTGAGCGAGTGAAACTGGAGCTGGAGGTGTTGCAGTACTTAGTGACCACTCTCAGTAGAAGTTTTTCACCAAAATGCTGATACCTGCTTTCTGATGGACTGGTGCCTTCACGTTGTTATTGTCCTTGTCAGTAAAGCTTTAAATTTATTCATGAAGCACGCTGGAGCTCAGGTGGCAATAGCTAAATCCATTTAGCAGTAGGAATACGGGGAAAGCCATTTTAATGTTCTCTTGCAGTGCTGCAGTACTTAGCAAACCCAAAGGATATTAATTACTCAGCATGCACTGAGATGTAAAAGCATGAATTTATCAAGACAAATACATTCAGAACTAGGGTAAGTCAACAGTAATTAACGCAATGCAAAAAAAAGGCAGAGAAAGGAAGGATTAAGTGGCCCTATCACAGGAGAACACAGTGTAGTGCTGACTTATTCCTGGGATATTATGAGGTGACTGGAGTTGTGGTGAGGCACCTCTAACAAAAAAAAATCAGCCTGTGCCTGTCAGGTGTATCCCTGGGATGGAGGTTTGGTTCTGGTTTGTGTTACCAAGGCAGAATGATGCAGGCAGTCTCTGAAATGCTAAGTTGTGCTTGGCAGCCAGCAGCAGCATTTCACACGAAGCCTTTGATGTTGGGAGGCACTTGTGAAGAAGAGGTGTGCAGGGCGTTTCTGCTTCTCACCACATTTGTCTTTGCTGTCCCAATGTTTTCATGGTGTTCAGCAAAGGTATAATCGTGAGCACAGCCACAGATGAGTGGCAGCTCAGGAGATGAATTGGTAGGCTCTCCTTGGCAAATTTAAGCATAGCATGTGTTTTTGTATTGCGTCCATTAGGGCAGACAAATGGAAAATCCAGAGATGACTGCTCTGCAATTTAACAGTCACAGCATTTGGAGAAGGCTGTTGTCTTCCTCATCACCAGTGATGGGTCAGCTTCAGGAAAAAGCAGAAAGCCTTTTAAAAACAAAAGCAATTTGAGCAAACGAGTCTAGCTGTGTTGTGTTTAAAGGTGATTCACTTTGTGCAGAGAAGTACAACCAGTGCTGATTCTTTGTCTCCAGGTCATGGGGATGACTTTAGTGACTTCAACCTAGAAGATGCCCTGTCTGATGACCTCAGCACCAAGCGACGTAAGTCACATTCATTTCTTCTTTTCAAGAGGACAGAACAAATAGATGTTAATAGATGCAATTCGTTCTTTGGGATGTGAGACTGGTGGGAAGGTGGTGGAAGATTTGAACTACCTTGTTGTCTGCCAAGGCATGTGCAGCGTCCAGGCTTGCTAACAGGTGGCACTGGCGATCGTTCTGGAGAAGCTGGTTGCTGACTTTGTGCACTTGCTTTTCTGATTCCCATGAGCAAGCCTCAGAGGCACACCAGTGCTTGATGTAGCAACGACACTGAGCGCATGTTTTTGGCTTTGCATGAGTCAGTAACATCTACCATCTGACATGACTCTGTCTGCCTGGAAGCGAACGTGTTAACCGCTCTCCAGCAGGTGAGGACACCCCCTGAGCTCAGCTGGGCAGGAGCAGTGCCACGTCCTGCCCTGGTCCCTTCTGAAGGGGATGCCTTGCTCCTGGCATGCTGATATTTAGTCTTTGGCTTTGAAATATCTAACTTTTATGGAAGCCAGAGTCAGGCTGTGTCACTGAGGGGAGCACAGGGCCTGCCAGAGCTCAGCCTCACAACTGGCAGAAACAGCATCGAGGGCAGGGGGTCAGTGGGGGGTTTGCACCAGCCTGGAGGTGGAAATTCAGCAGAGCAGCTCTCATTTTACACCCAAAGGAGAGAACCTAAGAACCTAATTGCCAGTGCAGCAGCTGATGGGAGGAGGTTCATCTCTCTGCTGGGTGTATGTCACACACCTCCTGCTGAGCTCAAGCTGGCTCTGCACCCAGACATGCCACCAGCTCCCCTTTGCTGCCTGGCCATGGAGGTGCCAATGCCAGTGCCCTCACTGCCCATCCCTCCCCATGCTGATCATGGTCACCATCCCCAGACCCAGTGCCCAGCTGGGCAAGAGCAGGGAGGGCTCTGTGAGTGATGCCAGTGCCTGTGATCACAGGAAATACACCTACCAGTGTTTAAGTGAAAACTATCACAGGGTTGGAAACCTCTTACTTTATAGTCTAACAACACACAGACACTCGTGCTGTGTTACACTGGAGTTTACATGGAATAAAAAGTCAGGATGCCCACAGGTCTCTCCTGTGGCAGGACAGGTTCAGCA
>NW_009953098.1:4166346-4170629 GCF_000747805.2 Chaetura pelagica | reverse complement strand
TCAGCAGGAGAGGGATAGGATAGACCATGGGGTATCAGATTTGCTCATGGATGTGAGGGGTCTCATCTAGGATTTTGTAAGGCCTTTACTACAGTATGTGAGGAGAAATGCCTACCAGCCACCTTGTGCAGAGGGTGAGCAGCATTTCCCCAGGCTGGGGTCCCAGCTGTGAGCAGGAGGAAGGAGCAGCACCATTCACACAGCTTCCCCTGCTGCTGCATCCCACTCTGGACTTCATCACATCAGCCCTAGAATAAAAGCAAACAAAGGGTCTGGAGACAGGTTACATCAAACTGTACCCAGCACACAGGAAATGAAGCCCAAAAGAAGCACGTGGCTGTTCAGAGGAACAAATGGAAATTAATGGGAATAGAGCAGCCACAACTCTTCCTCATAATTTATTCATATACTTGGTAAGGCTAGCCACTATTAATAGTGGTTTACAGGGAGGGGAAAAAATAATCAACCTTCCCCAAAGGCTGACTGTAGCTCATTTTAGCCCAGGAGCAGCCAGAGGAGCTGGGATCTGAGCATCAGGGTCTCACCAAAATTCCTCCAGCCGACAGGGAACCTCCTGTACATAATGCAGCAATGGAAGTGATCTGTCATTTAGCCAACTGACCAGGCAGGGGACACCAAAACACTGGTAGCTTGCTCCTGTTTTCCATGCTGTTCTGTACAGTATCCATCCTTGCTTTGTTTGCTGCTGTCTCCAGGAGTTAATTCAGGGTCCATCACAGGGATGGGATGCTGGCCTGCATGGAAGCAGCATTGGGCCCTGGCCGTGCTGTGCCTGCAGAGCTCCAGGCATGATCCTGATCCCATGCAGCCACAGCTGGTTGCCCTCACATACGGCCCATTCTGGGACCACCTACCACTGCAGGGGGTTTGGTGGCTCTGAGCTCCATGTTTACAAATGCAGAGCAATGACAGTCAGCTGGGAAGCTTGGGGTGAAATCACTGCTGTCTTTTCCACCAGAAGTGACACCTTCTCTGACTGATGTTTTCCTCCCTCCCTGTTTTGTCACAGCCACACCCAAGGGACCCAGAAAGCCGGCAGCTGGGACAGGTGAGACCTTCTCGTGTGCTTATCATTTAAGCACAGGGCTGGACGTGCTTCCCACGGGGGGTTGAAGTGTGCCAGCCCCCTGTGGGCTGTGTGAGTGCTGCTGCTGCTGCCTTATCAGAGGCGTGGACCTTCACTTCCCGTGAGAAAGCTGGTGGCAGCATGAAGTAAACGCAATATTAATATTTCTGTCCATGCTGAAGGCGAGTGGCAGTGGAGCATTTATGGCCAAGGCTGGATTTTGCACACTTTGCAGTATCCTAATGGAAAAGACACAAATCACCACTCAACTAGAGCGGGCTTTTGTTTCTGGCTGCATGGCAGCTGCTGGCTTTCTTTCCAGGAGGGAGCCCAGAGGAAATTTTCCATCCTTTTTTTTTTCTCCCAAGATATTCCCAACCTCCAGGGAAAGGCCCCAGCCTGGTGACATGTCTCCCTCCAGGGAAAACTGTCTCACCAACTGTTTGTGCCCTTGGGATGTTCTGGCTGGTCAGCTCCACAGCATCTGCTTGGGTTGAGGAAGCTCCCTTAAATTCATCCGAGTTTCAGCAGTTCCTCTGGCTGAGTTCTGGCCACAGACACCTGCTTAAATATAGTGCAGTCATAAGAGCTGGGGGTTGCTCAACCCTGCCAGAGGAGCCTGAAATAAACTGCAGCAGGGAAGCACTTGGAAGTGAACCCGCTCGCCCCTGCATGAGAGTCTTGGCACAAATTAAAGCAGATCTTACTGTCCAGCTCCTTGGTGGCCATGGTCTTTGCTAGGGACAAGAAAAGTCAAGTGCCAGAAGCACGTGCAGGGCTTTGTTGTTTGGATGGCAGCCCAAAGGAGAGGCTGTTTGATCCAATAAACTCTCCCTGGGAAATGGATGCATGCCGAGGCTTCGTCTGGGCAAGTTTCTTCTTCCCCAGGGAATGTTCTTTGGATGAGTGATGGCAATGAGAGCCTCCTGTGGCACGTTCCTGTGCCCTAGCCCCATCTCCTGGGCATGCTCTGCTCATCACAGGGCTGTGCAGGGAACAGAGCATGTCCCACCACCAGCTTGATCCCTGCAGCACCTTCTTGTCTGCAACCTCTGCCTCTTGGGAGGTGCCACAGGAGATTGGCAGGTCTCCCCCTAGAACTGCAGTATTTTGCAGCTGCTCAGGCTGGGCAGCAGCCACAGCTCAGATGGGGAGAGTTAAACAATGGCCAGGCTGATCTGAAGGCTCTGCAGTCTGGTTGTGAGTGGGCAGTGGAGCAGCTGGATGCCCTTTTCAGCTCCAGGCTGGCACCAGTGCTGGTGGCCTCTGGCAGTGCTGCAGTGTTGCTTGCACAGGACAGCAGAGCTGCTGCAAGGGGGGGTGCACATGCTGAAGTCTCACACCATCCCCATGGACATTGGGGGTTTTAACAACCCCTTCTCTCCCACAACAGGCTTTGATTTGGCTGATTACTTTGATGCCCCTCTGGAAACCACCACCAAACCAGCCAAGCCGACTCCAAAGCCCTTCCCCAGGCCGGGGAAGCCAGGTACTGCAGAGCTCCCCCTGCCCCCTGGGGGGTGTTTGCCTTTGGGGCTCCGGGTGGGAGAAAACATGCCCTAAGGTAGTCAGGAGGCTGAGATCAGGCACTGACAGATGAGTTCCAGCATGTTTTCATGACCATCAACAGGTTATTTTAAAAGGTGACCACCTCCTTCTGCTCCACTGTCTTAGTGGAGCCAGCAGGGGAGATGCTCCAGGTTCTCGCTGATGTATCAGGAGGTTTGTCATCAGCATTTAGTCATCCTCCCTCCCTTGCTGCCTGTGCAGCCCTTCTGAGGCTGTATGGGGAGGCTCTGCTGAGCAGCATTTGCAAAAGCTTTTAACCTGAACAAAGCCATTTGCTTCTTCTTGGATGGGAGATTTAATTGCTGAAGTAGAACATCTCAGCAGTGCCTGGTCCTGCTCCTGCATGGTGGAGGTGGCACAGGGCTGCTCTCGGGGTGGTCACGTATCCTACCAGCAACGTGTTGGGGAGGGTGGGATTTCCTGGTGGCCCTACTTGTCCGCTTCTCAAATTCCAGCCCCATTGGCACGTGCTCTGGCACAGGGGATACTACAAGGGCACCCACTGCCAACACCAACGGTTTGAGCATCCCCAGGGCACCAATGGGTGGGGCGTGCCCCTGGTGTTAGGGGAAACCAGAGCATTAAACTGGTCCAGGGCAGCCCCAGTCTCCCTGCGGGGAAGGGCGTCCCTCCCCATCCTCTTCCAAATGCACGTTTAAGAGGGTAACATCATCTTGGTCTCTTTTTTCCCACCTCCCTCCAGACAGCAGCTTTTGGGATGTCATCCACAGCACCACAACCAAGCAGCCTAAAACTACGAGGGGCCCCCCCAAGCCTAACCCAGGTGAGGACAAGCTCCCCAGCCCACATGGCTCCACCTCAGCTCTGCTGCCAGTGTACAGGCTTTGGGATGTGCTGTGATGGCAACACTGCCCCTCCCCCTGGTATTCCAGCCTCTAGTTTGGTCACAAGACATCTAGGAAAAATAAAATAAAGCCCCACACAATACACAGGGTCTCTCAGTATTACCCTGCACTTCCCTGGGGGTCTTACCAAGCAATTGAGTGACAGGCTACTCCAGCTGGCACAGCACAGTCACCTCTGTCCCCTCCCAGGTGTGTCCCCTTGATTTATCCAGTTGCCAGGCACTCCAGCCATGGTGCCAGACCCTTTCTGTGGGAAGAACATGACATTTCTCATGGCAGCAGCGCCGGGTATGAAGCAGGATGGGTTTAGAAGATCTGCCATGATACTGCATAGCTTGTTTGGGGGGCTTCATCTCTCACTGACAAGTTTCCCTGGCAAAGCTGAGCATTTCCTTTATTAGTCAGCTGCACAGCTCCCCAGCCTGTGGCCAGCACTGCTAACACTCACGTTGTTTTTTTAGCAAAGAATCCTATGGATTTTGACTTGGCTGATGCCCTTGATGATAAGAACGATAGGAAAGATGGTGGGAGGCCGGACGTAAGGCCAGGTGAAGGTACGTTGACTTTCCCTCTCCATCCTTGCCACCAGCCACCCTGGGACCTGTGGAAGATCCTCCCCAGCCTATCCTGGGTACAGGCTCTGACTGCTGGACACTGCTCAGTGACAGTAAGGAGAAAAAAAGGTGCTGCCATGTCCCAAGCTCCTGCCTGCAGCCACCACCCGCTGCCCCTGCAGAGGAGGGGGGTTTTTCCTCAGGCCG
>NW_009953098.1:4162720-4166242 GCF_000747805.2 Chaetura pelagica | reverse complement strand
TTAGAAGATCTGCCATGATACTGCATAGCTTGTTTGGGGGGCTTCATCTCTCACTGACAAGTTTCCCTGGCAAAGCTGAGCATTTCCTTTATTAGTCAGCTGCACAGCTCCCCAGCCTGTGGCCAGCACTGCTAACACTCACGTTGTTTTTTTAGCAAAGAATCCTATGGATTTTGACTTGGCTGATGCCCTTGATGATAAGAACGATAGGAAAGATGGTGGGAGGCCGGACGTAAGGCCAGGTGAAGGTACGTTGACTTTCCCTCTCCATCCTTGCCACCAGCCACCCTGGGACCTGTGGAAGATCCTCCCCAGCCTATCCTGGGTACAGGCTCTGACTGCTGGACACTGCTCAGTGACAGTAAGGAGAAAAAAAGGTGCTGCCATGTCCCAAGCTCCTGCCTGCAGCCACCACCCGCTGCCCCTGCAGAGGAGGGGGTTTTTTCCTCAGGCAGTGCAGCCCCTTCCTCTGGGACTGCAGGAAGGGAAGGAGCCCCTGCCTCATGGATCCTTGGCAGAGAGGGGCTCTGCCTAATGCCCTTCTGCAGGTTCCTGTCCCAGGGCCTCTTCTGACCCATTAAATTGAGATGATTGTGTTGTTGCCCCTCCTCCCTGTACCTGACAGCTGTTTAACCCAGGGTATGTAGTGTTGGGGTTTGCAGTCATTGCCAAGACATAAATCTAGAGCAGGTTTAAATCCTGGCATAACATATGCTATGGGCTAGGAGATTATTTTTTCCATCTCTAAAATGCTCCAGTGAATGAATCATTTGTCTATGAGGATTGTTCCCTCGAGCACTTGAGCCAGAAAACAGACTTTGCATGTCTAGTGTATCGACGTCGAGATGGCCATATACCCTGCTCACACACGTAATTAATAGTCAGATATTTTATTACATTGTGTTAACTAGGTGACTTGTCTGCACTTTGATATTCTGGGCTTGTTGAGGTTTCAGTCTCCTGCGGGAAAGGTTGAGGAGCTGAGCCTCTGGAATGTGGCACCAGTCAAAACCAGCACACACCTTCCCCCAGCCGTGTTGCACCTGGACTGCCTGTGACCTCACCAGGGTCTGGCATAGTCAGGGGGTTTTCTTCTTACACTCATTACTAAGCCCATAAATCAGTTCATTTCTAGGCTCTGCCCATCCACAGGCACTCACTTTTCAGGATCCCTCTCATCCCAAGCAAACCACACCCCATTCCTCCTTCCCATTGCACTGGTTTGCAGGCAGCTCTGGCTGCATTTGCCCTCACAGGAAGGCAGCTTTGGTGTTTTGCTGGGTGAATTTGGCTTTTGCAGGTTGGGAGGGTGAGCCCCCCTGCTGCTGCGGAGCTTACCTGAAGCCTGTGGCCAGTACCTCCCAGTGGGGCTGCATCCCCCTTCGGGTGCCAACCATGTCAAGTTCTTGTTATTTTTAAAGGCTTTTCAGACGATGACCTGGCCAGCATTGTGGACGGCGGCTACAGCCCAGACAAGAAGAAAGGTAAGTAGTGACCTATATATGCTTGTTTGCTCTAGCAGTTGCCTCCAGGGCAATAACCACCATATAGACCAACCTCCTTGCACAGAGCACAGCTCAGCTTCTCAGCAGGGTGTGCACAGGAAAAGGGATCTCAGCCATGGGGCCAGGGGAACACAGTTTTTGGCCTCCATGGTCACACCTTCTGCCAGCAGTTGGAGGTGCTTGGTTTCGATCCCCTGGAGCCTCTGCAGCTCCAGCTGGCACCAGCACAGACAGAACCCACATCTCCCCTGCCACCTCGAAAGCAGGTGCCCACCCCTGTACCATGAGAGGCACAACCCTTCATTTGCCTTCCACCATGTGACCAACAATGGTTGAAACAAGGAGAAAAACCAGCAACAACTGGATAGCCCTGAGTGTTTGCGAGGATCCACAGCATGAAATATTAAAACCAGTCAAGTGAAAAGATGAGCACCACAAGCCCAATCAACATTTAATGAATCTCTGTGCCAAGGACAAACCGCATCGGGGAGATTAATACAATGCTGACCTGCTTCCATAAATTCAGAATGTAAGTGACTGGGTAAGGACTGCAGCTCCCAGCAGGAGCAGCTTCTCCTCCCAGCCCAGCTTCTCGAGGGGAGGTGATGTTAAAATAGACTTCGAGCCAAGCGAGGATTCCCTGACATTGCAGAGCTCGGCCAGTCCCCTCCCTGTGGCTGCCTGGCAGCCTTTCGGTTGTTGTCTCTACACCGAGAGCAGCAGGGGGTGGAGGTGCAGGTAGGGGTGTCCCAGGAAGGGGTGTCCCAGGCAGGGGCTCCCCCGAAAGCTCCCCCCAAGCACGTGGTGGGAGAGCAGAGCAGCTTCAGACCCCTCTGAGAAGCAACAACGAGCTTCCCAGGGCGAGCAGACAGAGGAGTGGGGCAGCAAGGGGCAAACACTCATCCCCAGCCCCAGGGTCCCTGGGGTCACACTGCTGCCCCTACCCTGCCTGCCCAGCACGGTGGTGGGGGTACCAGAGGGGCAGGGGGGACCAGAGGGGCAGGGGGGTCACTGACAGGCTTGTGTCTCTTGCAGGTGCCGATGGCAGGACAGACAGTGACCACGACGCAGGTGGGTGCCACTGGGGCTGGTGCTGGGGTGGGAGGGTATGGGAGGGGCGTGTGCCCCCCCCACAGCACCCCACTCTCTCTGCACCCCACAGGCACAGTGGCAGAGACGGGGACGATTGCTGGCATCGCCAGTGCCCTGGCCATGGCGCTGATTGGGGCTGTCTCCAGCTACATCTCCTACCAGCAGAAGAAGTTCTGCTTCAGCATCCAGCGTAAGTGTCCCCCTGAGCACCCCAGGGGTGCAGAGCAAGGACCCACCTATGTGCCCCCTGAACCCCACTGCCATTTTCCAGCGTGGAGACAGGAGGGGGTTTCAGGCACCCAGTGACCCAGAGCTGGCAGAACAAAGCCCCAGTTGTGGGTCATGGAGCCCCCCCTGCCCTGTTAGGCAGAAATCCAAAAACAACCACCCCAGGACCTGCTGCCACCCCAGAGACTGCACAAAGCCCTGGCACGACCCCACAGATAGTCACAGCCAAAGACCAAATACCATCCCACCCCAAAAGAAGCAAACCAAAAAAACTCACCCAAAACCTCAGCAAGAGGTAAAAACTCATCAGGCAGCAGCAGAGGAAACCGAGGGAGCATCTGCAGCTCTGGCAGCCAGGAATGGTGCAGCCCAGCCCACCCTCCTGCAGGTGTGCAGCAATTACTGCAGTTAAGTGCAAATTAAGCAACAAAACTTCCTATTCCCAGAAAGCACCTTTTGCTGGAGGTTGCCTGACAGGTTCTCCCCGGGGCATTGGCCTGGCTTTGCTGGGCTCCTGCAGCATTACCGGTGGTTGCAAACAGCTGGAAAAAGCTCGTTTTAAATTAATCAAATGAAATCTTCTGTGAGTCTCTTTTGCTCTGGGGGAAGGGTGTTTGGGGTTGGCAAGTTCTGCTGGAATCGTGCTATTTTCCCAGTTATGCCTGAAACAAACAGGAGCATTTTGGTAAATTAGATC
>NW_009953098.1:4131117-4162442 GCF_000747805.2 Chaetura pelagica | reverse complement strand
GAAAAGTCAAATGAATGTGATGGAATGAAACACCCTTGTATATTCCCCCCACTTAAATGATATTTTGGCAAGAATAAATAATTAAAAAAAAGAGAGTAAAGACTTTGATGAGGGGGAAGCTGAGAGACACAAAGCCCCAGAAAGGCGGCAGGAAATTAAAGTTAATTATAAAGAAGGATTAATTTAAGCCATCAGACATAGCATGCTGGGCTAATGTCAGGCCTCAAATGCATTGCAGTGCATGACAGAAATGTAAGAGCCGTCAGCCACTGCAAAAGTGGCTTTTTATTGAAAAACATAAATTGCATTTGGTGTTATCCCAGCAAAACACATGTCTGAGGGGAGGCAGCCATGCTGTGCAATGACCATTGGCTCGAAGCATGTAGGAACAGGCTCAGCATCTCTCCTTCCTTGCCCACTGCCCTGCTCCCACAGCCAGGCTGGAGCTCCTGGTCTTGTTTTTGAGTCTCTTCTGATCAGCATTTGCTGATTCCTCTGAAGGATGAGTACAGGGCTGCCTAGTCATCTTTATCACACTTAATTTGCTAACACCAGCCCTGTCCTGGGCTGTTCCTCGGCCTCTTGTCCCTCTGCCCAGAGCTGCTCACTGCTCAGGCAGGACAGAGGCTGTGGGTGCTGCTCTGGCAGCTCCTCTCCTGCCTTCACAGCTTGCTTTTATTTATTTATTTTTAGCTAGTTGCAGAAACTTTCTTCTTTCCCACGCCCTGGAGGCTGTGGCTGCCAGGTTGCTGCAGGAGGGCTCCCACGGTGCAGCTTTGCTCCAGCCCTGTTCCCTGCCGCCTTGCTCCCATGTGAGGTACCACTGAGCCCCATCCCAACCTGTTGCTGAGGCACAGTGGGTCCCTGCCACGCTTTGTGCTGCACTGAGATGTGTAGAAAGTTTAGAAGCCTAAAAATCAAGTGTTGCGTGGCCACAGCGTGGGTTGGCTCAGCCTGCCCTGGACAGCACAGCCCCTTCCCCTGCCTTGGTCCTTCCCTAACCAGACACGGCACTTAGCACAGGCACCCCCGTCTGCCTCTTTCCAGAGAGGTCCTTTAGAAGAGCTGTAGAGGACAACAGGTCTATGGCACACCTTAGACAGTCTTAGCTCAATCTTCTGAGCTGGGCCATGGCAGGTGGTGCCACCTCTCTGCTCTCCTGCTGCCCCCAGCAGCCCTCGGGGGGGAACTTGTTGCAAACACTGAAAACTTCTTTGCATTTAAATAAGGGACTTACTGGGGATTTTACACCCCACTGGGATCCTGCTTCATCACCACAGCCCTGCTCTAAAGGGCTCTTGCAGCTCTGTGTGACTCAGTTTTTAAGTGAGCTCGATGCCATCTCTGTGCCTGCTCAGCAGACTCACCTACCTGCTCCGTGCCCCTCCTACCCCAGCACCTCAGCAGTGTTAGCCTTGCTGCCTAATAAAATAAGGCAAAGATGAAAAATAAGGTAAAGATGAAGCCAGACACTCAGAAGAAAGGGCTGGTGCTAGAAGCTGTGCCTTCTGGACAAGCCTCTGTGGTCACTTTGAAATCCAGCAGCACTTTCTCAGCACTGTTTATGGTTTATTGATGTCTCTGTGCTGCTGCTAATGCAGAGGAGGTTGCAAAAAGGCATCTTAGCTTTTACAGCAGATAGACCCATTACCAGAGTTTGTAAAGCATTAAAGCAAATAATTTTTACTTTCTGCCCTCCCATCTCACTGTTTTTATTGTCACTTCTCAGAGGGACTTAACGCGGAATATGTGAAAGGAGAAAACATGGAAGCTGTTGTAAGCGAGGAGCCCCAAGGTGAGACCCTTCCCCTGTCTGCAGCCAGCACAAAAGCAGCTTCAGCTCAAAGCCCCTCGTGCTGTACTGAGCTGCCCTGTCTCTCTGATGAAGACTCCACTTAGGTGGTGCTGCAGCCTTTCTGTGAAACACCCATCACAGTGTTTCCCCCAGTTATTGCACACAAAGGGAAGCCATGGTAGGAGACCAAGAAGCTCATGCTGCAAACAGTGACAAGTTCATGTTTAGCTTTCACGTTTTCAGCCACCGAGAATGTACAGGAAAAGCATGATCCTTCTTTCAGTGACAGATAATCAAGGCTGATGCAAGGATTTTACAGTATCACATACAACCAACCAGCACTGGCCACCCGTTGCTTGCTCTCCACTCCCATCATGTGCTGTTGTACTCATGATTTCTTTTATTTTTTTCTCCCTAGTTAAATATTCAGTACAGGAAACACAGTCAGCACAACCACCACAGCAAGACAGTGTGAAGATGTAAAGTGTGGCCCAGGGCTAGAGAAGACTCAGCAGCAAACGGAGATCTTACATGCTGTAATTTAGCTTTTTATTTAATTTGACTCCAAAGCTATTTAATGTGTACTTAGGCTTGAACTGGCTTTGTATTGCTCTAGGCTTTAGGTGAGCGTGGCTGTATGTGTTTATTTTTTGTCGAGGTATATGTTTACATCAAATTAATATAGTAGGTTTGATGTCCAGTTGTATGCAAACCAATAGAAGGTGCTTCAGTAGTGGTCAGTTTTCAATTAAGGGAGAAAGTCTTTTTCAAGGAGCTCACAGGTGTGAGGGCAGAGAAGTGCCTGTAAATAGCAACCAAAGCAAAGCATCCAAAGCCCTTTGTAAAGCCCCTCCAGCCAACCTGGGCACGTGCACATTTCTGGAGGGTAGATTCCAGTCCTTCCTGTAGCTACACCTGAAAAATGAAGTGCCTATGGTAGGTCCTGAGCTGGGGCCTTGGGCTGAGGCAGGTGTCTCCCTGCTCCAAAGCCAGGAGTTGAGGATGTTTCACCACCATGCAGTGCTGGGTTTCTAACCACATAAAAGGACCTGATTTTCATGCCAAGTCATAAATGCAGGTAATATCAGGGTACAGAGTGTTCACTTTTAGCAAATCTCATTTGAATGCTTGGCTGTGCTAGATAAGAATGGAGCTGAACCTGCCAAGCCATACAATGTCTGTGTGACATGAGACCTATATTGTCACTGAAATCAAAACTCTGTGTGTTCCAAGGACAGGGCCAGATCTTATTCACACAAGAACAAATTACAGATTTAACCCGAAGGAAAATACATCACGTAGGCATTGACTAAGCCTTGTAACACTCCCTGTCACAAGAGAAGTCAAGCTTTAACAAGCCACAATCCCCCCACCTTCTCCTCCAACCATTAACACCACTATTGAGAGCACCCCCTGGCACCTCAGGCAGAAAAAGTATTTAAAGCTTCGTACTTTCTGTTACCAACTAACCTTTAAGAAAAGCAGAAGCTCCTGAGAGGATGGGTCCTCCATCACCATCCTGCATGGAATTCCTGCAGCTTTCTGGGAAGCACGGGACTGCAAGTGCTCCTCAGTGGGACCCTGGGCTGCCACCAGGACAGCACCCTGATCCATCTGTCCTTTACTATGTGGCAAGAGTTTGTCTGTATAGTTTTAATCCTGCCCCAGCCCTTTCTTCTTGCTGCTAAAATGTGGATACTATACATTTAACCAAATCCATGATGGCTCAAAAAGCATGCTCTGGCCTGAAGGAAAACACACTTTGCGTGCTGTTTATATATAAACCTGAAATGTGTGCATTTTGTACTGTTTTGCAAATACTGTATTTTGTGAATGTATGGTAAAAAAAACACAACATTTTCAGTTTGATGTACAAATTCACAGCTTTCAGGTAGACACAACTTACAAAAGGCCCTGCCGGGAGGTGAAGCAGCCCAGGAGCACTGCTGCCTAACAGCTCCATTTGAAAGGAAATTGCCTTGTAACATGGTTAAGTATTTTGCAGTTCTTCACAATTCTTAAAGCCTTAAGACTTAAGAGCAGTTTTGTAAGGGAGACAAGTTCCAGGGATGTAACGGTGCCTCCCGTGTATCCAGAACACTTAGGCTACAATACTGCTAGAAACCACTGCTGCTTTGTTTTATTTTAAAACAAAATTAATCAAAATATTGGCTGCTCAGAGAATGGAAGCAGAGGAAATAGAGATGGAATACACTCTGTGTTTGCTTACTGCCCAAGAAGGAGTCTCATGGAGGAAGAAGCGTGGTCTGCAGGATTGGGATCATCATGTGCAGGAGCTCAGGTGCTGAGTTTGTGCATCTCCATTCCCAAGCACCACTGTCTGCTTTTCTGTCTTAGCCAAACACATTTGGAAGCTACAGCATGAAAAATGTTTTTAGAAAGTTACTGTAGGTGAAGTGTTACAAGATGGCATTGACCATCACTAGGAGCTGTTTTCCTAGCTTTGATGAAGTGACTCTAATTCCATTTCTTCTTCTGTGGATGCCCAGGTTTGCTGCAGGTGCAGAGCATTGGGTTTATTGCATTTCTGTTTCTGTGCCCTCCCTGTTTGTCTGGTGGACAGTGCAGTGGGGTGTCCAGCATTGCTTAAAGAATGCAGCACCAGCCCCTCTTCTGGGAAATCCGTACACTAGAACAGCTGAGAACCGTGTCTAATTCACAAACACTACACTTTAACAACCAACCAAAACCAACCAACCACAAAGCTGTTTCACTGAAACAAAAACACCCCAGTTTTCAGAACTCAGAAGTTGCTCCTTTCCCAAAGGCCTTTGTGGAACTTCGGTGAACACTTACACCTTAGTGTGATTTCTAGGTATGTGGAAAACTATAAATGTAGAGTGAAAGGGAGCACTTTTCAAAAAAATTTACAGTAACAATTCAAGATCTCTTTCTCTGGGATTGAAAATAGGACATTATTGACAAATAACCACAGTAAAGAAATTAATCCTTAAGTCTTCTCTTCAAAACTGGTCAAAAGTCAAAGTCTTGATGTGCTAAATGTTAGTGAAGGCTCAGATTGCTTTTTTATTGCAGCCCATCTCCATCTGATCTGTCAGACCAGTTGGAGAAATAGAGAGTTTATACATCATCTGTATTATAGGTATTATAGCAACTGAGAGGATTCCAGTGTACTTTCTTAGTAGTGATCCAGGTTCTGAAACAACTGATCCTGCACTGACCTCTCTAAATATTTTACATTAATTAGTGTCTGGTCTCTTTAAATCTGGATATGGAATTTTTAAAAATCCTGCACTGTAGGTTCTGTACACATGGTATGAACTTTCTCGTCCTTTATTAAAAAAGGCCATAAAACCCTGAAAATTGGGATTTTTTTCACAAGTCCAAAACCTATAAATACAGCTGCCCTGAGAGTTCATGTACTACCTGTGCTGTGCACTCTTAGCACACCTCACTTCTTCAGCTTAATTAAGCTATTTTTAACAAAATAATTCAGAAAAAGTAGAAAATTGAAGAACTGAACTAGCTTTTTCCCTGTGGTTTATTCTATCAATTACTTCCATTTTCCTTTGGCAATACTGTAGTAGTTTCTTTGTTTTCGATCCTTCAGCTGAGAATACTCTGACATGAATTGCAGATATTTTGGCACTATAAACTCAGTCATTTTCATGCAGCCCCACTAATGAACCCTTCTAAGTGCTATATTGTCATTCTTAACTACTCATTTGCTGTGATAAAAGTGGAATTAGTCCATAATACCATTTCAAATTCTGAAAAAGCAAGCTGAGTCGACAGGCTAAGGCTTTTTAAAGCTCTGCCTCTGCAACAAAGGAGGTTCAGGAACAAATGAAGTTCAGAGACAACAACATTGTGAAATTAGAGAATCCTTTCTTTTGAGTGAAGTTGTGACTTAAAAGCAAGGGACAATGGTGATGCAGAAGCATCTGTACCAGTGCATGTAAGTATCATGGGGGTAAAGATCAGAATTTGACTGCCATTGGAAAATGCCAAATAAAACAAGGTGATTAGTAAGACATTTTAGAGTTGTTGTTTTGTGGGGCTTTTTTCATGTTGGAAGTAAACTCACTTGGAATGGTGGGCTGCATCCTTACTGGCTTTCACTCATCTGTAACCACACTAAAAGCTTCATTTGAAGAATCAAACCAAACTGGGCTTGGTGAGAAAACAAGTATCATTATGAAAACTTTAATGTTAAAAATGAAGTCATTGTGCCTACACACACATTCTCCTCAGGTCACCCAGCAGCTAAACTCTAGGCAGTGCCCTGTCCCTGGTAGCTCTCAGCACAGCTGGTTTGGGATCCTTTTCACTGTCCAAGGTTTCCTGCAGTTTTCTTTGGAATTCCACATTCAGTACATGGATCTCCCATGCAGTGCCAACTAAGCATTTGTATATGCCCATTGTATAATGATGCAGTGCTTATTCTCAGTCAAAAAAGGTGGTTTGTATTTTAAACCAGCTACTTCTAACGCACACTTTTTACAGATACAAAATTCTTGCAGAAGACCTGGCAGTCAGAGCTCTCATATGACACCCACTTAGGTCACAGATGCTTCACATTGGGAATACTCTGCATTTTTTTTCTTTGACATTTTACTTTATCCTCTGCTGTGAGGCTCAATGAATGGGAGTTGTTGATCCCTCATTTCCAGCTCTGAGAGTCCCAGCTGTTCTGGGTGTTACTACACACAGCATATGAATTACTACAGCTTTTCTTGGAAAATAAGAGAAAAATTAAACATTTCTTATTTAAAGCTTTAACTCCTTGAGGGGAAGGATGCCTATACAGGGAACAAACCCAGGCAGACAGGAGTGTTTACCAGCCTGAAAAACCATACTCAATTTTAATGAAACAACCAAAAATTACTTTTATCTACAAAGGAGGAAAACAGAATTCAGCTCTGGATCAGGACTAACATGGCAATGTGTCTGATGCTGCTGATTCACTTAACTTACTTCACAATCAAAAACGTTTTAGTTACTGAGGCTTCAGCCCATTCTGGGACACTGGATTCAGGTTATTTCCCCTCTCACATGTCATTGACAATAGGAAAATCCTACAGGCCAATTTAACTGCTTGAGGTCTTTACACATCCTCTTTATACTCAGCAGAGTCAAAACCAAAAAACAAAGCAAAAGAAGATGCAGCTTTTGAATCAGAAGTTGATAGTTCTGTCCAAGGCACATCAGACAGGAAAGAGGGTTCTGCTGTCTCCTCAACCAGTTCAATACTGCCTCATTAAAAATGAACGATAACGACAGAGTTAGTTGTTAAAATCAATAGGAGAAATTCTGATTATCGGGAATCTGAGTGCAAAGACAGTCACCTCTTCAATATAAAACAATGCCTTAACTACCATCATTTGAGCTCTATAATACTTCAGAAAATTTCTGTGCTGAGTACACAGGGGAACATCCATTGTGGTGACCCCACCAGAGCAGAATCCCTTCCCTCATCATTCAGGTCAGAGAGGACTCACCGAGCTGTGCTGAAACCTGTGGCTAAAGGGCCAGTCAGTTGAAACAACTGGTATCCTGAGCAAAGCTGAATTCTCAGATTTTAGCTCTAGGAATCTAAGCTTTAAAAATCTCAGAATACCCAAGCTAATCCAGTCATCACTTTTACAATAATTATAGAGAAACTGTTGTGATTATTAGCAGCAACAAAGAGGAAAACTTCAAAAGATTTTTTCTAGCACTGCATTTTAGAGATAATGTGCTTTACTTTAATATACAGTTAAAATGTCAAGGAAATCCGAAGTATGGAAGAGTTTAATTCAGTATCAGCTCAACATATTTTGGCAATGTAAAATTCACTGCTGACATACTGTTCAGCAGACCCATTTTTCATCTTTCATCTATTCATAAAAAGCCCAAGGATGATTAAGAGATGCAACATTGCAAGCCATCCCAAACTTTGTTCTTGTAGGTGAGTATCCATTACAAAAAGCATTCACTAGAATAAAAAGGACATGTTGAAATACCCTGCACAGTAAACTTGTAAGACTGGATACAGCCCATCTGCCTTTTCAGTTGAAGCTGCAAAAGGGCTCAGCACCTCATCTTACTCATGGACTCTGCCACATACACAAATTACATATTAAGTACAAATAAGCAATTAATGAACACCCAAGGACATTAAAACCCACCATCTGCATATTGAATCAACTGGCTCGTAAGAATGGGGCTTAATTTGCACCATTAGAAGTTTGAGCAATACAAGCAGGAGTCAAAAAGCAGAGCTGCAGTATTTCAGTGCCCTAAGAAGAACCAGACTGTCATGAAACACAGCAAGGAAAACAATCCAGGGAGAATTTCAGTATGTACCACTTTGGGGTCTTGCAAGAGGATCATGGAACAACTCTTTTAAATGTTGGATGTTATAGTAATCAAATCTCTCCAATATTGGGGGGGAGGGGGGTAGATGAAATAATGTGTATTTTATATGAAAACGTAGTTAAATGATTCACTTCACAAGAAAAAAAATGCTAGTAGCAATTTAAAAAACAAAAAGCCAACAGGCTTTATTTCAAGAAAACCAATTAAGATGGTATTATTTAAAACCTTTGTCAAACAAAGTCATTACAAGTTAAGGTCTTCAAAAGGGTTTGGACAGGCAGGATCCACTTTCTGTACTTAACAGCACAAACCATGGGAGTTTGCATGTGTTTCACATCACATACACGTGCAGAACTGGACACAGCTTTGCATTTTGTGTACACTTTAAAACAGAACAGGCTTAACAAAATGTGGAGCTATACAGACTATACAATTTACACAGCTGGGTGTCATTCCAACCCCAAATATTACCATTTGCTAGAAAACAAACTTTTACTTTGTACAAGACCTTGCCACAAGTAAGTTTACTCCTCGCTGGGAAGGTCAAAACTGAACAATCAGCTAAACAGTCAAAAGACTTTATTTTAACTTGTACAAAAGGCATTAAAAAACCTAAAATACATGCTTTACCAAATATATTACATCATACAAGTCAGTGTGGTGTACCTGATAAATCCAGCTTAACTTCATCCACTTTTAATGGCATATTTAGTCAAAATGTGAAACTGACTACACTGGAAAACATTTATTTTAAAACCAATTTCCAAGTGCATTAATCACCTAAAAAAAATAAATTGCTCTAGCAAAAAAAAATAATATATATATATATTACTGAGTGAAATAAGGAGCTCCCATTTAGAAAAAAACGTTCTGTGTAAGCATCATGTGGCATTTAATCTGATTCTCTCAACCAGGCATGGTACCCTAGGCAGTGTGAGAGGCATTTTCTGTTTGCTTGGCAGATGGGTTCCTTTTTAGGATGGTTAAATTGTTAGTTGCTCAAAAGAAAGTTTAATTTCACAATTGGTGATTTACCTAGAGATGTCAAAACACGTGGGAACTGCCAACAAGAAACTACATCACATCTATTGAAGCTCTTTTTGGCCTCATCACGATAATACCAGACACAGAGTAAGGCATGTAGATCATAGCAATTACAAGTCACTCACAATTCTTTTGTGATGGGAAAAGCATTTCACCCTCCTCTCTGTGTTACCTGACACATTTTTTCACATGGCTTTTGGTACACGTCACACAGAGGTGTGCACTGGCGTGGCTGAGTGGGAAGGAGATGAACCTCTGTCAGAGGAGGAGGAAATGGATCGTGTAGCAGCTTCACGCTGCAGATCTTCAACCTTCTTCTGAAGCTCTGCCCGGATGGCCAGGAGCTCTTTAAGGTTTTGATGGATTGGAACCTGCCAGGTAAAGAAAGAAAAGGCTTACTTTGACTCTCATAGTGAATTAGCTTCTCAAGCAACACTTCCACTGTCTCCTTCAGAAACACAAGTAATCCAACAGCTATGGATTTCAGTGTATCGATATTTAGGGAAGTATTTCTTTAGTCATCTGACATGAAACGTTTCAGCAACTGACAATTCTAACAACACAGTTGGCAGGAAACACAGCCAAAAGACTGTTTGCAAATGGTCTTGATGGGATACCAAACATTTCAATAAATGTACCTCTATCCTGTATCTGTACCACTTTCAGTTGAACTTAAAATGCCTTTCCCGGGAACTATTTCTCCTGCCTGTTGGGAAAGAGCTTATTATGTAAAGAGAGTAGAGTTCACAAAGCTGGCTCCATATGGAGCATCCTGTTACTCTTCTACGCCAGGCACCTTTCCAAGAGTCTGACCCTTTCCAGCTTGTCAGCGGGAAAAGTGCTGCAGCCAAGTGAGTTGTGCTTGTGGTGGACCTCCCAGAGTCACACTCTGGTAAAACTTTCACAGAAGTGAGTCGTAGAGGTTTCTGTTTCTGACAGTACCCACAAACACCAGAGATGCAACACTCAGCATCAGAGGAGTAGGGATTTTACTCAGTCATCTGGAACATTCAACTATATCATGGCCAAAGGAAGATATAAGCCATTCTTGCACCTGGATCTGTTATCTCAGACAAGCAGAGAGAGACCTCCCCTTCTTCCAAATGCCACAGAAATGCCAAAAATGTTTGACTGTAAATTGCTTCTAATTTATTTTATCCTCCTCTAATTGTTTATAGCTTCTGGAAGGAGCAAGATGGGAAAATAATTTAATTGGGCTGGCAAGACTATCACAGGGAAATGCTGCAGTGGGAAGCCATTGGATTGCTAGATGTTGTATAGAATTTATACCATGGTCTCCTGAAATGCCAGGCTCCAGGGAGGTGCATTCACCTGTGATCACCTCCTACTGCTGAAAAGTGATCACGAGCTGGGATGTACACATGATGCTATGTGAAGAAGGTAACAACAACAACCATACCTGACACATTTTTTCACATGGCTTTTGGTACACGTCACACAGAGGTGTGCACTGGCGTGGCTGAGTGGGAAGGAGATGAACCTCTGTCAGAGGAGGAGGAAATGGATCGTGTAGCAGCTTCACGCTGCAGATCTTCAACCTTCTTCTGAAGCTCTGCCCGGATGGCCAGGAGCTCTTTAAGGTTTTGATGGATTGGAACCTGCCAGGTAAAGAAAGAAAAGGCTTACTTTGACTCTCATAGTGAATTAGCTTCTCAAGCAACACTTCCACTGTCTCCTTCAGAAACACAAGTAATCCAACAGCTATGGATTTCAGTGTATCGATATTTAGGGGAAGTATTTCTTTAGTCATCTGACATGAAACGTTTCAGCAACTGACAATTCTAACAACACAGTTGGCAGGAAACACAGCCAAAAGACTGTTTGCAAATGGTCTTGATGGGATACCAAACATTTCAATAAATGTACCTCTATCCTGTATCTGTACCACTTTCAGTTGAACTTAAAATGCCTTTCCCGGGAACTATTTCTCCTGCCTGTTGGGAAAGAGCTTATTATGTAAAGAGAGTAGAGTTCACAAAGCTGGCTCCATATGGAGCATCCTGTTACTCTTCTACGCCAGGCACCTTTCCAAGAGTCTGACCCTTTCCAGCTCGTCAGCGGGAAAAGTGCTGCAGCCAAGTGAGTTGTGCTTGTGGTGGACCTCCCAGAGTCACACTCTGGTAAAACTTTCACAGAAGTGAGTCGTAGAGGTTTCTGTTTCTGACAGTACCCACAAACACCAGAGATGCAACACTCAGCATCAGAGGAGTAGGGATTTTACTCAGTCATCTGGAACATTCAACTATATCATGGCCAAAGGAAGATATAAGCCATTCTTGCACCTGGATCTGTTATCTCAGACAAGCAGAGAGAGACCTCCCCTTCTTCCAAATGCCACAGAAATGCCAAAAATGTTTGACTGTAAATTGCTTCTAATTTATTTTATCCTCCTCTAATTGTTTATAGCTTCTGGAAGGAGCAAGATGGGAAAATAATTTAATTGGGCTGGCAAGACTATCACAGGGAAATGCTGCAGTGGGAAGCCATTGGATTGCTAGATGTTGTATAGAATTTATACCATGGTCTCCTGAAATGCCAGGCTCCAGGGAGGTGCATTCACCTGTGATCACCTCCTACTGCTGAAAAGTGATCACGAGCTGGGATGTACACATGATGCTATGTGAAGAAGGTAACAACAACAACCAGAAAGGGTTTCTCTTCTTGCCATCAGCACACAACTGAGTCACAATTTACCTTTTGGGGATTTTTGGCTTTTTAAGGAAAGTACATGAAAAACCCCATGCATGTGGTTTTGACATTTTCAAAATGTAACACTCTTGTTCTTGGAAGAAGAAAATACTATTTCAATTCTGACTTAAAAGAATAAAATAATATAAACCAGCCTTGCTTAGGTCAACATTTTTTTTGACCATATACCTTTTTCTTGTTTGTGGCTTAGCCTATGAACAGCAACTTCAGTGTATTCGCAAAGTGCTGCTCCCAGGGCACTGGGAGCCATGAATTCTCCCAGCATGTCATCTACAGCAATTAGAGAAGTGTGACCTTGTGAGTCTGCAGCAGAACAGTTGCTGCACAGCTCCAAGTGACCCACAACCTTGAAGTCCCACCTTCACCATGCAACCTTCTCCTGCATCCACCACACAACTCTCTAGCCAGTAAGGCCACAAGGCTGCAAACAGTCTCCTCCTCTAACCAAACACAAAGCACACCCTCCAGAAAGCCAAACTCGTTTTTCTTAGGCAGCCTACAGAAAATGTATACACTTAAAAACATGGCAAAAGTGAGCCAGGTGATGAATTTCCTCCAAGATGCTGTAATACACACTATGGAAAATTCAAATTCCAGTGAAGACTGAGGCTTTCTGGAATTAGCACTCCCCTGTAATTTTTTTTTCCCTTCCTCATACGCTCCTGCTTCAAATTACTTCTTTATTAAGACATTTTCCTGAAACACTTAGGTGTGTAACAGAGTGATTTCCCATTGATATCATTAGTCATGCAAGCCCTGGGTCACAGGAGATTTGTACACCTGATTTCTGCCCGGCTTCATCATGATTCAGCATAACAGGCCGTTTTCTCTTAGACACCTTTTACATGGGCATTAGCTGGTGTGTCCCACTGCTCAAGGCTTACACACTCATAAAAAGCAGTTCCATAAAACTGGCTTTTGGGGAACCCACTACAAATCTTTTTGGGATACACTACACAGAGCCACTGCAGAACTTGGCACGCTGTGTAAAGTGCTCCAAGGGGGTAAAGTGTGGCTGCACATCTTAATCCTTCTTCTGCATTCCCACAGGACTTAATTCAACAAGACACGCCCAAACTTCTACTCAAGGGCTGTTTTCCCCATGTCTCCATCTCAAAGAACTGGAGTATCTTGAAATAATCTAGCTAAATAACAATGACATTGTAGGAGTCTGTGTATAGATGAATCACACAAAAAACCTCTTAAAAATTAATGTTGCAAAGTTATGATCTCAAAAAATCAGGAAGTGTCAGAATGAAGATTACCTCTCCAAACTCAATTCAGCTTTCCTGTACATCTGTATGAAATCATTGGTTAAATAAACATTAAAATACTAGTTTCCCCTCTGTATTCCTCATTTATTCAGTGCACAGTTTGATGCTACTCAATTAGTGAACAGTTATTCAATATTTAGTTTTCGTTGCAATGTCTGACCCATCCTTTATTTATTCTTCTGAATCTAAAATGCATAGGTTCCCTTTTCTGTACTTTCATCTCATGTCAAGAAACAAATTTATTTCTGCAGCACCCTAATGAGGTATGGGAGTAGTAACACTCTACTTTTACAGACAAGGATCTGAAGTGAGCACCTCCCAATTTTGGATAGCTTGCTCTGAAATTGGTTTAACAGAAAACCTAGGAATTCTGCAATTCAGCCTCATGGGTACCAAGCAGGACACCCAGTAAATAAGCACACACATGGCGATTACTCTGCTCTGGGTGATATCCCTTACAACACAGGAATCCTGTGGCAGAGGCAGGGAAAAGCTTTCTCCAGAGCAGTATCCTGCTCTCTCACCCACCAGACAACAATTTCTTTGCCCACGTGAGTGCCTCCTCCAGCCCACCTTCTCAGATTGTTTTCCATGGGTTGAACAGAAAGCACAGACCTCCAATATTTGGAGTGTCATTCACTCCTAGCTCCTTTTCCCCCTTTATCAAAAGTCACTTCTAGACTCTGTATCTAAACCATCTCTCAGTCCTTTTACTCTCATTTATCCTCAGTCCTTGAGAATTCACTGAGACTGTTCCAGCCTCAGACCCCCAAACTGGATTAGTTTCTTCCAGGATATGACCACGCACATTTCTGAAACATAATCTCTCTTACTAAAAATCTCATGTTTGCCCTAGAGATGGAATACTTACAGAAAAATAGCCCTTTGCCCCAACAAAGAAGTCTACAATACCAGTAGAAAACATGGGAAAACATTTTTTTTTCTTGGTCACATTCTCATGAGCAACTGAGCCTTCTTGGATGAAGTTTTACAAAACAATTCAGTCAGACACATACTTGGTAACTCACTACAAATCCTTAAAGTCTGGAAAAGCTGTAAGCAAGGCAGGGTAGGGTCTCATAATGGAGAAACAACAACAAAAAAAGGGTCACTTTTAAAATGTTGGCCATCTTTTAGTAAGTGCATGTTAGATGTAAACACTGCAAGACAGTTCTACATAAATATCATCATGGCATTTCATATGGTTATGCAAACATGAATGGTTTTCTGATGTCAAGCCCTTCCCAAGAAGAGATTCTAATTGCTTGCCACTTAACTCAGCATCATGTAGATGTACATTGATGCAAACCAATAAAATTCCAAAAACAGACTTCACACCCAGAACTTCTGATACATACTGTAATTTTATAAAACAACATGTCAAATGCAGTCTGGAGAAATCTTTAGCACTTTCAGAGTATTTTCAAGTAGCTGACAGTAACTGATTTATTAATGATAAGGGTCCATGTTAGAATGACATCCTCATGGGATAAGAAAAAGGTGGTAAAAACACCTGAAATATACATAAAAAATCTAAGTTCTTATAAAAAGACCCCAGAAGCAGCCTGGCATGAGAGCTGTGTTTTCTCCCAGATGCCTTCAGTTTAACTACAGTAACCTCTCTTTTTGAAAAAGCAGCAAATTCAAATGTGAAAGAATGAAAAAGTAACCAATGGTGCTAGAGGGGTATCTACCTTCTACTCCTGCCCTTTCCTGCTACTTGCTTCTCCCTCTTTCTCCTCTTTATCTGGATACTGCCAGCTGCCCAGTCCCTCCACAAAGTTTCTGGAACAAGCATTCTCTTTCCCCAGTAAGACTTGAGATGATTCTCCCACTACTAGTGATGGTGTATTGGAAAACCAGCCCTAAACCAGTAAAAACCAGCAAAACGCTGCAAAATTGAATGAGCCAGTAACATTCTCCACTCAGAAAGAACCATCTGTAGATTCCTGCAACTACTGCAATATTAATCAATTTAAATGGGTGGCATTTTATTTTCCTGATTAGCTAGCTTTGCTGCCTATTTTCTTCAAAAGCTGATACTTTTGCAATGCTTAAAGATAAGGTACTTACTGCCCACAGAGACCTGAAAAGTACATCACCACTAAAGAAATACTCTTTATTGCTTAAAATACAATTTAAAGAATTTTTTAAATTGCATCATCTACATGTGCACTGAAAGTAGAACCTGGTGTACTGTAACACTCAGAAAAAAACACTTCACGGTTTTAATAAATTATTCCTACTAGGTGAGGACTAAAGGAAAGACAGTGGTTGTTTTTTTTAATCATACCCACACAGAAACTACAATGACATTACACAATATACATACTCCAACACATTAAAAACATTGAGACATAAGACAGCTTCATTTCCTAAAACATTCAAACCTTCCTCTTCACAGAATTACTACACAGTTCACTTTCAGTATTGATTTTCAGGTTTTTATTCCCAAGTAATCCTTCAGGATTCTGAAGTGCTTTTGGATAGCAAAATTGTCAACACAAGGATAAGTATAAAAGAAATTATTAATAGCTACTCACTTATAACACCTCCAAGCCTTAATTGGATGGATATCTACTGTGTATTACTGTACTAGCTCAAGGACAGTCATTCACATGACAATTGTTCAACTGTGAATGCATTTTGTCTTTATCTACTTTAGCAACAGGGAAGAAAGGCTGCAGAGGAAAATGGTTATTTTCAAATTCATTGCTTGACTTAAGACTGTCAGTTTTGCAAAAACCTACTCTGTGCATTGGAAAGACAACAGTATCTTTTCACTTGAGCTTTCTGGTCCTCTTCATGAAGAGCTGGAACTCTGACAGACTTGCTTTTAAACTAGTTAACTCATAGAAAAAGGCAATCTCAAATTATGAAAACAGGAGGTTTCAGTAATAATCAATACTTCCACACTTACTGTAGAGATGTGCTCCTGGAAAACCTAGCAAACACCTCCCCCCTGGGTTTCTGGAAAAGCAATGACTAGCAAACACATTATGAATCCTAACACGTGGGAAATGAACAGAGATTTTTACAAACAACTGCATAATTTTCCAGACTCAGAAACTGTACACGCTACAAGCTGATGCCATTGCTTGTTAAAAACTACACTCATTTAGATTTAGACACCTGATACCCGAGAGCAATGCCTTGAGTACTTACTCTTCAAAATATGTTAGAAACTCCCCCAAATGAAGATAATTTGTGCAGCACTAGTTTCTCCCTTTCCTTGCATGTTCTGTTGCTCTGCTCATTACAGGATACCAATCTTTTTTGTTGTTGTTGTTCCTTAAATAACTACAGGTACTTTCAGCACACAGGATGAGCAGTTAAGTCTTTGTTTTATTCCATATCAGTTTCACCTGCAGCTGTAAGTTACCTGCAGTAAATCAGACTCTGGAAATCTTGGCTTAGACACCCAGATAGAAACTATCACGTACTGTAAGAAATTTGCCTTGTCTCACAGGAAACCTTGTGGTAAATGCAGGGATGAAATCTCCTTAGCCAGGGAAACACTCAGCTGTTTAACCCACAAGGCGATTCCTCCTCCTGACTCCTTTAATGCAAAAAGATGGACACAGCACCAAGCAATGCCAAGCACTTCCAGACCCATATGATGGCTTTGTTCTGCCACAAATGGTGTTAAATCAAATGTATGAACTTTGAAAAGATTACAACTCATGTCAACATGCTTAGAGAGGAAAAATCCAAGGAACTTGACCGAAGGCAGGTACAAATAGTATGAACAACTCACGTGAGAGCCAGTCAGTCCTACCCTGTTACGTGCAAGATAAACCCTCTCAGTAATTATGTTTTCCAATTTATTCTCAACCATTTTTCCAGTGGCACTTAGCATCTTATTTGTTCTTTTAAACAGGCAATACTTTATGTTCTTTGATACTGAAATTCAGCTGACATCTAACCACTCAACTGTTCAACACATCAAATCCTTCTACAATTCTGTACACAGCACTAAAAAAAAGCAGCAATCACTGTAACTTATTTATATGCTTTGCAGATAATTTCTTTATACATTGAACAGTTATTTTTCTGTTTCTTTTAGTTACTTTTCCTGTCTTTTTTTGAGGCCAGCTCACCTATGAACAGACTTGCCCTGGCTTTTCATGGAAGCTCTGAACATTATAGATGAAGATAGCCTTAAATTCTGGATGCAACTCCACAGACACAAAGAAAAGAATGAATTTAAAAAACTTAGAGGGATTTCTGTGATATTACTTTACAACAGTGGCCAAATTTCCAGAACAGAGCTTTAGGAAAAATCACCAGACACAGAAAAATTTTTTAAAACCCCATGAAAGCAAAATAAATTTAAGCCTGTACTCCAAGGGTTAAAATGTCATTTCCCAGAAAGCATAAAAAACCCTAAACATATTTTAATGAACTATGTAAATTCTGTGCCTAAGATGCATTCTTTTCCCTTAACTTTCACATAGGAAGGCACAGCTTGAATTGAAAGGACCAAAACTTTTACTCATGTCCTGTACATATGAATGATAAGAGTATATTATTTCAAAAACACTGCCCCTGCACACATCATATTCAGGAAAATAATTTGTTGTGTTCTCCTCACCTTCCAGAGTTGCCCAAGCAGCCCCTAACTAGCTGACATCTGGCAGCCAGAACTCCTCAAAGCAGTGTAAAGAGTTCTGAATGACTGCATAGGAAAGAGAAATATGTGAAAAAATTCAAAAGCATCACATAATTTCATCTGCTGCAGACTAGTAGAGTCATCTGTAAGTCCAGTAGCAGGTACCCAGAGAGCACAGACCTCTGTGTGAGAGGAGTGAGCCTGTCACATGTCACATACACACGTTTCACCATTCCAAGGAAAGGGTAAATCTGAAAAAACCCTCTTCTCAGTCAATGAACTAAAATAAGATAGGACTAAAATCTATCTGATTTTCTTGGGACAAGAAGTCAATAATGATGTAAAACCTCCAAATTGAAATGAAATAAAATGTTTCATGGTTTAAGAATTAGAATGACCTTGCTGAAAAACCGTTTGGCAAAAAAGGGGATCTACAAGACATGTCCACATTTCACCTAGAATTTTCCATCTTGCTCACTTCTCAAGGTACTTGAGTGTTGAACCCTATAGAAGGAACTGATTGCACATCTACTGCAATACAGCCATAATTCTGTGATTCTGTAATCCTAAAACAAGGCTCTTGATGCAAATAAACACCATCAAAACCACCACTTCAGCCTCCCACAAAATTCAGACAGCACCAAAGACGTATGGTTATGAGGAATCTTTTACTTACAGAATGTAAGAATAACTCTGAACTCTGTATCCTAGTGCAATGACAAATATGATCAGACCTTACTGTAATGTTAAGAGGTCTGGAAGAACACAGACACTTGATGGCAGAGTACAACAATGCAAAGAAATGCTTATATACAGTTAGCATTTAGTAATTTTGAAATTAAAAAACCTAAGGTGATGTATGCTCATTTCCAAGAGAAAAGTCAATTAAGTGCAATGATTAACTTCTCTCAGTCCATTAAAAATATCAAGCCTCACTCACTAATAAAGCTGAAATTAGAAAACCCAAAGTATTGCCTCAAACAAGAAGTGCCCTTTTGCTCTTGTGAGTTTCTTCTCTCATAATACAAGGATGGTTGATAATGGGTATCAAACATCCATGCTGACTATGTTAAAGGACTATTCTTCATGCCTCAAACCCTAGTAATTAGGAATTTCTCCTTTTTGGTGAGCTCCTAGAAAACAATAAACATTTTCTAGTTTCCTAAAGAAGTTTTGGCAGCTGATATAACAGTAGGTGAGGTTGCCTTGAACTGCTGTTTATCAGAGAGCTCTTCATTAATATTAACTTTGCAGTTGAAAAACAAAAGAACCACATTACAAGTTATTCAGCAAAAACACCTTTTCTCACTAGGCAGAGATGCCCATTCTTTTCATAAATCCACTGATTGTTTGAGAGATCTTTTCACTGAAGATAAGTGAAGACCTGCTGGGCACTGCAATGGTGATTGCCTTTTTTGCTGTTACTGAATAGGTCTGAATCCTACTAAATGGTCTATCAGAGTGTGAAGCTAGACAATGCAAATACAGAAGAAAGCAAACTCAGTATATTGTGATAACAAAGACTTATTTACTTTGCATGAGTTTGTGCTTTCATAATTAGACTGGAGAATGTGGTTCTGCAACAAAAAAAATTTGATTTTGTAGCAAATTTATCCAAGTTGATGTGAAACACTTCTGATTATCTGTCATAACTATCACATAAATTCAAGCCAGAGACAAGAGGAAAGGCATGATGTATCTTCAGGAGACAAAGCTAATGTGGTAGATCTAAAAAGTCAAAACAGTTGTATTAGTTCTTCAAGAAAAGAATGTGGTAGTAAAGTTAAGGCAGTTAACCAGGATCATTGAATTTTGTTACCTTCAACCTGCTGACCCGAGGGAGCTGTTCTCAAAGACCAATAAGGATCAATGATTCACATGTGCTCTAGTGCCTGAGTGCTCAGCAGCAGTGAGGCAAGTGAGCAGAGCTTGCCACTGACTCCATGACAGTTCTGATATTTTCTCATTATGTCATCTCCTCCCTGCCCTCATCTCTTTTGGACCAGGACTAGCTTTGATGTGTGTTTACAACACCTGCTGATGACTTTCAGGGCCCACAGATCTCAATTATATGTAAGTAATAAACTGACACAGCTGCAAGTTGATTATAATAAAATGCAGACAAAAACGGGCGTTTTTCAGCACAGAGGCTAAGGGAAAGATGGTATTTTGCTAAAAAGCAGTTCACAATATTACTTAAAATCCATAGAGATTAAAATACGTAATCTTTCCAGTTTTAACACATGCTAACACCTCACAGGTACGAAACAGTCACAGGGCTACACCCACCAAAATAGAATAAGGAAAACAAAGCAGCTCAGAGGAAACATCTCGGAGAGCAAGCAAGCAATCCAGTCTTTTCCAGGACCTCAAACGTATTTCTCAGATGCCTGGATTTCTACCAGTGTACTGTCCTTGAAACTTACCTTGGAACACTATCTTTTACAACAGCCTCTGACATGTAGGTATCTAATAAATTTGAAACTCACATCTCATTCTAGCTCTAGAAGATGAAAGTAGCTTTCGAGCAGTCACTTAATACAGGTAATTTATCATAATATGCTTGGGGGGTACCTTGGAATGTTACCTTAATAAAGAGATGGTGTAGTACCCTCAGATATATTACACTTGTGACACAAACTGAACATTGTTTCTTCACACTTCTGAGCATCACAGCACATAGAGTATTTGCCTGATAAGATTTAGGGATTTATCTGAATAGCTGACATTACTTATAAGAACAAACACTGGATGAATCAAGGAGCATGTATAGGAAGTGTTTGCTCCTCAGCCTACCAGCTGGAAACTGTAAAGGTCAATTGGAAACAAGCATCCATGTCATACTAAGTGTAGTGAGTCTACAAAATGAGGTGGTACATAGTCCAGTTCATTCAGAAACTCCTGCTATATCATTTTGGTAAAGGGCAAAATACGATTAAAACCTAAGATACACTCAACTCTACAAGAAGATTAGGACAAAAAAACTATTTAATAGTGTTACGAAGTATTATAGAAGTGTTATAAAAGTAATCTTCTGACACCAAAGCCTGTGAATCTGTTACCTTTTATAGGCCACTGAACTGACACTATAACTCCATGTTCTATTGGTGACTTCAATGAAAACATCATTCTACCAAGTTTGAACACACCCCACATCTTCTTCAAGAAAATTGCCTTTTTCCCTATCAACTGAAACACGTGCAACAAAGAGATCAGCACTTTTCAAATTCAGCAAAATTCAACAAAAAAAAAAATATCTCTGTGCTCTTCATTAAGTTTAAACACCTTGTAAAAGCTCCTACCTGAGGCCGCATCCTAGGGTTCCATCTGACATAGTAGTTCACCCATAGTTCCAAATGGTTCAGGCTGGCAACAGGGTACAGGACATGGTTTTCATAGTTTACGTAGAAAGGATTTGTGAATTCATCTAACTGGCTGTTTATGTAGGACCACAGTGAGACAGTCTTTGTGCTTACTTCCTGATTGAAAAAAAAACATAAATAAATTAATTATATAATTTAAATATATATATATATAATTAATTATATAGATTACAAAACCTTAAAATATGAGCTTAATATCTACCTATCAGTAATTTTGTCTGTGAAGTTTACCTTATCTACTAGAAAACTGCAAGCACTCTGAGAACACTTTCAGCAGCTGATCATTAAACAGCCTTAAAACTTTGGCAAAACAATCGAACACTTCTTGTGGTCTAAGGCTAACTGAGAAAGGAGATCCAGGCACATTGTTTTCAGAGACACTAAGGTCTAGCTGAGCAAAAGAAAGCTGTACTGCTCATCATTTACAGCAATGTTTACAGTTACTTAAATATATGGCTACACACTAATCAACCAAAAAATATAAAAAATTAAACCAGCTTTGGACAAGAAAATCAATGAAGAGATCACTAGTTTTGGAAGATCCACAACAGCATCTGTGAAAAATAATTATTCCATTTTCCTGCTCACACTATTTGCTTTTATCAATTTATAATTATGCTTTAAAATGCCTATTTCATTTCTATTAGTACTTCTGAAAGTTGTGTTATTCTAAATGTAATCAGCATAATCATGGTTAGATCAAAGACTGGAAATGTGAACTTCTAGCAGATTCATCCTGCAATTTTACACTCCTTCAGTGCTGTAAAGCATGTGTTTCTACCACCACTGTGTCTGAAATTGCATTTCTTTATTGAGAATTGAATCTGACTATTCATTTATGAAAAAAAACCTGTCTGGAAACCCTGAATTTGCTGAGAACATGTTATTCAGCTCCATCTTGTGGTATTTATATGCAACATTTTCTCTACAGAGGCAGTAGAGACAAACAAACAAAAAAATAGCAAAGCCAAATATGGCAAGGAATTGTTACCTGCTTTAAAAAAGTATCAAGTATTAAAATCAACAAAGCCAGAAGTAAGCAAAAGTGTACTTGGAATATTAACAAACTTTCTGTTCTGTTTAGTTTTTTCCAAATTCAAAGTACTTCATTGAGTCCTAACCTCATTCATTTAGATATTTTAAATTTCCAAAGTCTTCAACCATAAATTCCACCTAATTATATCCTAAAGTGACCTGCAAAGTCATCCATGGGAGATCCTTTGGAAATAGAGCAATGCAATAACTTTATTAAGATTATTTAATATTGTATATGTTGGCTAAAAATATGTGAAACAGGAATTTCTGAAAACCTCAAACCCCCTGATGATATAATAATTAAGGGTAGATGCCAACTCATTTAATAGCTGGGTATTCAGTATACATATCTCATATTGTGAAATATCATGTCTCATTGTCTTTTAAGACTATGTGACAACTGTATCCAAAAACACAGCTCAGGTGTTCTTGGGTCTTGTATTCTAAGCATTTTCACACACAATCAACAAGTGAAGAATGCGCATTACACAAATTATTTACCTCTTTTAATCTCTCTCTTTCACAGTTGCATAAGAAAGTCCCAAAGAGACAACTGTAAAGGTGATCCAGAATGGTGATCAAAAATAACTCATTAAATTCAAAGGCTGCAGGAAACTGAAATAAAAAATTGGCAAAATTACTTTACACTTTATTTTAAGCAGTGTATAAAGGAAGAAACTCAGACAAGAAATAAGCACAGGATTTAGGTAAGGTTTTTTTTCTTATTTAGTGATTATTTTCAGGGAAACTCAGCAATTTCACTAAATCCCATTGCAGTAATACATTTCACCTACATAGTTCTTTATAAATATTCCTCAGAGACAAACCTAACATTCATTATGCAAGTATACTAGAATACACACACAGATACCTTAGATGTCAAACGGGTGACACAAACCAATGCACTTTAAGGAGCTCTAAAAGTGTTCTGTTCTAACCCACCCCATACTCTCTGCTACATACACTTTTTTTTTCTTGTTATAGCACAAGAAATCTTTTTTTAATTAAAAACTACAATTACGTTTAAGAGTTTCATTTCTTATTCTAACATGCAATGAACTGGATAATAAAAACTAGTTCACGGACGTACAGTGTGCTTCACATATTTAATGTTTCTTCCACTCTCTACCCAAGCAAGTTATTTTTCTGCATTTCAGCCCCTGAGTTTACCAGCAGCTAGGTACAATAAGCCTTTATTCCCTCTTCCTTTATATAGGAAAGCAAATCCTCTACATAAGAAATGAAAAAATTGTTATTCCATTGAGCAGCACTAGGTATTTTACTCACAAGTACAGGTTACCTGGCACCTTCTAGAAAAGAGTTAGAAATTTGAAAACACACAAAATGTTTAAGATAGATCTTAATCTGTAGTGCTCTAAAAACATAAAGGAAGAAATGCAAAGTGCATGGGCTGCTACCTATTCAGATGAAAAAGGTTCTTCAATCAAATTTTACGATCGGACTACATATGGCAACTGCTTGATATGTCAAAATAACTTTGCATTCAGTATGACAAGAGTCTCAAACACAGATACAGAATGATAAACATTTGGGAGAAAATCAGAAGACTAAAGGAAAACTTAATAGCATTTCTCTCATTACCATGAAAGAGACTAACTTTCAAGACAAATGAAAAATATTTTTTTCGTTCCCACTAAAGGAATAAATATTTGCAGAAGTCTAAAATACAAAGTTACGGATTCCTAAGGAAGAATTTCCTGCTATATGGAGAAATCTCCAGTCAATATTCAGATCTGAGTAAAGCAGCACAATGGTTTCTGTTGTGTGCCACTGAAGAACACTGAACACCTTGGCATGAGTGACTCAAGAGATACTTTAAATTTTAAAAAAAAAGGATTACAAGTATAGCTAGGAAAAATAACACAGCAATTGGGACTATGGAAGAACTAGCTGATCCAGAAATTCCTCTTCAATGTCATCTGTGATTTGTGAAGGGCAAATGTTTATTCATGTTGAAAGTAAAGAGCCGAATGACACACAGTGAGTGTGCTTCTATTAAACCCAGAAATACCTGAGTTTTAAGCAATGTTCTTTTAAAAGAAGATTGATTTAAGGCAAACATTGCAAACCCACTCTGTTTCCATGGCTTCTCCAGATAAGCTATACCAACTTTAAACTAAAAATTCGGAGTAAGGAAATTATCAGCATCATGGCTCCCAAGATGAGCTGAGGCTCCTTCTCCTGCCTCAGCTATGAAGTACACCCTGTTGGACACCACCGTGCTCACACGGGCACATCTCTCTCCAATCACTCACTTATAAGCACCTGCCATTTGTTTTCATAAAACATACAGGAACTTAAGATTATAAAATTCTCTTTTTTAGCCATATTCAAAAGTTATCAGTCACAGCGCTTCCCATTCCCTCTTAGGAAATCATGCCAAAACTCCAATACAATACCACAACATTAAAACCATGGCTGTGATTTTAATAAAGTGTGGGCAGAATAGGTTGTCAGGTGTGCTGAACCAGATCAGGAGAAAATTCAGTGGGTCTCAGACCTCCACCTCCTGCATCCAGCCCAAATCGGCGATCAGATACAGAGAGCAAAAATAATTTGCAAAGGATCAAAATGATATTTGGAAATACAAAGCCCCTCCTAAAGGGACTGTCTTTAACTGAAAGCACTTAATGAGTGTTGTCACATTAGGGTTCTGTGTTGTGACAGGTCCATACTAATCAGATGGATGCTGACACGGCCGCTATTCCAACCCAGTGAAGCATATTCAAAACTCCATACATCAGTGGTTGCACTCCAACTAATGTATTAATAAGTGATAGCACTTTATTGAAACCCTGTCTTTGGATACAAGAGTTGTACTGTTGGAGCTGATGTATCAGGACTGTAAAGCTTCTATTACTGCTGCTGAAAAAATCACTGACCTAAAAATGCTGTCCTCTGTAGTTCCAAGCCCATTAGCGTCTGTTTGAAGATTCAGGTGGAAAAATTCCCCAAATGAAAATTTACTTCTTGTCAAATCCACTAATTGTGAGAGAATACATGGGTCATTAAAATCTCCCACTTGATGCTGCTGGAGTTGTTGGGTTTTTTATTTTGCAAAGGAGGTGTTTGAAAGAAGAATTCTCTTGGTTAAGAAGTCTGATGATGCCAAGTGGCATGTGATTCAGAGACATGCAAAATAAACTTGCTTTTTAAAAAATAAACTTGCTCTGCACTGCAGTTAACATTTAAAGCTGAAGCACTTCATGGGAATAGTTCTTATGATTGTAGAATTGGACTGCATCAGGTTAACTGAACACGAGATATCGTAACAGAGCATGCTACTGAAACTAGTGAAAAATACACCTCTGGCAACAGATGACATCTGACAGGATGCAACTTTCTAGCAAATTTAAACATACCTTCCTCCCCTGTGGGTACCATGCATAAAGGTAGAAAATTACTACCTGACCCACGATGCTGCACACAATTTTCATGGTTTTGTTTAATTTTTTACAGGGCATCAGTATATCACCAGATCACGTGTGGCCTTTCCAGCTTGACTTCTGCTATTCAAAATCACTAGAATTTATTAACAGAGGAGGGAAATCACTTCACCGTATATTTTTTATAAAATCTGAGATCCATGTACTTAAGTTCTCTATTACTGTATTTGTGTGTCATGAAGACCATAAAAAATAAGGAAAATGTAAGGCTGTCAAGGATTAAGTTTCACTGTCTGAAGCTATCCAGAAATTTGTATCTTAGTGGGAAATTACAGATTCTCTCACTGTATTAAATTGACTACTTTAAGAATGTCATTCTCAGAACCCAGAAGAGAAACTTTGCTTGCTTTGAGCCTATGCCTAAACCCAAGCCCTCTCACCCTCCTGCAGTCATTAATGCTTATTTGAGCTTTGGAACATTTCACATGTGTTTACCATGGATTCTAAAGCATGAAACTAGAGCTGTTTTATGAGGAAGAGATCTACTCAAGGATAAAATAGAATCCTGTTTTTCATAGGGCCATGTCAAGGTAATCACAAGCTTCACATCTATCCTCTAGGTGTTGAAGTCAATTAAAAAATAAAAGTCAGTGGGCAAGAATTCTCAAAGAATGACATTTTCCATTTTTTCCCTGCTGTAACATCAAGGATTTTTCAATGCCACTGCTGTTTATGAATTTCAGAACAGTTTCTGGATCCAGGTTTTGAACAGATGTGGTATTGGCAAAATGTTTCACAGATTCTCCTCCGCCTCTTTTTTTTTTCTAAACTAGAGTGAACTAAACTGTTTACAGCAAGAAACAGAAGGCAGCAAGGGAATCACAAAAATAGAAGAGGCTGCTCGCAATTAAGGATTTCCCCAGAGGAATTTTCTTCCTACCAGGTGTTTAGAACTGCTTCTCTTTGCTATTGTTATGAGCTTTCCTCTGAAAGAGGGGCAGAATTTTTCATTTATTTTCTCCAGCCTTACTAAACACCACTTTAGTGCTGAAATACAGATACACAGGAAGAGAAAGTCTTCATAGGTCTCTGAATAAGGATATTAGACTCTGCTCAGATACTAGACTCAGCAGGAAACTTTCAGAAAACACCAAACATAACTATGTTTTGGAAACTATGATTTAAGTTTTTAAGAAGTATGTTCAGAACAAGGAGACTAAGGTAAGAGGTCTGGGAGTGCTAGCATCACATGGAATCAGATTGTCACCCTCCTCTATTCAAATAAATCACATACTATATAGAAAAGAGAAAAGAAAAAAAGGAGTCAAGCACTTCCAATTTACTTGGAAATAAAGCTTTCAAGCGGACAGCCTATTTCAATAACCTGATTAAGAAACCGCAACGTAAAAGCTCAGAAAAATCTTAAGTTTATGCTCATGGAGGCACAAATCAGGAAAATTAATGGTTAAAGCCTTTCTATAATTAAACATAATCATGAAAAAATTGAGAATTTTAATATTTTTATCTTAAATATCATTAATTTCAAATATCTCTCCTGATCCAGAGGTAAAGTGTTGTAAGTAAGAAAACTTATTTGAGAATAGGCTTGTATGCTGGAAATTCTGTCCTGTACGTTAACTTAGGTTTCACATTTGAGAAATATATAAAACCCTCACCTTCCCTCAGTTCAAAACCAGCCTGGATTTTTGCTGTTTCTTAAGGACAATATAAAGCCATATGAACATTTACTCGACCAGTGAGGATGCAATGCAATTAATTTATCTCATTAATAACCCTCATGTATGTAATCCTTTGAAAGTCTATTTTAAACAAAAAAGATTCCTGATATTTTGGTTTCTGCTCCATACTTCTACTCTAGCTCATTGTACCTCACACTGAGAAAAAATTTCCCTGTGTGTGCACTGTGCAGCCATAGCAAGACCAACTTCAGGAAAACATGCTACTGCTCTGCAAAAGAATGTTCTCCTACATGAATTACATTTCCAAGATAAAGACAAACATATAAATATACTCAAGTATCTTACCTGCTTTGTCATTTGCCAAACGCAGTCGATGAACTGAAGGAAAATGGGAGATCTGTCTGCATCAGCGTGATCATCATCTCCATGTCCTACTCGCTGAAAGACAAAACAACCTTTTCATTTCAGTCTAGTTTACTTACAATACCATCCCAACACCTGAAAGCTGAGTAACTCTTAAATTTGTTCCAAAGACAAACAAGACAAGCAAATCTTCCATAATGCTAAGCTGTATTTTTCAACTACTAAAAATGCATCTCAGTATTCCCTTCTGCACATGCCTTTGCTGTTGAGGAGAGGAAGAAAGGCCCCTGATCAGTAAAGCTGTGCCACCTGTTTCCCCGTCTTTCACTGCACAGATGTTTATTTCCACCAGTGGGTCAAACTGGTAGGCATTTACTAGGACTGCAGTGAAACATTTTTTGCATATCCACCCGCTATAACTACGTCATTTTGCCTAAATCACCTTAAGAGTCAGAGCCCACAAAATGTCATAATAATTTATATCCTAATTCCTCTCTAGCCCATGTGTTTAAACAAACACTTCAACCTTAAATCAGAGTAATGGTTCTAGCAATTTTGCCTTCTAAACACCTTAACTCTTTTCCTTGTTTTTCCATTCTTAAGATTGTTACAGATGAAGCAATGTGTCACAATCCCTCTTCCTCATAAAAAAGCCATGTGGTTTTGAAAAAAATCATTACGTTCAAGCCACTTAATTCTTATTTACTTTACATTATACCTCACACAGATTTCCTGTTAAAATCATAGTTTTCTGACACTCAAACCATTAGACACCAGAGATCATCACCAAAATGCAGCAGAATACTGTGAGAAAACATGCTATTCAAAATAAACACCCTGAAGGTGACAAACTTCAAGTTAAAATATTTCAGCTTACCATTGCAAATCGGTGTCCAAAACTTATCCACTCTTTCTCTATAAGAACTTCAAACCCCTTGATAGTTCTGTAATAGCTGTCCAGCATCAGCATAGCTAGGGCAGTAAGCTGTGCAGTTCGATCCCAGCCATCACTGCAATGAACCACTACTGATGTTTTACCAGATTCAATTTTATCCGCAATTCTTACAGCTCCAGCAAGAAGCATCTTTAAGAAACAAAAATAAATAAACAAGCATATTAAATACTCACAAACATTTAACAAAAGTTATAATGCTATACTCTTAATCTTAATCTATTGTAAAATTTCAGATTAATTACATAATATTCTGGATGACATCGCTTTAGAGAATGCCAAGTGGTGGTATGTGCACTCCTAGAGGTACAACAACTGTGTGCACTCTGTTGTCCAGGAGAGAGTTCTTACCAGATTTCCATTACTAGTAGCACATTGCAAAAGAACCTGGGAATCCCTTCTCTATATTAAATCTGAAATTTTGTATCATTATTAAAAGACATAAATACTGTAACCTATGGAAAAGGCTGAAGGTTCCATGTTTTTAAGTTCATTTTCATAATAATCACTCTTTCTTCCTCAGCTTTCTATTCTCAACTGCTAAGTTTAGAGAAAGTGATCATCCGGTTAATCTAAACCAAAACACAAGTCAAACAAGCTCAGATCCCCCTGGCTGGTAGTTTGGTCTGATTTACTGGTGCACAAAGTACACACAGTATTCAAACCATTAACAGCGTGGATTCAGAGGAGTATTGGAGAGCAATGATAGAGATGGCACAGGACTGAGACCACCTGTAAGAATTTGTTATTCTTCTCCCTCACAAAAAAAAGCCCTCTTGCTCTCTTATGGCACCCTGTAGTTTTTTTTAAAAACTTGAATTATCTCTCTGTGTGAAGCTTTGTCTCTGTTATGGGACCAATCATGACTCTGGAAAATACGTGACAAAACCAAGCACTAGAACAGCACCACAGGAGAAATTCCTATTTTGCATTCCAACATCAGAAAAAGGAATCTAGCAAATTACTTGCATTTTTCCCTCCCCAGGCATTCTTTTAAAAAATCAGGCTGCAGTTTGTGCTGTCAATACCATAACATGAAGCATCATGTAAGGGACAGATTCATGAAGAATGGTACATGTGTGTCAACTCTTCAAAGTAATTTAAATGAAATTTCCAATTGCTACCCTACTGTCATCTGTGCAGCAGTGCTACCAGGGTCCACTTCCAACACTGACTAAGCTCAGGAACCCTGATGCAGTCAATGTCAATGAAAGGTGGCCACTGGCCCAAACAACTCCAATTTTAAAAATAGACAATTGTATTTGAGGATAGGCTGTCAAGAAAAGGTTTCCAGATACTCATATTCCCAAAGCTGGCTGAAACAGTCCATCTCCAAGAGAACAAGAAAATTTAACTGTTCCCAAAAGATCATTCAATTTGTTTAATTCTTAATGTAAGTGTTTGCTCCCTCTACTGGCTCTCCTACAGCAGTTAGCAAGCAGTAGTTAACACAACAGTAAAACTAATGAACAATCCCAAACATGCTTTGCGTGAGTGACATTTGAGCCAGTTTCTAATAAAACAAATTCCATTCCATCCATATTAATCATAAACAGGGGAGAGAACGTGGTAATGAAATAATGTATTCTAAAAGCATTTCAGAGGTTAGTGAAACAGACTGTAAAGCTGAATATAGGAGTAATTTATTTTAATATTATGTTAAATAATAGAGCAGTTTATAAACCAGTAGAGAACCGACTGTAAACAGCCCATGAAAATGTAGGTGCCCATGAACACATGAGCACTAACATTGCACTGAAGGAGGAAAGGATGAGAAAGACAGCAGAATTTACAGTCAAGTGCTTTTGGCAGCTGTTCAAATATAATCTGAAGTTCCCAGGGCATTCTTCCAAAAAGCAGGAATAACCCTGGACTGCTCACAAACATTCCCTCACAAGAAACTAAAACGTTGTCCAACACTAAATACAATACAGTGCTATCAGGAATTAACTCATTACCTACCAATACATAAAACTGGAAATACTAAGTTATTATGGAATGCTTAAATACTATGTTCTAAGTCACCATTTAAAAACATAGCTTTTTCACAAGATTATCCTGATCAAAGCAACATGCTTAATCTAGACATTATTTTAGTAATATTTTCAGAAATGCAAGTTAAAAATGTGGTTTAAAAAAATTCATTTTTCACATCAAAAGTATTTTATTTACCCTTATATATTCCAGCCAATGTGTGGAGTCCACATTTGATAACCACCGAGTCTCATCAATAGTAGGATAAACAATTTCCTTAAGTTTACGCAGGGATTCTCTCATGACGTGTATATTGTGAATTTCCAGAAAGACCAGCTCTGCATTTGGGTAGGCACTTTCACTTTCATATCCTCCACCTTTTGCCTGTCATTCAAAAAGTAAAAACAGAGAAAGAGAAGGACATGTACAGGACTTTAGTATAAGGCTGAGAGAGTAGTTTTGGTCAGGTTTCAGGATTTTCTCAAAGAATTATTTTAGCACTAATAAAACCACCTGTTGGGCTTTTGTTTTTCTAAGAAGGACTAGGGGTATATTTTTAAGGTGAAAGAAATTCTAAGAAACTCTAATTATAGTAGGCTACATTTGACAATACATTCATCTACCTTCCTCTTCTTACTACTGAAGCCTTTTGTGTTCTGCAGGCTTCACTGTGTCACTTATCAGCTATGTCGTCATGCTGCCTTCAATTCCTGC
>NW_009953098.1:4119546-4131039 GCF_000747805.2 Chaetura pelagica | reverse complement strand
CTGCTGGCCTTTCCAAAACCCTACAAGCATCTCACCTTCCTTCCCATGCCCTCTTTAGAGACCCATTCTTATCTCTTTTCAACAAGAATTTCTCCTCATCCTCATCTCTTACGCAATCTTCAACCTTTTAATAAAGATAGAACTACTAACGCTGGTTAGGATACCAACCTACCTTGTTTGTATCTGCAACACTATTCTGTCTGGCATCAAAAATTATAAGTTTATGAGACTGAGCATTAGCATCCATTATTGTCTGCAGATATTTTTCATCTTCTTTGCAACGCTTATCATTTGGGCCCACTGATGGCTGACTGCACCGGGTTATTGTTGCTTGGCTCTCAGGATGAATCCAGGATAACACCTGAAATAAAAGAAAATTTAGTGTACTGTACTACTATAAAAGCAGGAAGCCAGAGCACAACCCCACTGTCTACATGGCATTATTTCCTGGCAAATCAACACCTGCAAATTTAAGGACAAGCTGATGCAAACCTATACTGACAGCACACTAGCAGTGCTCATCCCAAATCTGAGCTTGAAATACAAAGGTAATTCTAAACATCTTAGATTTCTAAGAAAAACTAAGCCTGCTGCTGTATCTCACTAATTAGAAAAAAAACCCCCACCAAAACAATGGAGTAAAAAAAAAAAAGAACAATGGAGTACAAAAAACTGCTTTGATGTTAAAGTCTATGGACCTGTACACTACCTTGCTAAGCAGAACTATAGCATGAAAAGTGTCACCATCTAACATTTGTAAAAGGGTTCTTATGCTACCTACAAAACTTGTCTGTTCTCAAGAAAACTACTTTAGCTGTAGCATATTCCACATCAAACCAGAATGCAAGCTAATATGTGATGTAGAATCAGATACCACTGTGGCTTAGAAGTGTTAACTCCAAGCAAAGGTTTATTAGACAGCACAATAACCAAGCAATTGAGACTCACATTTGAGTTGCTCTCTTCAGTTCTAAACTGATCAAGCCTAATTTTTCTTTCTTTGTTCCATCCTTTCAGGAAGGAAGCTGGCCCATGGTTATTTAAGGAAAAGCCTAGAAGAACTCTGATATACTCTTACAAGCTACAAATCTGTAGAGCACTTATATCATCTCCTTGTAAAAGTTTCACTTACTGGAACTCTGCCTTTTGCTCTAAACGCTGCCACTTTGGAGAGGTCATCATCCTTTACACTGGTTGGCACAACAAGAACAGCAGGATACGTGTCACAAAGCTCATAGGTGCTGTTAATTTTGGATATTTTCCAACTCTCATTAGGCAAGCCCTGTATGAAAGCAAAATATTTTTTGTATTTTTCAAGTTCATATCTTCACATATCTGAGTTAGGGGAAATGAAAATGTTCATATGCCATGCAGTTTTTTTAAAAAGTGTGCCCTTGTTTTTATTGTAAATAAGCTACAAACTCTAGGTCTTCATACTGAACCATAAACCAAAACACTGGAAGTCTTTCTTATTCATTATCTTTAAAACTGCTATGCAAATTAGCCACTTGAATGGTGCACATTTTGACAAAAGCTGATCATATAGTGAAATAAAAATACTTTTGCAATTAGGAAACTTTTACAATGACAAATGATGGTTACTCTTCTCTTTTCCACTGCTTATCCAAAACCAAATTACAGAGCCAATGTATTCTAGAAACAGGACTTGGAAAAATACAGATTTAAGAATGCATGCTAAGACAGACCAATTTGCTCAACTACTCAGCAACTCAATCTCCATCAGCTTTAGCAGGTACTCAATATCAGCGAAGTCAGGTTACTTGCACTTTATTATCTAAACATGAGATCTAGACAGTCTCTGCATTTACCTAAAGCTGAAAATGTTTTTTTTCTTGTTTAAATGGCTCTGGGGGAGATGGTGAGAAAGTAATTAATACACCAAGTACTTCTACAACTTACCTGTCTTTTGTACTCTGCCATTGGATCATACACTTTCCAGCCATTAACAGCAAACTTTTCTTTATAGCTGAATGCAAAAAGAGGCTAAAGGCAACAAAGAAAAAGTATCAGTTATTGTCTGATGTGCTGTGTAAACAATAAACTCCAAAACAATGAACCTTCTAAGATTCAAATGTAACATTTCTAAAACTCAGTGACAGCCTTTCTCTACATCTTAAAACTTACCAGCCCATTAGAAACAGGAAATGCACGTGTAACAAGGTTTTCAAAAATCTCCAATCTGTTCTGCTCTTCCTGTTTATAGGCCAGCCGCAAATTTCTCATATCCTGTCAAAAATAAGTTACACTATTTTACTCTCTGATCAACTGAAAAAAGCAGTTGTAAGAAATGTAACTGAAGTAAAGCATATGTAGCACTAAGTCACTGCCATCAGCTATCCCACATTAGAACAGAGTTCTGTAATTATTCTTATCAGATGACCAAGACTGTCATTAGAGTTGCTAAATATAAATATAAAAATAGCCATTTTCCTTTGAATTCACTCTTGAGACAGAAGGCAGAAGTGTTTAAGACTACAAATATCACAAGAGGAACTGAAATACATTCTCTAAATGAAGCAGGGTTCAAATACAGGGAACTGTTCAGACCAAAATGCAGCACACGTGCATGCAGATTCCTCTTACCAAAGACGAAATGAAAATGCCTGAATATGAATAAAACTATCATGTTGTACCTTGCAAACTATTTCTATACCACACGAGTTTTCTCCGTGGCTCTGTACTCCAATTTTTTCAACTCTACTTATGACTCCAAGGGGAACATCAACAACGAAAGGTGGATCCTGAAATTTGTATACAAAACAAATGAATTTCATTACATTAGGAGGAATATAAACTATTATCATTAATGCATATTTCTTTAGTCAGCTATAATTCCTACTTAATATACTGCTGTGGAACATCATACTTTACTTATACCATATTTGTCACTTTCTGAGATCTACTTCAGCAACATTCCTACCTGAAGCAACATGCAGATAGACAGCGAAGTCTTACCCTTTCAACACTTTTGATAAACATTCTGAAGTCCGTCACTGTTAGTGTACCACTGACTGCTCCCATAAATGGACAGATATACATAACATCTTTAGCTGGAAAACAGACCAATTAAAGCTTTACTATTATAGACATTTGTTCCATAAAATCTATTTCCATTTAAAAATAGCAAGATTTTTTGCAGTTCCATAAGAAAGGAAAGCCTACTCTTCAGACGCTGTCTGGACTGAAAGAGCTGTCTTTATTTCTGCAGTGAAAACAATCAAATTCCTCAGTCCTGCTGCTGCTCAGCAACTACTGAGCAATGGGGGCTGTGCTGAGCCAGCAGGGGCTGCAGCAAGGGCTGGCAGCAAAGCGCCCTGCTGGGGGCAGCTCTGCTCCCTGCCCCGGGCTATGCATCCAAATGGACAATTCCTGATGTGTACACAACTGACTCCCAACCTTCAAGTAATTCAGTCCTTCATTTTCACTTATATTTGAAAGACCTAGGATTCATGTCTAGCCAAGTACTGTACTGCTAACAAAGAGCTTGTGGGCACAAGCACTTAAGTGAAATCACTGAATCATCATGGTTGGAAAAGACCTTCAAGATCATCAAGTCCAACCATCCGCCCTACAACCCCGAACTGGAACTGGAAACAAAGCTTTCCATAACTTCACACTCTCTTCTATTACAATTTTGAAGCTTTCAAATCTATTAAGTTATCCTTGGCAACCCTAAGCAGAAATAAACCCCACACACCTACATGGAATAAACTAAAGCTTGAAAAAAAAGAAAAAAAAAGAAAAAAGATTTATCTATATGGAGCAAGTCATCCTCTAGAACTGATTTCTTCCTACTTTTGGATTTAAAAGACAAAGAAAAAAAATCTAGATCAAATCACATAATCTAGAGTGGCATTAAATTAAAATAACAAAAGTCAAAAGGAAATAAGATTCTGTTTTTAAATAAATAGTGATTGAATAGTATTCAGTGTAGTACCCAATAGTATGCTTACCAATAACTTTGATGGACTCTCCAGGAAAAAGTGGAGCCTCTTCCATCTGTGCTAGTTTGTTTCCATCCCGCAGTGCCTGGCAGAAATCCAAAACCATGAGTAAATCTCACTTTCCATCTGTACTACATCGATAGGTTTTGATACAAAGTGCTTTTACTACCAGATTACTGGAACACAAGAAGTCTATCTCTTTTTACAGGGCACAACTGCATTCAGCAGCACCATAATAAAAAAGAAACAACCACAGAACTCGGTATTATAAATATTACACAGACATACATGTTAGTAACATATTAGTAATAAAGCATTTAGGCAACAATTAGTTTCACATGCTGGCTACATATTGCATACAAAAATTTGAAAAGTAAGATCAGCCCAAATTTTTAATTAATAATTTGTTAGTCATTTGCTAAATGCAGGTATTATTTTGGGGATTTTATCGACTTGAGAACATTCTAAAGTTCATACTAAATTTGTTTCTATTCTTAATGTTGTTTATTTAATATTTTAATGAGATAATTATTCAGCAGAAGCTTTACTTATTTCATATTTTAACTTTGTATTTTTGATAGCAAGAAGTCAGAAGCACCCCACAATATTCTATTTCAAACAACACCCTACTAAGAGTGCCACAGATTATAGAAGAGGTCCATTATAGGAATTTTGGATCCAGAAGGTCAGATTAAGAATGAAATAATAATGAAATATAGAAGAACAACTAGCAATTTTAAAATAAGGGCTAGTTCCATAAATTTTCATTTAGGTAAATGGCTTAATTTCTGAATGATCCAAGATCAATCCTTTGTAAATCTTACCTCTCAATGACAGACCCAAGGTACTAAAGATTTTAATTAAGAATAAAAGGGTTCACAGGACTTTTAAGGACCTTGTGAGAAAGTGATCTCTCTCTCAGGTCAACGTAATGAGTTACTAAGGTTTCAGTTTTTTTCATCCTGAAGTGAGAACATATAAAATGGTCTACGTTACTGTAAACAAACAATTCTTCCCTTGTATTACAGTTCTGATCCACATACAGATAATTGGTAGGATCTATCTGCCTCCAAACAAACTACCTCAAGCCCGCATTAATAAATAACTTCCAAAGATATTTTAAACTGATCTCTGGCTTTAGATTTTCTTGGAAACTAACAGAATATTATATTCAGCACCTAATCACAAAAGATGATTTGTAAAGAATTAGCCAATATTTACAAACTTGGAAGGACAGCTGTGCTCTCTCAGATAGGGGTTTATGTGCAGTGTCATATTTCAGACTTCAGGGCATTACACAAAAACCCTGCCTAGCACACAACAAGTCAACTCACTAAATGCTTTCCATGGATTCTCTAGTGTAAGAAATAATAGATTTGTATGTACTGTACTAATATATAGTACCTTGCTACACAATGAATGAATGAAAGATGAGTAAAACTTGCCACCTGATCAGGTTCTGCTTCAGAATGATAGCCATTGTGTCCATCCTGAATCTCCTGCATTGCATGAGGCAGCAGTAGGGCAAGAGAAAAGTAACAGGAAAAAACATGCAGACAACAGGTGAAAGGACAGAATCTTTTCCTTTTTGATTCCCCCCTTTTAAAAAAAAAAAATCTTTCCTCAAAAAGACAGCATATACTTTAACTCCAGTTGAGCTATTCAAAATCTTCCACTCCTGGCACAAACCACTTTCCACAGAACAGAATCCAAGCTATTAGCACTATCCCTTGAATGTTATTTGGCAGAACACAAAATGAAAAATTTACTCCATTTTTCACAAGTGTCAGTGCTGGTAGATAAGAACATAAAAGTATGTACTGTCTTTTTAAGACAAACAACCTGATAGTGAAGAAAATTAATTCAAAGTATGCCACATGCTTATCAATAGGAGAAACTGAGTACAGCTTGCAATGGGAGCATTAGGGGAAAACTCATGCAATCTTTCAGGGAAAAAATAGGTCAACATCAAATAGAATTATCTGGACAATTTAAAAAAGCTTTACTGTTTAAAACAAGTTTTTAATTGAACTTTAAGCTTTATGTTTTCACATATTTTTCCAGTAACTTCTGTGTTATTACTGGAAACGTTGTCATTAACTTTATAGAACCTAAAATTACTCCTCACAGCAAAATATTCAAACAATTACATTTTACGTTAATTTATTTTTGCATCAAATTGACAGCAAATCATGAATATTCATTAAATCTCTTCAACAAAGATAGGGTCCTTCTGCACTCCAGAGAGAACCACAAATGTCATAGGGTCATATGAAGTAATTGTTTTAATGTGTTCAGCCAAAACTGTTCTTTGTCTTTTTTAACTGGAGAGAAGTTGTGATCATGGCAGTCTATTATTCCCAGTTCCCATGCAAAGAACTTCTCACTTGATAGACTGCAAAACCAGCCTCAGTCTAAGCTGACAAATGTTTTGCTAAAGCAACTTCTTATTTTTCAGTTTTTCTACAGAACCCTCAAAAAAAAGAAGTTAGAGTAAGGACTTCATGTATCTTCAGATAATTTGAACCCTACAAGTGATAATTAATTAAAACCCTTCCAAATTATAAAGGAGTCCTAACATTTATGTATTGGTGGAATTCTGTTAAATAGAAATTAATTAAATACCAGACCATAAAAATGTTGCTTCTGAAATGAAAGTAGATATGGTGATCTCTAGAAGAAAACCTGAAGGACAACCAGCAAATACATCAAAAGATTTTGAATAAAGGACAAGAGAGAGAAGCACAGCAGATCATTCAAAGATCAAAGCCCTTACAAAGAACTACTAAAAACTGAAAAAAAACCCAATTTTTGTTGCTTAATCCTGACCAATTATTTCAAAATTTAAAAAAAATCAACTTGCAGATTTCTATAATTGGACTAAACAAATAATTTTCAAATACGTAAACAATGGATGAGAAAAAGAAATCATTCAGACTTCATCTCTTGGTTTAAGACTGAACAAGAGGTCTTTGTTTGAATAAAACTGTTAGACACATTTCATGAACAATGTCAGAACATTGACCAGATCGTTTCTCACTCCATAAATGTTACTCAGAGAGAGGGACAAGAAAACAAGGCATGCCCTTTTTGTATCTCCAGTGAATAATGGCAAAGACCGAGTCCCAAAATGATCGTTAAAAAGATGCAGGTCATTGCACTAGTGTCTAACTTCAAACCTAACTTTCATGCCTACTACAGGGTGGTAACAATTAAGGTAAAACATGTACAAAGGCAAGCGTGAATTGGTATCTTATTTAAATAGGATAGACAAAGACATAATACTTTTACCACTAACATTCTTTAGCACAGATAACGCGTTAGAGCTGCTAATACAGCACTCTGTAGTCTGAAGCATGTAAGCCCCAGTTGCAAGCAACCATTTTGTCAAAATTAATGTAATAAAACTGAAGTTAGTATTGCACATTCATAACATAATTTAAAAGTACTGCTCTTTTACACATTGACTTTTATTGCTCACAAAAACATTGTAACGTATATAAAGCATTTCTATGGCAAAGAAGCTGTTGCACTGCATAGCAAAATGGTCTGACTGGTTCATAACAACCATTAATGAAGTAAAGAAGAACATTTGACACACCAAGATCTCACACAGCACAGAAGACAAACAGGTAGGAGGCCGTTTTGCTGCTAGCCAAAAGTAATCTTACCCGTCTAACAGGCCTCCTGTACACCTGTTAGTTAAAATATAAAATGTTATCCAATAAAACAGACAGATTTGATTTGTTCAAGATATTACAGCTTACTTTATCAGATTTTCAGAAGAACTCTCCTTCTGAGTATTTTCGTTACAGATGGATTTTGAAAGGACAAAACTATGCAGATCTAGGAGCTCTCCTATACAGAACTGTTTTGCCCTGAAAACAAATCTAGCCACTTCATTTGAGTGATGAAACATGCCAAGCAGAAGTGCAAAAGAAACCCTCTCCCTAAAGCATAGACAACACTTCAGAAGATACTGGACTAAAGATATTCTAGGATAAAAACATTCTATGACATTATATGCAAATACAGGATTTCAAATCACAGCAATGCAATGATGCCAAATACAATTTATACACAAAAATTCTGAATAACACCAAGCTTATCTTTTTTTCTTCCACTTCTAAGAAACAGAGAATGAACTAGAATTTTAATTAGGCCTTAGAAGACTTATTCCTGTTAAATAATATCCCAAATGAGTTTGGAATAAAGGAGGTTATTGAGAATTAAAAAGTGCTCTTCATTCCAGAGGAATGCAATCTAACTCAGAGATAAACTGAACACCAAGCTTACACACTTGGATTTTACTAAGATGAAGTCCTTGATCTACAGGGCAAATACAACATCGACAGCTGTAACACAAGGTTTCCCACCATGTTTTATCAAAGATGTTAGCCTTGACCTGAAGTAAGCATTTGTAATTCAGCTGTCGTAGGATGGAAGAGCTACACTTTTTCATCAGTATAAGCTGCTGACTGTGCCAATACTGTGAAACTCTGTGAGGTGAATTTTTAACTAGACTACAGTCAAAAACATTTTCTGGATTCATCCTCAAGCTTCGGCTGAATCTGATCTGCTGTCACAGAATTTAAAAGATGCTGTTTCTGGACAACAAACTTCTTAATCACAGCAAGTCAGAAAATAATTTTGAATCTAGTTAAAAGAACAACAAAAATATATAAAATCTTGATTTGGCCATTTTGCATGAAGCCCACGAAACTAATTCAAACAGGAAGAAAAAGGATCTAGATAGCAGCCTTGGGTTTCTTAAAGAGTCTTAAAACACAACTGACTTTTGTCAATTTGCAACAGAAAGAAAACTGCATATGCTCCACTTTTGATAGTTCAGTTGTCTGGCTGCAAAGAAACCTCAAATGAGCATAAAATAATAGGGATAAAAAGATAGGGCATCTATCAGGTAAACCATACAGTGCAATCATTACCTTAATGACAAGAATGTTGCTGAGATGGAATTAAAAGGGTGAATTTTTTTTGTTTGATGTTAAATTCTCTGTCTCTGGTGAAACCCCCATTAAAAGCTATAATAATTTATGTTCACTGTACAGTAACAAAGGCATACACATTTATTTTTTATTAAATTTGGAGAGCTGAATTCTGTACCCTGAATGATACAAACTAGAAATAATTTCAACCTGTAACTACTAATTTACTTACTGAAACTTTTTTATGTGGCAATCAAATAGAAAGACAAATCACTTTTGGCATTTTATTCAAACCATTGATTTTTAATTTTACTTTCACCTCTTCTCTGTTTTTATCCTGCAGACTTTAATGCCACTATTCTAAACACAAAGCAGATTCAAAAGACTAATATGCATAATGGAATGTTTCTAGTCCTGAAACATTCAGAGATCACTTAAGTGCCTACCACCTTACAATCGAGGTAGCAAGGACCTTCCTGATCATTTCCTCTGTTATTTTAAACAAATCAATGCATTCTTCAAACCACTTACTTACCCTGTAGTCTCTGGACACACCTTCTGATGGGACAGACCCTGAAATCTGACTAGAAATGGTTGCAGCTATCAGCTGTTTGCACCATTCCACATGGGATCCAGTCGGGCTACAAAACCAGAATATTACAAATTATTTAGCAAGAATTTAAAATGTATACTGAGAAAAGCAAAGCAGCTAAGCACACCTAGAAATGAAGAACATAAATGACTACTAACATTATAAAAAATTGTTTGCTTTATGGGCAGAACACAAGTATGTCACTGATTAAATTAGGGACCTGAATTTTACGAGATCTTATCAGAGATGTAGAGCTATCAGTAGCTTAGGAGTAAGGTTAGCTTACCTAGGAACATATAAAAATGTTTGTTTCCTTATTTGGTGCACTTTTTTCATAATTCACACCTTTTTTTTTCTTAAAGCCATCCATGGAATGAATTTGGTCAAGTATTAGAAAACTCCTTACACCTTCCTTCCAATTTCCTGATTATTCAGTAAAACCTCAAAATCAAATAACTCTATGTGAGTATTTAAACATAGAAACAATGCTAGTGTTGTATTCTATATTAAACATAGAAAATACATCTTTTCTACAAGATAACATCTATTTAGACATATTTTTTCCTATGCATAAAACAATCTTTTAATAATCTTCAGGATAGGCATTCCAAAGCCACAGTAAGGAATTCTGCAGTGTGGAGTGTTTACAAGAACCCTAAAGGCAAAGCATCTCAACTGAAAACTGCACTAAATCCCAGAGGATGTGTTTTGAAAACAGTCGCCTGAACTAGTGCTGCTTCCAAATAACCTGGAATAGGAAGTAAGAAGCAATTACAATTTGTTGCCAGCCACTTGGAAGTGTGCTAGGTCTGCTTCAAAGTATTTGATGAGAAACTGAGAATGCCAGAGGGAAGAGTTCCCTGCACGCCAGCGGTGCCTCAGCTGATGCACTAGGTAACTGCCACTAGCTCTGCCAGGACAGACAGATGTAAAGTGAAGAAGCACAAAACAATTTAATAACTGAAACAAAAGCTCTTTAAGAACTTTCAGTAGTTGCAGTAGCTTTCTCCCCATCTGCAAAATTCTACATGGTACTAGATCACAAAATGTTGTTTTGCTACCAGAGCACATCTGTTTTACCCCTGCTTGAACAAGGCAGACAGGCTCTCAGGTCAGTGCTGAACTCAAGACCAGATTCACTTAGAGAAACTTTTCACTTAAGCTCTTCAAAACAGTGCAAGAGCTTAGGCCTTTTCTGACCTCATTTGTTTCTCCTTCCCTCGTATGTCTTAATTCCAAGTGTATTTATTTAAGGTTAGCCTAAGTTTGTTTCCAAATAAGCATTTACTTGCTAATTAAGAAAATAATTTATTTTTCTATGGCTTATCTTTCCTGGGAATCACTACATCAACAAAGCTGATGCCAGTAGGAAAGTGGATGTGCATGCAGGTCCACCTCCTGTGAGCAGTGCCCCGGGATGTACCAGTGCACAGAGGATGCTGGTGGGACTTCCACCACCTGTCAAGCAGGACACGTATCAGTGCACAGCTTGTCATCCTCTCTCATCTGAGCTCACACACATTAGCAGAGCCTGGTACACTACTGGCCAATAAATCACAGGACAAAGGGACATTATAACTTTTTCCAGGGCAGAACAAGATTAGGAGAATAAAAGAAAGAGGAAAATAAAGACACGAAAGTACATTAGTAAGGAATACAAAGATGCAAGTTTTGGTGACAGAAACTTCTAAAGGAAGGAATGACTCTGCCAGCCACTGCTGGGCTGGATGCAGGAACACCTGGGGCCAACCTGCCGTGTCCCCACCGCGGTGACACCCCAGGAACCCGCGGCCTGCACAGCGCCTGCCTCTGCCCCGTGAACCACCACAGACACCCGGGGCGTCACAGCACCCCTGCAGGAGGGAACATACACTTGTATGGGAAGAAAAAAAGGGGGCATCAAGACGTAAAATCTGAGAACGGCTTCAGTTGAGTTTGGAAAAAAGCTGTGCAGCGCCCAAACCCCAGCCAGCCCGCGCGGAGCCGGGGC
>NW_009953098.1:4085487-4118923 GCF_000747805.2 Chaetura pelagica | reverse complement strand
ATGTTAAGGTCTGTTCCCCCGCAGCCGCGGTGGAAGGAGCCGCCGGGAGTGCGAGGTCTGGTCAGTCCTATAAACCTGTTTTTCTCAAGCACGACACAAAACGCTCACTGCGAGACAGAAAACTGAAGTCAAGGCCAAGTTTAAAACCACATCAAAAGGAGGTAGTACACACAGCGTTGCGGGGTACAGCCATAACCGGGGTGCTGGGGGGGAAGGCACAGACACATCAAGAAGGCATCCAACAAATACACTTCTTAGATAAGCAACTGAAGCCCAGAACAAAAACTGGGTCACCTTTGGGGACCGCAGAAGTAAGGATACAGAAATGAAACACCTGAGAATGTTCCAAGATGCTATTTCGTTCTAGATGTGGTGCATTTATTGCTGTTGGTGTTCACAGCCCAGCGCCGCTTTTTCATCCCTCCTGGGAAAGGCACTCAGTGCCTGGAACTCCCCAGTTCATCCCCACAAAAGCTTCCCAGGTTTGTTCTTGGTGCCACAGCTCCAAGAGGGAACAGAAGGCAGGGAAGGGGCTGGAATGCAGCACAGGTACAGCACAGAAGGACAGCCTGGATCATGCATTTCAGTGGAGAGAGGAAAAGTTTTCAGTTAACACTGATCAGTTTGTATGCCTGCCTTCACAACAACTTTAAAGTAGTAATTTTCAGAAAGTACTGAATTAAAAACACCCCTATATTTGCCTAGCATTGCCATGTAAAAATAGAATTAAAACAAGTATCTCATCTGTTAACTTGAAAAAAAATCCAAGCTCACACGGAGCTATGTTAGAGCTTCAAGACTGAAATTCAACTTAAGCAGTAATATGAATAATGGTATATATGTAATGAAGTGCAGAAAGATCCTTTCCATTATATTACACTTTCCCAAATGCAATAGGTTATCATGTAGTGTTTACACAGTAAAAACTATTAGTTTTTCTGAACTTCTCCACAGTGCTCAGAGATGTCACCAACGCGTTCAGCTCGAATACAGACATTTTAAATAGTCTAATAAAAATAGCTTTTTTTTATAAACCACAAGTAGAAGGCAAATATACTGGAGTATGCATAGCTTTCAAAATGTAAAGTATATCATTAGAATCTGAGTATCCTTCTTCATTTATCTGACACAATACACCTTATTTACCTTGACAAGATTTTGGGACAATGATGTTTTGGAAACACGTACTGAAGAACATTAATAGGAGAATGACATTTAGAGGACAAAAATAGGTAATATAAATCATGTGTATTTAGCACACATGTGCCATATGCTCTGAGCTTCCCTGAAAAACAATAGTGCAATTCAGTGTATATACTGAATTAAATCAAGAGGTGGTACACTTTTATTCCTATGAAAAAACATTGTTCTCATAATATTCAGATGTCCTCTAAACTTTGCCTTACTTTATGGAATTATAGCTTTAAATTTAGTTTTCATATGCAAAATATTTACACTTTATAAACCTGCACAATTTCTAATAAACCATATTATATATACTTACACAAAACTTAATTTATATATAAACCTATTTTATCTTGCAGATCAAAACTCACCACATGTACAATAATTTACAATGACAGAAGCTTCAAGCATCAAAACATGTCCTTTAAAATAACAATATTAGAGTCCTCTACAGATTCTGAACTGGACTATTTCCTGGATTGCCTGAATATCATGAAATTTCTGTGAGCATGCCAAATGTTAATTAAATATTAAGTAGCAATGGTTTGCGCTATCATAAAAAATGCTTGCAAGTATTTAAAAAATACCTGAAATGAACAAATTAAAGGTTTACAAGAAGCCTCTGAAATGAAGGCTTGAAACTAGAATTCATTGGAAGATTCAATGTAAGTGCACACACTGTAGATAAATCTTCTATACTGAAGTCTCCTAAGTACTTGAGAATAAATTCCTTGAATAAAAGTTAAACAGTAAGCTGTAAATGTACAAATTTTCAACAATATTTGTAGCTGAAAATTTTTTACCTACTTTGGTATAAAAGCTCCTTCAAACAGGCACATTTGTTTTAGAAGAAAAGCACAGGCTTTAATTATAGAATACTAGGTTGGAAGGGACTTCAAGGATCATCTGGTCCAACCTTTCTTGGTAAAAGCATAATACTGTGGCTATTGCTGGACATTTAAACAATGTCTCTGTGGGCCTGGTTTGAATGATATGCAAGTTCTTTAGAACCATGTTATACTATATTAATCCAAAGAACCAATAGTGTCAGCAGTGATCATTTGTAATATGTTTTAGTGGTGAACACTTAGCCAAACCAGGACTTCTCAGAATCCAGTACAATTGTAATTCATTTCCAAAAAAATAATTTACAAGAAAGAATATTTTTCTTTTATTTTTCTATCTACTAACTTATTTGAACTTTTGAGTTAGAAGCATATCAGTGAAATCCCTTCCATATTTTTATTTTGAAAAAGGAAAATGTGAAATTCTCAGGTAACCAGAATATTTCAATACTTCTCTCTGAAATCTTACAAAAGAATTTGTTTTTATCTCATTAACTCCACACGTGTTCCTAACAGGAATTCACACATACCTAATTTTCCACAATGTGAGTGTTCCTATTGCCACTAATGTGGCATGACATGTAAGACTGCACATGAATTTCCTACAATGTAATAAATTAAAGCATTCTTATGAAAATAATAAATCAATTTCATTTCAATTGTACCAGACTTTCCAAAATAGCTCTTAAATCCCTCCATAATTAGAAGTTTATTAATAATGTTCCCAGTCCACAGATTCTGAAAGGCACGTAACTGAAGAACTGAGTTTCCTTGTTCTGAAGTCCTCCTCAACTGAAGACAGTCTAAAATAATTTGTTAGGCCAGTCTAATGTAAGGCATTAAAAATATTCCTCTTTATGCTATAGATCTATGTTAAGCACCACTTGCTATTACAGTATGGGAAGAAGCCAACATTTTCTTCAAAAATGTGTTTGTACTTGGGACATCATTTGTGAGGGAGATGCTGACGAGGTTGATGAATTGGCTATCTTAGAATTATTTGTGATCTGTAGTTCTTCAAGTCTCCTCATGTAATCATCACGTAATGCAAGGAGCTCCATGTAACGCTGCTCCACTGGATTTGGCTGCTAGAAAGAGATCTGTATTAGTCTTATCACTTCAGTCCAACTACTTCTACACCGTCTGACTGCTGTAGTATTTGTATTTTCCTGACATCATTCAGTATTTGCAGTTTCCAACACATGTAACAAAGTTGCAACTACAAGAAACAAATAGTTCTATAATGCAAAAGTACTCTGCTTTCCTGTTGTTCTTATCCAAAGAAAATGCTTACACTAAACAGTTCTTCTTACCACAGTTAAATCAGCCATCACTTCCTGGAGCATATGGACCTTTTTTTCTTAATATCTAGTATTGTGTAGAATTCCTTGTCTGAAGCTTTTCTCTTCTTGCCTCATTTAAAAGGTTTAAGATTCCAGAGTCTCACTAATTTCCCTAAAAAGTGTTTAGCCAGACTGACTGTTTCAGCTACACTGATGAAATCCATGTCTTCAGATTAAATAACTTTGCCTTACTGATGAAATTTAATTTATTTTTAATAGTAAATTTGCAACTCTGTGTAAATAAACCAGTGAAATAAATGTAAAATTGTATGGGTGAATTTCTGAAAGTAAACCTAAAGGTGTTCAGTGCTCACAGAAAAAGTATCTTAACTGTTTCCAGTCGATGCTTAGCCTTCTTTTTCAGATAGAGTATTGAAACAAACGGAAAAGAAGCCTGACCAATGACCAAGCCAGACACAAAGGCTAAAGTTACCTTCAGCTGTGTATGCCTGTCAAGACGTTGCTGCTGTTTCACACTTAACTGCTTGTAATTAAGAGCTATTAGCAGTACAGTTTCAGGAGCAAATGTGAATGCCTCACCAGTTCAAAACCAGCTGAACCAGCACTCTTAGGTACACCTCTCACTGTGCACCTGAGATGAGGGCAGCAGTGAATACTGAAGCAACTGTGGATGTTGGATCAATGACTAAAGGTAATTACTAAGATGATTAGAGATGTAGGGTTAAAGACATTACCAGTGACAGACCAGACTCTTCATTAGACTGAAGTCTGATGTGGAACATGCTTCTAGCTAATGGCACTAAGAAAGGTTCAGGGCACATGCTCACTATTCAGTTGCTTAAGTCAAGATGAAGCATAAGTTTTGTGCACAGCAAAAAATTGTTCCATTTTGTATATAAAGATGGTGAAAATGAGGGACCAGTAGCAGCAGCATAGAAGATTATTCACATGGGTTTGCATTTCTAATAAGAAACTCCTGCCAAAAACCTTTCTTGAATAATGGCAAAGCGCATTTTTAAGTAGATTTACAGCTAATTTGCATGTCCTATAATCCTTCATTTTCTAAAATAAATCTCTCAATTCACCTTTTGCAAAATGCCTTCATCTTTCACAGCAAGCAACAAAAGCTTTAGAACTAGAACTTCAAATTACAACAGGCAAAGTACTTGTATGAAAATACAACAAACTGTTTGGCTTTCTTGCATCCTCTAAAGTGTTGTAAATAATACAGGAGATCAGCTGCAGAAAAGGAAGTGCATGGCTTGAAAACTCCCGATTCATTCCAGGAGCTGGCTTGCAAGACTGCTTCTGTCAACAAAACTGTGCCTCTATATTTTCTACTCAAAACTCCACAACTTAAAGAGGACAAACAAGTCTCTGTACACTATCTTTACATGCTGAGACTTCTAGCAAAACTGTAACAAAGACTGAGTGTTCGTATATTAAACATTAAAAGCACAGAACTGAACTATTTGATAATTTGATAAAAGCTTTTCTGGGTTTCCTATTTGTATAATTTTCATAACAGTTTTCATCCATCAGTGACAAAAGGTAAACAATGTTGGCTCATCGAAGTTGTATATACAAAAAACCCACCATAAGCCATCAATACCAATAGCAGTTTTGAAAGAGACAGGACCTAACAGGTCATCTTCATTTGCAGAAGACTTCATACTCTCTCTCAGAAAAAGGAGAAAGACTAAGGAAATGCAACTGAGCGTATTTGTGATGCTAATGCTCTAACTTTTCAGGCATCACTAAGCCTGATTTCTAAGCATTGTCACTCACCCTTTAGTAGCTTCAAATGCTCTTAAAAAGTGGTCCCCCAGCAGCTTTCCCCAAGAAAAGGGGCTAGAAAGAGCTTGAGGATGACTTGATACTACTAAGCAGTGAAATAAGTTCAGTTAACTAAATAAATAAAAGGAGAGAGAATTGAATAATCCTTTTCACTTTTTTCTCCAACCTTACAAATACAATACTACAAACCTAACTAGATTGCAGGCAGTACTCTACAAGTGGGTTACGACACAAAATCCTATTTCCAAAGTCTAAAAGCATTTTGTACATTGCAAAGAAATGACTTACTTGCTGCCGAATTCTTGGGTTCCACCTGATGTAGTAACTGACCCAGAGCTCCAAGTGGCGCATGCTGGCTACCGGGTAGAGTGCTCGATTTAGCTCTTTAGTGTAAAAAGGATTGGTGTATTTAGACTTTTCACTGTTTATCAGAGACCACAGTGATAATGTTTTCTCAGTCACTTTCTAAAAAGAAATTGAAATCAGAACAAAATCAAGAAACTCATCACAGACATAGTTACATGCTAAAATTAATACACTTCTGATTTTCTTAGAAGCATAAGTTACTGTATTAGAAATATTCCAAAATCAGTGCTTGACAATTATCTTAGTGACTGCTTTAAGCTTTGGTAGCTTAAGTTTTTAAGCTACCAAAACCAAGGAATTCACCATGCAACTATTCCACAAGAAGAATAAAGGCAATTCAAATCACTATCATATAAGGAATATAACCAATACAATATAACCAAACCTTTTTGTAATCATCTATAGGCATGACAGCAATTCAATTAAATAACCAGTGGTTTGACTAACCTCTTTTTCTCTCAGAGACTCACTGTTGTATAAGAAAGTACCAAACCGGCAACTGTACAAGTGATCCAGGATTGTAATCAAGAACAGCTCATTGAATTCAAAGGCTGTAGGAAACTAACAGAGAAGAAAATTATTGACATTGTAAAAGCCAGGAGATGCACACACCCTAGGAGGCTAAAAGCAGCATTAGAAGCCTGAACACATCTACAAATTATTACAAATATAATAGTTTCATATGGAAGCTCAGATGTTATGTGGTGTTCAGCTTTCTCAAACTAGTCACTGAAAAGAACTCTCCTAAAAATGTTCTGCCTTTAACTTCTAAAAAGAAAGAATACTGAATGGTTACAGCTACATTTTTACTAGAAGACAGAAGACATCCATAATGCACTCTTCGTAGTGTAGCACTATACAGGAAAATAAGGGTTTAGCTCCTAATCCTTGGCCATAAACAGAATAAGTTTGCTTTATTTCATTACTTCTTGAAAATAACATTTAAATCACAGGACTCAACAGCTCCCAAGCTTCCTTTTTAAGCTTTGACAAAGCAACATTTGTCCTTATTGTTCAAGGGATAGCTTCACAAAAATAGTGAAATGAAATAACAGACCCTATTAAACTAGTTGGATGTAATTCCTGTAAAAACTTTCTGCTGAGTCACATCTCAGTAGGTGTCTGAGAAGCCCATATGAGGACAGACTGGCCTTGCATGCACAGCCAGTGTCAGATGAAGCAACACAACTACAGCTTGTATATCACTTTCAGGAAGAGCATAGAGAGACAGGATGGTTTAAAAGTAAATTTCTGACTACAGTGTCAGAGCAGAGGGGTATGCTCTCCTCTTCAAATACTTTTTAAAAAAATAAAGATTGAGGTTTTTAACTCTGTAATCTCTAAACAATGTCACCATCTGAAGAACAATATAACATACCTGTTTAGACATCTGCCACACACAGTCAATAAACTGGAGAAAGATAGGTGATCTGTCAGCATCAGCATGATTCTTATCGCCATGGCCTATTCTCTGAAACATAGCAATACAGCCTCCCATTAGCCAAAACAATCTATTTTATGGCCAACAGACTTTGTTTCTTATCTTGCACTAGAATATTAATGCTTCTGTAATCAAACCACCTGTTCTTATGACTTCAAAATTAGTTACTGCGCCACGGAAGGGAGATTCAGATACACAGTAATGCTGCACAAGTGCTCCAAAGGTGTCTGAGAAAAATCCAAAAGTGACAACTGCTCCAGTTATAAAAACCTTCTACCCACTGGACAAGCAGAACTGTTAAAGCATTCATTACTTTTCCAACAATCAAGACAAATATTGAACTAGATTTACATCATAAATGTGTCAAAAGACAATTTAGATACTTTATCTTCTTTTGTAATTTAAGCTACTAGAGAACCTAGATCTTCAGACTATCCACACAGGTTCTCCTCTTCCCCTCCTCACTTCAACTTGAAGATTTACCCTGAGGTAGACAGTGAACCTGGGTGAACTCAAAGAAACTCACGTTTTTTGACAGAAAATAAATGCACATTTTTAATAGGTGAGCTGCTTATTCTGAGGAGTCTAAAACAACAACAAATGACAAAAAGTATGTTTCGTTGTCACCGTTTGAGCTGGATTGAAAACTAAACTACACAGCTTTAATTAAAACACTAATGAATCATACAAGAAAATATATACAATTATATACAGATAGATTCAGGTGTAGGCAAAAGCCTCTCACCACCCCCCACCCTCAGCAACTCCCACAGCACTTCCCTGAACTGGGAAGAGTCCCGAGGAATCCCGGAGCTGCTGCTGGAGAAAGCAGAGAGTTATGGGGGTGACAAGAGATCAAGCCTGAGGATCGACGGTGATGGATGAACAGAGTCCTCCCTGGACGCCGGCCATGGATGGAAGAGAAGGGAAGAAGAAGAAGGAAGGAAGTTGTCTTCTGTGATCTCTGACCTTCCTTTGAGCTTACGTAGATATATGGAATGGAATATCTTTGGCCAATTTTGCTGTCTGTCTAACTCAGCCTCCTACGGGGGGGTCACAGATCTCCCCATAGTGTCTGAGCTGGCAGAGTGCAGGTGCAGCCTTGAAGCCTCAGTAGTTAGAAAAACATTCCACTGTCTTATCAGCCTAGCAGAACACACTGTTGCTAGTTACAAGAAAGCTTACTGAAGGAAAAAAAAAAAATCAGTAAAAAGAAAAATTGGCTTCATCCTGGCTCAAACCAGGACATTCGTAAATGCTGCTTCCTTAATTTTCACATTTGATAGCCAAGAATAGATAAGATGTAAGATAGCAGACATCACATCTTATAGACATGAAAATGATAAAACCAGTACATTATCCTCCTGGTTTGAGCCAGGATGAAGCTGATTTTTTTTCTTCAGAGAATTCTCTTTCTGAGCAGCACACAAGTTTTCTAGCCAGCAGACTGATAATGCTTGAATGTTCATGTTACTGCCGAGAGACCAAGGACACTGCTCTGCTTGTCAAATCTGCTGCTTTGGATACTAAAGGAGCAGAAGAGTTGTATCTACAGCCTTCTTGTAGGGAGGAGTAGACGAGATGGACAGCAAAATTGGCCAGAGATATTCCATACATACATAGCTTACATACTCCACTTGAGGAAACATATGTGGGGAACCAGACTTTCAGAGATGAGGTTCAGGAAATGCTAACTGCACCGAAGTGCTTAGTCCCCACTATTACAACTCACAGTTCTACCCAATAATTACCAAACTAAAAGTGGTCAAAATATTTTCTGCTTGCATTGTCAGTTTTTATTTTACAGAACACTCCAGAAAAGTACTGTCTTCACAATAAGCTGAACAACCCATCATATAAAAAATATATGATACACTCAGAAAACAGCAGATGGCTGAAGGAAAGTGGCTTAAACCACTTCTAAAGATTATTGCTTGAGTGAGCAAGTTGGGAAAATAAAGTGGTAGTTGAAGCAAGAGTAAGCTATTTCCATCAGCCTCACTGCTGCTACATTGTCAGAGATGAACCAGTGGACTGGACTAGTCATCTGGAAGGGGTGTAGAAGTCCTGCTTCACTAATAGGATGAAAAATCTGTTCAGAGAAAACTACTTCGATTACTCAAACTAAAATTAGTATTTTAAGAAAAAGAGTAATAGATTTAAATTTATTCATAATGGTGAAGGACACACATTTGTGTTAAATCCTAACATGTGCCAGGCTACATGTCTCCTAGTGACACAATCTAATTTTATCTGCATCATGACTCTAACATTTTTTTAAAAATGTATAATAAAAAATAAAATAAAAATAAAATGAGAATAAAAAGGCAAGTCAGTGTTTTCTAGCTGTACCAAGACAGAATACTTCAAAGCTTTAGATAATACATTCACTACTGGAAGACTTCGGGTAAATACTCAAAAAACTGGGCTACAGCAGATACCATTCACAACAATCAACATGCAAATCTCCTAAGCCTCAAAGCACCTTTAGAATGTCAGATCAAAGAGTGCAGCAGCCTACAAGCACACTTAAATGGTATAGTGATTCATGCTGAGCAGCTATACATGAATTTCCCAATGATTGAAACACTTGCAAATATAAATGGGCATGAAATATACACACAGGTGTACTTTTTCATTTACTGATTTTTTCCATATTGCCTATTTTTTCCGATTTTAGCAATATCAAGTAATACCTTTAGAATATTCCACAAGGAACAAATTGTGGAAATAGCTTCCACTGAAGGTGTGGAAGCTTCTTACTGTGAATTACAAGGTTTAGCATCAACATGTAACACTGTTGGAAAACTCCCAGCTTATGTTTTAGACTCACATAACCGAGCACACTCTCCCTGGCAACCTATTCTGCTTCTCCAGGTTCCTCATATAGATTTCCTGGTTAAATGGCTAGGTGCCAAATTTAAGAGAATTTCCAGTAAAACTCTGAAATGTTTTCTAACACAAACACTTAACATTATGCATGGGTAGAATATTAAGGACTTGCTAGAGACAATTTCTACTTAGTCTTCTAAACATCTAGAAGACAACTGAACAAAGCTAGAGCCAGCATTACCAGTGACAGACTCTTGAGAGCGATTAGGACAAGTTTAGAACATTTGGGAAGACACATTCAAAACATCACTTAAGAGACACTGGCCAGACCAGTTTATCAGCCTCTCATGACATTCAAAACAGTCCAAATGGAAGATGAGGGAGAAGCTTCATGTCCCAACCTTATTCAATCTTCTCTGAAAGGTTTAGGAGAACAATTGTCCTGCCTTCTCATTTTCTTTGATCAACAACCATAGTGATCCTAGCAATTCTGTGTTTTTAGACGAGTGTGAAGGACAAGAGATGAGTTCTCAGAAAAAGAATAGCAAAAAAATATTAACCAAACAGGTCTGAAAAAACAAAACGCTCTGGAAATGTTTTAAATCAGAGTTCCAAGATAATGAAGAGAATTATCAAACCTTGACACACTGAGTAGTTTAACATGGAAAGCTTTTTAAAGTTGCATGGTCCTTGTAATTCTTACCGATGCAAATTTATGTCCAAAGCTTATCCACTCTTTTTGCACCAGAACTTCAAAGCCTTCAATAGTTCTGTAGTAGCTGTCTAGCATCAACATGGCCAGTGAGGTGAGCTGTGCTGTCCTGTCCCAGCCATCACTGCAGTGAACCAACACAGAGCTCCTTCCTGAGGATACCTTGTCTGCCACTTGAATAGCTCCTGTCAAGACAAGCTAGCAAAGAGGAACAGATGCCAAACACAGATGTTATCATTTGAACAAAAATAAATTGGTTTCTTTGTATCTAGGCAGTAGATTCAAAGTGTCTAAATTAATACTGTTTCCATTAAAAGACCTAAGGAGTCTGGTGTAGTTAATTGGAAAAGAATTTTCTAGGAGATCAAATGAATTTCTTGTGTAAAAATAGAGAAACAGATTGGTTCCATAATCCCTTAGTAAGATCTAATTCATCTCACTGCAAATTCTTTAAAAATGGGGCAGAAAACAGCAACCTTGATAAACCGAAGAACATAAGCTTCTTTTTTTTTAAAGAAAGAGAGGATTTACCATAAGAAACACTCTCTGAAAATTCTGTATTTCATTTGGCTCCTTTCTTTGAGCTAAATTATGGAAATATCTCAGTTGTTGAAAAAGGAACTTGTATCATTCTCATATGCTTATTTTCAAATAAATAACTTAAAATGAAAATTTGATTAAGCAGGATTCATTACATAATACTCTAAATACTTCTGCACGGCTGTACTTGAAGCAAAAGGTTCAAAGGTCAACTACTAAGAACACTGGTGAATTACCAGTTTAAGTACTTTATTTGTGCTGCAAGATGAAAATTACAACATTTACAAATAAATTTACAGGATTTATTTACAAAACCAGAATTCACTCAATAAAAATCATACATACTGACAACTAATTTCCAACCCTTCACGGTGTCAGTTATCTATAGTCCTGTATTGCTAGAAGCCAAAATAAATCCTCTCACACACGTAAAGACTAACAACACATTCTTCTATTAAAGACTGATATTTAACTTGAGGTAGCAAATTTCACCTACTACTGCTTAGTAATGATATCTCTCAACATACCCTAAGACTAGCTGGCAAAAAGCCAACACTCAGTGATGCTGGTTTTGTAGTCCCTGTCATCTGATGTGTTCCACATCAGAACTATCTCAAAGCCTAGCAAAGAATTCAAGTCTGATTGGACAGATTTGGATATTATTTCAAACAAACAGCAAAAAGCTACCTTTATATGTTCTAACCAGTGGGTTGATTCCAGACTTGACAACCAGTGTGATTCTTCCACGTTAGGATAAACAATGTCCTTCAACTTCTTCAAAGATTCCCTCATGACATGAATATTATGTATGTCCAAAAAGAAAAGTTCTGCATTGGGATATGCATCTTCACCTTCATATCCTCCCCCAGTTGCCTAAAACCAAGAGATCTAAAATTAACTTCACAGTCGTATGCACACTGTTTTATCAGCTTTTCACCAGAGAGACTGAATTTTATTTATATTTTATTTTGTAGTTCAGCAATACCTAATTTCAGTTACCTGTTTAAAACACCAGTTTCATAGACAAGCCTTTGAATAACAAACGCAGGACAAGCATATTTAGGGGCTTTCCTTTGTCCAAAGGACAAAATGTGTAAGCACAGCACATGGCCAGACATACAAGTTGCTTCAGAGAGCCTCATTCCTTTCAAAACCTCAAGTGAGTAACCCTAACAGGGAAAATTAATTAAGATAAACACTAAAAGGTTGGTTATATACAGTTGTGCCTGGAGACCTTCAATTGGAATTGAAATAGCCAAGATCACAAGTCAGGACTCAGACTGCTTTTGAAAATAGAAAGACCTTTGTACATTCCCCATTACTTTTGTGATTCATGACAAGAACAGTTTTTCCTTGACCAACTGACATGACGACATCAATTTTTTTTCTTAATTTATGTTCACTTTTCCCACCACGAATTAAATAAACTCATGATTCTGAATACAATATAAATCAACTTGCTCCCCAGACAGATTATAAAGGTTAAATTAAAATGTAAAGTATATCACACAAAACAACAATTACTCATAACATACTAGTTCAGTACTTCCAGAGAATAAAATAGCTCATTTCTTTGGTTCTGTATAAATGAGAATGAAAATCCAAAGGATTTGTCTGCAAACTTGCTACCAAAAATAAATAAATCTTTCCTATGTTTTGACTGCCTAGTTATTTGTTACTAAAATGGAAAAGATATTTAAACAGATATAAATGATAACATGTTTGGCCCAGTACAAATAAATGCAAGACATTGGTTAAGAATAAGCTACATTGCTTTTAAGAATTAAGTTAAAGAATCTTAGATTCTGCCTCTAAAAAGTAAATTAGCAATAACATTAAAATTTACTTTACAGTAATTTTTCTAACATTAAATTTCATTGCTGAAGATTGAATGTGTTCAGATCATTCAGAAATTCAAGAGCCACATAAGCCAAAAGTCTATTCTACTGCCATTCTCTTGGAATGTTTATCCACTACCACAGCGGAGGATGTGCTTGGTTACAAAAGGAAGAGGGAGAAACCACACATATTTTAAGACACGGTACCACTGATGAGGTTTTTCAAAGAGCTGCAAATCGCAGCATTTCCTGCAGACAGCAAGAACATCCCATGCCATGACTTGTGATAAATAGTTTTGCCTTTATAAGCCATTACAGCCACCAACTTGCACATCAGACAACAACCTAGAGTATGGTACAGCCTTCCCCTATTAGGATCACCTACATTTCTGTATAGCAGCAGAGTATTTCTAGTCTGTGCTCTCTCTATCTCCTTCCTCAGATGCAGGGGTATTCTCAGAGCTGCCAGGCTCTGCACTAGAAGAAATAATGACTGTATTTTTCTTTTTCCTTTATGTATTATGAAATCCTGGTGAGGAATGATTGTAATTTCAGCATCAGGGCTGCTGCAACTCCTACTGACTGTGTGGTCATGACCTATGTACAAAGAACACAGGAATGCATGAGTAGCCTAGACCACGATTTTCCTTATACTCATCTTCACAGCTGTTCATGAAAACTTTTTTCAGTACTGATCAACAATGGCTTGCACTCACTCAGGGAAGCTGGCACATTCTCATATGTAGAAAGCATTAAGTTTGTGTTATTCACCTCTTCTCCCTAACTAGGCTTTTCATATAAACATGGAGCTTCATCAGTGGCTGTTGTGCTCTATGCCAAATGCAACACTGACACACTGGGACTGGCATTATCCAAGCATGCCTGAACAATATGGTCCTCATCCAGAGTTGAGGCAGGACAGAGGAGAAGGCAAAGCTAAAGGGACAGCTTTTCTTCTTGAAAGGTCGGGCCAGATGACCTTCTGAGGTCCCTTCCAACCTGGGCTGTTCTATGAGTCAGATCCCATTTTGGCTTCGACTGCAGATTAGCAAAGAAATGGTCGCTTTGTCAGATGGAAACATCACTTTTGTTACTGCACTTACCAAATACTGGCACCTAGGGAAGAAGAGGAATCTAGGTATCCAGGATCAGACTCATACTGCTGTTTGAAGTGCAAACCCCCAAATTAACTTGTTCATCACTTCTTCATTTGCTGGATGCGTGATTAGGTCTGAAGAGGTTCATTTAATAGTTAGGGAGAACCAAACAAAGGATGCCTATCACTGGGCTTGGCTGTATGCACACAGGCTTTCCAGTCTACAGTTTTGCCAGAGGATATGAAGCAGAGCTGTGGCTTGCACAGAGGTGCCACGGCATTCCAGCAGAGGACATGCTCTACAGCTCTGCCTACTTCTACATCACTATGCTGAGTGTAGTCATACCTGATTTCAGCTCCTCGCTCTCTGCTTCACTGGTAATAGACAGGGTAAACTCTGTCTGGAAATCCACATACAGTCTTGAAACCCTGCTTATGACCTACTTTAGGCAACCACATCCTTCTACGGCCTCAAGCCTGAGTGTTTAAATATATAAATATATCTACATTATGATTACTTCTGTTCCCAAAAACCTCCCCAGAGAAATCTTCAAACTTGTTCTCCTTCCCACCCCCCTTCACAAATAAGACTATTTACCTTGTTTGCAACTGCGTTGACATTGGGCCTAGCATCATAGATGGTCAGTTTTGAGATCTGCCCATTTGCCTCCCTGATGATATCCAGGTATCTTTCATCATCCTTGTTCCGCTTGCCACTCATCCCAACCAGGGGCTGACTGCAGCGCATAATAACAGCTTGAGTCTCTGGATGAATCCATGACAGAACCTAGTCACATGTCAAAAACACATTAGAAGAAACACATTTATTAAAAAAACATACTATAAATTTTAAAGTTACTGTTTAAAAACTGGAAAATATGAAAATTAAGACTTAATTTTATTTCTTCAAGAGATTATCCCAAGACATCTCAACTGCTTCCACTTCAGTCTCATAACATTTAATAAGAAGAATCTTTTTGAGTTCATTCTCTTACAAATTTAACTCTTATTGAAATTATACTTATCTATATAGTCCAGTGTATTTTATTTTCCTGAAAGTCTTAGGTTGAACAAATAACTTGGAAAAGCAAACTGGAAACAAACACAGCAATGCCTGCTGAAACTAAGAAAACTATTCCGAACAAACTCATTGTAGAAATTGTGACTAAGACTCCAATTCTACAAAAAAATCTCTTCTCTCTTTTTGGATAAGAAAGGAAATTGAACCTTTCTGCAGTATTTCATTTCTCAGCCCTCTTCACTAAGAGAAGGCACCACAGCAGAGTGCATGCTGCCTTTGTTGTACCTCCAAGCCAGAGGGTACTCAGCACAAACAAGAACTAGTGAGCAGTCCAACGAACAGATTGCAGTGCAAAGGCTTAAAGATGAGCACCCCAAGCAGGCAAAAACTCCAACTTTATAATTGAGAAATACTAATGAACAGTATTCACATCCAGTCTGAAAGCTGTGGGTTACAGAGTGAAAGAGTATCAAAATGTTAAAAAGAAAGTCCCCAAGAAGTATTAATTCTTGCAACCCAACCCCTAGTTGTATATCTAGAAAGAAGACCTGTCGGTGTGTGCGGGTGAGTGCAATTGGTTATTTCCTGACAAGAATAAAATTGCTATTACCACGGAAATTACTCTCACTGACCCTGTCATGAATTTTGAGATGACAAAGATCTAGCTAGGTTATAAGAACTATGTGCACACGACACATATTTAACACATCTTTACACGTGTGTATATAGTAAACTTACAAATCACATGCCTAGCCTGTTGGTAAACACCATACCTAATAAATATTTACCTTATTGAGTTTCACATCTGTTTGAAATTAACTGACATTCAAGGCAGCTTTCTAGTACTGGCTAAGAATCTAACACCTCTTCCAAGTTTGCCAAATTAAAATATTAGTTAGAACAGCTTGTATTCAGATATAAATTAGTATTTTCTGTAGTGCTGTGAAGAGCTGATATGTAAGAATTACCTCAAAAAAATTTAATTACAGAAACATACCGAAAAAGTAAAATGGATTTATCTTAAATTGCACAGTGCAGTTTAAAGAACTAAAAAGCCTGAGAATTTACTATGGAGACTGTGTACGGTGTCTTATTTTAGGACTGACCATTTGGAACTCTGTTAAAATGCCATGTGGTTTGCTTACAGGAGGATAACATTTGCTATCACTTTTTACATGCATCCAACAATAGTCAACACACCAGTACAGAAGGCAGCCTAAGGCTCATACTTCGTTGAGAAAAGGGAAAAAGGGAATCTGCAGTGCTGGTAGTTGTTACTAGAAAAGCCAAGTTAAAACCAACCAAGTTGGAACAGGCAATTGTTGTGGGGTGAAAGGGGAAACGTGGCTTGGCCGAAACACTTGTTTCAAACAGTAAAAACCACCAGCCAATCAGAACGACTTTGCTGCAACCATTTCCAAGAAAGCACCCTCTGTGTTGTCTTCATCAAAAGTTGTTGGAATGCATATTTACAAGTAGCTACACTGCAAGGTAACTTTCACCACACAGCACTCACCGGGATTCTGTTTCGAGACCTGAAGGAAGCAACTTTCTTGAGGTCGTCATCGGTCGCGTTATACGGCACCACCAGCAGCGACGGGTACGTGTCGCACAGCCCATAGTGCTCGTTGATGAAGGTGACCCGCCACCGCTCGTTGGGCAGCCCCTGAAATGTAACACCAAGTTTTTCAATGGGTTTTGTTTGGTTTGGTTTTTTTTGGATGTAGAAATAATAGCTCTGCTTCTGAATTTTACATGGCATAACGGCCACATGGTGGCAACAACCTACTAATTTAACCTAACTACAGCACTGTTTCAAAGCACTAGGAGAGAAAAGATTACAAGAGCACACAAAGCAGGTCACTGCTGATGGATTCACAGCCTTCAACAAATGCAGAGCTCTCATATACTCTTACATACACAATTCTATTATTTTAAAGTTTCAAAACAATTATTAAAACTAGTGGGATTGAGAAAGCAAATTGCCTTCCCTCCTCCCTCTTCCTTTTGCCTGCTGAGAAGACAGGGAGAGAAAGTCTCATCTCAAACTTTTCTCCATGGAGCCTAATTCTACCTTCAGTTAAAAGTAAGACTTGGAGTGGCTCTCTTAACTGAGAAACACCACTCTGCTCGGTAAGGCATTTCAAAGAGCAGCCAGGAAATTAAGAAAGACTGATAAGCCCTCCACCCATGCACAGTGGGGTTTATGTGGGTGTCTGTATTCTAACTTTTTTGGGTCTTAGGCCTCTAAACCTTGAACCAAAAAACTATGGAGGAGAAAAAAAATTCCAAGGAATTATTTTTAAGTCATATTTAAAGTAAAAAATGAATTGTCTAAAAAGCATTTTAAAATTAAATATATAATCCCCTTTTACTGACAATTTTCCAAAATTACCTAAAGAACAAGGTAGAATACTGATAGACATAGAAATAACTTCTGTAAACCAACAGTTTCTAAAATAAGCTGCTTTTTTTCCCTCCTTTCATTCAGGAAGACATAGACCAAATCAAATCTATATTTAGGACACTGCACTTACATATTTGGCAGATTCTTCCTGCCTCCGATCACTTAACAGTGGCACATTGTAAAAAGTATCACTAAATTCCCTCAAGTAGCAAAGACTACTTTCCTGTGACATTTTAAATTTTTTTTAAAGGTTCCAGTGTTTTATTTTTCTTCACTTTTTTGCAAGTTGTATTTCCATATTCTCCCATTCCCAGCCACCCCCAACAAAAAAAAGCTGATAAGAAAAATGCACAAACAATAATTCCTCTTTGTAAGTTGTCAGGTATGAAAGGACCAGGCAACTGCAACTTCAATAACTCACTTGTCTCCTGTATTCAGCCATTGGATTGTACACCATCCATCCATTTTCAGAAAACTTTTCTTCATTTACAAATGCAAAGAAAAGCTGTAGGATGTAAAAGAAGCTTATTACAGCAAACTCACTGAAAGTGGCAAATATTAGGGCTCCTTGTCAGGTATGCCCTAATGCCCGTCACAAAATAAGAGTTGTCAGGCTATAAAGCAAAGTGCAGGACATAATAAACAATACAGATCTGCTAATGAAATAATCAAAATGTGACAATAGTTGAAACAAGAAGTGACATAATATTAAAAATTACAAAGCTTAAACTGCTGGATTTTTATTTTTTTTTTACTGTCAGGAGGTTGAAATGTTTTAAAATAGTTTATATTGGTTTATTTCCTGATAAACTACTTTCTTCTCACCAAAATTCCACCAATAGGCACAGCTGCAATTACTACATACAATACTAGACTCTAAATTGAAAAAAAAAATTAATTGCTATTCATTGCCATTAGGAAGTAGCCTCCTTTTTGCATCCCTCTTTAATTGTTTCTTATTAACAGGAAAAGGGTTGAGTGTGAAACTTGATGAAAATTAAAAAGATTCCATTAAAAGGACAAAAAAATGCTGTCAGCAGGTTATACTGTGTACTTTTCTATTGCTTTGTTGCTGATTCTCAAGACTCATTTATACAACACAGCATCTTCACCCAGGATTCTGAAAAACTTCTTCATACCTTTTAGTTTGTCTTTCCTTCTCCTTTCAAGCAGTTCCAAGAAGGCTGTATTACCTAACCAACCCCTTTCTTTCTTAGCTTGTTTTTACAGTTTATGTTGAAAACAAAAGTAATGTACCCCATTGAGAAAACCAATTTTGGTGGCTCACAAATTCTTTGGGTGCCAACTGGAGCATGAAACTGAGCTGCTTAAAAAAAAAAGAGAAAAAGTAAAAAAATGCAGAGGAGAATGTGTTGTCCTCAGCTAAGGGAGAAACTGAAGCCAGAGCAGAAAATGTTCATTAGCACATTTGTAACAATTAAGCTGAAAGTGTCCTAACTATGAAAATACATTAAAAGAAGAAACTGAATGCTAAACTGAACATCCCAAATCCACAACACTTTCACAAGATAAATGTGAACTAAGCAGAAATGCAGAAAACCTGGCAAGGAAGAAAAAACAAAAAGTGGTTCTAAGGTGGCATTAATCTACAGATGGAAGGCACCAGAGGCCCCGCTGGAGGTTTCCTTAGATCTTAGGGAGACAGACTCCAATGGCTCCAGGCAATTCTGTTTAGCCTAATATGTTACAATGGTTGAAACAGTAACAGCTCTAACCAAACACTAAACTGAAGCCCTCAAAAGGGAGGGCTCTTTTCATCATCAAGTATTTTAAAAGGACGTTGCTGCTCGCACAAGATACTCTATCCTGCTAGTTTCAGAAACTGGAATTTTAAATTGAATTGAATTGGTATTTTAGAGCAAGTAAATTAATCAGCAAGTTTGCAGATGCAAAAAACACATTCCCAAGTTGTGTTTTATGAACATTCTGTTTTATGAACATCCTCACCACTTTTAACGGGGTAGGCCTTCAGTGTAAGCATTATATATTCTTTTGACTTAGTCAAATTCTATCGAGTGGGATGGAGGGAGAGATGAAGAAAGGAAGAGGACATCAACTGCATCAGAAAAAAAACACATTCCATGAGAATTTGATGCAAGTTTCAGAAGTTAAGCAGAAAAACTGAAAAGCTTGCTTGGTTGTTTGAACTGCAAACAGGAATAGAGCATAACAGGAATATCACTACCTAAAGCTGCAGATGCAAATCATTTGCTGAGCTATTAATAGCTAACTAAGTACACGTAGAACCATCCCCTCCTCCCGAAAGGAATTTGCTACATCCCAGAGAGTAACTATGCTAAGAATTCACCAAGGGACCAGAGAGACAAAGGAGAAACTAACAAACAGGAGGAAACAGATCACTTAAAAGATGTCTCAAAGGCAGGAATGTGTTATTTATTGAAGTTGCTACTTTCTGTAAGATTCCCGGTGAGAACTTAAAAATTACCCGGCTTAAGCCCTGATAAGTAGAATGCATGAGTTTATTACAGTGCACTGTGGTATCTGTTACAAAGATTTTACAGACAAAGAGGGTACTGCTCCAAACTAGATATAAAAAAATGGCAACTATGCTGTTCATGTCACCCACAAAATAATCTGCAAGAAGTCAGATGGAAAAGTTTTCATTTTTTAAAAAAACAGTGTTAAATTTACTGTGCATGAGGAGATGGACAGAATCCTTTCCAAAAGAACAGTGTCCTGCTATGTACAGAAGGTTTAATGTAAAGCACTTAGCTATAGAAACTGTACCACATCTACCACAAAAGTTTTCAAGTCATGAAACCCAGAACTATTAAAATTGACAATTAGGCTTCATCAGTTGTTGACTTTTCAGGTAGTGCAAATTCTTCCTATATTGCTCAAGAAAAGAATCATGAGTAGCATGGGTCAACCAGCAAAAACCTGAAGTCCAACCACTAACAGAATATTGCAATGAATGTGAACGTGTACAGAGCAAAGTTAGAAACTGGATTTTTATATGAGCAATTTAAAGACAGCTCTTGAAGTATACTCCAACAAGAACAGTATTTAAAAATGAACAGTATCTAAAAACCTCAAGACTAAACTTATTTTTCTTGAGGGTTGACTAAATTATAGGAGAAAATTATACACACATTTACGTGTCCACATTGTATGCAGTCTGTACAGATAACCTGGTTACTACTGAAAGTCTTTCCTTCCCTTCACATCTATTGTACAACCCTTAAAAACCCTCCCTCTCTCCGAACACTATTTTAAGTGCTCTAGAGGAGCCTCCATCCTAACAACCTCCACTCATTTCTTCCTTCCCTCTACATACAAAATTCCATTCCCTTCTCCCATCATTAATCCTGCCTCTCCAACAAAAATCAAATCTCCACAGGACCTATTGTTCACCAAGTCTATTTTCCAGGGAATTAAATCAACTGTTTCTAAACTCAAAAACTTCTGGAAATTTAAGAAAATAAAACCTACACATGAGACATTCAGATACAGAACAGTACTGCAGTAAAACAGAAGCCTGCTTCATTTTGTTATGTCTTGGTTTTTTTAATCATAATCAGGCTTTTTAATATAATGAACATATAATGAGAACAGAGAACTGTGGTTTGTAGAGGTATACCTGAGCCAACTCTAGATTAGTTTGGTTGGATACTAAGTATGAGCAACAGTAACAAGTTTCAGGTAGGCTACCTGCTCAATAAATCAGTGTTACAGGCTGAGTTGGCCTCACTCCTGTCAGCACTGAGACCAGCCAGCCAAAAGCCACCTGGATAAAGCATAGATTCATCTTAAATTATACTGGCTTTATCTCACATCTTGTGAGTGGGATAGTTTACCATCACTTCCAATGTACTGATCATATCTATTCTAAGTTTGATGGAGATTAGTGCTACATATCTGAAGCCCATTGACTCCTGTCTATCAACTAATTAAAAACCAATTTCACATTATTTTCATCTGCCATAGGAAACAAAGAAGAAATCAAGGGCAGTATTGAAGAATAAACAAAAAAATACAGTAGATTACCACTCAGAAGAAGGGTGCAAGGCTTGTGTAGTTCTGTAGTTCGTAAAAACAATTAAGGTTTATAATACATTAGTTAAGGTCTTTGCAAAAGCAAATTAAAGCCTTTTTGCATAGAATGCAAGTAGGGGCTTCATCACAGACCCATGGTCTAAAAGCAGAAGACCACTGATTAACTTGAAGCAGAAGGCTACTACTTCACTTTCAAAAAAAAGCTTTCAAATCTCGTATCATTTTTGGTAAGTTACTTTTCATGCTTCACTATGCAAGTAATCCTGTTTATTTCCTTGCAGGTGCTAACCCACAATTTCTAAACACAGTCCCTTTTTCAGTCCTCCTACAGATTAAGTGCTTGCCTACAATATCCAATTTATCATTACCATTTTGCACACATATAATGTGATGCACTGTCTGCTCACAACACAATGTCGTTCTGCAAGATAAAGGAGAGAGCAGCTGCTATCTGACACTACAGTTTGGTGAGCAGTCTATTTACAAATATTTATATGTTTACTCTATATAAGGAATCATAGTACATAAATATATGTTGTACTTCTACATGAGCAGATAACATACAATTTATTAAGCATCTGACAAATGCATTGCAAAAGAAGAAAGCAACAAACCAGAACAAGGTGTTTAACACATGTAAAGAAGGTAAACTGTTTTTCTAACTTACTGGTTTATGCTTTTCACACATTATAAAACACTAAGCTTGTACTCAGTGAAAAGGCTGTTAGTTTCTCAGTGTGCTTAAAAATAAAAATGTTGTTATCTTTGCCTTTAATATGCCATTACTACATCTCAAACTGTTACACGTTACCTGTTCAGCTCGAAACTAAGATCAGGTAAGGTATTATTTACATAATAACTTTTGATCATTTATGAATATGGTAACTATGCACCACTATTGCACTGAGACTGCCAAGTCATTCAGAATGAAGCCTCAAGTCAAGATGGTTTTTGCAAAATCCACTGTCATCAGGATAGGCACCTGTGCCAGGCCTCACTGCCATCTAAATCATCTCTGCAGATCCAATAGCAACACTGGCATGATTTGACTGACATTTTAAATTACCAGGATAACTAGCTACATCAGGAGTGGGAGAGGTCAAAGCCAGGCAGCATGACTGCCAGTCTCTCAACAAAACTGGCATTCCCACAGAGCTATCATGGTTCAAAATAAGTATGTATCATGCAGGTATTATTTTAGGAAAAAATGTTAAACATGATAACGTGTAGCTTCAAGATAAGATCAGGAAGTCAAGCAGCTGCTATGCAGAAATTAAACTACAAAGACTAAATAAATCTCATCTTGTGTGGGGTACTACAAACATTTAATTTTGGGGGTTTGGTTTTTTGTGTAGGTTTTTTTACGCTTTTTTGATAACACTTTTAGCAATTATTTTCTTTCAATTGGCATGCATTTGCAAATGCAACAGAGGACTACAGATAGCAGCTGTTTGTTCCACATCAACCAAGCTGCCAGTCAAATGAGCTATCAGATTTTATATCATCTTATTGATCCAAGGAGATATGAACACAAATTGTGCTCAAACTGGAGAGAGACAAGAATTAGCTTCTGTACTAAGTACAAAGGACAATGTTGAGACACTAACAAACACTTGTTAACAGACGTGATTTATTATAGGCTCTCAATCACTGCGGTTGGGATGGTGACGGGGAAAATCTTGACAACAATAAGAACACACCACTCAGATAAAATGTTTTGGGGTGTATTTACCATCCATTTGTTTGAGTATAGTATAGCACAAAGAAAACAGAAGAAAGGCATTTCTAAAAGTTCCTGTTTAGGATCAGCTCTAAGAATCTGGTTCCACTACAGATAAAAAAAAAAAAAATCAGTCAGACAAGAACTATACAAAATAAAAAATACAGATGAAAATCTGTATGTTGCACAAGCATCAGTGGTCTTGAACTAGCTGAAGATCAAGGATGCAGTTCTACAAGGTGGTCTGAGCAAAGGTACTTGTTTAACACTGCTAAATCAGGTCTCCTCAAGCTATTAGAAATGGCACAAGATTACCTCAAAACACAGAACATTATGTGCTGGATAAGTGAGCTCATTGGCTTGGTGATCATACAACTGTTAGTTTGGTACTAGAGGAACACCATGGCTGGAAGGTAGGGAGAAGACCAGAGAAAAACAAAACCTCTGCATTTGAGTCGCAGAGGACTGCCATCTCCACAGCTGTCATATGAAGCCACAGGACGTTCCTTGTAACAGATCTCCCTAATGGATCTGGCTGCTTGGTCTGAGCGCTAGTGTCCATTCCAAGGAGAAGGCAGGCATGCACAGCCCAGACACACTGTCATATTCAGACAGTGAAACCATATTCCAAAGCAGCCACTGAAAGAGGCAGTCCCCATCATCCCTCTTCATTCACATCCACCCACAAATGCCTCAACCACATCCTCACACTGGGCTGGCAAGATTGAGGAAATGACTCAGGGCAAAGCTTTTCCTTTTTCCCCCCTAGCTCAGCTTTAATCCCTTTCAGTTCCCTATCTGGTTCGTCATGCAGCCTCAAATTCACACAGGGAAAACCAAGACAGGAATGAACAACCGGACAGAAACACCCACACTTGGCAGGATCAATTTAAATTGCCTGCTGAAATACAGTGAAAGCACACCAAAATTATCACACACTTGCTTAGCTCATTTTAAATCGAAGGGTTCAACCACACCGTGACATAAGAAAATAAGGACAAGTACAACTTCATAATATAACAGAGGATCACCTTTTGTTATTTGGCATAACTTTTATTGGCAAGTCACATTCAGAATGGACAAGGCTACGTAATGATGAGCTTCACTAGGTGCAACAGATGCAACAAATGAAGCAGGAAGTGCACTACTCCACACATTGCTCACTACCATCACTAGACAGGAACCGCAGGTCTCTCTGGAGCACAAAACATAATAAAAGTCTGCACCTCATCACCATGTTAATCCAAGCCCTGTAGCTGGATTGGACACCATAAAAAAATAAATCCCACAAGGGCCTCTCCCTAAGTCAGTTACAGCTTCATTTGCCCACATTCACTACAAGCAAATCCACAGAGGTTCTCAAATGCAAGGAAAAAAGAAAGACCAAATATTGCAGAGACACATGATGGAATCTACCTTGTAGGAAATATTCAAGACTAGCCTTGACTGTGCCCTGGGTAACCTAACCTAAGGCTCTACTTGCAGCAGAAGCCTGGACCAGATAATTTCCAGAAGCACATTTTCACCTAAGCTTCTTTATAATTTGGTATTTCTACATATAGCTTTCTCTCCCTTTTCCATCATCCTTTCAAAATCCCATCTGAACTTCAAATATTCTGTGATGCTTTCAATAATCCTCTATTGTCAGATGCATAAAATGGCAGCAGTAGAGATATATTCACTTCTACAACTATTTTCTTTGTAAGTACAACTCCTCACACCTACCCAAATATAGAGATCTCAGCTTAATTTAAGAACTATTCTTCAACATTAAAAAAATATTCTAAGAAGCATTTATTTTTCCTTAATATTTTTAAGTATTTCCTTTCATTCCACAGATGTAGCCTACAGAATGCAAAATTTCTGCAAAAAAGTTTTAAATAATTAAATATTTATAGAGTATAGTACATATTGGCACGTATTTTTTGATGAGATAATATTCTTGCTGCAGCCTCATATACTCAATAATTCTCAGAACAAAGTTCTTAAAAATCCACAGCAGAACCCTCCAATGTTTTGTGAAGAGAGCTCTCACACAATTATCCTAAATGAAAGCACCCCAATAAAACAAACTGAATTTCACAAAAGAAAAAAACAAAGCACTTAATAAAGAGATGTCAAAATGATCCACCAAGCACAGTACAAAGGTTTTGGCAAAGAAACAAAAGATCCATCATTGTTGCACAATTCCACTCATTTTATTATTTTTTTTCCTTACATATACTCAATAATTCTCAGAACAAAGTTCTTAAAAATCCACAGCAGAACCCTCCAATGTTTTGTGAAGAGAGCTCTCACACAATTATCCTAAATGAAAGCACCCCAATAAAACAAACTGAATTTCACAAAAGAAAAAAACAAAGCACTTAATAAAGAGATGTCAAAATGATCCACCAAGCACAGTACAAAGGTTTTGGCAAAGAAAGAAACAAAAGATCCATCATTGTTGCACAATTCCACTCATTTTATTATTTTTTTTACCTGAAATTATTCTGTGTAAATTCATTATTGTATATACTGTTCTACTTTTCATTGGTTTCATCACTAAAACAAGTGTTGTTTTCCCAGGTTTTATTTTCCTGAAGTAAAACTCTCGGTGATTCAGCCTTGGAGACTGCTCAATAGTTTTAACATTTTGATTAAACCAAGTAAGCCATGTATCATATTTCCTGATGAGGGAGGATAACTTGCAGTCTCAAAGCCATAAAACGTTTGGATCAGAGGTGCTCAGTAGCTCACCTGAAGTACAGCACGTAACATCCAGAATCTGACAAATACATAGATTTAAGTGTTTTAAATGTATTAAATTCTCATTAGTTTATGCTGACATCAGATTCTGTGGTTATTCTTTTTAAGCAGCCAAGGTGTCCATTAGTAGGTCAAACAGATAAAGTCAATTGGCAAGTATTCTGCATTAAGATGACTCAACAGTATGAGGGATTTAACTTACCAAGTTGTGCGACTGTGGAAAAGCATATTTTGTGAGGACTTCAAATATATCTCTTCTACTGTGCCCTTCTTGTTTTAATGCAAACCGTAAATTTCTCATATCCTAAAACAAAGGCATTATCTTTTAAGAGAACTAAATCAGTAATACTTTTATCTGATGTACAAATGCTATATTATACACTAAATATGATTTAGAACCTGCTTCCAGGACAACTCAGACTGTAGTGAATGTTCAGTTTTATTTCTTAGCCCATAAAACAGAAGAGAGTGTAACAGTTCTCCAAATAAAGCAGTATCACATTTTGTGTGGTGCAAAAGCTGCTTTGGCATAAAGTCATCAGAAGTGACACTATCTGATCCACTAAAAAGCCCCATGGGCTATTGAATGTTTGCAGGGTGGGAGTTACTCTGTTTTCAAATTGAAAATTTGCCAATAAATTGTCTAGACTAGGCTATCCCTAGCTATTTGCTCATCACCAACATCAAAAATAAGCAATCTGCACATTAACTAAGAATCAAATGTGTATACATACTACATTAATGAGCCAAATAAAGCATCCTGAATTATTTGTTAGGAACTCCCCTATGATCACTGTTTCATGGCAATATAGGGGGGTTTTTTTGAGAGATTAAGGAAACAGAGATAGCTGTTATGTAAGCTTTTCACTGGCTTTGCATCTTACAAAACCTCTGTTTGAGGTGTTCTTCAAAGACTGAGGACTATAAAAAAAATCCTCTTAGATTAAATAATGAAGCCATGCAGGAATAATGCCCTAAAACAAAGACTACTGCGTAAAACCTTTTGTCACTCAGTGATTTGGAAAGGAAGCCCAAACTCTGTCCTTGCATGCAGATAGGAGTTAAGTAGTCCTTTACACAAGGACTTTTTTACACAAGAGGTATTTCTCCCTCTAGTTCCAAAAAGCTCCTTTTGAAATTCAGCTGTGAGTAACATGTGGTTTTTCATTCTTATAAACAGGTAAGTAGTGAGAAAGGGAATTGCTAGATTTCATTTCCTACTGAATCATTGAAAAGTCTTACTTTACAGGTTATATCTAATCCATAAGAGTTCTCTCCTCTGCTTGAAGCTCCTCCCATTTTTTCAATCCTTGAAATTACACCCAATGGAACATCCAATACCACAACTGGATCCTGCAAGAAAAGTTTGAGTAAGGAAAGGATTAACTTGAATACTCAAGCAAAAATATTCTTATGCATTCTAAAGCAGAAAGCAGACATTAAATACATACAGGAAGCAAAAGTGTGTTTCTGTATTTGAGTCTCCCTTCCTAACATGTCTGTACAGTCACTTTACAGCCTGGAACATCATTCAACTTAGGATACAACAAAAATACTTCATACTTGATACAGTATGCAGGGCGAAAATCTGGCAACACTAAAAGATGCCTTCTGCTGCTACATGCTTCTGATTGCCTCTGCTTGCTAAGATTGCTTTATTGATATATAGAATAAACTAGAACAAAATGAAAGAGATTACTAGATGAGTCAGCTGCAACCAGAAACACCTCTTTTCAATAGTCCAAAAACCTTATTTGAAAAACTCAACGTATTATGAAACAGATAAAAAGCGCAATTTCTTCTCTTCCATGTTGCTTCTTATTGAACACACTGCTACTCCCTCCACCCAGCTGAGGTTCTACTGACCAAGGTATTTTTCTTTCCAACAGCAAGGACAATCAAAATCTTGGTTTACTGACAGACATTTTAAGAACTATTGCACATCATTAGTTGCTGTCCTTGATCTATCACAGAGAAAGTGTAAAGGGAACAGCTATGAAAAAGCTCCAACAGACAATAGGTAAAGGTATCGGTTCAGTTTAAGAGATTAAACTGTAATTTTATGAGGCAAATATCACACTTCTACAACACATTTCATTTTACACAACTTCCATTTTTGTACGTATTTCTCAGTTGCACAAAGGCTACTACTATTTAGTTACTACATATTTAAGATATGGTTATTACAAACATTACAGACCATTTAAAGTAAAAAGACTCCCATGCAATTCCACAAGCATACATGTGCCAAAACTAAAACCAAATGAACTGGCCACAAAATAAACCAAAGGCAGTGGAGTTGCAGGGAAGGGGGTTTAAAGCCAACTCACCCCACAGAAGTACTTTGGGTGTATTACTCACATTTTCCACACTTCTTAGGTACAGCCTGTAGTTTGTGATGTACACTCTTCCTTTAACAGGGCCATTAAATGGACACATATAAATAACATCCTTGTCTGTAAAAAATGCAGCATTTCTTAAAGATTATGGAAAGAAAAAAATCAGAGCTAAGGACAAGATGTTTTAGGTAGCAGTATAATAAAGGCAGCAGCACTGGCAAGAGCCACTGAGAGATAAATGAAATCACAACTCTAACTTTGCCCACTGGAGTTAAGAACATGTGAAAGTTCCATACACTAAACTTGTTCAAATTAAATCAACAGATCTCAGAAGTCTTCCCTAGTTACATTTGTGCTCTCTTATTTCTCAGCACTGTGTGGGAGAGGTCAGGACATAGAACAGAAAGCAGTATTAAGTCCTCTGCACCTACTGAACCTGTCAGTATCCCAGAAAAAATACATTCTTATGTTGATACCATTATATCTTTCAGTGCTCTGTAACCAATCCTGCATTAAAGTACATAGTCCAAGTTGTAAAGTGATTAGGGAACTCACCATCCTTAAGAGAAACATCACATTAGAGGCAATCAAATCAAGCAGGGCCATCACTACTGTTTCAGAAAGGACAGTAACAAAACAAGCACTAACACATGCTACTCAAAACAAAAGATTTAACTGAAGCAACGACAGTAAGGACTTCAGTGAAGCACTACCTGTCCACCCACTTATTTAGCCCACTCTATTTACCATCCTTCTACAACAAGTGCCTTCCTCTGAGTGTGCTGCCCCAAAGCACAATAAGGATCATATCAAACACTCATCTTAGTCCCACACCCTCTCCCTCGTGCCTTCCCCACAACCTTCCTCATTAAAAACGTAAGTACTTCCTCTGAATCACCACTTTGGTTTCACCTCAGCCAATCTTATTTACAAATACCCCTAACAAATCCTCAGGCCAGGAGGAAGGATAAGCTTCACAAATAAAGACAGACCACTTGCAATTGTATTCTGAAACACAAACTTCCATGACTGGAAGGCTCCATTCTTGGAAGAGCCTCCATCAAGTAAAAAACCACTGTTAACAATACATGAATCTTCCTTACGCTATAATGTGACAGTATTTAAAGGCACAGTAGCTATGTGCATGCCATGTTGTCTCAAGGAAGCAGAAGATTGTAAGCAGAGTTCTCACAGTATGGGCTAAGGTCCCAAAAGGCCATACAAGGAATCAAGACATAGCATAGCGGGTAGCATTCTCAACTTCAGAAAGTTTAGAGGGACTCTTGTCACTAGACATGTGCTACTTATTTTGTAGATATAACACATCTTGACTTGTAACTTCTTTGCATTAAAGGAGCTACCATGTGTGGAAAACAAGATTTTAAAGGTCTTAAAAAGTTACTTGTCCCTATTGCACTTACTTTAAAAAATTCATGACATTTTAGCAAGACTTACGCCCACCCTCAGCCCAAACCAGTCCAAATTAGGAACAATCCAATAAGGTAAATGTAAATGCCTGACTCCTAAACATACACTGCACAATGGAGCTATACAGCTTTGTACCTGTAACTCTAGTCTCTCCTGGCAGACGAGGTATTTCTTCATTTTGTTCCCAGGTAGGTCCATCTTTTAGAGTCTAAAGAGAAGTACAATAGCACATCATATTTTATTTACATCTTCTTCAGGTTCCAAATTAAAAATCTTTAAGGTAATCTCTGCATGGGAAAGATTGGGTTTTTCCAAAGTAGAAACTGATAGACTGAACCAAAACAGGAACACACCACTATCCTAAACTGCAACTATTAGACCAAAACATGCTTATGTTTCAGATTTGTTCAACTATTAAATGTTTTTCTCCTTCTAAAAGAACAGTAAACTATATTTGCATTAAATTTCTATACCACAAATTCACTGAAAATTTTGTATGATGGGTCTGGAAGAACAAATCAACTGAAATCACTTAAGCAACATGCTCACAACTATTACACACAATCTACTCATTTGGGACTTTTCCACATTCAGTATTTTTTAAGGATTATGAAAACAATCTTTGTTTTTAAACAAATTTTTTAAAAGCTAAATAAAACCTTGCTTCCAAATTCCTTGCACACAGGTTACATTTTCTTCAGCCAAGCAGCATCAAAAAGCAGAGGGTATTGCTTTAATGTATTTCCCACTACAGATGAACATTTTAAAACTGAGCCAGCCACAAAACTAGATATAACTTATCAGCTGCAGCACAGAATCTTTCTGCAGCATCAAAGTGCCAAAAATTTTCAAGAAAGCCACAGAACATCTCAATGTGGAAAGCAAATATAAAAGTTAATTAGCCTTGATTTCAAGAAGGCTCTCTTAACTTATGATACAGAGAATATTTCACCCATCCACTCTGAAAGTTATTTAAATAAACTCAGCTGCATAAGAATTTTAGCAGTAAGTATATATATTCAAAAAATATTTCAAATACTCATTTTTCTAACCAAATACAGAAGATAATGATCACTGAGACCACTCATATAAAACTCATGCAAAAAGTTACTTACCCTTTTACTTGAGGAACTCTCCAAGGAGTTTGAATTATATTTAGGTGTTGATGATGAGGCCATACCGGGTATCTGATGAAAAAGGACAAATTGGAAACTTAAAATTCCTCCTGGACTACATACTATTAACAGAAGAGATTTAGATGTTAGAGGTCCACAAGCTAACATTAGAAGCTTCCAAGAATGTTTTGCAAGTTACTATTAATTTTTTTTTTTGAAATTACACAATTCCTTGTAATTGAAGGTCACTGTTTAAAAGCATCCAAATCTAACATGAAATTCATTACTAGCTCTGGGATTGTGTCTTATTATAAGGAATATTATGACTCAAGCTGTATTTTGGGATTCAGTTGTTTGAATGCTATTATTAGTTCAGTCAACAGACATTAGAATGCTTAAGTGACAGGATACACATACTATGAAATGTAAGTTACTTGAGGCATTTGTACCAATACTTTAATTTAGGAAAACAGGAACAAACTATAAAATTATTGCAAAGCACTTATAATCACAAGCATGTCAATGTACTCAAGTGTTTCAAGAAACTTAAAAAAAAAAAAAAAGAGAGGGATGGAAAAAGCAGGAGTTCCACAGTACTGTCTACATTTTAAAACAATTCTCCCTTTCCTAAACTGAAACTTCAGTTAGCACACCAGAAGGGGGAGTGTCCAGCCTTCTGGTATGAATAGCCTTCATAGGTTTAAAGGAAAAGGATATTCTATTTCTTTTTTTAATGGCATTGACTGAAGACAGAACTGTGTGATAAAGGATTCACCTTCTTAATTTCCTGACATTGCATAAGGGATGTCTAGAACAAACAATAGGAAAACACTCATTTTAAGTTACTCAAAACTGTAACTTTGTACTAAATTACACTTCCCTTTCACTAGTCACACACCCTTCTTCAAGCCGAGCTGACATCCAACAGCAATCTTGGAAGAGTTTCTGTTAGGTTCCTTGCACAGGGTGTGTGTGATTACTGATCACAGAACCTTCGCTTCTGTTCCATAATGAAACATTGTAGCCTTATGCACAACGGAAAACCAGTCCATGCTCCTGCACAACAGCAGGGTCACAGTGACTGTCACAGGCCCACACAAGTGATGGCAGCAGATTAAAATGCAAGATCCAAACCACTCTGAAGTTACTGTAACAATACAGGAATGTGTCTGTGCAAGGAAGCGGGTGGAAAACCACGACCTGAAGTTCTACACGTTTTTTACCTCCTTACAGTGCCCAAGTCTTCTATATCTCATACAGAAAACATAGGAAACCTGACATTGTGTTTAAAATGGTAATATTCAGTGATACAGCTTAGCAGTAAGAAAAATCATACCCCTCTAAAAAAACAAAGAAACAAAAAACTTAAAAACAAAAAAACCCAAACCACAACAGACAGTAATAAAAAAAGGAACCCACATTAAGCTGAAAAATTAAGACAAATGCTTTTGACTGCTGCAGAGCCTGTGTGATCCTGTCACACAGAGGGAGGTGTGACTTCCTCTCTGGGTCTCCTGTAGTCTCAGCCTTCTCCAAACACTGAAATAAAGGGGTTCTGATCTAATTTTTGAGCAATGCCAATGATTTTAACAAAAGCTACTCTTAATCAACATTAAATCATTGTTCTTTCAAACTACTCTCCACAGAAAAGCTATTGCAGCACTGGAAACTAATGTTTTTACTATACAATTTGGAAGATTAAGAGAAGATATTTTCAGTTTTTCCTTCCTTGCAATATCTTACACACTATAAAACTTATGGCAGATCTAATTTTTTCTACATAGTTAGGTTAATTTGTGTACATCCAGTATTTGTTCAGATGACTTTCCTTAATTTATAGAAGCTTAAGTTTTCTAGTAACCAGAGATAAAAGGTGTATTTACTCAGAAACTGGTTTCAAAATGTTTTCCACAATGAGTGTTTTTTTATTCCTATTTTAACTGAGAAATACCAGTTGAAACAAAGAGACAAAGGCACAGCAGCCCCAGCTTCTCTAAATCAGCACAGAAAGTGGTTTTAACTAGAGCTCACTGATTTAAATTAAGGCTGCAACAACCACGAGAGACAAGTGAGCAGAAATAAGCCCTAGAAAAGTGATTTTTAGAAGATGCAGCAACTCGGATAGATCTGCACCACTAAATGGCTATTTTGACTGCAGCAGGTACACAGGCACACTCAAGCTGTTGATCTTGCACACACAGCTACTCCACCAGCAAAGCCAAAGACAGAGAGGCTTCAGCAAAGGTCACACAAGCCCACGCAGACCCTGGACATTCACCTTAGTGCCAACCCATGCTGTCATTGCTCCTACTGCCCCTCTCATAAGAACAACAAAAAAGCTAGTTTAGAGGCTCCTCATGCCTTTCAATACTACCTCCAACCACAGTGTACTGCTGCTCACAGAGGAAACAGTAGGAATTGTTTTTGTTAAAAATTCCAGTACTAATAATCACATTTATAATCACACATTTTCCGGATTTCTATAGGTAAACTACAGTTAACTAATTAAGTGTAATATTATATACACCTATTAGCACTTAGAACTGTGTCCACTTTCAGACAGTCCAAGATAGGTGCTGAAAAACTGCAGCAAGTTCAGCAGAGTCACCAAGTGGACCAGGACCACGTAGGGCACTTGCCCTATACCAACAGGCTGAGGGAGGT